>NC_133456.1:94338225-94961558 GCF_048565385.1 Saimiri boliviensis
GCTTTAGACATACATTATCATATGCTAACAACTGGCTAGTAGGATAGGTTTTTGAACAGGAGCTATTGTGAAGTCTGCTGGCACATTCATAAGCAACAATGAAATTCATGTGGATTACCTCATAGCCCAGCACTCTTCCCGTGTTTCTATTCCAGGCAATAGCATTCCATGAAACCTCCATTTCAGAAGCAGAAAAACTCTGGACAGAAGTTCCTCTTGGGGCCAGTTGAGGTTCTACCATCCAGAGAAAGAGATAACCATCTTTAGCAGAGTGGTTCATTGAATAGGGAACAAGGGAACACAAACTATGCATAGAGTCTCAAAGAAAACCAGAGCTGAGAACAACTTACCATCTTCCCCGGAGTAGACAATGGTCACCGTACTCAGGGATCCTTCTCCTTCATCATTATACACACCCACTTTGACTTCAAAGGGAGAAAGTGGGATGATACTTTCATTTCTGTAAACAAATCTTGATGATTCCGCAGATGCTACTTTCTCCTTGGTCCAGGTTGTTGAGCCCACTGGCCGGAACATGACGATATATCCAAATCCCTCCCCATTCTGAAGTTCTTCTGGAATTGACTTGGGAAGAATGTGATAAATCACTGAGTATTCGCAAATACATTGTATTAAGCTACTATAATATTTATTGATTATTTCATATTTCTTCATAGAGACAAATATGGACATTTACTATGTTTAATGATGTATTAAAAATACTTTTATTTGAAATGCCAATTAGAAAAATGATTCCATTTAAGATACTCAGATAAATAGTTGAAGTTTTCAGATAGAAATATAAAACAAGCTTTACATATTTATATCTTTTTCTTTGATAACTAATAAATTATAGTAATAAAATAGGAGATTTTATGATACACACTAAAATATGGTTTTGATATGAATTTTTAAACTCAGCACAGATTAACTTATTAACTATTTATTTCAAGACTAGGTATGTTTTCCTTTCACAACATTTTAAACAAGTTTTTGTAAGACATGAGTAATGTAATTATTGTGAAATAGCATATGACTAAAGACATAGAATATTTCTTTAAAAAGTATAAAGATTTCCCATCATTTTTTAGGCATACATCTTCATTGATAGTGACATGTGTGCATTTTTCCTAACATGACAAAATAAACTGTTAACTCTCACAAAGATCAGATTTTATAAAATACATTTCAAGTCTAAAATTACTAAACAAAACAGAAATAGATACATATTCCCCCTGTACTCTACAGATACTAAAAATCATAAACAATCATATGAAGTTAGCAAATTAAAATGAATCTGTGCTTGAATTTAGACCCACATATCTCCTAATTGCAAGAAACTTGGATTGAAAAATCAATGGAATTTATTTGGTTTTCCCAAAGGAAAATGCTTTGCATTTTGTTTTGTTTTGTTTTGTTTTATTTTGTTTTTTGTAAATATTCTGATACACTAATAAAGGCAACACCTGGCAGGACATAGTGCTTCTAGTCCCTCATGCCCACAACTCCATTTCAAAAGTTCTCTTTATTTGTGGGAGTTCATTTATTATATCAATCACATTATCCTGCCACTTGGAAGCCATATGAGAACCCATCCATGAGCACCAGAACCACAAACACCATCTTGGTGAGTATCTATGAGGGCAGAATCTCTGTACTGTATAGTGACTAATAGACACGGTCAATTCCTCTCATAGAGTTTGCATATGAAACATGGTGAGTGGCAGAACAATAATAGATATACACAGAGCAGGCAAAAATTAGAGAACATGCAGTAGCAGGAACAGTGAGGCAATAAAAGCTAAGAGAAAACAGATGCTGTAAATTAGAGAGAGGCGATCTAATTTAGCTAGCAGCCAGGTAGAAAACTGGAAGTAAAGGAAATGGGAGGAACTGAGGCATAAGCATGAGAGACTATTAAAGACAGGGCTGGATCAGCAAAGAGGTTGTTGATGGTTGGCTAGAGTTCTTGTGCTCGGGTGCATAGAGCAGTGATGAACGATGTTCCAGTTCTTCATTTGACCTGCCTGCCTGTTTGCTGAGACTTTTTTCTGTCCTCATTACTCCCCATGTAGCTTTAAAATAAATCCCCATTAACTGAGATGACCTGAGCTGGTCTCTATTTCTTGCCATGTGAAACAGTCTCACAAATTCAGAAAGGGAAAAGAGAAAGAAAAATGCTCCTCCTGATATCTGGGAAAACAAAATATTTCCTCATGTTAATGCTTCTCTTCTTTTTCAAATGGAGACTAGAACTAAAACAGTTAATTTTCAATGGCATAGAAGAGATTTATAAGAAAACGCTGCTTGTTAGAGCATTTGATTCATTTCTGAAGTTTCTTTGATCTCAGATTTAATCGAGATGCTTAGTTCATCTACATAAATAGGGGACTTTTGTTTTTGTTAGTCAAATACAATTAGTGTTTCTCATGGTGCTCTCTCAAGAAAGATCTGAGTCCGACATATGCAGTTTAGTGGTATGTGGCTCTTTCGAGCTGCAAAGGCAAAGTGAGATTTCAGAAAAGAGATCATATGGCCCACAAGACTGAATATTTTTACTGTCTGGCCCTTTAAATAAAAAATACGCCAACTCTCAGTGTAGGTATGTAACTCTTACTCCACAGTGTTTTATCCTGTATACCTAATTTTATAGTCATATTTATGAGAAATTCACCACAAGCACCTCAAACCTGGAAGTATTTGGGGGTATACATTATGATAAAGAATAAACATGTTCTTAAAAATTAGCCATTGCTCTATTCTAAAAGTTTGATATTATGTCTAGGTTATTGGAAACAAGCCAAACCAAAACAAATAAACACAAAATCTACATTTACTGTGTGGTACTGGAGAAAACACAGGGAAGATGTTTAGTTCAGTCCAGGCAGATTATACTGCACTGTGCCTAAATGAAGGCTAGTCACTAAAGCTGTCACTTATAAAACATAGTGGCAGACTGTGACTGAATTTAGAATAGTCTTGTGTCCGACAGTGCTTTTCAAAGTTCAACAGGCACTATTTCAACTACAGTAGGAGTGACACTGGCCGGTGGTGGCCTCTCTACCTCCAAGTTACTTTTCAAAACACAGTTCAGATATACTCAGTTCTGATCATGTCTTTCCTGACCTCCTTCCAGGCTGGTTTAAGACCACTCTTTCCTGTAGGTATCTGAGCATTCAGACATTTTCTCATCCATTTCTGTATTCTACTAATAGAAACACAGAAGCTACTTAATATTGAGTTCATCTAAATTGAAGGAATTACTACCTGCATTCGGGTGGCTCAGATTCACACTAATGTATGAATCGTCTCCTAAATATACCTAACTTATTCCATAAGGAAGTTGGGCACGAGAAGAAGTTGCCTCAGTATCTGCCAGTACATAATGTAAAATACGAGTGATAAATGGGAAACTGAATTCACTAGTTTAGTTTCTGCAAGTATCTGCATATTAGATATCCCAAGAGAAAGCACACAGAGGAACTGCCTTTAATTTAATTTATTTTTTGAAAATAGAGGTTAGTATGCTTTTTCTGTAGAAGTTCAGATAGTAAAGGTAAAAAAAATCAACTTTTATTTTAGATTCAAGGGGTGCATGTGCAAGTTTGTTACATGGGTATGCTGTGTGATGCTGAGGTTTGGGGTATGATGGATCCTATTACACAGGCAGTGAGCACAGTGCCCATCAATAGCTAGTTTTTCAACCCTTACCCCTTCCATCAGCACTCTAGTAGACCCCAGTGTCAATTGTTGCTACCAAATAGTAAATATTTTAAGCCTTGTGGGATATATGGTCTCATGCCACAGCAAGAAAGCAGCAATACATGAAAAACAATGGGTATAGCTATGGGTGGATTTATTTACAAAAACAGGAAACTGGCCAAATTTGTCTCATAGGTCATGGTTTGTGCACCTTTGCCTTAAAGAAAAAATAATATTATAAATCATAGAAAGACAGTATTCTTTTGGTAATTCATGTTCATCTCCATTTAAGAATGATAAGGGCTGGGTGCAGTGGCTCACACCTGTAATTTCAGCACTTTGAGAGGCCAAGGCGGGTGGATCGTGAGGTCAGGAGTTCGAGAGCAGCCTGCCCAAAATGGTGAAATCCCGTCTCTATTAAAAATACAAAAGTTAGCTGGGCATGGTGGCATGTACCTGTAACCCCAGCTTCTTAGGAGGCTGAAGCAAGAGAATCACTTGAGCCCAGGAGGTGGAGGTTGTAGTGAGCCAATATTGTGCCACTGCACTCCAGCCTGGGCAATAGAGTGAGACTGTCTCAAGACTGATATGCATAGAATTTGTCCCTTCATTATAGACTGTGCACAAATGATCGCAACACTGACCTTTAGGAATTTCTGAGCAAGGGGGAGAACAAAATAAATAGTAAGTCGGCAAAACTGCCTATACACTATTATGATTATGCTTATATGGCTTTTGATGAATACGGAAACCTAAATAAACTACTCACAAAAAATTCTCTTGTAGTCTCACTTGAAAGTCAGTGTTTTATAAGAAATATGTTTTGAGTAGCAGGTATAATATGGTTAACTTGCTACTTAAGGTAGATACTCAAGGACTCATGCCCACCCTGGGACATCACATTGCCTGGGGACAATTGGGATTGTAATACAGGATACAGTAAAAGAAAGTAAGGGGATAGTCCTGTGTTCACATGCTTCTCTGCCCAATGATACCACATTTGTAACCCTCAGTTTTCTTACCTGAAAGTGGTGTAACCACCTCCTAGCATTATTGTGAGGACTAAATGATATGAAATGCTCTGTGTGGCACCTGAAACCTGTAAATGCTTGAGAAAATAGGGCTTCCCCCTCTGTCTAACCTCGGAGAGTCCCAACTCTCTGAAAACACTGCCTTTCATTCAGCCATTGCTCATGGAGGGTGGATCACATTCCAGGCACTGTGCTAGGCCTATGATGTCTACATGAAACAAGATGTCCAGAGGGAAGGGTGACTTTCAGGGCAGTTGCCTCTAGTTTCTGACACTGTCATTTATAACCATAAAGAACAACATCTCTGTTTCCCAGTTTTCTCTCAGAGTCTAGCTGTGTGAAGTAGGCACCTGATTTGTACTTTCTGGAACATAAGGAATGCAGTTTATTTTAATTGACAAATGTCTGAGAAACTTTTAAAGTGGGGAGAGATCTGGACAGCCTATGGTGGCAGAGTGAAGAGAGATAAGCAAGTATGCATTGCACTTTCACTAAACATGGAGCAGGGCATGTGTCTGCTGAGGGCAAATGTGAAACTCATGCAATGGGTAGCCTTGTAGGGGACTCTATCTACAAAGACCACCTAGAAGAGAGAGAATATTCACTGGAAGAGTGGAAATGGACCACCGAAGTCCAGGAACTGATACTCTTCAGCAGCCAGTGGGGTCTGCATCAAGGAATTACAATTAGGAGTCCCTGGTGGAGGAGCCTCCGGGGACCAGCTCCCAGATAAAAAATAAACAAATAAAACAGAAACCCTACCCCATGAAATGGCAGTGTCTGGAAATTTGCCATACCTAGAGTGTACCAAAATCAAATCAGAAATGTACCAGTAATCCAGACATGTTCCTCCCTCCTTTCCTCCTAACACCAACCTTCTACAGCTCTGGAGAATCCAGAGGTAATGCTGTGAATGAGGAAAGATAAATTACGGAGCAGAATGGAGAGAAGTTGAACTGACCATATATTCCCTTTCCTGCTACAGAATCTTCAGGCTGAGGCACTAAGCTACTGAAAATGAGAAACTTTAAAGCCACTGAACGTCTAAACTCTAAAGTTTATACTCCAGTCTGATGTGTATACACCAGATGAAATTTGTAATAAGTTTAAAAAATTGAACCTATATGTTAGTGTGTAATAAGAATGACCACAAAATCTACTCCATGTGCCTAAGCTTTCATCTAGATGCAGAAAAGAACAAGTTGATCAAATGTAAAGAGCAGTGTTAGGACAAGAATTGTTTTTTGCCTGCAGTCTACTAAGCTCACCTTATTCACAATACAACAGTGCAACAGGTCATAAATCAAACAATGCCTAATTCATCAATTGATAATGAAAATGCTACTGACCCACACTTGAAAGATATTGAAGTTGTTTTTTATGTATTTGGGAGAAAATTGTGCTGAGTTCATCATACTGTCTCACAAAGAGAAAAGTTGCTAATACTTCCTCTACATAATTCATCACCAGGATGATGTATTTTTATACTATATATTTTTATATGTTCTCAATAGTGATCAAATACATCTTTGTCTTTCAGTATTCTTCCTGGCCAGCTAAATCTCTTTTCTTCAAAATAATTCAGTTAGGCAGAAAATTACCTCCCACGTAATGACGAGTTCAGACCGACTTCCTCCACCTCCATTGATGTTTATTGGCGCCACAACAGGGACTAAAAGCAACCAAGAGAAATGTGGGTTGGCAATTGTTAAAGTACATCTTCATCAGGAAGAATTTTGTTTTTGGATTTCACCTTTCAAAATCTCACGCAGGCATATTGTGAAAGAGTCTTGCATTTTTAATGAACATAAATTATGTTTACACATATCCAAATTTCTAAGAGAGAGGACACAGTTGTGTTTGATACATGAGCACCCTGGCTCCAAAATTAATTAAAAATTGAGTAACATCGGGTATTTGACATTATTATGCATCATCTACTAATTGGCAAAATGATGTTCCATTCAGATGGTAACAGTGACACTGCTGATTTAGTGCCTAATTATACAGTTGTGCTGTAAACAAGTTACAGAGGCAGTATATTAATTAATTATTTTTTCAATAAACAAACTAAAATAATTTTTCTTTTTATTAGTCATCAGGATATTTTAACATTTAAAATTAAATATTGAAAAATATGTAAATAAATACATTCTTATTTTAAATCTTCCCATTAGAATCTCAAATCTCTCAGGAGAGAATAAGAAGGAGTTTTCTTCTAACTTTTCACTTGCGAAGTCAGATTTTTCTCCTGTGAAAAATGTGATTAGGAGAGGTTCCTTCTATTTATCTCTTGGGATCTAAGGCTCTGTGGTAGAGGATTCAGAAACCAACGACTGATGAGTTTTTAAAAAATATGTCCCTCGAATATACCCTTGTGGGGACTAATGCAATGAATAGTAGTTCAATAGAAATTGTAAAACTGAGGAAATTCTGAGTGTGTACAGGGTACTGTAGTATCTAATGAGAATGAGGTTTTGCTTTACACATGTGTAAGTGTTTACAGCATTGTTTTTCTTGACATAATGACAAAAGTATCCTAAATCTGTGATTATGGCTAAATCACATTTTAAATTCTTTTAAAATGTGGAATTACATGAAATTGTCTATATTGGACCATTTTTGAACAATATGAAAGGTGGTTGAGGAAGCACCTGGGTATACCTGGGGACTGGTAGGCAGAAATTAAAATATGTAAGTTTTAATTCTTCATTTCAAAATTTTTCCCACCATATAGACCATCTAAATAAATCTAGATTACTTATTTTATTTATTTCCATTTCAAACAGATACTTAGCTCTATAAACAT
Organism: Saimiri boliviensis; assembly: GCF_048565385.1. Lineage (NCBI taxonomy): Eukaryota > Metazoa > Chordata > Mammalia > Primates > Cebidae > Saimiri > Saimiri boliviensis. The sequence goes on from NC_133456.1 coordinate 94,345,768, forward strand.
GGCCAGAAAATAGTCACAATAATCTGATTGTTCTTTTTTTTTTGAGACAGTGTTTCCTTCTTGTTGCCCATACTGGAGTGTAATGGTGCAATCTTGGCTCACTGCAACCTCTGCCTCCTGGATTCAAGCGATTCTCCTGCCTCAGCCTCCCAAGCAGCTGGGATTACAGGCATGCACCACCACACCCAGCTAATTTTGTATTTTTAGTAGAGACAGGGTTTCACCATGTTGGTCAGGATGGTCTCAAACTCCTGACCTCAGGTGATCTGCCCACCTCTGCCTCCCAAAGTGCTGGGATTACAGGCATAAGCCACCATGCCTGGCCTGATTGTTCTTTTTCAAAATAGCACCTTTCAGATACACCTTTTCATATTTAAAATTGTCCTTAAGTTTGTCAGCTTTAAGCTTCATAATTTTTTAGAAAAAAAATATTTAAACCTAAACCCTATTTTCTAAGTCTTCGAATGCCTTTGATCAAAAGCTATGGGAATCAGTGGATTTTACAGAGTTGTTGAATTTATAGTGCTTGACAGCTTATTGTGACTAACTGCACACTATCTCAAGACCTTTGCATAGTTTAGCTATGTAAGGAAAAATATTTTAAATTATATTTTGATTTACTTTTATAAAATTTCCAGTGCTGTGAGAAATAGAAAATTCCTTTCCTCATTCAATTTCAAATTAATTGTACTTAAACCTAAAACCATATTGAGAACAGATTAGTCTTTGATGATATCAGAGAGAGAGAGAGAGAGAGAGAGAGAGAGAGAGAGAGAGAGGAGAAACTCAGTAGGGTTTGAATCAGTACAGTTTGACTCAATGAGTATCACCAGTCTCGTTTTGCTACTGGAACAAGAGAGCCTTAATGGATAGAAAGTGGCACACAAACTTTGCTATTAAAATGTCAGAGTTTGTGTCAATGTCCAAAGCTACGAAAACATAAATGAACTATAAACAAACAACCTGAAACCAAAGCTCATAACCAGAGTCATGGGCCACACCTGAAGATTGAGAGCCAGGAGGCATATAGGAAAGCCTGGGGATTTATTTACACACTTTAATAGCCAAAGAAAGTGTGTAAATATATTTACACACTTTCTTTGGCTAATCTAATCTATTGCTTATCTACATTAAGATTCACTTTTATGGAGAATGCTGGGTGTAGAAATCAGGACATCTGGATTCAAATTCTGGCTCTGTCAAAAACACCCAGCTAATATCCTGGTCTTCATTTTCCTCTTCTGTAAAACAAAGGGATTTCTTCTCAGCTGTAAGCTTCTAGCGTGATTTAATTGGATGATATCACTGTCAAGTATGTCCTTTTTTCTAGCCCCCATTCCAAGATAAACATATAACATTATCTTTGGTTTATGAATTGATTTATTGACTTCTGACAGTTGTACTCACTTTAATAAGGTAATTTGTGTTTGTTAAATTAAGCTGGTGACAACAAAGTGATCCTTTGTTTATGTGACTGAATAAGAATGTGAACTTTGGGGGCCACATACAGCTAGCAGATTAAATGTCACGCCGGATGTGAAAGTCTGAGTGCAACAAAGAGGATCCATTGAAAAGAGCTTAAGAAGGCATAGTTTCTGAGCCAGGTTCTTGTGTTCTGCTGTTCAGTGAACCAATTAATGCTCAATTAGTGCTCCTGTTAAATGAGTTTAGGATTTACCTCATTTGCATGGAAAAGAATTTATACTATTGCTCAATGAAGCTACAACTAGGTCAGAGTTTTGAAATAGATGGAAATGTATGGCTGACTGCACCAACAGAGTCTCAATTAATTCTTGGCTACAACATTTTAATGAAACAAGCAATAACTCATTTGCATATACAAATCTACAGATTCTGTCTTGGATTTTGACTAGAAAATAGATGTGATGCAAACACAGTTTCTGAAGAACTTTAATTTTGACATGTTGGCTTAAAGGTGATTATCTCTTATTGAACCCACTATTTGGGAAAAATACACCTTGCCTTGTATATGTAAAAATGGGAAATAGAGCCACTCATTTACTGTCAAACAATTTTGAGCCAAAAGTATTAAAGGACCATAATAATACTTGTTTTCTTTAAGAACTATATCATACAGATTTTTCTACATTTTTAGAACACATCGATTCTTTACCTGATGCTTTAGTTCTTAACAATTCTGATGGTTTACTTGGTTCTCCAATCCCAATACTGTTGCCGGCAACAACACGAAATTCATATTCTACCCAGGGACTCAAACCAACCACTGTTGCATTGTATGTCTTGCCATTGAGAATTTCTGGAACTAAAAAGAATGGGACATTAAGGCATCTAAGTTGGCACTAGTCAAAAACAAATAATTATACAAAATGATATAATTATTAATTAAAAATATGATTGCATTTGTTAAAATGATTGGACTGAATATTATTCTTTTAAAAGCATCCCAAAACACTTTTGTCACTCACCTGTAGCAACAGCCTGCCAACCCACAGAAAATGGTGTCCGAGTCTGAATAGTAAATATTTGAATGGGACTGTTATTATCTGGGCCTGGTCTCCAGCTTAGTTGAGAAGTAGTGCTGGAAATGTCTTCCACTTTCACGTCCTCAGGAGGACCTGGTGGACCTGGAAAAACATGTTTTAGCATGACTACATTGGAGATACTTACATTCATTAATTTGGGACAAGGAAGGTTTATTTTTATCTGTTGTGCTTAAAAAGTAAAATATTGACCATAATATACTTGTAGCACATTATTAGAAATAAAGTTGTATTAATTCCATTTATGTGGTAAGAGACATTAATTTAGTAGTGCTTCCTCTGGGGATTAGAAAATGTCAGGCATATGGTGATTGCATATCAACCTATACTCAAAAATTGAGAACCATTGTCTTTAATTCATCTTAAATCTAATTCAAATAAATGCAACTAATAGGAAGCACTACAGGAGCATGTGGATTTGACCCTGCATTGACAAGAATGATTTATTATAAACAGAAGGCATGCCTCAGTATTAGGTACTGACACTGCTTGCCAAGCCAGACTGTTCATTATAGATAAATCCTACAGAATTCTATGTCCATAACCACACTACCCATACCTTGGAGTCTTGAGGTTTAGAAAATAAAAAATCTATGTAATTTAATCTCACTTCCATATCATGATGTGGTTTCTCAGAGGTCTACAATTTAGATATCAACATTGTGACTGTGAGTAAACAATGTGATCATTTTTTCACAATTTATGCTTACCTCTCACAATGATATCCGCTACTGCAGATAAACTTTCTAGGGTTGTTTGTACCGTGCAGAGATATTTTCCTGAATGATTTAACTGAATATTCCTTATCATCAAATCCCCAACAGATTCCTGCAGATAGAAAGGGAGAAAAGGATAAAAATCTAAGCCCATGTAACAAGTCCTATCTTATTTTTACAGCTGGATAAATATTAAACATAAAACAACTCTGAAATTAAAAGATATACTAGCATCATTTTCATTTCTTGCATCTAAACCCTTTTATTATCCCCCTTATTATAATTACATCTAGAAAACAAGTATTTCTATGAGAGACACAAAGCAAAGTAAACAGAAACAAAAACAACTGCATTTTCTAAAACAGACAGTGATTATCCATGCAAATAAAGATGGAGAGAGTAATTATAAAAAATGGTGATTCATGTAAAACATTTGATTCATTTTATTAAGCATTTAACAATTTCAGTAACTTACTCCTCCAATCCTTTCAAAATGAGCCACTCCTTTTTTTAAGTCTATGACATCTCCATTGAAAAACCATATAAATACCACTTCAATGGAGGGGTCATGCGACACCTGGCATGGTAGCACTATACTCTCGCCAACTGTAACATCCATTTTGGAAGGTGGGATGGTAATGACAGTTCTCTCTGTTGAGAAAAAAATATTATTTTTTTAAAAGCTTATGAAATGCAAGCGCATGGCTATAAAATACATATTTCTGAATCCTTTTTTAATCATTTGAAATTATATAAACAAAAGCTGGAGTTCTACTATGTCCAGTATGAATATTCTATTGCCTGTTTTTAAATGTCCTATGTTTATTTTCATTATAGCTTATTACCTATACTAAAATTAAAAACATAGTTTTATTTATACCTTATATGGAAATAATTTACAGAAATCTGTAGACTTCAAAAAATGGCATTCCATATATATCGAATGTACTGTGCCATGTTTGTTGTATTTTCTTCTAAATTTTGAGTCATAACATAATTGACACACTGGTAACAGCCGTAAATACTCTCTGTTAACTTCAAATACTATGAGACAAACTATGTTCCTAAGATTATGACCACCATAGTTTCTATAAAGATTTAGTCATATGTATATATTTAAGAGGGTGAATGCAACATATTTATTCTACCTTTGACACAGTTGTGACAATAAATTTCACTTTTAGTTAATGCAACATGAATAGGGAATTTGGAAGTTTTCCCTTTTATAATTCAGATTTTTCAGTGTTAGAATTACGCATCCATCATAAAAACTTTCCCTCTAGAAAAGTTAGTTTCTATTTCAATATTTGTTCTACAAGATCTAGCATTTCATTGACCAGAATTTCAAAGGACAATCCTAGGATGTGCCAGTTGTACTTGAGAGTCCTGTATTTGTTCAGATTAAAGAAGAATTCACAATGTAGATCATTTTTGACTACTTTGTTAATAATAAAATTCTGATCCAGAGTGTTGAGAATTGATCAAAAGGGCAACTCAGTATCCATGAAGGGGCCCTGGGCAAACGTTTGGATTTAGATATGTACCATCTTACCAAGAATAAAATTTTTTGAAAGCTTTACATTCAAGAATAACGGTTTTAGGAAAGTTATTATAAAAAATATTGTACATGAAGAAGTTTAAAAACAGTGAAATGACCCTGGAGCATCTCTTTCTCTATGGGTCATTTATAAGATAAAGTTTAGCCCTCTAAGACATGGACCAAAAGCTTCACTTTCTTCTAGCTTCTTCATCCTGCCTTAGAAACCAAACTAACATTGAGATTGCATTTATATGTTCACATTAATGTGTGACTGCATTTTACCAATAGAATGTTTAATTATTATTTGACCATTTAAACATTTTTAATTTTTTCTTCATAAGTATTTGAAAGTGGAAACTAGGAAGTAATAATTTGGGATGTTAAGGTACATATTGACAAAAGAGACATGGAAAAATAAAAACACATGCTATATTTCTGAATATGAATATAATGGAGAAAATTGGGCTCCTAATCAATATCAGATAGGCCTTCTTTTTAAACTATTTAAATCCTCTTTCTATTTTTATATTAGATGCATGCACTTTTTATTGATTTTTATTATTATAATTATTTGAGATGGAGTCTTGCTCTGTTGCCCAGGCTGGAGTGCAGTGACACCTTGTCAGCTCATGGCAACCCTCGCCTCCCAGGTTCAAGAGATTCTTCTGCTTCAGCCTCCTGAGTAGCTGGGATTACAGGTATACACCACCACGCCAGGCTAATTTTTGTATTTTTAGCAGAGACAGAGTTTCACCATGTTGGCCAGGCTGGTCTCGAACTCCTGACATCAAGTGATTCACCCGACTTGGACTCCAAAGAGCTAGGATTACAGATGTGAATTACTGCACCTGGCCAGATGCATGCACTTTATATTCTAATTATTTCTAAGCAGAAATTTGAAGAATGTTTTTGTAGACTATGCCCATTCTTAATTCCAAGCCTTCTTCATAGATCTGCAACCAAAATAAGGGTAAATTATACCTAGGGATCTAAGAAAATTTTTTAGAACAAGAAAATATATTTTCCTTTTGTATTTGCTCTGAAAACAAATCACAAATGTCTTATTTACATTTATAGGAGGATGAGTTGGCTAATTGGATGTGTTGACAGAGCAAAACTGCCCAGATTTAAAGTTTTAGATCATGCAATTAAGGTAATTTTCAAACATTAAAAATGACAGCAAGTCCTTCCATTTATGATACCATATAATGGCAAAATTAGACAAATTATTCCCTATCTACATAGCTCATTGTAATACAGTAATAATCTCTAAAACTTTATGAATAAGAAATGTTTGTGTTATCATTAATGATTACATTTTTCACTAGTTAATTCATTTGTAACTAACATTTATTGAGCAAGTAACTTATGTCCAATCCTCTGCTAATACTGAAGTCACAATGGTGAAGAAAATGGGAGGGGGGAACCCTGCACCAAATAAAAAAGATAAGGAGTGTTCCTTCACAGAGATGAAAATCTACAGAAGGAAGCTAGCATTAATCAGATCATATCAACCACTATACAGTAATGTGTGACAAGCACCATATACTAAAAGTGACTTTTTCAAAATGTTTGGCAGATGCTGAGGGGATCAGTTTATTAAGAAAAAACTGTTTTAGCTGGGAAATAAAAGGCAAGTAGTAGTGAGCTACATAAAGGTAGCAGGGAAAGAGAGGAAACTAGATTCCCTATACAGGCAAGAGCATTCACAGAGAAATTATGTGAAGAACTGTAATTGACAGATTCAGTGCAGCCATGTTGCTGAGAAGGCTAGGATTAAATGAAGAGTAGGAGAGGAGTGAAAGTGAAGAAGATGAAGCTGGATGATAGCCATACTCAAGACATAAGTCACAAATGTCATTAAGATCAGCTGCATAATTTATGAGTCCCAGGGCAAAATGAAAATGTGGGGTATCTTTTTGAAAAAGAGAAAAAAGTGTTATCAAAGGTACTAAATATAAAATTTTTTACTTTAAAGTAACTTATTACTTATACAATAAAATCAGGGTAACACTCACAGATGAGTCATGACACACACATTACAAAATAGATGATTTTGCTGTCATAATTTTATATGATATAATAAATAATATTTTATTAAGGTTATATCTTGATTGATTTTATAATTTTCTCATTTAGTTTTCTGGTAACTCATTTACTAGATCAACAGAATTTATAATTTTAGCAACTTCATTTTCAATTAAAATGTTCAGTGACATCAGTCACTCCTGGCAAATGCAAGATCACAAATACTTTTAGAAAAGTTTTTATTTTGCAAACTATCTTACCGCTGATGCAACTTTTGAGAAACCATTAAGCCTGTTTTATAGACTATAGAAATAGTCATAAGTTTCTGATGAATTACATTGAAATATAAATTTCAGAACATCTACAGCTGATGATTCCTTTCACCAATTTTTTCAAAAAAAACTTTAACTCTTTATACAAATCCGTTTTGTGAGAGCCTGATATTAGTTTTAAATATAAATGTATGCAATGGAATCTTAATATTTCCTCTGGCATATGCTATAACTTGTGGAGGTTGTACAATAAATTGAAAGGGACTTCATGATTGTCATATAATTCAAAATGCCTGTTTTTGCATTCCATTTTTGTACCTTCAATTACAAAAAAAAACTCATCAATAATTGGTTTCCCCAAAGCTTCATATTAAAAAAATGTTCTTACCATTGACTGGAATAATCTTTAAGTTTAATTTCTATTTCTAAGACTGTGGATTTCATGCAATGTCCATGCGTATGCCTTCAATTTGCAATAATTTATTGACAAAGTTTATTGTCTGAGTACTAACATTTTCTGTTATGGGGCTCAGGCTGGAAAGTTAGTATTTCTGGAAATTCCACAGAGAAAGCCTACAGGGATGTATGGGCAAGCTGGCCTCCCACCTTGGATCCTCACATTGACCCTTTTTGAAGTCTCCTCCTGCAGCCTTTGCTGCGACCCACTGCTGTTTCTATAGCTGCTACCACCATCCTCTGCATCCATCTAAGAGGCCCAGGTTCTGATGTGCCCACCCTCAGGACTGCAGGACTATGACTACACAGGCGTGCGTGCACACCTGCACACTGCACATCACACCAACTGCTATGCATGCATGCTGACTGGTGCGTCCTCAGGCCTGAACCCGTGTGTACATGAGCTGCTGCTGCTACATATGCTACCGTACATGCATGTGGTTACAGTGAAGCAGCAGCAGCAGCAGCAGCTCATGCACACACAGGTTATAAATACATTCTTAATCATTTTATCTCTCAATTTGTGTTCTGTACATACTTACATACTTACAAAACACAAATTGACACATAAAATAATTAAGAATTTCAAGACAGTCACAGCAGAACATTACCCCAAACCTGGGGCTTCCCTCAGCACCAGGCTCTGTGTGACTGGATTGTATGTCCGTGAAACCAGCTCTGGATGTCATGCTAAGAAATGTATTCTTGCATAGAAGTAGAGAGTAGCATGGTGGTTATTATAGGCTGGTGAGAGGGAGGAATGGGGAATGGGGAGACATTGTTCACAGGGTACAAAATTTCAATTAGACAGGAGGAATAAGTTTTAGAGACCTACGGCATACCATGGTGACTATAGTTAATGTAAGACATATTTGATAATTTCTCAATGAGGATTTTAATTGTTCTCATCACAAAAAAATGATAGGATGTGAAGTGGTGGCTGTGTTAAATAGCTTAATTTAATCATTACACAATGTATACATACATCAAAATATCACATCGTATCCCACAAATACACATAATTATTATTCATCAATTAAACACTTTAGAAATACATTTCTTGCTGTAAAATTGAAAACATTGAAAGTACAAAGCAAAGGCATGATATGATGACATGCCATGATCTGCAGTGTGAAAAATAAACTGTATTTAAAAAGAAGTAGCCTTTTGTAAGCAGGCTTATTATCCAGAAAAAGGGGATGCATAGTTCCTCCACGAAGTGGCCTCCTGTGTGGGTGATGAGGTGCTTGGACAAGAACATTTTTAACTGATGTAACCTCTCTGCACAACACAGGCAGATCTGTCCTCATCCTGTGCAGGTGGCTGTCTAATAGCCATAACACCACTGATTGCTCTACAAAAGAGTTCATTCTGCAACCATGTGCAGCCTCAGCCCCAGCACCAACACAAATACCCACAGAGACAAAAATCACACTTACAGGGACTGGGAGAGTGGTGCTTGGGCAGCCGAAACATACAAAATTGCTAATGCTACTCTGTGGAAAGAAGAGGGGCTTTAGCCCATTAATTCCTTCATCAAATACACCTTAAATTCTTAAGAAACTCAAGCATCTGAGAGATTTCTTCAAACCACTCAGATCCTATATTCTACTCCTAAGAGTGCATGTATACCAGTGGAGTATCTGCAGTAACTTGAGGCTCATTGACACTGAAATACTTCTTGGTATTTATGGATCAGTGAGATATTTAGGGCCTGAATTGTAACAAATTGAAAAGAAGAAATGCTGACTATGCTGGACTCTATCGTTTGGGAAAATTTGAGACTCTTTAAGTCTTTTCGAACAAAACAAAGGGTTATTTATTCACAATCATTTAATATCATTTTGTTCTTGCATATACCTTAACCATTTGTAGGAAGTCTGATCCAATGGTTTTAAAATTTTAGCACGTGCAAGAATTTCCTGAGCATTTGTCAAAAGGTGAATTCCTCAGCTTCCACCAGAAATACTGATTCAGTATGTCTACACCTTGAATATGTACTTTTATCAGGCTTCTCCAGTTGATTCTGAAGTAGTCTAGAAATCATGCTTTGAGAAATGTTGCCTTAGTTTTTAAAACTTGAACCTGAATTTTCTATTTAAGAAATATTGAAATATAAAATATATTGTCAGAAATTCTCTAATAGTGCAGATTTAGGAAAAATTTATATCCAGTAAATGTTACTCGTTAGTAATATTTCAAGAGAGAAATAAAGATGGAGTCCCAAGATTACCTGTAATTAATTCTGTATATTATATCCACTTTTATCATTTCTTAAGCATTTTAACCTGTTAAATACTCTGAGAATTCCTAGGTGAAAGGAGCACTTACTTATTGGGTTGGTGCAAAAGTAATTGCATTTTTTGTCATTAAAAGTAAGGTTTTTATTTTTAAAATTTTATCTAATTCAAGGTTTCCTACATTTGGTAGAGTATGAAATATTTTTAATCCATGTAACATTTCTTGATACATAAAGTGTTCTACATAGAAATGGAAGTACATCTTGGGATATAAGGAAACAGTGTCTGGAAATAATTGCTTTCATGATTGAAGAGGATTACACACAACACACACACACACACACACATATATATATATATATATATATATATATGTATACATACTCATATAAAATATGTGTGTTTCTATTTAACATGCATACACATACATGCTTACATATTTTTGAGACTATCATGGAAATTTAAATTATCAATAATTTAGAAATAATAATTAGTTAAGATAAGAAATCTAGTTTTATTGTTATATTAAAAAGAAGATTCCCTAAACTTTTAAAGATACATTCTATTTGTGGATGACATTATTGAGGTTTGAGATTTGCCTCCAGATAATTGGAGATGTGGAAGTAGGTAAGTGTATAGATTAAACAAGGTTGGATATGAGCTGTCTTCAACTGACTCTAAGTGATGTATACATGAGAGTTTCTTATACTATTTCCTCTTCTTCTGTGTGTGCTTGTAATTTTCAATAATAAAAGACAGGAAGAACATGTTGGGGGATAGTGAAAATTTACATGCAGAATAGGGAGGAATATTCTTATTCACTTTCTAAAGTCATAAGAATGGGCCACTTTTTGAAATTGTCCTAAATATAAATGACATTCATGATGAGTTTGTAAAATCACAGAATATCTACCATTTTCAATATATGTCAGTGAGATAAAAGTTATTATATAAAAACAACTTCATCTATCAGTTCTATTCTTACAAAGAATAATATGACATGGCACTTTTGATGAATAGCCTTACTTGAATTCGTATCTCATAATAGCCAATGATGTTTCCAGAATGCATTTTAGTTACAAGAACCCCAGCAAACATGAAGACAAATTACATCAAATGTTAGGATCGTTTAGTGTGATTTCTTTAAACACTTAAAAATGGGACTGGTTCTCTATATTAATGACCAAATACACTTGTACATTTCATGATCTCTACATGTTTAGAAGCAAGGGGATGACAATTAAATGTATAATTGATTTTGCCTAACCATACAGAAAATATTATTTTGTTTGTTTGGTTTTTTGTTCCTTCAACTCAGTTAAAATCTTTATCAACGTCACTTTTCTGAATAGTAACTGCTAAGGTTTCTGAAGTTTTAAAATCCTTCCAAAGGACAAACAAATGTATAAGAAAAATCATCAAACTCTTCTTTCCGTACAAACATGGGTCTATTCCTTGACATTATAGAAAATGTTGCTAAGAAACCAGTATAAAATAAACTAGTGTATAAATAGCACTTCAAACAGGTAACAAAACTCTCCGATATTTTCTCTCACTAGTTAATTTGTGAGGACTAGAAATAAACACTTTAAAAAATTGGTATTGGGGTTGGGGTGCAGTGGCTCATGCCTGTAATCCCAGCAATTTGGGAAGCCAACGCGGGTGGATCACGAGACCAGCCTGGTCAGCATGGTAAAACTCCATCTTTACTTAAAATACAAAAAAATTAGCTGGGCATGGTGGCATGAGCCTATAGTCCCAGCCACTTGGGAGGCAGAGGCAGGAGAATTGCTTGAACCGGGAGGTGGAGGTTGCAGTGAGCTGAGATTGAGCCACTCCACTCCAGCCTGGGCAATAGAGTGAGATTCTGTCTCAAAAAAAAAGAAAGAAAGAAAGAAAGAAAAAGAGAAGACAAAGAAAAAAATTGGTCTTTTTTCTACTGAATTCCTCAGAATGTCAAATTACAATATATATTAAGATATTAACCCTTTCTATTGCTCTGTATTTCTTCTTCTGTATACATGGTTTTCCTTCTAACTGTAGAAACTTCATTAGCATTTCTGTTAGTACTGCTCTGAAATTTAACAGACATTTTCCAAACACATACAAATAGCAAACAGGTATGTGAAAAGGTGCTCAACATCATTAATCATCAGGGAAATGCAAATCTAAACCACGATGAGATGTCACATCACACCTGTTAGGATAGCTATTATCCGAAAGACAAGAGGTGTTATCTAAGGTTGAGAGAAAGAGAACACATATACTGTTGGTGAGAATATTAATTAGTATACCTATTATGGAAAACAGTATGGAAGTTTCCTTAAAGCTAAAAACAAAGATACCATACAACCCAGCAATCCCTCTTGTGGATAAATAGCCAAAGGAAATAAAATCAACAGTCAAAGTTATATCTGCATCCACATGTGCAGCATTATTCATGATAGGTAAGATATGAAGATCACCTAGGGTCCATCAATGGATGATGGATAAAGAATTTCTGATATGTATACACAAGGGAATATTATTCAGCTCTATAAAAGGAGATACTACCATTTGCAACAACATAGATGAATCTGGAGGAACTATGCTAGATAAAGTAAGCCAGACATAGAAAGAAAAACCCTATGAGATCTAACTTGTAGGTGGCATCAAAAAATGTCAAATACATACAAACAGACAGTAGAGTGTTGGTCACTCAGAGCAGAAATGTGAGGGAAATAGGAAGATGTTGGTCAAAAGGTACAAAGTTACTATTATGTAGAATAAATAAGTCTAGAGCTAGAATGCACAGCACGATGATACAGTTAATACTACTGTATCATAAATACGATATTGTGTACTGAGAATTTTCAAGAAAGCAGACTTCAGGTGTTCTCATCACACCAAAGAGACAGATGTATGAGGAAATGGGTTAACTTGCTTGACTAGAGTAACCATTTTATTAAGCACATGTATATCAAAACATTTAAGGTGTTGTACACCTTAAACATAAGCAATTTTTATTTTTTTAAATAATGAGGATTCTCTCAGGTTTTGTTTCTTCGAAAGCATCTTTATTTTGTCTTTATTTGGGGGGAATTTTTAAATGGGAATAGGATTCTTACTGGTATTGTCTTTAGCCCACTACAAATGTCATTTCATTTTCTTCTGGGTTCTTTTTTCCCTTGTTATATCAATTGCCAGTCTTGGTTTTTTGACATAATGCATCTTTTTTATCTGATTTTTTTTCCTTTAGTTTTACTACTATGTGCTTAGCTAAGCTTTCGTTTGTATTTGTCTGAATTGGGGCTCACACAATTTCTTGAATTGAATGCTTGTTATTATTTTCAGGTTTTTAAATATCTGGCAAATATTTCTTCAAATATTTTTTATGCCTAACTTTCTTTCAGTCTTCTCTGCTCCTTTTGGAACAATGATTTTATGTATGTTAAAAGTTATTTACCACATTCCATATTTTCCTTATGATACTTACTGTCTTTATCACTGTATTATCTCTCCATGTCACAGTCTAGATATTTTCTATTCATATATCCTTCCCTTTATTAATTCTCTTTCTGCTATATCTATTCTGGTGTTAAATTAATGTATTGTTCTTCATATTAGCTCTTGCAATTGTCAGTTCTACACTTTCCATTGGAGTTTTAACACATGCCATTTCGTTTCTGAAATTCTCCATCTTGTCATCTATTTTTTAAAATACATTAATCGAGATTATTTTAAAGCTCTTTCTGAAAACTTCAATATTTCTATCACTGAGACCTATTACTATTTTTTTTTCCTCTGGCTTTTGGTCATTTGGTCTTAGCTCCTGTTATTCCTCGCAACATTTTATTGAATGCTACATATTATGGATCAAAAACTTAATGGTTTTATAATGTTATATTTTTTACAAGAAGATTTACATTTTTAAGCATGCATTAGGAAAATAGCCAGAAGCTGGTCCAGAACTGATATGAACTGAGTCTGGATCTTAGTCATTTTAAGTCCTAGTCAATTGTATTTTGTTTTGTTTTGTTTTGTTTTCGTACTAGGACACAGTATTTTGGATGTCCTGACTCAAGGTTGAGTTGCTTAGCAAATCTCACTCTATGGTTTATTCTGAACCTCTATTTGTTTTTCCATTCACTGTAAAGTTACCAAAATGTCTGCTTAGATGTTTTCTGCTTTCTGTTTGGTTTCTTCATTCCTGATTTATACTGCTTAGGAAATTGTAAATTTCTAAGAAGAAATTCAACAGCAGGGAATGTGAGCTCACCTATCTGTACTTTTGTTTTCTCCAGGCTACTGCACCTCATGTTGCAAATACCTTGGCTGTTGTCACAATTCCTCGAAATAACTATTTTTGCTTATTTTAAAAATATTCTTTAACAATATTTGCGGTGAACATCAGTGAGAGGTTGTTGTGTTAAACTTACTTCAACTAGTTATGACAGATTATTCTTCATTACTACTAAAGTTTCATAATAGATTAAGTGTATTGGTAGAAATATTTAGGCCATTTGTCAATAGGTTTTTAGATAATAGCTTGAAGAATATAGTAATTGATGTCAGTTAGAGAAAGAAATAAGTATAATTTTGAACAGATGTAGAGATCCTTAATACAGAAATATACTAATTGTTTATTCAATCATCTATTAAAAACCATTTAATTGGTATTGCACCCTTATCTTACTTCAAGTTATACATCAGTAAAAATGCTGAACAAAAGGAACAAAACTGAACTGAAGAACCATTAGAAGATTTCAATCCTAAGAGTGACAGAATCTTGCCTACATTTTGTTAGGAACACTGTAGCTTTTAGAAGGAAAACAAATAATTAGGACAAATGCTTTTGAAGCTAATACTGGGTTTCCAAGCTTAATATTTACGAACACTTTGTCCAAATAATTCTTTGTTGTGTGTGTCGGGGGGGGTTTAGCACATGTGTGGTACAGGGCTGCGGGTTGTGTTCTTTGACTTGTAGGATTCTTAGCAGCATTCCTGGCCTCTATCTAGGATGGATGTGAGTAGACCCTGCAGCTGTGAAAAACAAAAATACTTGCATATTTTGCTAATGTCCCCTGGGAGACAAAATCATCCTGGTTGAGTAATTCTGTGCTAGAGCAATACTCTGGGAAAGAGATGGCATGGCTTAAAGTTTGCTAATTGAAGTGGTGAGAGGTGGTTAGATTCTGTATGTACCTTGAAGCTGAAACTATTTTGGGGCAAGTGAATATGAGGTTTGAATGAAAGAAAAGAACTAAAAATAATCTCAAAGATTTGGTCTAAACAACTGTCTGTGCAGACTGTCATTAGGATAGTGGAGAAAGAATACAGCAGAAACAAGTTTGGAGAGTAAGAATCAGGAGTTCAGTGTTAGGATACAGTAAATATGTAAGTGAAGATGATAAAATAGGCTGCTGGATTTGGGGATTAAGGAGGACTATTCCAGCTGGAATTAACTTGATTTGAGTTTGGGAATTAACTGATAGATGGTATTTAAAAACATAAAACTGGATGATATACCAAGAGTAGGTACAGCTATAAAATGAAGACTAGGAGAAAATGAAAGAAGAAAAAAATACATGTATACATACAGGTATATCAAATATATAGAATCTATATGGAATATACATGTATGTGTATATATACATATATAGATGAATATAGCTTTAAACTAGACTACCAGTTTAGGAAATATAGCATTTAAATAATGGGCTTTTAGGAAATGGAGTGGAATAATACACACACACACACACACACACACACACACACACACACACACATATATGTGTATATATATATATATATATATTTTTTTTTTAATTGAGACAGAGTCTTGCTCTGTTGCCAGGCGTGAGTGCAGTAGCACAATCTCGGCTCACTGCAATCTCCGCCTCCCGGTTTCAAGCAATTCTCCTGCCTCAGTCTCCCGAGTAGCTGGGACTACAGGTGTGTGCCACCACGCCCAGGTAATTGTTGTATTTTTAGTAGTGACGGGGATTCTCCATGTTGGCCAGGACGATCTCGATCTCTTGACCTCGTGATCCACCCTCCTCAGCCTCCCACAGTGCTGGGATTACAGGCGTGAGCCACCGTACACGGCCAGAATAAAATATTAAATTATTCAGGAAGATATTTAGGAACAAGAAGTATGAGTTTCTAGGGTGACAAAGCCTGCCTAATGCCCAGTATAATGGTTGATAACAGCTTTAAAACATGACACATTATCTTGAAATTGTCAAACACTGGAGAATACGGAATTCTAGAGAACAAGAGGAAAAAGATGTCACAAACAACAGATCAGAAATCCAAAAGGTTTCATCTTTCAGAATAGAGTAACAGCTCAAAATTTCTGAAAACAATGATTTCCAAGCTAGAATTCTGTTTCACACCAAACCATTAATAAAATGTAAACATAGAATAAAGACATTTTCAAACATGAAAGATTTCAAAAAAAATTGCATTTCTCTTGGATTCCTTCTTAAATATCCACTGGAAGATTTAATCTACCAAAATTAGGGAGTATGTTAAGACAAAAAAGGCACGGAGTTTAGGCAATGGAGCTTCAACACACAGAGCAGGCTGATACTGAAGGGAGACAATTGAGATAGCTTAGGAAATGAATTATTGTCAAGTCCATAGAAAACTAAGCAAACAGACAAAAGGAGTGAAAGCAAACACAGGAAATCAAAGCTGATACTCTGAAATAAACCTTGGACAGAGAAAAGCAGACAAAAAAACAAGGAAATGGTGTGATGGGGTCTTTATTTCTCCACGTCTAGCAAGCCAGAAATGAGAGTTTTTAGTCTTTATTTAATATACTTTTCCTCTTTGTATATAAAATCCATAAGTCTAAAATGTTTTATATCCTCTTAGACAAGTGCATGATTATTTGCTCACACATGTATCTACAGATTAAAATCTACTTGCAGCACTTACCATATTTCACCACAGCAGAGTAAAATTTAATTTCAATGCACAAAGTAATCATGGTCCATATATTCCACTTTACTTTGAGGTACCATTACCCATTTATCTACTACTTCCATATTTAAATGACTTGAAATAAGTATTAAAAGACTATTGAGAGCCCCAGAGTAAAAGAAACAAATGAAGAACCAGTCTAGAGAAAGCATTGTCGAAAAATTGAGATGTCTAATTGAGAAAACATGTCTAAGTATCATGCAAAGTTACCCTACTTTCCTAGCAAATAATAATGTAAAATGTAAACACAGATCTTTTATATTAAAAAACAAAGTAGGGCCTGACATTTATTTAAAAAGAGCATGCACTGTAGATTCTGCTTAATAAATCAGATATGAAAACTATTGTTTCAAAGATGTTAATACTTAATAGGCAGTGATGACATATTCGTGGCACCATATTTATATTTCTTATAAATAGATAGTGTTCATTCAGACTATTTTCCAATAGTAACTTTATGCTAGGCTGTAGTGAATTATGCAATAGAAGACTTCTGTAGATTTTTGTTTTTTGGGTTTTTTTTTTTTTGAGATAGGATCCTGCTGTGTTGCCCAGTGCAGTGGTATGATCATAGCTCACTACAACCTCGAATTTCTGAGCTCAAGTGATCCTTCCATCTCAGCTTCCGAAGTAGCTGGGACCAAAGGCATGTGCCACCAAAACCTATAATGTATTAATATCTATCCTTCACATTATGTTTTATAAAATATACATTAAGAAAAAAAGCTGTAAAATTTATGTGGTAATTTAATCTGAGTGACATGCTGCATTTGAAAAAGACTATGAACTAAATTGTCATGAAGACCAAGATAACACTAATTTTTATTTTTATTTTTATTTTTTTTTAAGTAGAGATAAGGTCTTGCTATGGTGTCAAACTACTGGTCTCACTCAAGCAATCCTCCCACCTCAGCCTTTCAAAGTGCTGGGATTACAGGCATGAGCCACCACACCCAGCCTGTAGTTTTGTAGAAGATGAAGTTAGAAAATTTTATTTTACCTGGCACTAGGACCTAATACAAAGGATATTTTCTTCTGAACGTTGGGATGAGGGGAGTCAAATGAAAAAATAAAAGCCAGAAAAGGAAGATAAGGCTAAGTTTGATTTATGTGATTTTTTTTCCCCTTCTTCACACCCTTCAACCCCATTCCTCTTTTGGACTTGAAGGCATTTGGTAACTACTTGCTTGAGTATTCAGGATCCAGATACTGAAAATATAACTTGCTTCTGGAGGAGTCTTTTCCATCTTAATGACACATGTTATTCCTAAAAAAAATTTTAAAATGGCCCTAGAGCATAAGTGACCACTGAGCCAATTTAGAGACAGAATGCCTAAGAAGCAGAATAGCCTAATTGCTTCTTTTAGAGTCAGAAAAAGGTCAAGGTAAATTTGCTAAATTTCCAATTCCTGACTAAAAACTCAAGATACAAGTGAGTATAAGTGTTTGCAGGTTTGGGTGGGAAACTGAAGATAAAAAAGACTTAATAGTTTAAGATATATATGTATATATATATATATATATATATATATATATATATATATATACACATATATATATACGTATATATATAGCTACCTGCAGAATAAATGTATTGGTTAAACTGTCTTTTTTTTTTTAATCTTAATAAAAACAGGAGGTGGATAGCTAGTGGTTTATGCTGCATGAAGGAGGCCAAACACAAAAGGATGCACACTGTAAGATAACATTTGTATGAAATCTATGGTGAGAAAATTATTATAGTAGCTGCTTCTAGGAGTGTAGTAGGAACAAGGATTAAGTGACATGAAAAGTAGTTCTAGATGGAGGGTCATAATAATGTTCTATATCTTGTGCATTTTGGGTTACAAATGCCATTTTTAAAATTTAGTGAATATACATGTAAAATTTATGTATTTTACATGTAAATTTTACATAAATGTACATTTATATATAATTTACATATAATAAATTGTAAATGTACATACAAATATTGTACTCTAATGAACTTTTACATATAAAAATATACATACAAATACTGCACTCGAATGAGGGCTGAGATATTTAGGAGAAAGTACTAATATCTGCATGTTACTATATTTTTATTCCTGCTGGACTTGGAACAATGTCATGTAAAATTGTCTCATGTGGTTTTTAATACATACATTTGTTGAAAGATGGAAAAGAAGAAAAGCAAAAGTTCTGCCACTTACTAACACATGGATCTCGGGCAAGTGGTTTTAGCAACCTATTCCTCAGTCTCCCTTGTATAAAATGGAGATGATAATATCTGCTTCAAAGCATTGTTCTGAAAGTTAAATAAGATGATATACACAAATAACCTATCATGGTGCCTGGGACAGAGCATGTATTTAACACATAGTAATGAATAATAATAACAAATGCAACATGAATAACAATAAAAACAAAGTCATCAAAGTCCATGTTAGTAACAGCAGGTTAATGTAATTTCAGAAGCTGTGCATTAACCACTTTAACAAGGTGGTCTGTACTCTTCTGCGTCTGGTCTCTTTCAATTGACATAAAACCCTGGATATACATTCCCTATTTTTATAAAAACAAAACAAAACATTGACCAATAATAGGCTTAAACCAGGCATCCCCAAACTACGGCCCAGGGGCCGCATGCGCCCCCCTGAGGCCATTTATCCGGCCCCCCGCCACACTTCAGGAAGGGGCACCTCTTTCATTGGTGGTCAGTGAGAGGAGCACAGTATGTGGCGGCCCTCCAACGGTCTGAGGGACAGTGAACTGGCCCCCTGTGTAAAAAGTTTGGGGACACCTGGCTTAAACTATGCAGTAAAAGTATCTTGAAAAAAAAGTGGTAAAACCTATAATGCATTAATATCTATCCTTCATGTTATGTTTTGTAAAATATACGTTAAGAAAAAAACAGCTGTATAATTTATACGGTAATTTAATCTGAGTGACATGTTCTACATTTTAAAAAGTCTATGAACTAAATTGTCATGAAGACCAAGATAACATTGATAAATTGATGCATGTTTTGTGCTTGTTTTTACATTTTTACTTGAAGAGATTATAATATTCAAGTTTCAGTAATTCACTCAGCATCACTTTCAATATTAGAACAGGAAAATTTTTCATCTGACCAGTATAATAACTCATTATATATTATCTCATCTTGAAAATAATTTTTACCATCAATAATTTTTAAATCAAAGTCTTTATTCTATTGAAATGCTTTCAGTTATTCTTTGTAGGAAAGTGGCATGTGGAATAGAATATTGTGGGGGAGATTTTAGTGCTACTAGAGACTTCTCTGGTGTTTTCAAGTACTACAATACGACAAATGCATTCCAGTGCATCTTGCCATTTCTCTGAAATTGTACTTTTGGTTTGCTCAATCAAGCTGGACTTCTCAATAATGCTGAGCTTGATACCTCAAATCCTTCAAACTGCCTTTTAGTGCCACAAAGCCTCCAATTATCTACATATCTTGAGTATTTCTCTTAGTAAACGTAGACCGGTATTAGTGAATTCTCTCATTCTGCTGGAGGAAATGGATAGGCCAGTCTGTAATGCTGATATAATGAAGACTTCTATCACAAAGAATAAACAACTAAATGAGCAGCAATAAACTTAATTTGCACATTAGATATGCTTTTCCAAGTTCCGACGTTTCAGTTGAAAATAACACTGAAGCAATGAGGCCTATAATTGAACATCCAAAACTTCTCCAGTGGGGAAACAAAAACAAATGTTGCCTGCAAACAAGATCATTTTTATAGCCTGCTGTTACTCTGCTTTTTAATAATTTTCCAAACGCCAGATCAAATAATTTCCCCTTTTATGTGATTTTCATATACCTCTTAGTGTATATATGCATTGTAATTTGAATCTCAGTCCTCCAAAATGAAACCACTTAAAATCTCTTTCCTCTTGATTCCCCGTTTGTGCCTATGAAACATGTCCTCAAATTACACTGGGCATCTTCTGAGGCGCTGGCAAAGCTGCTGCTAATTGCACTCACATTGTTTGAATGGAAAATTGCCTTATCCTGCTGTATTAGTGAAATAGAAATTTCCAACATACAGTGCAGATAACTTCAGAATCCTCTTAACATAGATAAGCCATAGCAGCTAAAAACTAAGCTGGAAAACATCTCACTCTTGTAACTATTATCTTTTTACATGCTATCTAACAACAACATTTCTTGCATGACTGAGGCTGATAAGTAAATTCAAAGGGAAATGATTGTTTTTATCAGCTTTACTGAAATTTCTCATTTGCGCCTTAACACTCTATTACCGTTAAGGTCACTATCCACTGATTAAGGCTTGAGAAACAAAATTATATTTGATTCTGTAATGACAGTCAGATGAACATTATTGATGAGAAAACACACACACATATATACAGCTATTAAGCCATGTTGTTAACAAACAACCAAATGACTATACACCCAATAGGCAAGAAAATGGTTGAATTGATATACACTCTTAAAATTTTTTCTAAACTTCAAATTTGTAGGTTGTAAAATAATTCCTTGGCAGTGATGTCTTCAACGTTTTTACATAAAAGGAAATTAGAGGTATCAGTCAAGAGGACATGCTAATAATAGAAATGTGTTTGTATGACAGTCACACAATTTAATAAAGATTAAACATTACAAATAAATAATAAAGCAAAGTTTCTAAAACTTTTTATTTATACAATACACACATTTTGTGTTTATTTTATTTATTTATGTATTTTTGTGGTTAAGTATGTAAATGTTTGTATTGCACAGGATAGTTCTTGTTAATGATGAAGAAGCAAAAGACCCTAAAATCCACTTAAAATGGGATGTGGATATATCATGAAGTTTAAAATGTAACAAAATTTCCTTCCTGTTATTAGGTGTAAATGTATGAAAGTAACTTGACAATCATGTATAGTGACATCAGTTATCTTAACGCTTACTCTTTTTGCATATGTAAATTATTCTCCTGTACTGTGCTAGAAATAGCAGAACAATGAATTCTCTTCATGAATTTTTGGATTTCAATAAAGGTTTAGGCTTGCACCCTCTTAGGAGAGTGAGGAGAATGATGTTGGTCAAAAATATAAGATTCAAACCCTATGATTGGAAAGCGAATGCACTTAAAAAGTTTGTTTTTCTTCAATGTTCCTTTTTTGAAAAGCATCCTAAGAAGTTCAGACTCCAAAAAATTGAAAACTGTCAGGTTTTAGAGCAAGGAAGCCAGTATGGAAAGTATCCCTGTGAACTAAGCTGTATAAAATAATAGCACTTCACTAAATTAATAAATATTTACTGGGCACACACTGTTTCCAGCAATGTTCTAAGACTTACGGTTCATCATTGATTAAAACAGAAATCCCTGACCACTTTATGCTTCTGTTCTAGAAGGGAAGGAAAGACAAAAGAAAACAACAACAACAACAAAAACCCATAAACATAATAAATAAGTCAGTTATATAGTTTATAAGAAGATAGAAAGGGATGTAGAAGAAGAAAGGGTGGAACTAACTAACGTAACAAGGAGTGCTGAGTGGGATAATTTTGTTTCAACAGCCTCAGCGAAGGACACTAGAAATGAACAACAACAAAAAAATATAAGTCAGGATTCTTTTTTTTTTTTTTTTAACTTAGCTACCTTGATTTTTTTTTTTTTTTACTTGTGGAAAGAAAGGAGTACCTGGGGATTATGGTGCGATTTATGGAATACTTGAAGTGTAAATAAACTTATTTCCATCATAAGAACTAGGAATCTAGTGCAGAAAACATGGCTCTATGACACATCTGAAATATGTAAATGTTAAACCAGAACACAGCCAGTGGCTTCCAAGTTTCTTCATTAATATTTTTGTTAGTTGTCACCTTTTATTTTTCTTTCATCAGTTATTAGTGGACAGTGAGTATCATGATGCCAAAGGTTTAAGAAACACTGGAGGGAGAGAGCCTCTTCATTCAGTTTAATCTACCAGTTAACTTTTGTTTTTCTTATCTTCCAGAGCGAAGGGATCCCCATTATTGTATTTTATTGTATTTTAGCAGCAAAAACACTGGCCCTGCTCCCACATCACCGACATTCTAAAGAAACTTCCTTCTAGAAACTGCATTGCTACTGCTGATATTTTCTATCCTTCCTATTTCATATTTTAATGCCCTCTGGATTTTTCTATGCCTAGAAGATTTATCCAATGCCTTTTCATCCTTTACCACATTTTAATCTTCTGCTGTAATAAAATTAGTGTGTACTATCTACACCTTCTTAATTTGAAATGATATAATAAATCTCTTTCTTCCCCTTAAAGAACTTGTTACTTTTTCAAACATAAAGCATTCACATTTTTCAGTGTCTGAGTATTGCCCAGAATTTGCTGGAGAAAAAGTCTGTTCTTAAATATAGCCATAGCATCTACCTTGAAACCCTTAAGTCCATCTCTGTCTTAAAACTTGATGACAATACAATCTTAAGAAAGTGAAGTTTTTCAAAATGTGCCACACTGGTTGGATTTTGACACATCAAGTTTTATCAGTCACATTTCCCTAGAGTATTTCAGACAATTGTCATCATAATGTAATACGCTTGAGACAAGTTGGCAGAAATATCTTGCGGGCTCAAAGGTGGGTGTTTATTTTTCTTCAGATATTTTAAATGATGGTTGAAGTGTAGCAGCTATTTTTTTATTGAATATATTTATTTTTAATGGAAAATATGAGAAACCACCAAACGTTGATTTTAATCATTTGGGCTTAATTAGCTGCTCAAACTGCTTTATCAAGAGAGTTATTTTTATCATTCAGGAGGCAATGAAATGATAGAAATGACATGGCTTCCAGTAAACATACTAGTTTTTTGAGCTGACATTCAACGAAATAAAGTAGCAAAGATAGGGAATAGATACTTCTAATATTAATTATGTCCCTTGGTGATAAATGTAGAAACATTTGGATTGATACTAATTTAGAAATCTTAAAAATAGTGTATAGAATATATATCTATAAATTATATGAGCTTATCTGATTACTATGATGAAAATGTAATAATGACTCAGTAGATTGTAATTCTTTTCTCTTTGAAAAGAACTGCTTATCAAAGCATATGCATGACTCTGCATTTCATTAGTTTTTTACCTAGAGGTATATAAACAAATAGGCCAGTTACATATTTGGTAGCCTTATATATGTGTAAATATTTCCTATAAAAAGAAAGATTTTGAAAGACATTTAACCAAAAAAATGTTATCCAGTGACTTTATCAAAATGTCCATGGCCCCTAACATTAAGGCATATGTAAAAAGTCAAATAATTTAGGTGTAGGTTTGAACTCTAATTCTACTCTGACAGCATTTTTTATTGACAAAGTATTCACATCTACCATAATATCTTACTAGCGAAGTGTGCATCCTATTAATGAGTACGATAACAGATCTCTTAAATAAATTGTGAAATCAACTATTTCACATATATAATATGGTACAGGTTTGACACTGTGATACAAGTCATGATATGCATGCATATTTCCAATGTTCATCTAGCACAAATGAAGATGATATGATACCTTTTACAATGAGGCTGCCAGTGTTCTTTGCAGTGCCAAACTGATTTGTGGCCATGCACGTATATGATCCAGCATCTGACCTAGTAACATTGTATATTTTCAGGCTGCCATCCTCCAATAGAAATATTCTAAAAAGAAAATATATAATTAATGGAAGTAAGGCTCTTCGACACTGGTAAATCATAAGTGCTTATTTTTATTTTAAAACATAACTAAAATCATGGGGATATGTGATCATGTGAATTTATTTCTTTCCTATTATTCTGTTCTTAATTGTGAGCTATCTCTGAGTCTACATATTAGAGCAAATGGCATTTGCTTTTATTCTGACACAATATTGATTATCAACCTATAACTTGAATTATCATTGTTGATTTCAAAGCATATTAAAAATCAAATCAGTCCTTGGTGGTTATAATGTCAAGTTGGTTGATGAATAAGAAATGCAGCTATTTAATGTATATTTTCAAAAGTCAACTTACTGGTGAAAATCAAACTCGGCTTATGAAAAATGCAAGCCAATTTTCACAATTAGTCTATGTCTTTTTAAACATGGCTTGTCTTAGGATTTTCTGTGGCCACACAACAGGGTATTGAACCATGACAGTATTTGCCAGTGCTGATGAGTTGAAGAAACTATCCATACGGTTCCATGGCCAGAGGACCATGCTTAGTATGTGGCCTATCCCATCAAAAAGAGGAAGAAAGGAGTAGAAAGACAAAGGTTTCATGGAATAATTATGAATTAATATTAATATTCCTAAAAGATAGAGTATACAAAGGAGGTTTATCTGCCAAAGAAGTTCCCATCTTTCATAAAATGATCCATATTAAATTTTCTCTGAAACTCTAGCATAATCTAAAGCAGAATGCCACTGAAATCAGAAAAAAAAAAACCCGAGATTTGTTTTCTGAAAAATTCGCCATCAAATGTAATAAGGAGACAGAAAAAAAATGTAAAAAACAAAAACATTTGTCCGATTTTAGGCTACTACATTTTATATCTCACAAATTTAGTTATCAACACTTTAAAAACATTAGTAGGTAGTCAAGATTGTAGCAAAATAAGTTACAACATACTAACCTTTATCAACAGTTGTAAAGGCAAGAAAGGCAAGACAATTTGCATTCATGCCATATTCATTAACAATAACAAAATGGTATTTGCTCCATTGCAAACATATCATTGTTTCTAATATATGTATAACACGAAATGTAGCTAATATAATTAATTACTCAATTTGAAACACAGAGAATACCAGCCAACTACAATTTGTATGAAGCCAGCTTGTGATGTTGGATTTTATTAGTAACAGATTCCAAATTCTGTTATCACTGAGTGGAAGGGGCCACATCTGAATTTAGAATGTTCTATGGCATGTAATCAGATTTAAGTTATTATCTTAGCGTATTCCCCAATAGCAGATACTTAATGTCTTATTTAATATCTGAGATGTCTAGTGTATTAGATCCCAATTTACATTAACAATTGAATTATATCATTATTGACAGAGTAACAAAACTATTCTAGTATTCAGCAAACTCCTGGCCAAATAAAACTTTTTATCTGATTTCAATTAGAAGAGGTAAATCTGAGAAGCTTTTGGAAAACCCATAACATTTAGGAATAACTATGAATTTTGAGCAACATAGAAACCTGGACTGTTGGCCAATAAAAAACGCATGACAGAAATGATATGTCTGCTGATATCTAAAGTCCACCAAGCAAATTTTGCAGCAATAAGTCAATGGCAATATTTATATTTCATATAATTTTTATATAACTTTCAGAAAGGAATAATTCATGTGTACAGTGGTACCCTGAGTATACCATCGTTTCAAGCTCAGTAGGTCTTCAGTGTTTGCTACATTCAATTGAAATTGCCATCATTGGAGCTGAGTATTTCTTTGGAAATCTTAATCAATCAATCAATATTTCTTAAATGCTTACTACTGTTTAAGATACTAAGAGAGAGCAAACTAAGAAAAGCTAAAAATCCGAGACTAACTAGCTAAGTAGCAGAAAATGAAATTATATCTAAATATCCTAGTATTCACGCTTTTTCCATAACCAGTACTTTGCCTTACATTTAGTAAAATAATTTTTCATGTTAATTATGTGGTCCAAGAAGTTTCATCAGAGTCATCACTAGATACCCTTAAGATACTCAGTGTGTTTACTCCCTCATATGTGTTCTCCTCCCAGACCTAATGAATCAAACTGCATTTTCACAAGACACCCTATGCATTGTAGCACACATAGTGACTAGTATGTACAATAAAGTTTGAGAAGTACTGACCTATTTACTATTAATTAAATTTTAATCTGAAAAATTTATCTTTACTTCAAAATAAGAATACATTTTACCTATAATCTTATTTAAATATTTATAAAAGAATAACATTAAATTTTAAATGTTTTATAAAAATAACCAAACTAGTAACCTGCTTTATTATTTATTAAAATAAACTTTAAAAATTCTATTGATCTAGGATATAGAAATCCAGTTATTTAATCATAACTAAAGAATTTATGGCATAACAAATAGTACAAATATTTCAATTTCAATATATCAGTTAGATTTCTCCTTTAATTAATGAGATATTAAAATATAGTAAAAAATTAATCTTGTGACAATATAAACAGAGTCAAACAACTTGATTATCATCTTAATTTTATTAAGAAAAAAATTGAACAAAAACTATAAAAGTAAGAATTTCTAGTTTTTTAGCATATCTAAACATGTCTTAGCAGAAATGATTTTTAACAAACAGAAAGAAGGAACAGTCAGTGAAGATCAAGCTGTACTAAGCAATTGGTATTTTCAGATAAGGAAAATGCACATGTAAGAATTAACTGGAACATTTAATTGATGGTTTTGGTAACATTCATAGAGAAAGATTGATTTTTTTCTATGCTTCTTTTGGAATATGCACAAAAGATATTTCATCTCAAGATTGGTAATAACATATCAATGAAAGATATTAAAATATTCTACCTTCATTTGCATGTAAGCTTCTCTGGCATTTAAAACACACACACACACACACACACACACACACACACACACACAGCCAGAAGTATAGATAAGCTTGGCTATCTGTAAAAAACAGGAAAAACATTCGGATAATAAAAATAGAGATTTGCATGAATAATTAGTAAAAAGCATATCATTATAGGGAAAAAGGAGAAGGTAATACAATAATTACATATTATATATATTATTATATGAGGATTTAAGGTTGAAGTTATACTACTAATCTACAATGGAACATAAAAATATGTATGGAAATTTGTGAGCACCATGAAATGATGGAAAGGCTTCTAAAAATTCAATAGCTGTTTAAATGCATGATTGAAAGTAGAGCAATGTTCAAATATTTTTTCTTTCTTAATCAGCAAATACTTAGTAAATGTCTACTATGTTTCAATCAGTATGTTAGATGTTACAATGAGAATGTGAAAATAACAGTGTTAGATGTTAAAGGTACTCTTTTCCATATTAAAACTCATTCTTATAAATTTATGGAGGATATAGCATAATATAGAAAGCTGACTCTGCACAGGCCCTCTACTAAGTGTCTACTAAATGCCAGCTCATTGAATGCTTAAGACAAACCTCAGGGCTAGTTATTGTTTGGACCCCCATTTTAAAAATCAGGCAACAGGCATAAAGAGAAGCAATAAGTGACTCAAGGTACCCACTAGATGGCGGAGGGCTCAGATTCTAACCATGTCTTTCTTTAGGCCAGAAAATACTTATTTTAGCAAGTTCCCTTTCAGTTTATTTCCAAAACATAGTTTACTAATAACATAGTTATTAAAAGCAGCATCAATTTAAGCTATGTGTGTGTACATATGTGTGTGTATAGCCATATGTATAATTTTATTTGCATAAAATGGCCCTTAATATTGGAGATTTTAAAGCTGACCTTCAGAGTCCAATAACTCTCTAAAATGTGATGGAACATTTTTGTGTGTACATATGTGTGCATTTTTCTCAAGGTTCTTAGCTTATGTGGGATCTTAGAGGCAGGCTTGATATCCATTCCCCTGCTGCGGAAGAGAGTTTTACCATAGGCATCTTAACATGTGAGGTACTAATGATGGCCACGCTAATACTAAGG
This sequence comes from Saimiri boliviensis, assembly GCF_048565385.1. Lineage (NCBI taxonomy): Eukaryota > Metazoa > Chordata > Mammalia > Primates > Cebidae > Saimiri > Saimiri boliviensis. Next base: position 94,374,171 of record NC_133456.1, read on the forward strand.
ATTATTTTTCTTCTTTTCCTGTGCCATCCTGTGCAATAATAGTGTAATTACCAGAGTGGGTAAGAACATGGGCTTTGAGGTCAAACGACTTACGACTGAATCTGAATCCCAACATTTGATTTTTGTATTACCGGGCTAAGATGATTAATGGCCCAAGACCTTGGGTTTTTTGTCTATAGCATAAAAATACTAACATTACCTGTGTCACAGAGTCATGAGGATTAATTGGCATAAATAGTTCAAAATGCTTAGTACTGTAGCTGACTCTATTAGCAGTCAATAGGTAAGTTTTTAATGAACTGATTTCTCATCCTGCCTAAGAATATATGCACATCTTCATGAGGAATAAACAAAAAGGAAAGAAAAAATTGTTTTATCACACTGCAGTCTGAACAAAGAGGCCTGAGAACTATGCCAGGTTTGATTAATGTCAGCAAAACAGTCCTCAGCATGAAGTTTCACCGCTTACAACCCTTCCTCGAATTCATGCAACCTCTTGTCTGTGTTCTTAAACTTTTTGACTTGCAATGCTTTAATTTTTATTTTAGGAATGATAATGTGCTTGTTGTAAAAGTTAATTAAATGCTAGGTATTAATCTAATTTTTACTCTTACTGATACTAATATTTGGCATTTTCTCTCCTCCAGGACTTCAGTTACTTTTTCTGATTCTCACTCTAGTTGTTGCTCATGCATAACGTCTTCTTAAAATTCTTGTCTATGTCTGAACTCAGAAGTATGTTACGTGGCTTTAAACTCTGGTTATCTGTCTCTAGACTCTCCTTGGTTTTGGTGTCACCAAATTCTGACATTTGACTTATGGTGTTGGTATATTTCCTCCTTTTTTCTCAAAAAGTTTAATGATGACACCCTTTTTCTCATGCCTTTATTCTCTAATATCCACTTAATTAGAATAATATAACTGTTCACACAATTGAATAGAAAAATTTTCCCCAAATTACTAAAGTTCAGTGTTCTATTTAGATGATTAAATCACAAATTATTGCATTTGCATTTAAAATATCTGTAGAATTAGAATTTAAAGACATGTACATATGTAGATATAGTATGACCATTTGACTATAGAAAAATTAATAGCATTCGTATTGTACCATGCTATTTCTCTAACGCATAATGGATCAAAATTCAGAAGAATAAGCTGTGTCTGACAGTCAAGCAGATTTTATAGTGGTGGTAGAGTATAGAACATGTACAAAACTAAGCCAATAACATAAACATTTCAAGTTTAACTGATAAGTTGAACACAGACTTTTTAGAGCAGTTGAACATGCAACATTTTAATCTTCCCACTGTCAGGGAAGGTAGGTAGTATAAAGAGAAAATGAAAGTAACAGATGTCCTATCCATTTGCCTGATTTTATATCTTTTGCCTTGTACTTGATGGGTCATGATGAATAGAACATCAGGAAAAAGAAGGATCACATCAAATCCACTTGGAAGGTTTCTTTTTCTGTAGCATATGCATCAAATTTTGCATTATTTTAAGGAACTACTTAAAGACTAATGGGGAAGGTTTTTACCCTCTTTTTCCTGGTGTCTTAGTCCATTTAGTGTTGCTATATCAGACTACCTGAGAGTGGGTAATTTATAAAGAAAAATAGTTTATTTGACTCATGATTCTGGTGGCTGGAAGGTTCACGGTTGGGCACTTGCAGCTGGTGAGGTCCTCAGGCTGCTTCAACTCATGGCAGAAAGCAGAAAGGGAACTGGTGTGTGCAAAGAGGTCACATGGCAAGAGGGGAAGCAAGAGAGAGAGGCTGACGAAACTAGACTCTTTTAAAAATACTATCTAGCTGGAACTAATGTATTCTCAAGAGAGCAAGAATGAACTAACCTTAGAGGGAGGGCATTAATCTATTAAGGGGAGGATCTGCCCCCAAGACCCAAACTGGTCCCACTTTCCAAAACTGCCACATGGAGGATAACATTTCAACATGAGTTTTAGTGGGAACAATCCATTTCCAAACCATAGCACCTGCATTGCATGAAATAATACCTGTTCAAAGTTAATGATTTCAATACAATGGAGCTTAACTTTCACATTCATTTTTGTCACTATAACAAATCTAATATCTACCAAATATTTAATTTGCTTACATAGAGAAAACAGATCTGTAAATGTAGATCCAAGGTGTGAATAAAAAATGAGGAATGCTCCAGATTTTTTTGTTTGGTATAAACCATAACTTTACAAAGTTTGAGAACAAAGAAGATTAGAATAGCTAGATTTCTTAAATTAAAAAAAAAATTAGGCCATTGGGCAATTATAATTTCTTATTGCTGAAACTAGAGCAATATTGCTATTTTTATAGTTAGATTATTAACTGGAGTATTGCTTCCAGTTCTGTCTAAAGATAATGCTGTAGACCATGAAATTTTAATTGACTAATTTTACTGATATTTGAAAAATGTAAAATAGATTTGATTAAAATGAGTTAGATAAGACATAGAAAAGTGTGTATAAACTCTTCCTGTTCACAATTTAAGTTTTAGGTAAAATGTCCCACTGGAATCTCTTTTAGATCAAATACTGATATTGTGGTAAAATGTCCCACCGGAATCCGTTTCAGATCAAATATTAATATTGCATTTTAATGATTTTTGCACCTGATTATTATAGTTAAGGTGTAATATCTATGCTAATCCACTGTCATTTAATAAACTATCTTTTAAATTTTTCTTATTTTAACAAACCACATAAAATGGCGATCTACAAAAAAGTAAATTACAAAGTTTTCTGATTTAAATCAAAATAAAGGTTGTCGTTTCCATCATTTTATGTCAATAACTTTAATTATAGGTAATTATATGGTTGGCCATGGTGGTTCACATCTATATACCTGTAATCCTACCACACAGGTCCACTAGAGGTCAGGAGTTCAAGACCTGCCTGGCCAACATGGTGAAAACTCATCTCTATTGAAAATACAAAGATTAGCTGTGTATGGTGGTTCCTGCCTATAATTCCAGCTACTGAGGCAGCTGAGGCAGGAGAATCGCTTGAGCCCAGGAGGCATAGGTTGCAGTAAGCTGAGATGGTGCCACTGCACTTCAATCTGGTGGACAGACTGAGACCCTGTCTAAAAAAAAAAAAAGTAATTGTACTTAAATTATACACAGAGAATATCTGATATCCCTGTCTAGGCAAAATTCAAAGATCTGATCAATGGATTAATGAAAACCTAATTCATCCTTCTTTATAAGACCATCAACGTAGTAAAAATGAAAAAAAAAAAAAAGCAAGATACAGAGATGAAGTGAAAAGTGCTATCTCAAGAGAGACAGGATCAAGGGAGCAGAGGAAACAAATCTAAATCTGGCCACTGTACCAAATAATGTAGTATCATTTTCAGCCAAGTACATACACAGATAATTGTTAATCAGCTCTGAACAAGAGGAAACGCTTACCAAAAAAATTCAGGAAAATTTATTGAAAGGACTGCTAAGTATTGTATTCATCTCTTTTATTTTGTCTGACTTGGGGAAAGAACACAAATATTTCTTTTCAGAGAAGAGTCGTGTAAGTCCCAGAGAGGAAATAAATGCTTATAATTTGCAAATCTTTCTTCACAGAACCTGCCAGACAAAAACATACACTCTCTTCTCCGAGTATCTAGCAGAGACTTTGCTCTCTAATCTGCTTATCTGAATCCCATTCACTCTCCAAAACCTACTTTGATTCCTAGTGTTTCAGACACACATTATGAATCTTTTAGGTTCTCTGAGTTCCACTAACTGCCAAAGTTTTAGGTAATGCAACCCACCAGCAAAGGGACAGTCAGGCAAATAAATCCCTGTTTCTTTCCTTCCACAAACTGTTCCCAAGTGGTTTCTCTCTACAACCTGTCTGTAGACAACCTATGTGGCTGACAAACTAAGATGCCAAGCTACCAGTGATGTGCCTTTGGCTTGAAGTGAGGCAGCTGCTGTGCAGTAAGACATAATTGTCAAATCGCTGCCCTGCAAGTGGACTTCCCTGAGAAGCAAAACTGAGCACTGTTTCCTGGGGAAGCCAACCAAGATATACAATTTTCTCTATCACATCCTTTCCCCAATCACTACAGTTCACAGTACACTCTTTTTCCCCACATCAAGAAACTGAGATGCAGGGAGATTTAATAACCAACTTCACCAGAGCCTGGATGCAGGTCTTATGATATGGAGTCAGTATTTTTTCTACTGAGTCATTATCTGAATCATTTTGCTGCCTTATATTTTTAATTTTTTTTTTAGACTAATTTTTGCTCTCCAAATATGTTGTACAAGTTAAGGCCTGTTTGAGGCAAGTGATATAGGGATTGATTATAAGACTATGGACTCTAAAGTCAGATTACTTTGGATATGTGCCTGAGTTTCACTATTTGGCCATGTTACTTTAGGAGCACTTGCTTGATTTCTATGCTAACTTTATATTTAATGGAGAGATGAGTAGTAATATCATCTTGTCTTGAGAATTAAATACATTATAACATATATATATACAAATATATATATATATATATATATATATATATATATATATATATAGCCTAGAGCATAATGGGTGTCCCAAAATAGCAGCTAATATTCTTTATTTCTTTATAGTCTCCAAGAAGCCCAAAAGTTAGCAGGTACTTAATAAATATGCATTTTCTGATTGCATTTACTGTTAAATATTCAGCCTTTTCTTTCTAGGCCCAGATGTATATTTGTTAATATTATCATTGAATTCAGTCTCCTAACAGAAAGTGATTTTGTCAAATAACCAACTTGTTTATAAACAACTTTCTGTTAGTGACTTTCTGTTAGTTTGCTGATGCCCTGTAAAGCAGTACAAAAGTTGATGCAAATAAATAGAGTTGGCCTTTGAACAATGCATGAGTTAGGAGTGCCAAATTACTTACATATTTGAAATTCCACCTGTAACTTTTCAATCCTTAAAATTAACTACTAATAGTCTCCAGTTGACCAGAGCCTTAGTGATAACATAAATAGTCCATGAATAAGTTTTTTATGTTTTATGTGTTATACAAGGTATTTTTACAATTAAGTAAGCTGTTACTAAAAAAATCAAAAGGAAGAGAAAATATATTTACTATTCATTATATGGAAGTGGATCATAATAAAGTTCATCATCTTGACATTGAGTAAGCTGAGGAGAAAGAGGAAGAGGAGGGTCCTGGTCTTATTGTTTCAGGAGCGGCAAAGGTGAAAGAGATGGAGGAGGTGAAAGGAGAGGCAGGAAAGGCAGGCACAGTCAGTGTAACTTTTAATGAAAAAAATCCAAGTATAAATAGACCTGCAAAGTTCAATCCCTGTTGTCCAAGGGTCAACTCTACATTGAAATCACTAGAAAAAGACTTGGTGTATAAAACAAAACTTAATCATTCTTTTGTACAGTTCTGGTCATGAAACTAAAGGGTATAATACAAGCCAGAGTAAAATGTTTTTCATTATTATGATAATATATAACCGGTTTAGTGGTTTCTAAATATTCATCTGATTCACAGAATTGTTGCAACAAGATCTCTAGTATTTTTTTTTCAGACTCTTTCCTAGCTCCAGGCAAATAATAGTGTTCCTTTGGGCACCTGTATTGAGTTACATTAGACATAGTGTGATTAAATCTATATGGGCAGTAGGAAAAGGGAAAGAAAGGGAAACAAAAATGAAAACCTACATGAAGTGGCATCATAAACAGGTAACAAATAAACCCAATTTGCTATGTTTTTCTGGAAAGCAGGGTTTTCACAGATTCTTAGAAATAGATAGGTCAGGAATGGTGGCTTACGCTTGTAATCTCAGTACTTTGGGAGGCTGAGGTGGGCAGATCATGAGGTCAGGAGTTCGAGACCAGCCTGACCAACACGGTGAAACTCTGTTTCTACTAAAAATACAAAAATTAGCTGGGCATGGTGGCGCTTGCCTGTAATTTCAGCTACTTCGGAGGCTGAGGAATGAAAATTGCTTGAACCCAGAAGGCAGGGGTTGCGGTGATCTGAGAACACACCACCGCACTCCAACATGGGTGAGAGAGGGAGAACCCATCTCAAACAAACAAACAAACAAAAGAAACAGACAGACCTGAGTACTTTTAAGTTACTTTTTTTTTCAACTCTCAACAAACTACAGAAATACATATTTTTAACATATTTAATAACTAAGGATATACTTCCCATTAACTGGTTTTTCAAGGATGATTCAAGATCTTTAGGTAGTTAACTGAAAGGGTTTTATTAGCAGAGGGTTGTTCAGAAGGGTTACCTAGATATTAGAAATAGAATCAAAATACATTTTAATTTAAATGAGAACATTACTCGTGTCAGCTTCTACTTTTTCAGAATTCCTCCTGTCTGTAGTTGTATTTACGACTAGTGTATAACTACTGGAGTGAACAGATGATTCAATATTAAGTCTTTGGTTCAACTGTCTTAAATCCCAAAGCAGAAAGTAAGCATTGAATAGATCTCTAAATTTATCAAAATGTGTCTCCTGGTTTAATATACACAAAAAATTTACATGTCATCTTTGTAGTGTCTGACACAACACAAACACAGATTCAGGGTGACTGAATTATGGCACAAATTAGGAGACGGTAGATAAGAGCAGTTGCTAAATAATGTAATTATTTGGTGCCATGATATGTCTTTATTCTGACGGCATGCCAAACAGTGTGCTGCTATGCTGACTCCCATAAACTATTAAGAAAATGTAATTTAACATTAACAAAACAGCATCAGATGGAAAGCCTAACTAAATTAATCCAGTGAAATAGGCCTAAGAGTAATATTTAGCTCTTCAGTAGAAGAAGGGAAAGATAAAGTATCTCCATTTGCTGCAGCATTTTGAGATGCCTGAGAAAACACAAAAGAGAATTAATATAGATTCATATGCTAACATGTCTTACAGCCCAAGTAAATCAAAAGAAAAGATGAGAAAGTATGAAGTTGGCAAAGCACAAAAAAGTTTGTGAATGCAGGACTTAAAAGAAATAAAAAACAAAACAACAAAACAACAAAACAAAACAAAGAAAACTATGCTCCCAAAGTAACTAGAGGAGAACCAATTGAACATACAAAGGAGAAGAGAGTTGTGCAGAACACAATGGAGAAGTCTGAACATGTGAGGACATTCTGGCTATGCTTTTATTACATTTATGATTATGAACCTATTGTGTGATTTCCTCAGGGCTTTGAAGTTTTATAAATGCAAAGTTGTTTCTGCGGCAAACTTTGGGATAGACAGAGGAGATTCAAGTCAGATGACCTTAAACTAGCAACTTTAACACTAGGGTTCTTGGCTTCCTTCACATATAAAAAAGTGAGAGAATTGGGCTGGAACACTAATGATTATTAACCCTTTCACTCCAGCTCCCTGTATTCTGATGATTTCAGGACATGAGTATTTAGAAACTTGAGTATCAAGATTGAACATGGTTTTGAAAGTGATGGATACTAGTGGAATTTCCATCCTGGATTCCCTTTGCCTCCTGAATTATAGCATTCTATGGAGTCTATAAAACTAGGTTTACAAAAGTGGCTGAGAATAGGGGACCAACCTGGGTATTATGACTCTCTGTCTGCTACCTTTAACACTTTCTTCTTAGTTATGATACTCAGTTTTATACCTAGACTAATTCCTTTGTGGAGCTTAGCAACTTTATACCTGTTTATTGAATTTACATATCTATGTCTCCATGTAACAACAAATTGCATTATATGTCACATTAAAAAATCCAGTCTGTTGGGTGCAGTGGCTCATGCCTGTAATCCCAGCACTTTGCAAGGCTGAGGTGGGTGGATCATGAGGTCAAAAGTTCAAGACCAGGCTGACCAACCTGGTGAAACCCCCTCTCTATTAAAAATGTGAAAATTAGCTGGGTGTGGTGGCACATGCCTATAATCCCAGTACTCAGTAGGCTGAGGCAGGAGAATTGCTTGAACCCGGGAGGCAGAGGTTGCAGTGAGCTGAGATCATGTCACTCCACTCCAGCCTGTGCAACAGAGTGAGACTCCATTCCCACCGCACCACCCCCCTGCCCCCAAAAGAAAGAAAAAATCCAATCAGTCATTTGAACATTGTGTATTTAATTTGCTGTGCCACTAGAAGGTATCTGGTCAACATGTTGACTTATTTTACACCTTTTAGTGATACAGAGTTTTACCTTGCATATCACTATTTTCAGAAGATTTTTTAGTATAACTCTGAAGAAACCAAAACAATGTACATTATGAAGGTCTACGTTTAGTTCCACAGATGGACACTATAATTCACCAGAAATCTAATTAAAATCCTACAGTGTGATGTTTAAGACGATACAAGAATTTGGAGTCAGAGCTTCCCAGTACTGAATGCTTTTCTATCACTTAAGTCCAGTATGATGCTTAACTTCTCTAAGCCTTAGTTTTACCCATCTAAAAATATAAATAAATGCCTCTCATAGGTATGTTGTAAAAAGTCAATGAAATGATGTATCAAACATCTTAACCATTATCTGCCCTTGATGAATACTGTATAAATGAATATTGTCATTATCAATTGTCATTTTTATATTATGAAACTCAGGGTTAAATATGAGGAGGATAGATTTATGGCTGTATTTGGTTAATTTAATTGGAGATGGAATGAAAATATGTGTTATTAGGTATGTCCAAGCATCCCTTGAGTAGTCAAGTAGTCAACTGTTGGATGACTCACAAAATGATTTGAGTCCTCCTTTACTTGCACTTAGAGGACTTGGGGGGAAGCATGTTTTGTATTGAGGATGGGAAATCGGTACCCAAAATTCTGAAGTGGTACTAAGTCTAGATACTGAATATAGAGTAAGACAGTCACATAATAAGCCTGTACCTCTTAGTCTTCTCTTCCAGGAAAAATTTCCACTCAGTCTTCAAGTGCCAGCTCAGTTACCTCCAATCTGTTGAAGTATTTCTGGACTCCTGTAAGCCAAGTTGGTGAATTTCCCTCACTCTCTTCACATGTCAGTAGTGACCCATGCTCCACTGCCCAAGAGCTGTGGACCTGCCTGCCTTCCCCAGGAGACTCAGCTCATTCAAATTTATAAACTCATAATCTTTCACAAGGCCTGTCAAATTGGTTTGCCACTGTACTTATAAATAAATGAATAGTTTGACAAGTCACACTTGAGAATCAGATTTGTCACTTCAAATTAGGAGTCCTCAAACTATGCTCTGTGGAGAGCAAGGGGATTTTTAGGGCAAATGGTAGAGCTTTAGGTGAGAGGAAATGAGTAGGGCATTGAGTGGGGCTCTGTTTCTCCCTCCAGGACATTAGTCTGATTTGCTCAATTTTTTTCTATGTTATAAAAGGTATTCTTGCATAAATCTCTTTTGAGAAAAAATTTTAAAGTTCTAATGTGGAAAAAAAAAAAAAGAAAAATGAAAAATTATAATCAGTGGATAAACAAGAAAAAAGTGCTCTGACAGCTTCACTGCTTGTTTGGAAGATATTAACAAGACTGATTTTTACACTGTTACTCCAGCTTTTATTTCTTCAACTGGATTGTCATAGACAGCAATTCTTTTCCTATTTATTTATTTTTATTTGTTTTAAAATATACTCAGTGGCATTAGAAGGTGTGGATGTAACAAATATCTGTTATCAAACTTTTTCGTTTTAAGTAAATAAAAAAGGACATGATATTTTAAGATATATCAAGTAACCACTTCTTTTCTCAAAAATCAAACCAAGAACAAAAGGTCATTTTTATAAATTACATGAATAATTGACCTTTTCTTTCTATAAAATTATTGCTGTTGAATATTTATGCAAAATTTTAAAGATATAAATGTCACTCAGAAATTAGAAGCAAGAAGTAAAAGTAAGTAGATACCATTGTACAGCCAATTATATTCATATTTTCAAAAAGGGAGAGAACTATGGATTTACATCTCTTCAACAGTGAGATGAAATGAATGGCTGAACTGTTAGGATAGGAAGCAAACTTCTGGGATGGAACAGAGACAAAATGAAGCACATTTCTATTTAAGTAGGTATGTATGCACCAAACAAGTGCTCCTCTACGTGATATTCAACAACTACTGCCCCTCTTGAAGGCAAAGGGATTGCACTTACACAAATTCAGATTCTTTAACCTACTCCACCCCTACTAAATCAAAATCATGGGCATGGCTCTGGGATCTGCATTTTTCACAGCTTTCACATGATTCTTACTATGCGTGATCAAATTTGAAACCGACTGATATAGCAGCCCATGAATTCACAACCACTTTACAAGGAAGCCTACCCATTTTCTGTTGTAAGATACAGTTTAAGAATTGATAAGATGCCATTTATTTTGTGAAACTTCTTTGCTTTGTCCTATTTACTCTTGGTTGAAAGTCACAGGATGTCATTACCCATCACGAAAACAGAGGAGGGAGACTAGAGCAGTAATAGGCCAACACAAGGCAGCAGAGTAAAACAGCACATACTCAGTTAGGTAGGCTGGATTTGAAGGCAGGCTTTATGTCTTTAATGAACCGGAGCTCTTTCAGACCATGGCAAGTGGGTGGTTCTGCAGGCACTGTGTGAAAGGTGAGTGCCCCAGATCGGTGGAGGCCAGCGAGAATAAAGAAAGGAGGATTGGATGGCAAGAGGGGAAAATGAAAGCAAGACTGACAGGGGCACACACAGGATTTTAGCTTGTTACGTCTTTGTGTGACACAGGCAGGACTATCACATGGCACTTGACATCTTCAACATGTATTCCCTTGGAAAGGCTCACCTTAACAAGGCTATCAGGAGTTGAGTATGAACAATTTAAAATTTTATTACAAAGAAGCAGCACAGAAGGGAGATTGTAATAAGCCTGGCATTATGCAGACTGCCATTCTTCCTTAAACACCGGAACATATGGTTCATTTGCCTATTTGATACTCATGCTACCTGATGTACTAAGCACTATTACATTAAGTAGTTGGTGATACAAAATAAAATTAAGTTTATTTGCTTGTTCCATTAGGGATGTCTGTAAGGAGGAGGAAGGGGTAGAGAAGCCTGCTTTGCAGTTGCTGCATAATGTCTAATGTTGCCTTGAAAATGACATGCAGCGGAGGTATTTTATTAAGACTAAGCACTTGAGAGTAAAGGTAAAAGCAAAAGGAACAGTAATGATTTAGAAGGCAGATATTGTAAAATATATAGAGAAGTGTCAGATAGGGATGGAGAATCATATAATTGTCTGTCTTGCATTCAGGCAGACTCCCATTAGTTGGTGCCTCCACAAGGTAAGATGATTGCGCAAAACCTCCAAGAAGAAAATGTCATGGTAGCGAAGTATAGGGCAATGGGCTGTGTAACTAGAAGAACTGCTTTGTCCACATAATTTAGCAATGAGAATAGACAAACTAATTGCTTTCCCGTTCCTTTTCTTTGTCAGGCATTATGCTAAGGGCTTTGAAACAGGCCTTCCCAAGGAGACCTTTTTATCCATGAAGTAAAGAAAGATCCAGTGACTTGCTCAATAACTAGCACTTCTGTCTGATCATGGGGAATTCCCTGATTCTTTCTCTCATCTTTCTCCCTCATTTCCTTCTTTCTTACGCTGGCCTCCTCTCCCTGCTTTCCACTTACCCTACCATCTTTACCCCTTCCTTGTGTAGTTTTCCCACAGTGGAATATGGTGTCCAAGAGGAAAATGCCTGGGTGTTGTGGAGCCAGACAGGTGGAAGTGCAGTGAGTTTGCTCTAACTCTGAGGCTTGAAGGCAAAAATATTGAAGAAACACTGCTTGTTCAATAATTGAGTAAGACTCCAATCCACCTGATGGGTTCACTCTTTCCCACAAGGTACATGCATTTGCCAAGTGCCCAGAGCCACACAGATTTTAAGAGTGGCATTACTGTAGGACAAATCACACAGAATCCATGATTTGAAAACACCTTTCTGCAAATATATATACTTGGGGTAAGTCGGTAAAAATAATGGAAATGACTCCAGAGAGTCCAGCTATCCACTTATTTCAGTTCTAAGATATACGATCACATTCTGAAACCAATTGCCAAGATGTAGAATCTCTATAATTGAGTCAGTTTGATTCTCTGTAAATTTCAAAATGCCTTTGTATTTAGCTCTTTGAGATTATTGGGGTAAAAATGATACAAATTTTAATCATATAATGGGTGACAACTGTGATCTTCAGAAATATATCTGATTATGAAAAATATGTGCTTTAATGTTTTGAGATATGTAAAGTGCCTGATACATCACCCAGCATATAAAAAGTGCTTAAAGTGGTTATTGTCAATATTTATAACAATTTGTTTGACTTTTAGCTGAATTTTATTTTATTTATTTATTTGAAAAAAATCAGGGTGAAATGCAATAGACTTTTTTTTTAGGAAAGTGAGAGAAAATGCTGTCAATTGCTTATAGATTCAGTTTTCATTTGTTTGTTTGTTTGTTTTTCGAAACAGGGTCTTCCTCTGTTACCCAGGCTGGAGTGCAGTGGCACAATCATGGCTCACTGAAGCCTCAACATCCTGGGATCAAGTTATTCTCCCACCTCAGCACCCCCCAACACCCAATCATTAGCTGGCACTGCAGGGGTGTGCCACCACATCCCAGCTCATTTCTTTTTCTTTCTTTTTTTTTTTTTTTTTAACTGTTTTGTGGAGACAGGGTCTCACTATGTTGCCCAGGCTAGTCTTGAACTTCTGAGCTCAAGCAGTTCCTTTACGTTGGCCTACCAAATGCTGGGATTACAGGCATGAGCCACTGCACCCAACCAGATTCAACTGTAGAATACTATTCTTTCAAGAATAGGACAAAATTTCTTTTCTCTATCTCTTTGTTTTTATTGATGAAAGCTTGTGTGTCCACGATGACCAAAGCCCAGGTTACTCAGGCATAGTATTTAATGCTGCCTGTCAGAGAACAACATTGAACTGTCTCTCCAGTGGGTTAACATTTCGTATTAAATTCAGGAGGTGATCCCTGAATAGGTAGCCAGCAGTCACTGGGCGTAAGGAGACAAATCTAGGACTTTGATTTCTGTCAGTTCATTTGCTAAGTAGATCCACAAGGAAAAAAAGAAGTGATTAATCAAACTTAGCAGATGTGAAATTGATTCCCTCAGTTGCCTGAGAATGCCTTGCAGAGATAAACTTAATCTGTATTCATCCTGATATTCTGTGGTTGTTTCTTGGCTGCCAGAGGTAAGCATGCACAACCGGGATATGCATGCAAGTCACGATGACAGCAATAAATACATCCAATGCAGCAGTGTGTGTATAGCTCACCTGTCCTTCCACACACACGATTTGAGTCTCATATAACTTCATCAGAGAGTCAAGTACTATTTTTATCTAAAATGAACCAATTGAGAACCTGTGAAATGGGACTTGCTGGAAGTTATCAACTAAGAAGTAGAACTGGGACTTCAACCCAGATCTTTGACGTCAAATAACTTTAAAGAAAAACATTATTATAAGAAAAGGCAAGAAGAATGTTACGTGTCATGTGACCATCTGGTTTAACATTTTATCTCCTGAACCCAGTCAGGTTATGATAGGTGTTTAGCAAATACATGCAGAATGAATGAAGAAATTAATACATGAATATTCATACCATGGGTCTATTCATTATTAAAATTTTTGGTTTAGCTGCAAAATCCCTAAAGTTAGTTAAACCAATTAAACTTTAACTTCTTTAAATTTAGCAACACAGAAAAGATTTGTTGAATGTGTGCTATATTCCAGGTTTGTGCTGGATGCTAGGCCTATAATGGTGAACTAAAGAATGGTGCTCAGTGTCTTCATGGAGCTCACAGCCTAGCTGATAGGGATCTCTGTAAATTCTGATTCCATCTAACTCAATCATTTTAGCTGTTTTGATAATTCACAGCAATTTTCATGTTTGGCTAAGTCACTTGGTCACCCAAGCAAATCATTAAAGCATATATAAAGCTATAACTAAGATGGAACTTTCAATTTTAACCTCCTGAGGTAGGGTTTTTATTGATTTTTAAAATGTAATCTCTGTGCAAACAGACACTATATGTGTAACATGGCCAGCCTAAAGTTAGAACATGAGAAATGCCATTTTATAAAGGACAAAGCTGTTTTTAAAATACGTTGTAATGGCTGTTCCATTCTCCTCACAATAACCGTGGGCCTTGGTCTCTGTAAATACAGCTGCTAGTTTACTTTGCAGAATGCAAAGGGGTAAAAACACTTATCGGAGACTGCCAGAGTTGCTAGCCTTTTGACTATTGGTAATAACCATAATAAGCATCCCCACCTAATTCCATCCTGGCTCCTGCGACTTGTAATAAGTAACTCGGGTCTGTGAATTCCACCCTACCCAGATAATGTATAAACTAATGTTTATCTTGACTTCTGTAAACCACTTAAACGGAATGACAAAAGTCCCCGAGCCCTCGGAATGTCCAGATCCCCCGTCTCCGCCCAGGAGATGAGTTACAGAATCCACTAGCCCTCAGAATGTCTGAAGCCCCATCCCGGCTCTTCACCCCCACTCCCAAGGTGGCTTTTTGGGTATAAAAAGCATTGGAACTCTCCTTTCAACACCACGGGTTGGAGAGACGCGAGTCCTTCATGGCTGCCGGCACAATAAACCCTGCAATTTGGCATACTTTTGTCTGGGAGTTGACTTTCTATGCTCGGTCCAGTACAACATATGAATATAGTGTTTAATATTTCTTAAAATTGTTTTCATATTATTTCATCTTAAGATAAATCCAGGAAACAGTGGCCTCAAAAAAAAAAATAGGAGTCTAGCATTTCTATTCAAGGTCATACCACTTATCAGTGATGGATCTAGGACTACAACCTCTGTTTTCTAATTCCCAGTGCTTCCTGGTTTCTCCTGCAGGAATATTCCCTTTGCTTCTCTTCAATATAAGTGCTATTTCTAAACCACTGGTAGGCCTGAGACAGATGTTGCATGACCATTCATTACTAGCAGGAAAGCAGGCAGCCTTTGGACTTTGTAAGGCCATCTACCGATTTTTAGTGCAAGAAATACTTTTCTCCTCTGACAGGCTGCTATGAATATAGATCCTTGTTTTAGGAATAGAACTCTTAAAACACCGAAGAATTCAATTACAGCACATAGACTAATAATAATAAACATGTTCACTGTATTGGGAAATGTTACTTAATCTGAATTAGCAACACATCAAATTACCTCAAATCATGTGACAACAGCATTTCAAAAACTGAAGAATGTGTGTGTTCTCCATTAACCACAGAAAGGAAAAGATGTGAATACAGAGATGGAAGACTTGGCACCAAGATCTAAGCTTCTTCACTTACTAGCTGTGTGATGGAAGCTGTTTCAATTCATATAAGACTAGAAGAAATTGTCAAAATATATATACTGCTGCCATTTTTTATAAGTCAGCAATTCAGTCTGATTACTCTGAATAGGCTTCTTTAGAGCCCTCTTAACCATCTCAAGGTAGTTATACTTTATTGGCTGCAAGAGTTAGTGACAATGAAATTTCAAAGTAGACAGTACCATATAGAAGTTTTATAACAGAAACTAAAAATGTACATTTCCTCACATAGGTATTTCCAAGGTGAAGAACCAGAAATTATTTCTACTCGGAATCATTGTAAAAATTTGAACTTTTTTTTCCTTTATCTGACTCTTATTCTTCCTACATATACAACTCTGTCATACTTTAGCAGAGGTATGAGATGGTAGAAGTTATATATGTTATATACATGGCTATTTAAGTGAAATAATTAGCCTGGTATGGCATTAAAAAATGTGTCCTGGGCTCAGTATTCTGTGTTTGAGTTTAGGATCTGGTACTGTAATTTCAGAAAATAGGCCAGATTATCTCTAGTGCTCCTTTCAAATACAGCACGAATAGTGTATGTACACATGCAATAAACCTTGCATTTGCAATCAAATCTAAAAATTAATTGCAAAGTCAACCTTTATGCCCAATACTCTGTCCCTGGCTCCTAATATATTTAACTTCCTTTGCTTTGGAAATCTGATGCCAATTCCTAAATATCCATCTACCCACACCCCACCCACATGAATACATATATACTCAATTAAATAAATTTTATTTATGTGTTCAAATGTAAGAAAAAAATATTTTGTGAAATTAACTACTACTGTAATATTGTCTTCTCCAAAGCGTTCTTTAATATTATCTTCTCCAGCGTCATGACAATTTGAAAGCTAAATGTAATTACTTGGCTCGGATTTAGGATCTGTTCTGTCAACACTCTTTTGAAAAAGAAGAGTGAGTTCTGATCAGGGAAAAAAGAATTTGGCTACCATGTAATGGTTCAAACCAAAGATGAAGAAGAAATTATCAACCTTGGGCCTGAACAAGCTTGAAGAAACCGTTTGACTTTCCTCTTTTGGGAAAATGAAGTACTTCTAATTAATTTTATATATGAAAGTCTTTGGAAGACAAATGACTTGCCCAAAGTTATGCACTCAATAGGGTAGGGCCTGAAATCCTTTTAGTATACCACACTACATCTCTAGTAAACAGCAGTGCCCCTTCTTGTCCTTCCTCCTTCCTCTCTCTCTTTCTTTCCCCCTCTTTCCTCCCTCCCTCCCTTCCTTCCTTCCTTCCTTCCTTCCTTCCTTCCTTCCTTCCTTCCTTCCTTCCTTCCTTCCTTCCTTCCTTCCTTCCCTCCTCTCTTTATTTTTTTTTACCACTACTCTAATTTGTTACTTCAATCTTTCTGGAAGTCCTGTGATAAGACTGCAAAAAAGCCAATAGGCCAACACAAACAGAAGCATAGATGCTGTATTTCTCAACAAACAGCTTGAAGCCATGCACTTAATAAAACCAGGCAGATTGATGGCATCAGAAGAAGGGACAGGCTAGGAAGTGTGCAGGGACATAGACTTATGGAGTTGACTGTGTGACCTTTTCAAAATTACTGATCAATGTAATCTATACCATGCAGAGATATTGCGACTATAATTACTACATTCTGCTGGAGCTCAATTATTTTCAGCATTTAAGAATGCACATTCAAGAGATAATTTGTTTGTTTGTTTGTATGTATGTTTTCTTTTATTAAGACCTGCAGTGAAATCCTAAAGCAATGAAAGGATAGAATGAAAGAATAATCTATAAACAGAAATCACAGTGCTCATTCCCTTAATCACAGAGAGACAATGCTGAACTGATATGACTATTGGTACTGTGCTGGGGCTAAAATGACCCCCAAATTTTTCCAAAGGGGGCAAAATAAAATAAAACAAAAACCTGAAAAGTTATTTTAAAAAACAGTTTTATTTGTGCTTTTTTCTCTCTCTCTCTTTATCTTAGCTTTATTCAGATCCTTCCTCTTCCTTTTTTTTCTCCTCCCCACATACTTTGCCTTTGGGCCTTTACAACTTGTGGAAGGTAAATGTCATCATTCTGATCTTTTGGTGAGTTACTTTATTAAATGAGGCACTGTTAATCAATTTGTCCAGAGCCTTAGAACAGGGTGCTGTGTTTGATACTGCAGGGTCTCTTATGTTTTTCTGTTTCACAGCCATATATTCAAACCTTGATTCGATTTTAGGAACAAAGGAGGAAACATTTAAGAAGAATTCACATCTAAATCTTTGGGGAGAAAATATCCCAGGAAATGCACACAGAAGAGACCCAAACTGAGTCAGGGAACATGTTTCCTTTCACCTTTTCTTTCAGCTTAGTTCTGAAGCAGCTGTTCTTAAGTCTTGAGGCATTTCCCCAAGAACAACCTTTCTCTAAAGCTGGCAACACCTTAAATATTAGTCTTTTTTGACTCATTCATTCATTCCACAGATATTTATTAATTTTGGTTCTGTGTTAAGGTACAGGACATACGAAGATAAATTTGACATAATTCCTGTCCTGGGAAAAGCTTTAGTCCAGGGATGTAAAGAAGTTTATAGAATAAGGGTAGACAGAATGCCCTAGAAGGGGCTCTCTGGTATATACCTCATTAATGGAACACATCATCATAAATGGAAAGAGTCTTCAAGGCAGCAGTTATAACTACAATGGGACTTTACACAAACCACAGAAACCCCTGGATTTTTGTTTGTTTTAACCTCTTATCTTTTTTCTGTGGCCACAAATGAAATACTGGGATTAGAAGTGATAAAATCGTGTCCCCACATCCAGCCTATGGCCACTTTTCTGGCACGGGAGATTCAATACCAGAATGCAGATTTCCAGGTTTCTCTGAAACATTGGAAGTTCTACAAACCTAGTTCTATTTTCCCACAAGGCAACAGTTGACAGAATTTGGAGTTGTGACTATCCCTTTTGGGTATAGAACTCACTTTCTAGTCCTTCACAGTCATTTCTTCCAAGACTAACGATTATCATTTTTTAACACACTTTAGTTGTCCTTTCTTTCACCTGGCCTTTTACCTGCCTGTCCTGGTAAGCATTAAGTCATGGAACATATGATGCTGATGAAGAGCTCATTGAACTAAAGGGACTATTTTCATATCTTTAGCACATTGGCTCATTCACATTAGGATTTAATTGCATATCTGATTATATAGTAACATGCGTGAGTCATTAAAGACAGCAGCATCTGTAGTCTACTCACTTCATGTATACAAGGCTCTTCAGTACAATAGAATAAAATGTATTACAAAGTAGAGAAAAACATCTGTTTTTTTTTCTGTCAAAGTCTCCTAGAAAACATGCCAGTGCTGATCTAGGGTTTTGCAACTGCATCCGTTATGGAAGGAAACCTCTCTTCCTTCTCTACAGGAAACTCTCTACATTTCTTCATGTGGTGAATTCATTTTGTCATGGTGTGAACACCTGTGTGACTATTTAAAAACCACAACACCAGGTGTGTGCCAATGAGTGTCTCTCCTTTGTGAAATGTTCTTTGCACTGATTTCTCAGCAGGCCGGGTAGGGAAAAAGCCTTCAAACTGAATGTAGAAAAAGGTCTTAAAAGATTTTTAAAAATCTATCTATTACAAGTGCATTCACTGAAAATACTGCAGCTAATTCATACAAACAGGTCTTCATTTTATCAGATCTTTTTGTTTTTTACTATCATGAGAAGAATGTTGGCATCTCTGGATATGCCACTGAAATGTTTATCACAAAAGAGGAAATTTTGAAAGGGCTACTAAAACCTAAAAATTTGCAAGATATTGTATTATAAACACTTTAAAATATTTTTTTTTTAAAATTAATTTACCTTTTGCTTTGTCTAAGGGTCTCCATTCCTCTTTTCCAAGAGATAGCTGCCCTGGGAAAAGCATTTGGTTTGCATTCGATAACAATATCCCCACCAACTTGAACAAATGAATTTTTCTTAACAGGACTTTTGGAGAAATCTGGAGCTGAGGCTAAAAACAAATTAAAAAAAAATTTTTAATTACTCAATTAACATGTAGTGACTTAAGGAGTGACTTGCTATGCTAGACAGAATCTAATATTTATAGTTGTAACCTCTTTTCAAGTTACTTTGCTCAAGGTATTCTGGGACCAAATACTGACTTAACATTTTAGAGCTTATGTTTAGTTTGTAAAATGAAGATAACAATAGACATTACCTTAGGAAGATAGTGTGGGGATTAAATGACATAACAGCTGCAAGGGACTATAGTATAGTGTTTGGCACAAAATATGGGCTCAAAAACTAACTTATTTTTGTTTTGTTGGTGGCCATTGCAATAACAAAAGCAAGTTGGTAGGGCAGATGAAAGTTAGACAAAGTCACTTTTCTGATAGCATTTACAACAAAGAAGATAAATAGACTGAAGAAGGATTTTAATCCTGACCAGGAAAGTCTATTTCAGCCAAAAAAAAAGATCATATATATCATATACATACATATACATATATATATACATACGTGTATATATATATTCATGTATTTATATATATGTGTGTGTGTGTGTGTATGTGTGTTTCTGATTTATTTCAGTTGTATTCTATTGCAGTTAGCACTGAAGTAAATCAGAAAACTTTTTGCTATTAGCAATAAAATACCATTGAAATAAATCAGAAATACTATATCATTATGTTGGCTTTTCCCTCACTAAATATGTTAAACAAATGCCAGTTCCCAAGGACAAGAAATTATTAGGCTATTGGGGTGCATCTAAATCTTTCCAACTTCATGAATGTTGGAATCCATGTGTTCAATCACCATTTTTAATCTAAAGCTCAAGTGAACTGAAGTTCTTTTAGATATGCCTTGCTCTCTTGCTTCTGAGCTTTTCAGATATTGCTTCTCTGCCCTTTACTTGACTGGTGTACATTTTTACTTGTGATCTTAGATTAAAGGGAATGTCCTCAATTTAGGTTATGTTCAATTCATCATGTGCGATGATAGCGACTACTCAATTCTTAGCCATAAGAACTGCCATATTTTAAATCCAACATTATTTTGCTCCTTCAAATTATAGGTTCCGTGAAGATAAAGGTCACTTCATTTTGCTACGGCTCAGTACATAATAAATATTCAATCAAACAACTGTGATAGAAAGAATGAACAAATGAATGAGTGCTCATCACCCATAAGCTCATGAAACTTTGTGTCTTGTTATTTGATCCTTCCTTTCTTTTATCTCCTTTGTTCTTTCTACCACTAAGAAAGCCTTGGGTTGAAAGCTATCAGTGAGTCATTTATTGTGGCAGACACCACTGGCTGGATTTCCCAAAATATCATTTTCAAATTGCTTTAATCTCAGCACTTTCCAATATAGGGACTTATCTTTCTAACTCCTCTTGATGTCTAGATGGTCATGTGACAGAGCTCTAGTTAATGACATAAAGAAAAGTTTGCTGTGGAAGCTAAGGGAAATTCTGCTTTTCTAATAAAACAGACAAATGTGATAAATTCTGTAACCTCCCTCTTCTTCTGCCTTGAGCATACACTTGATTTCTGTAACTACAGCAGCCATCTTTAAACCACGATGCTTTCATCATGAAGGGAAGCTATAAAGAATAACAGTGTCAAGTTGAGGTGCCATACCCAGCAGCCAATGCCCCTCTTGTTAAGAGATAAATAAAACACTGTTTCTTTTAGTCACTGTGAATCATGATAAGTTTTATTACTTTTTAATTCGCAGCTGAAAATATTCCTAATAGATATTTTTTGAGTGATACTCAATAATTCATACTAGAATCAGCTTTGGAAGAGCTTCTTCTGGTTTGAATGCACTCAGTGGTGGGTTTTTTTCTCAAGCCCCAGTGCACTGCCCAAGCAGAATAATAATCACCACCTTAAATTTTGTAAAAGGCTGATTTAGACATTTCCCATTATTTAATGAGACGGCAATTGCTAATTTACAAAAAAAAAAATGAGTTCAGATTATGTATAATTATAGCTTGCTAAAATGTCATTTTGAATTTGCTGGTTGCAAATGAATGACTTACCTAAAACTCTCAATTCAGCATTTGCATAAATTATCTGATATTTGTTTTCTGCAGCACATTGGTAGACACCAGAATCCGACACATTCAACATCGTTATGATGAGTGTCCCATTTTCTATTTGAATTCTCTCCTAATAAAGGAAAAGGTATACAAAGATGCTAATCTGTTAATGCAGCATTCTCTTAACCAGGATATGTTATTAAACAACATTTGTGTGTATCTATGAGATCTGATACTTTGGTATATGAATATACTACTAGATCCTGAGAAGCATGTCTAAGTTTAAAAAATGAAAGTATGTTTAGGATAATATTAGTGGTTAGTAGTATGTTTTATGTTATCTCATTTATTTGACAATTGGCATGCTTTGCACAAAAATGTATGTTAACTTCCTGTTATTTGGCATACACAATAATTTAGAATACTCCACCATCCAAATTATTCCACAAAAAAATGACTAACAGTAACATTAGATATGCATCTGATGACTAGAACATTGCCTTGGCTTTCAATTTTCCAAAAGTTTCAAAAACATTTGAAATGTAACGATGTGATAATTTTCTAATTGAGTCCTAAGTTGGAGGAGCTAAATCCTTCCTTTATATAGCCTACTATAAAGTGTGCCTAAACAGCCCAAATCTGTTACAGAACACTATTTAGGGTATAGAAATACAACTTTGAGTGCATAAAAGTGCACATAATGACATGGTAGTACATATATAACTTAAGACTAAATACTTCAAGGTACGTATTACCATCCTCTAGGGAAGCAGAAAGTAGGCTGGAGGAAACAATGTTATATGCAAAAGGCTTGCAGGAAGAAAATTCCACTGATGCTGAAACAAAGAACAGCATTATATTCCGCTTACAAACAACAGATGTTCTTTGTGTCTCTGGCTATTCTTACATGTGCAAAGTGAAATGAAGAATTAACACAATTATCTGGATAATGTAATAGATTTTAAAAACTCATTTTCTCGGTATTGTAGAAGAAAGTATGCTTTAAATTGAGAAATGTGGATAACTGCTTTAGTTCTTTACTTTCCTCGGGGTTTAAAGACAGTCATCAGTTTTCATAAAACCAAGATGTTGGGTAGTGACTAAGAAATTTGGTCTTGGTATCAGACCAAAATAGTTTAAAATGCTAATTACAACATTTACTAGGTGCTGTGTGACCTTAAACAAGTAGCCTAACCGCTTTGAAACTCATTTTCTTTAACTACATAATGGAATAATAATTGTATTTCTCTCATAAGACTTTTGGGAGGATGCAATAAGATAATGCATGGAAAAATATTTAACACAGGGCTTGGCTCATATGAGAGTTCAATAAATGTTATCTGTGTCAGTGACAACAATGACAACGATGATATTCAAATATGAATGACTAGCTGTGTGATCTTGTGAAAGTTATTTGTCTTCTCTATACCTATTTTTCTCATTTGAAAGGTGGGTTACTTTGCAAGTTTATTTAAGGATTAAATAAATCCATGTATGCTTCCTTTCCTGGAACATACTGAAGACTCCCTTAACAGTAGCTGTTTCTGTTAGCTACTAGTACTGCTAGTAATAATATTTACTTAGTAGAGTAGGTAAACTTTTAATATCAACAAGTTTCTTACCTCTGGGTTGAGTCGTTCACCGTTTTTTAACCACGTGTACCAAGGGTTTGGCTTTCCACTAGCTTTACATTCCCAAAGCAAGCTGTCATAGATGGAGAGGTATGTATTCTGGATTTTCTGTTCCCATTCTGGAGGAGCTGTTTCAAAAAGGCAAGTGCAACTGTTTGGTAAGGCAATTATCCAAGACAGTATGCAACATTCCAGGGGCTGTACAGATCAGAAGGACAAGGCTAACGGGGTCCAGGTGGATTTCACACACTTAATTTGAGGGAGGGGAAATGCAGGAGCTTCAATGTGGGGTGACAGAAATCCTGCTGCAAGTATCATTGGGCATCTGGCTCAAGTTAAATGTTTCTCATTTGTCATTTTGCTGCACCTGTATAACAACTTGGGAGCTGTGTGAAAAAGTCAAAATGTAGAAAAGGCCAAGGAATAAGTCCATGCTAAATATTAGAACGTAGATCAAGTTAGAAAATGTATATAAAATATGAACCTGTGTAATAAATCTGAAAGTTCACTGATTATATTTGTTCTAAACTAAAAGCAATAAATCTGTACCTATATCAGAAACACCTACAACTCAGTCAATACCTTGAAGCATAAATCAAACAGAAGCCTCCTCATATTTTGGTAGAAAGATAACCCAATATTCTTTTTTTCTAGATAAAACTCTTGACAAGAAATGAGAACATTTGGAGTTGTATACAGGTTCAGTATCTTACTTTAATCCTGGGTGGGAGTTTTCCAAATTTTCTCTAATTTGAGAAATTTCTTCACAGTACTAAAGCAACAAGCAACTGGCAAAATTAATGGGAAAGTAAGATTGTGCGCCGGGCGCGGTGGCTCAAGCCTGTAATCCCAGCACTTTGGGAGGCCGAGGCGGGTGGATCACAAGGTCAAGTGATCGAGACCATCCTGGTCAACATGGTGAAACCCCGTCTCTACTAAAAATACAAAAAATTAGCTGGGCATGGTGGCGTGTGCCTGTAATCCCAGCTACTCAGGAGGCTGAGGCAGGAGAATTGCCTGAACCCAGGAGGTGGAGGTTGCGGTGAGCCGAGATTGCACCATTGCACTCCAGCCTGGATAACAAGAGTGAAACTCCGTCTCAAAAAAAAAAAAAAAGAAAGAAAGAAAGATTGTTATTTTTACCATTATTTATGGAAACAGGCTAGTTGGAAATTAAATGTTTTAACATGAATATCTCTTTCATGAGCTGACTAGAAACTGCCTAGAGGTGCCAATTAATCTCTCTCCTTTAGTTATTTCCTTGGATATACAGAAGTATATGATGATTCCCTTGGACTCTCAGGCTGTGGCAAGCCCCATGCTTTATATTTGTAATTGCACTTAATTCTCTGTACAGTCTTTTCAGCGGATTCTTGCAAAGATGTTAGGTAACCTGTACAAGATCACATGGTAGAAAACAAGGAAACCAGAATTTGAACCCTAAAAGCAGAACCTGAGTAAAAGGCTTGAGTTCCACGTGTTTATTTGAGAATGCTAGCCCAAGGGAAATATATCAGGAAAAGAGGTAGTCACAGGAAAGTAAAAAAAAATGTCAATGCAAGGATGAGTTATTGAGTTGACAACCAACATGATCCATTTTGCTCTATCTCATGCCAACTTCTAAGGAGTCTTTATGATCTGTCTAACCAGCGAAAGGAAAGGGAATCATTTATTCACTAGTTCCCATTCAGGGTCATCTAAGGGTAGCACAGGTGTAAACTACTGGCACATCCATGCTTAAAGCTGAGTAGGCTCACGAAGGAGCCAAAGAAAACCCAGAACAGGAAACAAGATGTACTTCGTTTGGCACCTGAGACAACACTCTTTAAGGTTACACGTACAAAACACAGTGCTGAACTGGTCACTGTAGAAATGGTTCAAGTAATAAGATGTCAGGCCAAGAGGGGTCAAAATTGTATACAATATAAAATCCAAGTCTGTCTGACTTCTAGAGTTTTTCTACTGCAAAACTGGCCCCCACCAAGAGAGAAGATCCTCCAATGAGCCTATGAATGATTAAAAGCAATCATGATGTCTCTGGGTGGTGGGAACTAAGCCCAGGATTACCTCTTGTGGAAATCAGGAAAACTTCCCATTATAGAATATGCTTCCTGAAGCCTTGAGGGACAAATCAAGGCAAAACTTAGAAGAACTGGGTGTATTGATGAAATCAAATCAGGTTTCTGGGTATTATTAATAAAATTATGTAATTCATAGGTACTTGTTTAGAAATTGCCCTAATTAATATATGTTTGATCTGGGAAAAGAAATGCATGCTCATATACAATTTCACATAGCTTACAAAGGTTTCAGATATATCTGATTTTATACTTAATGCAATAATTGTAACTTTAGAGCACATTCATTTATTTAATGTGCATATTCTTTGGATGATTAAAATTCTGGAGAGCAAAGTTTTAAATTTTCAACTAGGTAGGAAACTCATGGGAGAAGATGCTTAGGATTTGGGGTCTACCATACAGGCTTGAGTTTTAGATTTTTTTCTGCCATATTGACTAATTATGAAAAGTCACTTAACCCTTCTGAACATGTTCTATTTTCTATGATGAATAATACTTTAGAGATTTCATTTGGAGGTTATAAAAGTACAATATATATGGATATATAATATTACTTGGTTCTGAATTATAACATAAACATGGCAATATAATTGAGACTGAGAGATTTTTTTCTTGAATTTCTCACGTATTATTCAACTCTGAGGTAATTAGTCAATTCTCTTTTCTTTTGGGAGCACTTCAGAAAGTGAATTAATAGGTGACTAAGAAGCATAAATGATTATGTTATTGTGGGTATCCATTATTACCCACACGGACCATTTCAGGCTCATTAAATGGCTAATTTGGTTTTGATGAGATACAGTGCAATGAATTTAGACCACCATGTCGAAATGCTCTGACAGAGTCCAGTTTCAGAAGGCATTTCAACGTTCTGATCTTGAACCTGACAATCACTATCTCTGATATCTTGCACAATTAACTCAAGAATTTTTTGTCTATAGTATCACTGCAGATTGTTTCTACCTCTAAAGATTAATCACAAGATTTCTACTCCTTAAGATTAAGAATTATACAAATGAATGTTTATAAAATTGCTATGTAAGCTCACATTTGCCATATCAGTATAGAGAAAAGTACTTTATTATTGATTTCCAGTTGATGGATACCTTTGTGTTCTGGTTCATCTCTTGGCTCTATCTTTGTATATGAAATATAAAAATGGAAAATATGTCTTTAAAACTAGCCAAAGCATTCAACATCTTAATTCTACCAAAAACTCTCATTTGCACCGTATTTTATTTACAAAGAATGCTAAATTCCAAAGACTTTCCTTTAAAGTGTAGATACTATTGAAAAAAAAACCATTGATTTTCTTGGCTAGCTTTGCTAAAATTGTAGGAGAATAATGAGTAGGAAATCATATTCTATATATAAAATAGTACTTTTCATTGCAGGTTAAAGTTGAAAATTCTAAAGAAAATGGAAAATCATATTACAGACATACAATATTTTCTCCCCACAGGACAATCAATCAGCATTCCTATGGAGTAATTACAGTATCTGAAATTTTTCTAGTTATCACACACACACACACACACACACACACACACACACACACACTTTCTCCAATTACTTTATCATTGATTATAAACATGTCACATAGGAAAGTATTTTTGGCCACATATAAATACTTTTTTAAAGTTATCTAATTCAGATATATTGAATTTACTGAAGAAGTTAAAGATATTTTAATAGTACACCACATTTTGAAAATTCTAAGGAATATTTTATGGTTTATTTAATGTAAGTAAGAGAAAATTTCAAGCTCGAATGAAAGAAGACACAAAGACAGCATTTAGATAATATATGCATTCATCATCTCACTGAAGTTTATGAGAGATTTTGGTAACTGAGACAAACATAATTTTTAATAATGAAATCATCTTATTTTTACATTATCTACTTATGGGTGGGCAAAATATCAAAAACAGAAACAAATATTATAAACCACCATGCAGTATTATGTTTTCCCTATCAATTTTTTCCTTCATTTATAAATTCTACTTAGTATTAGAATTAAGATTGCTATAATCTGTTAGAGAACATGTTATGGGAAATATATGAGAGTTCATGCTACCTTTTATTATAAACTTTTATGGCTCTAACAGGATACTGCTGATGTTTTCAAGGCAATTATAATAAACAATAGCATTCAAAGACCATGCTA
This sequence comes from Saimiri boliviensis, assembly GCF_048565385.1. Lineage (NCBI taxonomy): Eukaryota > Metazoa > Chordata > Mammalia > Primates > Cebidae > Saimiri > Saimiri boliviensis. The sequence continues at coordinate 94,401,411 of NC_133456.1, forward strand.
AAATTAAAACCATATTTTAAAGGCGGTCATTTCCATTTGCTAATCATTGTATTAAGCATAAGCATCTAAACCTGGAAATAGGCCTTCCTTATTTCCCCAAGACACTTTTTCACAACATGCTAATGAGTTCCACAGTTTATTATGAAGGGCATTACCAAATATTTTATTTACATTTGAAATTCAATTAGCTTACCATAAAAAATGAGTTGACCCTTTGCAAGGTTTCTTCCTCGAAGGTTGCTTGCAATGCACTCATAAAAGCCTTCATCTTCTTGTTGAAAGTTTGGTATTTCAAGGATAGCTTGGGTTTTGCTGTACTTGACTTTTCCTGGCAACGGGCTTCCATCCCACCTTCTCCAACTAATATCAGGTACTGGACTAAACAGTTATACCTCATTAGAATAGAAGATGGTGTAGTCTTTATGACAGCAGAATAAAACAAGAGCATCCTTACAAATAACTCTCAAGAAAAATATTCTAATAATCAATTGCATTATGACTAGTTTCTAGATCATGCAATCATTCACCATTCACTCAATCAGTCATTTATTTAACACTTTATTAAGTGTCTGCCATATGCAAGTCATGGTGCTATGTTCAGTGATGGAAAATACTGATGAATAAAATAGGTATGTTCTCTGCTCTTATGTTGCTCATAGACTAGTGAGAAAACATACCATAAACAAATAATAAAAACAAATACAGTTGCAAACACCAAAAACTAAAAGAAATAGGGTGTAGAGACAGTAATAAGATTATGTCAGTTTATCATAGTGGTCAGGAAATTCTTTGTGAGAACATGACATTTAAGACTAGGCAGGCTTTATATATATTCATAGTTTCTACAGCAAAAATGTAGTGTTCTAGAGCTAAACTGGTACTAATAGGTAACTGAAGACATGTGATGGGTGAGCTAAATTATCCAGGGAAATTAGCACTATAAAATAGACCCATATGAATTGGTAAATAGGCTCTATGATTCTCAAAAAAGTTCTCATTTATACACTATTTAAAAAATAATAACAAAATAGAGCTGGATTTACATTGCACACTGTCTCCTGTTATACAGAATTTGTAAATAAAGTAACTTTATTAATATGAATTTAGTCTGCTTTCTCGTATTTATTTTTAGTCTAATATGGGTATCTTTTAAAGGATCAAAAACACATGTTATAATAAATGAAACTAGGTGTTTAACAGTAAGAAATGGATTTAGAAATTAATGGTTTAGAAGGCATAATGTAAGAACAGGCAGGCTGCAAGCAAAGTTCCAGAAGGAAAACATCCACTACTAAACTAATCATATGTAAAATGAATTCCCAGTCTGTTCACATTAACATCTCTCCTTTCCTCTTGTCAAGTCATTCTTCATTCCCTTATAGATTTTCAGATAGTTTAAATAATTATTTTCTAATTATATTTCAAATTATTAATAATAATGGTAGTAAGTCATTTTGCAAAGTCAATTTGTAAACCTTGAAGAAGAGGCAGAATTTCTTCAGGTCAGCAGAAGTCATATGGGAGACTCATCCAATTACATGCAAAGCAGTTGGCAAATAAAGATTTGAAGAGTTTGAGCAGTAAACAACTGCAGAAAGTTGGGGATGGCTCAGTAGAAGCTTCAAGTAAGAAAACTTATTAAGCCTTAGACATTTTTATTGGAAAAAATTATGATCCTCCTGTGTACATGAAGGATAAAGTACAAGAATAAAATCAGATGTGCTCAAACATATTTGCCAGAAAATGTGCCCCAAATCAATGTTTGATTCATCTATTTGTCTCAGAATTAGCATACAACTACAGTGAAAACTTGTATTTTGAATTGTCTTAAGTACAAAATAAACTTATTATTATTGTATACTAAGTTTTTGTCCTTTTGAAAAGCCTTGTCACTTACTACAAATTTAAGTTGACATTTCAATAAATTGGCATATTCTTGGTAACAATTAACCTCAGATAACTGATGTTCTTTTTCATTCATCTTAGGGCATATCAAACCAATAAGAATGAAATTCCAGAAGAAAATTTATTCACATAGATATTCACAATGTCTAGTGAATTTTATAGAATGTGAGGTATTACTCAATTAAAAATACAAATGTTGTTGTGTATTGCTTGGGAAATTTTTATCTATGGGTAGTTGTGATATAAGTATCTTTTATTTTCCCCTTTCTGCTTATTTCTAATTTTCATTATTTCCCTACAATGCACATGCATTACCAGTGTAACAAAAATTTTCTAAGAAAAAAAATTTACAAAGAAAATGAAAAGCTCTAATATTTGTCTGAATTCATGATTCATTATCTTTTTATGACAGCAAATCTCTGAGATTTATGACAAATACATGCAAAGTATATCACTGAAAAAGCTTTTAATCTAAAACATTCAGACAAAATAGAAGTAAAAATTGTGTATTTTTCCCACTGCTATATCTTAGTTCTCTATATTAATTGTGAAGACAGATGTCATTTTTATATAACTAAATACCTAAGTAATTGAACATTTTGACAATTATGATAATTGTAATAATATCACAACAAATAGCTACCTTATATTATACAGACTAACAGTACCTGTACAATACAGAGTACCAGGTACTCTGTATCTGTATAATATGTACATATAATTTCACTTACTTTTCGTAAAGCTAAAGAGACAGAGCTGAGATTGATTTCCAGGTTACTGGAAAAGAATTCTGACTTCACAGATACTGTATTAAGTTGGGGCAAAAATAATTGCAGTTTTTTGCCATCAAAAGTCATGGCAAAAGTACAATTACTTTTGCACAAACCTAACTGGAACATTCCCTTGCAGCCTAGGTATTTGTTACTTTACAGTAGTGCATCTCCATTTTAAGTGGCCAAATTGTGTGGGTGTAAAAAGAACAAGTCCAGCCTTTTGGAGAAGGTGGAAGAATTCCACCTTTTCCACGGAAAAATAACTCTGTGACAACATTAAAGTTAATAGGAGAAATGGGGTATCCTATATAGATATACTTTTCTTAGAAGAATAATGTAGCAGAAAATGTCAGTGTTAGACTCAAATTCCTTCTAATTCTTCTTCTGTCCCAGATTCTTATGCACTTTTGTACCCTTAAGAGCCGGTACATGTTATCTCTTTTTGGACACTGTCCTCAAGCTGCTATAGCTAACTTATCTTCATAAAGAGAGAACTGAAAGTACCTAGGAATTTACATGCCCCCAGGAGTAGCCCTTAACCAATCACTGACTAGGTTCTAGGGTATAACTTCTCCAGCTTCCATGTCCCTGGTTGTGGGACAACTCTAAATGTGACCTGTATTCTCTCCAGAGCTATAGGACTGAGCCAAATTTATCTTCTGTGGAACTTTGCTTGACACTGTACTGAGCATGGCTACTTTCTCTTCCCTGCCCGACTTCCCTATTTTCCTTTGGGTTCTTTCTAAGAACTCATCTAATAAATCACTTTTAAAAAATTATACTTTCAGGATCTGCCTCTTAAAAATTCAATTAATTAGAACTCCCAATAGGCTCTGATAATGTACTACTCTAGTTACAATGCCAAATGTAGGAAACCTTTAAATATTTCTTATTATAGTACTTTTATATAGGCATTAGACACATATCAAAATGGAAGTCTGGAGAATCCAACATGAATGGCATATAAGACAAAAAAATTAGTAGTAGTAGAACCTTTGTGAAAAACCATGAATTGTGGAACATCTGTTGATAACTTATTGCTCTGTAGAGTGTGGTCACACCAGAATGATATCAAAAGGCATGAAACAGAGATGAGGCTGAACAGAGACAGTAAAGTCTCACTTAAAAAAGAAACACTTCTTTAATTTTCTTTTTCTTTTTCTTTTTTCTCTCTCTCTTTCTCTCTTTCTTTCTTTCTCTCTCTCTCTCTCTCTCTTTCTTTCTCATTGGAGCTATAAGTCTGATAAACCATTCAATTAAGAAGATTATAAGATTCAGGGTACAGCACTGAGCTTTAAAAGTAATAACGTTCCATTTTGAAGGTTACAAGAATTGATGTCCTGGATTCTAAGTCTGCAGAGGACATTTGTTGTTTGCTTTTTAAATTATTTTTTGCCCGCATTTTAATTTTCCTTAGAAAACCCAATCCTCCCAATCTCATTTTAGTTGGGCTGATCACTCCTCTGGAATTAGTTGACAGGACATAATTCAGGTCTTGTCATCAGAGGCCTTGTGGAGCATGGCCACCTTGACTAGACAAACATGGGGATGAAGACAAACCAACCAAAGACAATTAGACTCAGTTCTAGGACTGCTTGCAGAATGACTACTGAAGAAGGAATCTCCTCCCACTCAGGTTTTTTGACACAGTGAGGCATAAACTCCAAAATTCTAGTGAACAATTTTCCACCAAATAGAGAAAGCATCTCTGAAAGCTGAAGCTAACACAGAAAAGAAATTTGATATTCTTCACACACCTAACTCAAGTCATGCTTGATGCCTACCTCCCAAAAGACAACCAAACAAACAAACAAACAAATCTTCTGAACATTTCAATTAGCTGATATATTCTCTTTTTTCCTTAACTCCATTTTGCCATTTTCCTGCTATATTCAACCAGAAGGGATCTGACAAATTGATTCGGAATGCCTCAGTTCAAATGCTAGCTAGGTTAATTCCTATCTGTGTGATTGAATTACATGATATGGTGGATTCCTCCTGGATATTATATTGTGTGCTCTAAATACATTAGAATCCTTACAGCAAAGAAAAACAAACAAAAGATCAAAAAATAATGATTTTTTTAAACCTTTAAATAAGAAAAGTTAATCAAGTGCATTTTGGGGCAATAGTTTGTGTTAACAAAATTTTTAATGGGAGAAAATTCAAGCAGATTTATAAGCTTTCAAAGTTCCTAATGAAATGTTGAGATTTTTTTCAGCTCAGTTATATAATTGCTAAATCTGAATGCCATGTTCTTCTTGTTTATCGTTGGTAATGTAAGGTACAGAGGCAGAAAGAATAAATGCAAAACACAGGTTATTTAAAAATATGTATGCATTCTAATGAGCAATTCCCATTTCATTCCAGAATGTCTTATGAAGACACAAAGTAAACAGCTTCATATTTCACACCATTTCTCTTTTCTGAGGCCATCCTAGATGGACAGCAGGCGGGGGGGGGTGGGGGGGTGGGAACTGGAATCAATGAAAAACGAAATTAGTTTAGTAGTGAGCTTTAATGTTTTAATGTAAGTGAATTTTTCCAAGAGATACCATTCTGTGTAAATAATAATTATTATTATTACAGTAAGGTTTACTAGTATAATACTATGCATGTAGTGTAGAGAGAAATGTGATTCTTATCCTTAGCTAAATTTTGTTGTGTATTTATAAGCATGAATCTTCTTTACATGGTTTGGATCTGCGTCCCTGCCCAAATCTCATGTTAAAATATAATCCCCAGTATTGAAGGTAGGGTCTGATGGGAGGTGGCTGGATTATGGGGGTAGATCATTCATGAATGGTTTAGCACCATCCCCTCGGTGCTGTTCTGATGATAGTGAGTTATTATGGGATATGTATGTTTAAAAGTGTGTAGCACCTCCCCTCTCTCTCTCTCTTCCTTCTGCTCCAGCCATGTAAGACATTTCTGCTTCCTCTTCACTTTCTACCATGATTGTAAGTTTCCTGAGGCCTACCCAGAAGCAGAAGCTTTTATGCTTCCTGTATAGTCTGCAGAATTTGAACCAATTAAACCTCTTTTCTTTAAAAATTACCCAGTCTCGGGTATTTCTTTATAGCAGTGCAACAGTAGACTAATACACTTCTCATTCACAGCATGATAATTAGTAATAGTGCATAATTCATAGGCTTATTGTGATGATTAAACTAATTCATGTCACATGCTTAGCACACTGCCTAGCACATGTTAAATACTATGTTTGATTGTTCAATTAGTTAAAATGTTTTAAAATTATTATAATGTGGTTACTATTATTTTAAAACCAAGAATACTAATTTTCATGTATTTGTCTTTTACTCTCTGTTAAGGGTTCCATATGACGATGCATTTGATTCAAGTTGATTTATGAATCATTTATGCACTGAAATCAGATCTCCAAACTATGAATGAAATTGCTACACAAGCATAAGTGTGTGTAAATTTCCTGCATCTCACCATTTAATGTCCTTGCTACTATGGAGATATGGCCTTGATCATAGCAGTTATGTTTATTTCATCATGACAAGGGCAGGAATCTTGCAGGTGATACATGGATGCATAGGTATGGAGGACCTCTTCTTTAACTTGATTAATCATCTAGTACCATTTCAGTAAGGAAGAAGGCAATTAGATTGTTGTTTTCAAAGAGAAGAAAATTGGTGTAGGAAAATTCAATATTTTAAAATAATATTAATGACCATTAATTGAGTGCTTACTATGTACCAGGCATTATGACAGATGGCTTCCATATGTCATCTGAGCTAAATACTCAGCTTGCAGCTGCTAACAATGCTAATTAACTTTTTGAAATGGTACTCACGTTTAGACAGGTAATTTCAACTAAATTATTACCTGCCAGTTCCCCTCCACTTAGAGTTTCAGAGCAGACTAATTTATTGTGATCTACCTTCTCATTTCTTTGAGTTGCCACCCACTAAATTATAAGCACTAGTAGACTCTTTCTCCTACTCTGGCTTCAGCATTCTTTTTAGACTCTATGTAGTTTGTTCTTGTTGATACCAGTAATGCAGTATTCACCAGCAGTTCATTCTGCTTCAAGATAAATAATCTCTTTAAAATGAAAAGTTAATATATTAATCAGATGAAGAATGCCACAGAGTGAGGTGGATCTTTGAGGGGCCCTTCAGAATGAAGATTATTGTTAAATGTTTTGAAACTGTTGTTACAGAGTCCAAGCAAATGATGCCATTATCGTTTCGACTACAGAGATCAGTCGTTTCTGGTAACATTTCCCTTTAAACCCCCATTGTACACTCTTACCCTCTCTCTTTTTATAGAAATCGGGCTTGGATGCAAATCTCAATAAAGAAAACTAGTATAAAGCAATTCTCTTATCCAAAGATTCCTCAGACCGTAGATGAGGGATTCATGAACCTTGTATTTCAAAGGGAGCATTGAGAAAGCCTTTTCTTATTTTGTTCCTATTTTCTAAATGAAGGCTGCCACAAATGTGATTCTTCACAGTTGTGAAATACTTCTAGATGATAAAAGCAAAGTTTTTCTGTCTTTCTTTTCCTCCACTGTGATTTCGTGCTTCTTACTAAGCATTGCCATAAATACGGACTTTTACTTCATCCTGTCATGTCATTATGCTTTTACAAAGGGAGCATCCTATTAATTTTATTAAAGACAAGAGAATACCTCTGTTAACCATCTGGCCTAGTTCATCCTGAATTCGAAGTTAAATTAAAGCTCACCACACACTAGTGGAAACTGTGCTTAAATTCTATACTTTTAAATAGAATTTAAATACCGATAAATAGAATTTTTATTACTAGTGCTATTTGAGAAAGCTTATGTTTCTCCCCTGGATTTCTTAAACCTCATTATCTACAGCTTAAATCCAGGCCATACTAAGTTTTTAACTAAAGACTGGTGCAGAGAACTAGTTTCTTAAGATGCTTGTATTTGGGATTATCAACTTGAACCTCATTTCAGGAAATCCTGTCATTTGGCCAGTTTTAATTGAAGAGAGTGAAGCAGAATAACAAAGTCAGCAAAGAATGCCTTTGTTACATTTTCAGACTGTTCAGCTAGCTGCTTCCATTTCCCCAATTTGAAATATTCACAAAAAGAGCTTGGAATATAAGATTGTCCTATGGGGATACAATAAGGATAAATTCATGAGTTCTGTAGAAAAGCAATCTCACTGTTACGGAAAAAGAGAAAATATTTTTATTTTATTCATTTTAGTCATGATTCTGTCCTTGCAGTCAATCCCTGCTGTGAAATAAATGTTTGTGTCCTCCCAAAATTCATAGGTTGGATACCTAACCCCTAAGGTGACAGTATTAGGAGGTGGGACTATGACATGAGGATAGAGCCTTCATGAGATTAGTGTCCTTATGAAATAGGTCAGAGGGAGTTTGGTTTCCCTTCCTCAATGTGAAGACACAGCTAGATGAACCATTGATCAGCCCTCACCAGACATCTTCAAACACGAAGTCTGCTGGTACCCTGATCATCGACTTCCCAGCCTCCAGAACTTGTGAGCAGCAAATTTCTGTTGTTTGCAAGCCATCCAGTTTATAGTATTTTGTGATGGCAGCTCAGTGGGACTAGGACAATACCTATTTTAGCGTTCCCTTGGGGAGGACATCTTTGAAAAGCCACAAATGGTTTGTTTATAATAACGCTTGTAACAGAATGGCACCTGCAGTTGGGGGAAAAAAAAAAAAAAGGACACAGGCCTATTTTATAGAACTGAATGCAAGTTACCTAACCTCTCTGAGCCTCAGTGTTCTCTTTACATTAACTAGAAATAAGAACGGGTATACAAGAAGAACAAATGAGGAAACATCCATAAGAGTACATCCTGAAATACAACGCTTGAAGCATAAATAAGGCTTATTAAATTGCCTTAATACCAAGATTATGAACAGAGACATGAAGGGACCACTGTCCAAAATTCTTTAAGAATTTTATTACCAATTACTACTACTTTTAATGCAAGTAAAATGAATACTAGCCTGCAGATGAAGCATAATTTGAAGTCCATTATTTCCAGACGTAGGAGAGCTGAATATGATACTGCATTTAGCTGTTCATTAACAGCTTATCTATAATTTTTTTTTATCAATAGTTAATACTAAGCCTAGATAAATACCTCTGCTGCTCTTAGGAGAGAAAATGATAATTTGGTAAAGGTAGGTAGACCTTGAGTTACCTCAAATTTATTCAGTTTGACCTTGTCTCAGTTTGTAATTATAAACTTTCACATAAAGTAGCAAAAGAAACACTGAAAATGGCATATTAATAGTTTATCATTTTGTCATTATTTAACTTGCATTGAGCACATATTATATATTAGCTCCATGCTAAGTATTTTCTTTAAATCATGTAATGGCAGTATAAAACATAAGACTGCAATTGTTAACAATCTGTAGATGAACAAATTGTGACTAGAATAGTTTTGGTAATATGCCCAACATCATACAGTAAATAATTTTTAAAAAAGGAATTGAACCAAAGTCTGTCTTTCCACAGAGACTGAGCTCTACATCATGCTTTGCTGACCCTGCATGAATTAACCAGCTACAAAATGAAACCTTATTAGGGTGTATAACATGTGCTTACCAATATATTCTTCACCGAATGAACTAATGTGTTTTACAAGCGGTAAATAGACTTTTTTGTATGTGTGTAAGAGGTAAAAGGTGAAATCACAGAGATTATCTTTTTTAAACATATTGAGATGCCCCTAGACTTCAGTGAAAGCTTAGAGATAGGCTCCAAGGTCAGCTGGAAAATAGGCAACAAGTAACTTTTATTATTTTTCCTCAGCTCAGTTCCAACTTAGATTTGAAATCCTTCTCTACTGTAAACTGCCAATTACTTAAAAGTAAGAACTGTGGGTCTCCTGAGAGAGGTGGTGATAGACTAGATGGAAAAGAGGAAGAGTTGCTTCCAGAAATATGTATAATCTTCTTGGATGATTTTTTTAGAGCCTTTAAATTAGTTTAATTTTAGAAACAGCACTATAACAATCCACTCTATGGTCTTTGAAAAAAAATTTAGAAAAATTCTATGGAAAGGAATGTTTGACATTAGATTTAAAGTGTGTTTGTAGATTAAAAGAGGCCCTCTTTAAGACAGGTCTCCGGTCTTTGACAGTGGCCCTTCTATAATCTTCCTTGAGATATTTGCACACTATTTAGAAATCTTAGTATTTTACATAGTGTTCCCATTACCAATAATCTTAATTTTCTAACAATATACTTAGGAAGTTTACATCAACATAACCAAAACATAGCCACAAGAATATTCATTACATTATTATTCATAATAACAAAAAATTGGAAACAAAATTGAAGGAAACTAAATATCCACCCACAGGAGGTTGGCTAAAAAAAAATTGAAATTTCTCATTGTCATTACAAATGAGGATACAGAAGACTGTTTAATGACCTGCATATATGTTTATGGTATATTTTTAAGAATAAAAAAATTATTTTACAAATCAATATGCAGCGTATTATCTTAATTATTTTAAAAATACACTAAACCTGGAAGGATATATGTATATCAAAAGAGTAGTTAACTTCTGGAGGAGAAATTAAGTATAAAAAGGATTTTATTTTCTTCTTTCTTCTCGCCTATATTTTTAGAATTTTCTTAAATGAGTATATCTAACTTTTGTGAAATATATATTATATATATATTTAATAATTATATATATATATATATATATATATATATATATATAAGTATTTCTTTTGTTTTGAGCAAAGGATGTAACTCTTCTTAGTCTCCTTGCTGTTTCCTTGCCTGAGCTCAGGGCTCTCATTTCAAACTCACTTCTAGAACTCTGGTTCTTCTGCACATTTTTGTCTTATGGGAAGCACTTCAATATCTTATAATAGCTTACAGATAGTCCTGGCCTGGTGGGGTGGTTCACACCTGTAATCCTAGCACTTTGGGACTCCCAGGCAAGCAGATCACTTAAGGTCACGAATTTGAGACCAGCCAAGCCAACATGGTGGCACCTCATCTCTACTAAAAATAGAAAAATTAGCTGGACATGGTGTCATATGCCTGTAATCCCAGCTAATCGGGAGCCTGACACAGGACAGTTGCTTGAACCCAAGAGGTGGAGGTTGCAGTGAAACACTGCAACTCCAAGCCTGGGTGACAGAGCAAGACTCTACCTCAATAATAGTAATAATAATATATTAGGAATAAAAACACTCCTTTCACCAGTTTTCTTTTGCTCCATGCTTTGTTGTGACTGTTTGCACTGTCCCTGGCCTTTATCACTGGTCTATTTCCTGGTGTCAACCTTGTTCTTTTTCTTTGTATGTTTCTTGGACAATTGTTCTACTTTTCCTGAGAACAATTCAGTTACAGGTATTTGTAATTGAAAAGATGAAATAATCTTATACGCGTATATTAAAAAGACACACTAGATTAAATTAACTAATTCCTTAAAGAATACAAATTAACAAAATTCTCACAAGAAGAAATAGACGATTTAGATAAAGCTTGACTATTAAAGGAAATGAATCAGTAATCAATAATCTTTCAAAATAAAATGCACAGGCCCAGATGGTTTCACTAGTGAACTCTTTAAGTAATTGCTCTATTTCTTCTCCTTTTAAAAAAATTATTTATTTATTTATTTATTTTGAGATGCAGTTTCACTATTGTTGCCCAGGCTGGAGTGCAGTGGCATGATCTTGGCTCACTGCAACCTCCGCCTCCTGGTTTCAAGCAATTCTCCTGCCTCAGTCTCATGAGTAGCTGGGATTACAGGCATTTGCCACCATGCCCAGCTAATTTTGTATTTTTCATAGAGATAGAGTTTCTCCATGTTGGTCAGGCTAGTCTGGAACTCGTGACCTCAGGTGATCTGCCCACCTCGGCCTCCCAAAGTGCTGTGATTACAGGTGTACATCACTAAGTCCGAGCTCTTATTTCTTCCTTATGTACATAAATTTCTTCTTTATGTGCATAATCTCTTTTACAAAATAGAAACAGAGACAATATTATATTTTTTAATTCATTCTATGAGCCAAATTACCATAATGCCCAAATAAGATAAAGACATTTCAAGAAAGGAAAACTTGAGACCAGTATCTCTCACGAATAAAAATGGAAAAATCTTCAGGTATTAGCAAATTGAGTCAGCAATGTTTAAAAAGACATATGCACTACAACCAAGTAGGACTTATTTCCGGTATGCAAGACTGATGGCTCAATATTAAGACAATGATTTCATGAAATCCACCAATGAATAGAAGGAATATCACATGATCATATCAATTGGTACCAAAAAAAGGAATTGGAAAACGCAACAACCATCCAAAATAAAAATTCTCAACAGTCTAGGAATAGAGAGGCACTTCCTCAACTTGATAAAAACATCTGCCAAAGATGTAGCACTAGCATCCTACTTAATAGTGAGAAATTGGATACTTTCATTTTGGATAAGAGGAAAAGGCATGTATGTTTCCTCTCACCAGTCATAGTCAACATAATACTGGAAATCCTAGTGGTGCAATAATACAAGAAAAGGCACAAAAAAAAAAGCATATTGATTGAAAAGAAGAATATAATACTTGTTCCCAGACAGCAATGACAAATCTTAAAGAATTAACAAGAAATAATTTCAGCACTAATAAGTTATTATATCAAGGCAACAAGATATAATGTTAATATATCGAAGTCAGTTAACTTTTGTTTATGCCAGCAGTTAACAAATGAAATTTGCATTATAACAATTAAAATATAATGCCATTTATATCAGCACTAAAACAGAAAATTCTAAGGTTTATATGAAATAGTGTTTCAGAATTTATATGCAGAAAGCTACACAATCTCATAAAAAAAAGCTATTAAAAGAGATATAAATAAGTAGAGATCTGTTCTGTGTTCATGGATTAAAAGACTCAACACTGTCTGTATGTTAATTCTTCCCAAACTGATCAATAGATTTAATGCAACCCCAATCAAAATCCCAACCACCATTTTAAGGATGCAGAAAAAAATGTTTCTGAAGTTTGTATGTAAAGACAAGGAAAGCAAAACAAAACAAAATACCCAACACAATGCTGAAGAAGAATAAACTTGGAGTAATGACATTACCTGGCCTCAGGATTTACTGTAAAGCCACAGTAATTGAGGCAATGTGGTAATGGCAAAAAAATAGAGCAATGGAACAAAGGAGAGCCTGGTAACAGACCTATACAAATATAGTCAACTTATCTTTGACAAAGGAGCAAACACAATAGAGTGGAGACAAGTTTGTCTTTTTTAACAAATACTGGAACAATTGGAAGTCTGTATGCTATAAGATGAATAGACCCAGAAGTCACATCTTTTACAAAAATTAATGCAAAATGGACCATCAATGAAAATGCAAAACACAAAACTATAATAGCTCTGGAAGATGACAGAGGAGAATATCTAGGTAACCTTGAATACAGTGATGAGTTTTTGTATTTAATACCAAAAGTGTGTTTCATTGGAAAAAAAATTGATAACCTGCACATCATTAAAATAAAAACCTCGTGCTTTGTTACGAACGTCGTTAAAGAAATGAAAAGACAAGTCACAGACTGGGGGAAAACATTTGCAAGACACATATCTGATGAAAGGCTTATGTTCAAAATGTGCAAAGAATTCTTAAAGTTCCACAGTAAAAAAATAAACAAACCAATTAAAAACATAGAAAAGATGTAAACAGACATTTTACCAAAAAAGATAAATAGATAGCAAACAATCACATTAAAAGATGTTCATATCTTTTGCCATTAGAAAATTGCCAATTAAAACAATAAGGTGATACCACTATACACCTGTTAGAATGGCTAAAAAACAAAACAAAAACCTACACAATATCAAATGCCGGTGTAGCTTAAGAGAAATAGAAATTACAATTCATTACTGGTGGTATTGCAAAATGGGACAGCACTGTGTGAAGTGGAAATTTACTGCTCAGTAAGTGGAGGAGAGCAAAGTGATCCACGTGGTAACGGATTAGAGTTAGAGACAACAGCAAGATCATGTATGTAACTTAACGTAATACAAATAGTTGTATATAGAAATACTTATAGATGTATGTACCTAATAAGTAGTATATACACACATATTTCTTTTCTCTGTCATCTGAGAGCAAGTAAATAAATGTCACTCTAGTAGCAACAAGCACACCTAGCACCCAGATACTGGCTTCTAATGTTATTCTTCAATAAAAGGAACCAGGAATCCTATCCTTGGAGACATGACTGCTTCTAGGACTAGCGCCTGAAATATACAAGATGAGCCTGGAAGATCTTTAATGCCAGTAAATAAGAAAGCGCTAACAAGCACACACACACAAACAACACCCCACATATTGATGAGGGCATAACAAAGGGCACAGGATCCAACTTAAAAGGCTCCCAATGGCAAAAGCTGAAACAAGTTGAGCAGCAAAATAAACAAAGTAGCATGGAATCACAACACAAAGTCTAAAATAACTATATGTGAGTCAGTACTGACATAAGTAAACAATTAAATATTAATAAATGAGGAAGAAGTGACACATTTCATGGGTAGAATAATTCTGTAGGTTCATTATCCTGCAGAAGGCAAAGCACAACACTCTATTCAAGTGTGGACTTCATATAGTCACCCATTTCCAAAGAGACAGAATGGAGTGGGAGAAAAGAGTAATTTTACAGTGGAGATCCCTGATAAAAAGTACTTCAGCCAGGTAATCAAGGCCAGCATCATCAGTCATAAATCATTTTGATAAAGTTAACCTTGATATGTAATGAAAATCGTTCCTTACCTTTATGTTTGTCCTCTCCAAAACTTGTAACCCCAGTCTAATTATAACCCCAGTCATAATTAGACAGATACAGGCATATTCGAACACAAGGGCAGCCTACAATGAACTGGCGACCACTCCTCAAAACCGTCAAGGTCATCAAAAACAAGAAATGCCTGGGATACTGCTACAGACAAGAGGAGACTAAGAAGACAAGAAAGCTCCATGTAATGTGATACTCCGGACAGAACCATGGAACAGAAAGGCATAAATATCAGAGAAAGAACCATGGAACAGAAAGGCATAAATATCAGAGAAATTTGAATAAAATATGGATTTTATAATAATCAGACATCGATATTGACTGGTTAATTGTAACAAATGCATTATAATAATGTAAGATGTTAGTAATAAGGGAAATTGTGTATGGGGTTACACGGGATCTCTCTGTACTATCTGTTCAATATTTCTGTTCTAAATCTATTATTTAAAATCCATTAGTTAGAAAAGTATTTGTGAACAGAAGGGGGAAAAAAGGAAGAAATAATTTTCCATTTCTCAGAAACACAAAGAAGCCCTTAAATAATAGCCTAAAATCAGCTCTGCTGAAGAATTGACAGTGACCCCCTCCAGTCTCTATTTGATAAAGGGCAGCCTGGAAAAAAGATAATCAGTAAAGCTCCCAAAGTGAGGATCCTTGACTCTTCCTTCACTGAAAGTCTGGAAAGAAAGAACTGATCCCAAGAGAAATGTGTGTTGGCACATTGTTACATCAATCCTATTTTCATTAGCCTGCAACTCTCCGGGGCCTTTACATAATTTTCTTTATCTCCCCAGGGCCAGGTGTCTGTCCCTTGGGGAATCCTTCCTGACTACCTAAATGAAGCAATGAAGGAATTAATGATTGAATGGGGTATTCAATATATACTTGGTAAGTGAATACATAATTCGTGCTTCAATTTGTCAAATGACTAAGTGAGGAAATGTCATTAACCCTGAGAAAGATTAAACAGAATTTAAAATGATAAATCTATTCTTCTGGGAAAGTCCCTTAACACAAAAATATAATACAGAAACCATTTTGCTCCTTCACACATGTTCCTTTTTACCTCCTCAGTCAAAGCAGCTTTGACAATTCCCAGGATTAATAAAGTAGTTACTGTTTATTGCCTATTTTGGGTCAAGAACCTCAGTAAGTGAGCTTAATAGTATTTCCATTCCTCACAAAAATTCTGCTATATTTTCTATTTATTCTCTCTCTCTATGTCTCTCTATCATTTTTGACTTCCTTATACACATAAGAAAACTGACCAAAGTCATCCAGCTATTAGCAAGGGAAGTTAAGACTTAAATCCTGCTGTATTTGACTTAAAAGTCCACACTTTTCAGCATACATTTGCCTTCAAAGGCTGGTAAATTCACTAATAAATTATTAATTGCTAAAGTGAGTGCTTGTGTATGTGAGTGCCTGTTGGGGTGAATATTATATTTTAATTTCTGAAAAATTGACTTGAAGGTTTGTTAGTTTTCAGATTTCTGAGCATGGTCAACAGAGGTGAGTATTCTACAGAGTTTAATGTATTATTTTGTGCCAAGCAATACCATGTCATGTTTTAAAAAGTTATTAATAATATTATGTTGCAGAAAAAGTCATTAGCAAGAATCTAGACTAGGTTTCACTATACATTTCTGGAGTGAATGGTATAAACTATGCCTAGGAAGACATCCTGTTCTCAACCTACTCAACTCAGTGAGGGAAACAAAAGATAAATAACTTTTCAGGCATCCAGTTTCTAAATCATTAAGATACCTAGGTAATTAAAACAATAAACCAAAAATAATTCCTAAGGACCTGAAAACTTTCAATGCATCTAGTTGATTTTAAAATGTTATTGTCATCTCGAGTGACTTGAGAAATCTTCCTGCAGTATAAACTGCAATGATGTCCACATTTATAAGATGAAAAGCAAACATTATAAGAAACAGCTCCTCTGTCACCTGAAAATTCTGGAACACCTAACAACATCATGGAGAGATTTCAGATTTGTTGCTTGACATTAATAGCCAAGCTGGGTATCTTTGGCTTCATAAATTAGAAAAAAATAAATAAGATACACATGTACACATAAATATAGTCCTCCGTGTGAAGGCTTCAGAACTCACAGGAACATTCAGTGCTGCTACTACTGTTATTTACATTCCAGAACACTGACAGAACAGTGACTAAATTAAGATTTTTTTAAAAAAAAGGAAAAATATGTTTGGTTGTTTATAAAAGCAATAGAAAAGAGTTATGGGGGATATCAGTTTAATTTCTTCACTCAGTGAAGGCCCATATTTTTTTCAAAGGAGACACACAGATCTATCAGTCAATCAGACTACATTTGCATAGAACCTATACAAGGAGCTTCTCAGGGTATTTCACAGTACAATTAATTTGCAGCTTTCATAATTAAGAGTCTGCCATGTTAAACAAATGAGACAAAGCTAAGAGTTGAAAGCTGTGATAATGTCAGCTCTGAAACTCCAACACAGAAAGTCAGTTACACATCCCCAAAGTCGTAGCAATTAAAGTTAAGACAATTACTTGAAGCTTTGTCTTAATTATTCTATACTCACACTAGCCTATAGTGGTTTAAGATTACTAGATTCTATGAGTAAACACTTCACCCACTCTTCTCTGTACCTCACTTTTTATACATCTTGTCCATATGATGGTTTCTGTGACTGTAACTGTGTTTTCTGAGTACTACCTAATCAGGTATACCAGACTTTTAGAAATGGTGTACATTGCCATCATCATCTATAAACCAATAAGATGTATAACCCTGATTTTTGATGTGTTTTGGAAAAACTTTTTTCTTCTCATTAAAACACAGCTTGAATTTTTACAAGTTTATCTTTTGAATTTTGGGGATTATTTTTAATATGTAAAATTAAAACTTGTTGCTGGAATAGTAGTAATTATAGATAATCTAAATAGAAATATATCTATAATTCCATTCCCCAGATAAAGCATTTATTAACATTTTGTTAAAATTTTTCAAGTCTTTTTCTAGTAAAATATTTACATAATTGAGGATCATACTGCATCTGCACATGGAGAATTAAGTCAGATACTGAGAAGTTAATTCAATATTAATATGAGAGGGTTATAAACATGAGCTTTGAAGTCAGAATCTGTGAGATGTAGATTTGAATCACAGATAAGCAACTTACACTGGGTAAGTCACTTAATTTATCTAAGTCTCATTGTATTTACCTTTACAATTAGTATTTTAGAAAACAATGACAAATTAGACAAAAATATGAAAAACCTCTTTCTGGAACTTGAACAATTGGCAACACAAAAGTATGATCCTGAAAGAGAGGAAAGAAATAAAGTAAGATTTTGGTAGCCCTTATATTCTGTGTAGAGACACTTTACATCCAGATCAGGGAATAGGAAGGGGAGACAATAAGTAGTACAGTACTTTGTCACTGAGTCGAGAAGACAAAGATCACATTTAGAGAGGCTGAAGTGGGTGGAATTGCAGAACATAGTATTAGAAAAGATGGCATTACTCAAATAATGTGCTCTAAAGGTTTGCATAAGGGTGTCACATGAGGATGGGCAAAGAAAAATTTTCAGAGCTCAAATAGGCCCAGAAGACATTAGAGCTCCACTATGCCAGAGAAGAAAGACTTAGTAAACATTTGAAGCACTCAGTTGGAGAATTCATCTTAGTACTAAACTAGTCTTAATATACCACTGAATAATGAAGGATTCACAGTAGCATAACAACTGCCTATCAAAATAAAGTCCAAAAATCTTTTTATAAATATACCATAATTTAGCATTCAACAACATGATATTTATGATGTCTACTATTCAATCTTAAATTACTGGATTTCCAAACAAGCAGGACAATGAGAATGATGATTAGGAGAAAAAGCAGTCATTAGAAACAGACCCACAAAAGACAGATGATAGAACTAGCAAGCAAGGACTTTTTTAGGGTTCCTATATAATTACAGTGCAGAAAATTACAGCTGAAATAACTGCAAGCTTTAGATGCTATTTAAGAAAGAGTCTCTAAGGAAACCAAAAGGCAATAGAGGAGATAAAATCAAAGGTACTAGCTAAAATTTAACCTCTGATGCTATAGCTAGTAACAATAGTAATTACAGCCTAACTGCTAGCTAGAAAAACATAAAACCTCATACTAAAAGTCTAGTTATTAAAGTTCCTTTAATCTGTTATAATAATGTACAGGATTCAACAAAAAAAAAAATTACAAAGGATGCTAAAAAACAGTCTGAGGAGACAAAACAACCATGATAACTAGACTCAAATATAATGAAACTTTTAGAACTATCAGGCTGGTGATTTAAAATTGAACTAGTTAATATCAGATAGTAATTTTAAATTACTGTAATTAATACACTAAGGGCTATAATAAAAAAGTGAACAGCATACAAGAACAAATGGGTAATGTAAACACAGAGAAGAAAACTCTAAGAAAGGATCAAAAGGAATGCTGAAAATAAAATACATTATAATACAAATGAGGAATGCCTTTGATAGGCTCACAAGTGGACTGAACATAGCCACGGAGGGAGTAAATTAATGAGAAGTAGTATCAATAGAACTCCCCAAACTGAAATGCAAAGATAAAAAAATAATTAAAAATTTTAAAAAGATTAAGAACTTGGACAAAAGGGGGATAACAAATGGTATAAAAGATACATAACAGAAATACTAAAAGGAGAAAAAAACAAACAAATGTTTAAAACAATCATGGCTGAATAGTTTTCAAAAATAATGACAAACAACAACCCATAGATCAGGAAGCTCAGAGAAAACCAAGCACGATGAATAAATACCACAAATAATCTACAACTTCAAGAGAAAAAATATTCCCACTAATAAAGGGTGATATTTCCTAGTTATGTGAGCACATATACGTTGTACATTAAACAAATATTTAATGAAAGCCAATTTTTATTTCAGCAGCTGTCTTATGTCCAAAAAATAAACAAAAATTAATAAGCTCTGGCACTCCAGATGGTCTTTCTATGTTTTTTTCTTTTTTCTTCTATCCACCTATTGATTTCCTTCCTCCCTCTTCTCTCTATCCTCCATCTATTAAAATATATACATCTTAGTTTAATAAATGCATCACCTATAGCTTAAATAGCAGCCAACAATTGGTTAGCAATGTAACAAGAAAAAAAAATATTTAATTTTATTCTTCAATATCAACTAGCTTTTCTCATTTTTGAGGTTATGGAACATCTTACAAAAGTGTAAAGTACTTCACGAAGTAGACAGGAATATTTAGTAAAAAGAATATTAGTAAAAAGAAGTCCTCACATTTGGTAAAAAAATGACTAAAACCAAATGCTGCACAGCAATATTTTTATGAAGAAATGTGAGAGAATATGATTTATACTAAATATTCAATAATTTTATAAAAATATTTGGCAACAAACTTACAAATATAGATTTATAATTTTAAAGATAAAACATTTGATAGTTTTTATTTTCAGATTGTTAATTAAACCTATAACATAAAAAATCTTCTAGTGAGTGTGTTGCTTTTTATGTTTGTTAATTTTATATATTTAGAAGACAAGGCATTTAGTAAATATCATAATTTATAATGAACTAAAAGGCATTTGCAGTATGTTTGCAATGTGGCAAAGATAATCTAATTTGTTTTCTGAAAACTATTGACAAGCATGTATGAAACTCTTTTTAGTAGCAGCTAACATTTGTAAGTTTTCCAAAGCAGCAAAAGGATTTTCACATACAATTTGTTATTTTGAAAAAATGAGAAATGTATCTGCACTCCAATTATACAAAATGTAAGATTGTTATACCAGATATTTTAACATTACCACTTTGACCCAATAGATTCTTCAGACTTTCCATTGTTACCCCACGGTATTTCAATTCTGTTAATGACTTCTTTTAATAAACTTAATGTAAAGATTGATTAATTTTGTTAGATAACAATTTACAGGGTATACTCCATTAAATCAAGTATTTCTTTGTCAATTTTCTATGAAATATTGTTTGGTAAGTTTTATTATTTTTCTATTCTCATTTAATATTATTTCCAGTGCAATAGTTATTTTCTGCATAAACTTAACAAACAAGATTTATCTATCAGGTGTTTCTTTTTTATCTATCAGAGATGTGTCCATACAAAAGAAACCCCTGATAAATAGATATTACATTTTTAATAGATTTTTTTTATAGATTTTACATTTTGGGAGGTTTTTAAACTATTAATTTTCAAAATCAAATTTTTCTGGATCAAATATCACTAGTTTAAATTTTGTCAAAAGTTTAAGGACTCCTTTATGTTTTTAAAATTATACATTTTTCCTTGAGCAATTTAACAACATGTTGATTGTTTTCATCACCAGGGGTTAACAGAAAATAAGAGATTGCTTTATTTATTTCTAAATCATTCCATATACCTCATATATTCCAAGTTTTATTTTTTCCGATCGGATATTATCACCTATCTGCTTAAATACATTTGTATGTGAAGATGTGAAGAGAGAGAGAAGAGAGAGACAGAAAGAGAGAGAGAGAGAGAGAGAGAGAGAGAGAGAGAGAGAGAGAATGTGGCACATGTTTGCCCTTGGTCAACTCAGGTAAAGAGTACAGGATGACTATGTATTACTCTTTCAACTTTTCTATAGGTTTGAATAATATAGAAATTAAGAAACTGGTAAGTGAGCAGTTCAAAGACTATACTGATCATGTTCTCTCTCCTTCTGTTTCATTCTTTCTTCTTCTTGTTTTTCAAATCCCAACTTGACCCTAATTGCTACTTTCTCTCTTATACTAGCATCAATCCTGAGGCAGAGAGAACAGAACTGAGCTGGGGAAAGCCGAGAATTTATACCCCTCTGAGATACTTACTCTTCTTTGAACATCCTCACTAAATCAAACATTGTTTATATAAAAGTAGAATGAAATTTGCATTTTGGTTTTAGAATAATTCAGTGAGCATTATTACCTAAATGCTAAGCCCAAGGCTTAATGTTTTAACATGTATTATCCATTCTAATCTTCACAACAAACATACTAGTTAGGAATTATTATAACTCCTTTTGGATGAAAATATGGAAATCATAGAGTTTATAAGCATGTTTGTTAACAATCAAATAACTCTTGAGAAAATTGGGAATTGAATCTGTCTCCAAGGTTTTCAGAAGCAGTTTTCTTATCATTTACTTAGAAGTTCCTAAATTCAGAATTTAATATCAGGTGGGCTTAGGTTTGAATTGCTCTCTTACTCTGAATAGAAACATATAACTGAACAGGTTAATCTTTAATCTGAGCCTCAGTTTCTCATATGTAATGAAAACATAACTTGTCCTGCAAGATTTTCACAATTATATATATTATAGCATAAATGCTCAGTTATAAGGGCTTAGCAAATGAAATTATTTTCATTAGATTCATGAGAAATAGCCTCAACATTTTCACTTATTTTATTGTGGAAGGGCATTTTAAAATTTCTGGAATTGATATTTCCTGATGCCAAATACAATGAAATAAGCTATTAGTATTCTTTTCAGATATTTTCTTTCATTGGTTTTCTTTTTCAATTAATTATCTAATTCTCAAAGTATTTCCATGACATTTAATATTTTTATACATCTTAATATCTGAAAAAGCCTGAAAATGGTGAAAGTTCATCATGTCTTAAAAGGCAGGCAAACAAATAAAAATTGATGTAAAGCCCCTATTTGTCACTTTCTTAAGAATCACTTAATCAGTCAATAATTATTTATTTGACAAATGCTATGAGACTCATACTGTATGAAAAGAAAATATGGCCTCTTAAATCCATGGGAAATGACTATTTTGAGAAATTTAATTCAAAGATACACAAAATTCCATCTATAGAAAAGAAACTAAGATTTAGTAACCACCATTATTTGAATTGCTGAGTATGTTTAACTTAATAAAATGACAGATATTTAAGGATGTTTTCCAGAATATTGAAACTAAGTCACTTTTTCTAAATGCGATGGTCACATTAGGGATAGACTTTGGATTTAGAGGTTAGCCCTCTGAGCTTACCTCTGAGTCAGTTAAGTCTTTTGCTACTCAAAGTATGGTCTGTTTACAAGAAGCATGACTAATTTATGTGAGCTTTTTAGAAATGGAGAAATCAAACATCACCCCAGACCTATAGAGTCAGTATATGAATTGAACCATGTCCCCAGGCAGTTCACATGCATACTAACATTTGAAGATGACAGTCTAGTCTGTCTTTTCTTCCCTGATATTTACAAGCACAAAATTTGTATATTTTCTTTTTTTTTTTTTTTTGAGACGGAGTTTCGCTCTTGTTACCCAGGCTGGAGTGCAATGGCACGATCTCGGCTCACCGCAACCTCCGCCTCCTGGGTTCAAGCAATTCTCCTGCCTCAGCTTCCCTAGTAGCTGGGACTACAGGCAGGTGCCACCATGCCCAGCTACTTTTTGTATTTTTAGTAGAGACGGGGTTTCACCATGTTGACCAGGATGGTCTCGATCTCTTGACCTCGTGATCCATTCGCCTCGGCCTCCCAAAGTGCTGGGATTACAGGCGTGAGCCACTGCGCCCGGCCAAAATTTGTATATTTTCAAAAAGCAAAGAGGTGTTCTAGATATCCCATGCAAAAATGTGGGTATTTTCCTGGCTTAAAAGTATTCCAGATCTCTCCCTAATGAGTAAAACAAAATGCTTCCACTATCAAGGAAGGTTGGGCTCAATTCTAATTATCCACCATGAACAATGGACTTTAATCAGTCTTAGTTTGTAAACGAGCAGTAGTTTTTTTATTTATCAGAATTGTTGGTTAATTAAGCAAGGAAATTCTCCAGGCAATGTATTTCTGGATGTAGGACAAGAGGCAGTGAAGGATATGTAGAAGGCTTAGTAACTTGCCTATCATTTTATATAAGTGCACATATTCCCTTGCAATGTGCTGCCTAAAAGGGTCTCATTATGCTTAAACTAAAGGAAATATCAGCACATGTAGGGGAGAATTGCAGCCTTGATCATTTCCAATTGCAGCCCTGAGCATTGTTCGAGTATTAGACATGTTTGTTTAAATACAAATCAGAAAGTTGCACTGTTGCCCAGCATTTGAAATCTACTTGGTAATTTACCTTAGAGCAATATTTGAATAACAAAAATGTTTTTAATAAAAAAAAAATTAAAGCAACCAGGAAAACAAAAACAAAAACCTTACTTTCCAAGGGCAAAACATTCCAGTTTTACAGATGAATCCTTTGCAGCTTGTATAGTTTCAGGAAAACGCACTTCAATCTTTGGTTCATATTCCCCCATCACACCTGTTAAATATCAAAAGAGCTAGCAGCATTTCTGGAGAATAGAAATTTTCTATGAAGTAAATGCTTCATTAACCAAAACCTGATTATTTCTTCTTAATAAGAATTAGGGTTTTCAATTAAGAATGTGATACATATAGATTCTAAAATGTTTCTGTTTTCAATAAAGACCCTTTTCTAGTGATATCCATATTTATCTACCTTTGACAGAACTCAAGAGAGCCAGATCTGATTTTAAAAAATAAAATAAAATAAGGAATTTTTCAGCTAACATTGTAAGAAGTCCACTATGGTAGATCTTAATCCAAAGTAACAGTATTTCTGCAGCAAAACATATAAAGTCATAACATTAATTGAGATAAGTATATAAATATTCATGTATTAGTACAGTAAGTTTTGCTGCTAAATAAGTTTGCTGTATACCTATAAAAATTTGTTTTAAGTTTTAAAATTTTGAATCCAAGGAATTGAGGATATGTGCTAAGATAAGAATAAGACAGTGGTATAAACTATTGTAAATACACTACCTACCAGAGAAGTTGTAACAGAAATATATCTGTAGGCTATTCTCATTATCTTAATTAATTTTATCAGTGACACCTCAAGATTATTTAAATACTTTGATCATTTTTAATTTATACACCAAACACCAGATTAATACATTCCTAAAATAAATAGATTGTTGGTGGCTAATATAACTGCAGAAAAAGTGAAAATTACAAAATACATATGAAATAAAAATACTTCATTTTTAAGACCTTGATCATTATAAACATTTAAAGAGTTTATGGTGAGAAGGGAGTGAGTACTACTTTATTCAACTAAGTTGATAGGTTCTATTCTTTTTCGCTTTCTTGATGTCTGATATTACTTGCATGCCCACTTTTAGAAGACGTTTGGTTATTATATTATGTATAATGCTTCTGCTCTATTGTTACCATATATGTGTTCAAGGGAATAGAGGAGATAGAAGAAAGAAGGAGTTAAGAAGGGAAGAAACGGAAACTAAGAGTAGATAGAAAATAAAAAAAGAAAGAAAAATATGGTAGAATCTCCAAGTGTATTCTTGGCTCATGAATTTTTCCAGTCATAAATAGGAGGACTCATTGAAGGAGAGAAATTGGACTTAGGAATAAGTCTAACCATTGCTGAAATCTTAATGAAGACCTTGCAGATATATTTAGATGGTTAATGATTATAAAAACTCTATTATAAGAACTCCTTCTATGGGACTTGTTTCACAATTCTGTTAGCCTTTATTAGCGTTTTATTCTTGCTTTTCTTCAGCTCTTTGGAGGGGAGAAAAACTCCATGAAATATTTCAAGTCCTGAATACAACCATAAAATGCACCAACAAATTTTCTATCTTTATGAATCCTACTGTGAACGTTTAATTAAAGAAACAACTAGAGAATTTTTCTACTTCAATGACTTCCTTAAACTTTCTGGCTCTCTAAATCTTGTACCAGCTATGACTTGACTAAGCTACAAAACTCGTCAGAGATTAGTCTGAATTATGTTCCTTCAAGGAATACAATTAGTATAAATCTTGTGTTTTGTTCTTCTTTAGAATGCTCATAATTAACATTAGTCTGCTTTACTTTCCTTGGATATAAAATTTTCCCTCCATTTTGCCAGCCATGTAAATAAAGGGTGAACAAAAAAAGGGCAAATATGGAAAATAGGGGGCATTAAAAAGTAGCTGTAACATACGTTCATTAAAAATATATTGATTCAGTTATATATGTTTGGCAGCACCCACACGTGCACACATACACACACGCCAACTCCCCCGAATATCATTTTTGCTTTCACAAAGTAGTCTTTAAGCAAAAAGAGACAGTTGTTTCAATGCAAGAAAGGAGATGGCTTGGTATACCCAGAACCATGTATACTGCACCAGGTGGGTGAATTAGAGAATTTTTTATTATACTTCTTGTTTACATATTTGTGAATTGAACCTAAACTCATAGATAATGTGGCTTCACCCAACAAGAAGGAAGCAGAAAGCTTTGAAGATCTTCCCAGGCTTTAAGGGCCACAGATAAAGTATATTCCCAAGATAACTCATTATCTTACCATCAGTACGCTGCACTAATGGAGTGGGTGGACCTTGAACACTTCTCTGGGCCTCCTTGTTTGTTATAAAGCAAGTGTAGTTGCCCACATCTGATGGTTCCACTTTGGCAATGTACAAGTTTCCCGTTTCTTGAGATACAAATCGCCTATTGTCCTCTTGGACATATAAGGGGTTATCATTGAAGGTCCATGCATAAGATAAATCTGAAAAACAGAAAAAGAAAGCCAAAATCATACTTTCATTACTGCATTCATTCATATCTGAAAATTCTTTGCCTTACTTCTCCATAACTAGAAGAAAACTGTGCCTCTATTTGCTCAGTCAATAGCTGTCATCTGGGGTAATTGTAACATTCCCTTACATTGAAATATATCTCAATTTTGATGATACATTATCTGGGCGCTTTGCCATCATTGATGTTTTGAGATTAAAGATGTAACAATAGGATGTTAAGGAAATAAGTGGAAGAATTTATTAAGAAATTTCATAAGATATATATACACAGAATTCCTTCAGCAAAACTTATGCTGCTTCAAAGCAGTGTTTCCCAATGCATTATCAGAAGAATTAAACATACTTGCAGGTACTTGTTAAAAATTTAAGTTTAAGAACTCTACCACAGATCTTGAAGTTCATTCATTTGATCATCATATAATTTCCTTTTTATTTTTATAGAGACAGGGTCTCACTATGTTGCCCAGGCTGATCTCGAACTCCAGAGCTCAAGGGAAGCTCCTGCCTCAGCCTCCCAAAGTGCTAGGATTACAGGCATGAGCCACTGCACTGGCCTGATTATTACATGGTTTCTAAGCAGCTATTCTGTGACAGTTTTAGGTCTTAGAGTAAAACCAAACAAAACCTGTGCCCTATGAAGGTCACATCAGTTACTGCTAATTGCCAATAATGTGGGTAATCTCAATGGAAGATGACATATGCTTTGACAAAGGCATTATAGGCATTTTTTCTACAACTGCAACCACTACTGGATTTCTATCATCATAAATTATTTCTGCTGTCATTTGTATGTCATAGGAATCAAACAGGATGGACTATTTTATGTCTGATTTCTTTCTTTTAACATAATTTTAAGGTTCATCTATTGTTGTCATGACTATAAGTCCTTTCTTTCATGATATTGTGGATGGCACTCAATTTTATGAATATATCTTAATTTGTTTAGACACCTTTCCACTGATGAGCATTTGGATTATTTCCAGATTGAGGTCATTATGTATTAGGCTGAAATAAGTATCCTTGTCTAAGACTGTCTGTGTACATTTTTATTTTTCTTGGCTAGGTTCCTAGGAGTAAGCTATAATGTAGATATATGTTTAACTTAATAAGAAATGTCAAAAGATTTTTCTAAAGTGGTTGTACCAGTTTATACTTCCACCAGTAATATTTGAGGGTTTCAGTTGTCCTATAGCCTCACAAAAATCATGTGCTGTCAATTTCTTTTTTAGCCAGAAATATTTGAGCAAAGGCAAATATTCATACGTATTAAAGTTTAGTGAATATAATTCTTCGTGAAGCTAAAAAATTAACTGAACTGTGAAAACTAGGTAGAATAAAATTACGTCTAGGGAAGTGGAAGAATATAGTCGGTTCAAAGGGGACCCCTAGAATAGGTAGAGGGTATAGGTACTCAGGGTTGAGAAGGGGAATGCACTGCAGCTAAGTAAAAACAAAAAAGGCTTCACTTGGATGGCCCCTCATATATTTGGGAATCACAGCTCACAGGGGAGCAGTTTATACATCTTGGAACCTCTTGTCCAGAGAGCTGAGTTCCTATTTGCCAACTGTACTTATATTAAAAACTGGCACAGAAGCAAGACATGGCAGAAACAAAAGAAACAAATTATCTCTGATATGTTCCAGTAGGCTTCCTCAGCTGGGAACAGACCATCTGAAACATTCTTCACTAATCTTGCTAAATTTAAATTACCAAAACTACATGGTGGCAAAACAAACTGACACCTATTTTGGACTTAAATCTGATCTGCAGAGACAAACTCTTGAAAGTGGGAATGAAGGAATATTGTCATTTTATCATTCCTTCCATCAAGAAAAAAAATGTATAAAGCATGAACCATACACTTAAAAAATGAGATTTTTAGGAAGAAAGAAAGAAAGAAGGGAGAAAGAAAAAACAGGAGAAAGGAAATGTGAAATGAACGAAAGAGAAGGAAATAGTGAATCTATTAATAGTGGGAAGGAGCAAAAGAATTAATTTTTCAATTTATTAATGATGTCAGTAAAAAGAAATTTATCTCTACAGACAGAATCTAGATATCATTCCCAGGAATGAAGAAGACATGAGGTAAAGATTTGACCAGGAATAACAGTAACACAGCAAATGCTACTTATGCATCTTGCAAATGCTACAAATGCTACTTGCAAGAGAAAATGCAAAAAGTGTCATTTAACCTATAAAAGTAGTGTCAAGTAGGAAAAAATACCTCAGCAGCAGTTTTATGTAAAAAACATGTTATGAGTGTGGGAATGTGTGTGTGTGTGTGTGTGTGTGTGTGTGTGTGTGTGATGTTTATGCAGATTATTACATTTAAAAACATGAAGATGTATACAGTGGTCTTCTCAGAGTGGGTTGAGGGAAATACAAAAGGCTTTTACTCTCTTTGTAATGTGTTTCTGTCACATTAGAATTTTAAATTAATATCCATTTTTTGGTGTAAATTGAAAAAAGAAACAACAGAACAAGAATAGTGTCAGAAAGTCTAAACACCAGAATGAGGTGCAACTTGTAAAAACAGGATAGATAACATTTCTTATTCTTACTCTGCACTGGTCAAATTGGTGTTTTATGTTTTATTCAGGCATTAATTCCCAAACCTGATGCACATTAGAATCACTAAGGAAGCCTGTTAAAATACAAATAGCTAACTCAATTCTTAGCAAATTCGTTGTATTTATTCTGTCTAAGCCAGGTATTGTGGAATCTGTGTTTTTAATACCCTCCAAATGACTCATACAATTGACTAAAATATTTTGTTCAGAGCAACCATTATTGAAAGAGGAATTTAAAATCTCAAGTTTATCAAGAGATAAAAAACAAAATGCAGCAAAGGCTAGTCACAAAAGAAAATGATACAACCTTGATTTTAGCACTGGGAAAAAAGATTTGGGAAGCATATTACAGCTGTCTTTATACACTGAAGGGCTGTCTCATGTATAAAAAGTTAAATAAAATCCTATCAATGTTCAGAAGGTAAAAGTAGAACTTGTGGCTGCTGGAGGTGACAGAATGCTGTTAGACTTAATATAATGAAGAACAGTCTAAATTTTAGGATAGTAGCAGATGATTTACTAGGTAGTGAGCTCTTTATCATTAGACATGATCAAGCAGTGTATGGATGAACACTACTTGAGATGTTATTAAAAAAAGATATTTTGACAATGAATGGAGGTTAAAGCTTAGCTTCTATGAATGGTTTACTCCACCCTCAACATTCCTTTGATCTCCCTATGAGAGTCTATGCTTTTGGATCAAATATGCATAAATACAATTTGCTTTTTATTTTTGAAAAATGCTTTGAGATTCTTATGCTGTTCTCATGTATTGAGTCTTCATTTTCTTTTGCAAGTCCCTGTTGGAGTCTTTCATCATTCCATGTGGTCTCTTGCTTCAAAGTTTCTTTACTGATGTCCTTTGCTGCCTCACTTCTAAGCCTGTTGCTGTCTCCACCAAAGAGACGCTCAAAGGGTTTTTGTTTGAAACCAGAGTCGTCTAGATAGTAAATTTTTCTTCAATATAAAAAGGAGGGAAAAAATGTAGTTCAGATTCTCCTGTTGTCATTGACTCCTCATCTTTTGAACTGTTCGTGAAATAAAGACAATCTTGAGCAAATTCCTAGGGCCATGTCTCAGGTTATGGATCCTTATTCAATGCCTATTTGTGGAGAGAAATAAGCTTTAGCTCTCTGAAATCCAATGTCACCCCTTTCACTTAACAAAAATTACAGGTTGCCACTAGTGCCCAAGAAATCTTTGTATTCTACAACCTGTAATCTTGTGACTGGAGACTGTAATTTTCCTCTCTCTCCTGGTGAATTCATTTTTACCTTAGCTGCTAAAACTTTCCAATTTATTCCTACTTGTGGTGTATCCTTCTTTAATAGTGGAATATTTAGAAGCTCCTGGAAGAATCTAGTTCAGAAATAAGAAAGATTACATAAAGATTAATAATAAATTTTGAAAAAACTTTCATCATGCCAGCAATTGCTTTATGAGGCTAAAACATATTGCTAATATCTCTGTTATAGAGAGAGGTTCAGGAACTAACAGTATAAAGGTAATTTCCCAAAATTGTATTCATAACATGTGGGAGGAGTAGGGCTTGAACCTAGATCCTGCAGATGCCAAATCCTTGCTCTTTTCCTAATGATACTGTCAGATGCCTTTGAACCAGAGCAACTCCATCTTGAATAGGGGCTGTGTAAAATGGGGTTGAAACCTACTACTGGGTTGCATTTCCAGAAAGTTAAGGCATTCTAAGTCACAGGATGGGATAGAAAGTCAGCACAAGATACAGATCATAAAGACCTTGCTGATAAAAAAGGCTGGAGTCTTTAAAGAAGCCCGCTAAAATCCATCAGCATCAAGAAATAAATGAGAGTGACCTCTGGTCATCCTCACTGCTACACTCCCATTAGCACCAGGTCCATTTACAAATGCCATGGCAACATCAGAAAGTTACCTTACATTGTCTAAAAAGGGGAGGCATGAATAATCCACCCCTTATTTACCATATGATCAAGAAATAACCATAAAAATGGACAACCAGCAGCCCTCAGGGCTGCTCTGTCTGCAGAGGGATCATTCTTTTATTCTGCTACACTTTCCTAATAAACTTGCTTTCACTTAATGGACTCGCCCTGAATTCTTTCTTGTGCAAGATCCAAGAACCCTCTCTTGGAATCTGAATCTAGACCCATTTCCATAACAATGCCTTTCTACTTTTCAATGTCTTTAAAATTGATCCTCTTTTTCTATGTTCATTTCCTCTCCTTGGCTCTTCCTCCTCACCTTTAACCTTCCTTCCCAAATCCCAAGCTCCTCAAGTAACCAACCCTACTCACATTCTAAGACAAGTATTCCTCACTGTTCATTTCCTCCCCCATTGACATTGCTTGTTCTGCATCCAATTTTTTAAGAACCTCATAGATTAATAAGTTAAACTGCCATTTGAAATTACTGTAAAGTACTTATTGCTAATATTAGCAGGGAGTAGAACAGATATAAAAACTTGAAGAAGTAACTTTTCCCTCTTAAATGGGCCTCTCTGAAGCAGAGTTTCTAAAACTTCACCATTCATTAGAATCTCTTGGAAGACTTGCTAAACACAAGCAGTTGGGCTCCAGCCTCTGACTTTGTGATTCAATAACTCTGGGGAGGAGCCAGAAAATCTGCATTGCTAACAAGCTCCCAGGTGACAATGACACTGGGGGGTCTGGATCTACACTTTGAAAATAATTGATGAAAACGGTAAAACTCAGTCCCCTCTGCATAATGACACTGGGAAGGGAAATACTTGGATTCAGAACAGTTGGCCGCCTTGTATATTTGTGTATGAGTGGTGTGTTGGAGTCTGGAAGAGATGCTCTTTCTCAGTTTCTAAATTCATAAAATGTTTGGGATAGCAAGGATTTGTGAGACCTGCTAGCCCAACCTCTTCATTTTTACAAGTGAAGCAGCAGAGGGGAACAGAGTTAGCAGCAGCTCTGGGAGTACAATCCAGGTGCCCTTTTGTGCCCTCTGAATTGGTGGTGATGTAAAGCTGCAAGTCTTTGCTGTCATAGCATTTCTCATCCTGCCCTGCTCCCTTGTTGCTATGGGCTGGCTCTTCCCACTCATCCGAACAGCCAGCCTGCAATGGGGGCTTTTATCTATTTTGTTCCAGCATCAGCCACTACTGGGCTTAATTTGTATATCTTTTAATAGGGAAAGAAAAAAAAAAAAACAACCTTCCAAAATGGAAGTTTAAAAACGTTCCCATTTGGCTTTTCTTAATTAAATGTATAATTTATGAGCCACTTAGGTTGAAACCATTGAATTTTTAAATATTTTCTCCACCATCTATGACATTTATCAGTTATTAATGATTGTGATGCATTTTCCCTGTGATGATTCAGCAGTAGCATTAGAGTTGAATGATAATTGGTCCTTCCTGAAACATTTTTTGTAGTTTCACAATGACACCATCTTCTACAATTTTATTATGATTAGAAATGGCAGATCTGCAGTAAGCAATTGAAGACTCTATCTGCTGCTCTCTCAAGCATACAACAAATCCTATTTTCCCTAGAGCATGATTATGTTTTGACATCTTTTACAGCCCTGTATCTTGTACTGTAATGTTTAAAATACAAACAAGAAAGATATGTGCAATTATACCCATTATATAGCATGTAATTTTTATTAGAGAAAAAATAACTCATGATAAACATTGACACTGAGAACTTTTATTGGCACTGCAGAACAGATCTCAAAATTGGTAGCATGTTTCCTGAGGTAGAAAATAAATGAATAGAATAAAGAACTTGAAGTCTAGTGTTCAGATTTACTGAGTAAATCCCCCCTTTGGAATAGTCCAGAATGTGTGTACTTTACTGCAAATCTTGTATAGTGCTCCAGCGTTAAATGTGACTGACTCTTGGATGGTAAATCATGGTTATGCTAGCTCAGTGGCAAAAACCTAATCCAAGAATAATTCCTTTTCTGGACTGATGTTTCTGATACTTGTCCTGAGGAAGTTTATGATGCAATCCAGAAAAGGGCCTGATGTCTTTAAAATCCACTCCTATTTGAATTCCCATTTGTTCCACAATTACTGCTTGATCACCTGGATTTTACTGGATCCCTTCTGATTTATACACCTACTGTTTGGAATCAAGGCGATGGTGGTCTTCATGGCCTATGAACGACAGCTAAATAAGGTGTCATAGGTTAGTATTATTGTTTAGTTCCAAAGAACTATAGAACTGATTATACACTGGCCAACCGTACTTGGAGAGGGAATGAAAACAAGCTGTCCAAGGCAAATCTCCAAACTGGGGTTCAGCCTGGGAGTCCACATGGGTTCTTGTCTTTGCACAGGAAGGAATTCAAGAGCCAGCCAACAGTATAAAGTGAAAGCAAGCAGAAAGTAAAGGAATAAGAGTGGTTACTCCATAGGCAGAGCAGCCCAAAGGGCTGCTTGCTGGCTATTGTTATGGTTATTCCTTGCTCATATGCTAACCATGGAGTGGATTATTCATTCATTTTCTGGGAAAGGGGAGGAGAATTCCCAAGACTGAAGGTTCCTTCCACTTTTAGACTATATTGGGTAGCTTCTGGAAGTTGCCATGGCATTTGTAAACTGTCATGCCATTGGTGGGAGTGTCTTTTAGCAAGCTAACACATTATAATTCGCAAATAATGAGCAGAGTAGAGGACTATAAATCGCTTTTGTCACTATCTTGGTTTTGCAGGGTTTGGCTGGCTTCTTCACCATATCTGATTTTATCAGTGAGGTATTTTGACCTGTACTTTGCAAAACCAGTCCCACCAGACTCTTATCTTACAGACCAGATTATGCCAGACAAAATTAGAGAGCGGAATAAATGCACTGGTATTTAGACAGGATCTTTGGAATTCCAGAGACAAGATCTTAGCCAAGTTATGTTGTTAGTTTAGTTAACTGTAGTTGTTAGTTAACACTAACAATACTCAACTTATAAAATTGAGATATCTTCCCTTAAAATGTTAAATGAGTTGAGGTGCCTAGTACATAGTAAGTATTCATAATCTTATCTGATTATATAGCATTAAATATTACTTATATAAGGTAAGTTCCAAATTTACCTATTTAAACCAGATCTTTTGGCCTAGACATGTAATCCAGCTGCCCGCTAGAAATTTTCACTCTTGTATCTAACTAGCATCCGAACATTAACATCTCCTTAAACAAATTCCTGATTTACTCCATCCCTAAACCTGCTCCCCCTTCATCAACTCCACCCCAATAAATGATACTCCATTTTTCCAGTTGCTCAGTGCCAAATCCTTGGAGTTATCTTTTACTCCTCTCTTTCTCTTATAATTCTCATTTAATTTTTCAGAAAATTATTTTAGTTATGCCTTATAAATACATACCAAAGACTGGCAATTATCCAACTGTCTACGGCAATCTACTTGGTCCAAGCCACCATTATCTCTCACCTGAATTAACACAATCACTTTTTAACTGCTTGTATTCTTGACCCTCTGTGGTCTATTATCCAGAGTAAATTTTTAAACATGAAAGTGAGAGAAAGCATGTCACTGTGCTGAATATCGTCCAGTAAATTTTAATCTCACTCATGGGAAAAGGCAAACTGCCTAAAATGTCTGAACGTAAGGCTGTGTGTCCTCATTTCTTTCTCGTGTTTGGTCATTTTACTTCAAGTATGCTGACCTCATTGCTATTCTGACAACATGCTAGATACGGTTTCCCCACAGGTTCTTCACACATGCTGTTTCCTCTGCCTGAACTGCCTTCACTTAATATGTCTCACTCCATCACTTCTTTGTCTGCTCAAATGGCAGTGAAACCTTCTTTTACCTTAGAATATACAATAGCAACATCTATTTCCTGTCCCCTTTTATTTTTCTTCTGGCTTTTATTACTCCCTGTAATGCTTTTTTTTTTTTTTTTTTTGAGACGGAGTTTCGCTCTTGTTACCCAGGCTGGAGTGCAATGGCACAATCTCGGCTCACTGCAACCTCCGCCTCCTGGGTTCAAGCAATTCTCCTGCCTCAGCCTCCCAAGTAGCTGGGACTACACGCGTGCACCACCATGCCCGGCTAATTTTTGTATTTTTAGTAGAGACGGGGTTTCACCTTGCTGACCAAGATGGTCTCGATCTCTTGACCTCGTGATCCACCCGCCTCGGCCTCCCAAAGTGCTGGGATTATAGGCGTGAGCCACTGCACCTGGCCCTGTAATGCTTTATATTTCTTTATTATAAGATTCATGGAACTAAACTTTGTCTCTCTTCTCCACTTTATCACTAAAATGCAAAAAAAAAAAATGAGTGACAGTAACTACACAATAAATATTTGTCGCATGAATAACAAGTTCAATAATGATGGTTATGGTTATTATCATTATTATTAAACCAACAGGCAACCATTGGGCCTGTCTGCCTTTTACACATTCAAAGAGCCTCAAGTAACATACCCACTGTCAATTTGACCTACCCACTAAGACAAAAGTACCTTCATTTACTCCAGAAACAGCAAATACACCAACTGGAGGAAGGGGATATTAAAATTTAGCACTTTTTTCTCTATATAATTTTCCTCTTTATTCTATAACAGAATTGTGAGGCTTTGCTTGAAGTGACTTTTAAGTGGAATTGTCAACATATTTATCAATGCAAATACAAACAGCGGGTTCAGATAGTAGTGCTATCTTCCTGCTACAGACATAGATGATCCAAACTTTTGGCATCAATTCAATTATTCTACCAGCCAAAAAGTTGGATCTAAGGAGACAATGGACCATTTCCTCTAAAGCAAATTTTAAACCTATAATTTTTATGAGCCCGGGATTGAGAGTTTCATATCCATCCAACAAAGGGAAAGAGTGTTCTTTACTTTTGATAAAGTGAAACTGTTACTACATAATAAAGGTGATTTTAATTATTGTGGATAACATGTATTATTGCTTCATTCTGTCATTTTAAAATAAAATTTCCTATGAGGTTAGGCTAACTCACCGGACCCTTGAAAGTTTATTGACTGCTTGTTTTCATATTTCTCCTTCACTTTTTGTTTATTCCAAAATGTAAAAGAAATTCTGCCTTCAGCTCTGTTGCAAATAGTTTGTGCAGAATTTTTGTGACGACTGATTGAAACTTCACAAAATCTCACTCTTGGGTCAAGTGAGAATCCATGGTGGAAACACCTCTCTGCATACTGCTCAAAGTTCAGCCAAAGGCTCGGTGACACCATATCCCCATAAATAAATAAAATAAATATAAAATAAGTTTTGTGGGCTGGGCATGGTGGCTCACACCACAGTTCTAGCATTTTGAGAGGCCAAGGAGGGTGGATCACATGAGGCCAGGAGTTGGAAACCAACCCCATCTCTACTAAAAACACAGAAAATTAGCCGGGTGTTGTGGCAGGTGCCTGTAGTCCCAGCTACACAGGAGGCTAAGGTAGGAGAATTGCTTGAACCTGGGAGGGGGAGGTTGCACTGAGTCTAGACGGCACCACTGCACTCTATAGGCAACAGGACAAGACTCCCTCTCAAAAAGAAAAAAAAGTTCTGTGTTGTTTCTTTCTGTTGCTTGACCCAAAGAATGACCTTAGAACTCTGCAGGGATATAGTAGAAGAAATGAAATATTTTTGTTTGGCCATCTACTAAATTTTGGTTCTGCCAAGCACTGAGAAGCTAAAGGAGAAATGAATTTTTCTGAGATGGGTGTCCAAATGGAGAAGAATTATAATAGATAATTGGGAGACTTGTTGGAGATTGTTGGGAAGATGCGGGAAGTTATAGCCTACCAGTAAGAGAGCCTTTAGGAGAAATGAAGGAAATGCCTAACAGGAATCTCTGAAGTTTGTAATCAGGTGTGCATTGTAGTCCTCTCTGTTCTGTCCTTACAAAGCGTTGTTAAACTTAACATTTCTCAGAATTTTACAGATAAGACTTTTTGGGAAGATCGGAACAAGAGCTGAGTCTGGTCCTAAGGTCAGAGATTCAGTTACCATCACAAAATCCATCTCTGATTAGGAAATAGGATTAAAAAACAAATATACTCCTCCACTCAGATTACAGAGAATGGTGCCTATTCTGCTTCCATATTTCGAAATCATAAAATAGAGTGTCTTAGACTGTGTCCTGGCATTATTGCTCAGGTTCATTTTCTTTTTCACTGTGATGCCTTCTCTGCTAGACTAACCTTTCCCTGTCAAACCCTCCCTTTATAGAGGAGCAGCACATCTGTGTTTGTGCTTCAAAACTGGGTAGAAAGTATCCACAAAAGGTCTATACCGGATTCAGTTCTCCTTTGGTTTGTGCAGAAGAAAGGACAACTTTGTAACAGTTTATTTGTAACAGTTTATTTCATGGGGTTGTGGCTAATCATTTATGTGGAAAAGCCATCTAGACATTTTACTGTTTTGTTTTTAAAAACTGGAGCCATTCTTTGCTGGGTAAATTTATAAAATTTAGCGATGTTGATAGTTTTTCTTACTCTCTTATAAGGTTATAGATATAGACGCATAGATATACAGATATCACACTAAAATGTATTTGATAGGCTTTCCTTGTTAAAAAAGAAAGGTTTTGTATATATTTATGTGAATACACTAAAAAGAAAGCATAAAGAATTCAGGATGTTCTGATAATAGCAATTTTAATGTGATTTCTCCCTTGTTGCAGAACTCCCTGTGAGACTCATTCTTGCTGACTGGTTACGTAGAAAAAAACAGACTAAATTGTCAAAAATTTGATGTAAAAATTTCAGCCTTTGCCAAGCACTGTGGCTCACGCCTGTAATTCCAGCATTCTGCGAGGCTGAGGCAGGCAGATTACGAGGTTAGGAGTTTGAGACCTGCCTGGCCAACATAGTGAGATGCCATCTCTACTAAAAATACAAAAATTAGCTGAGCATGGTGGTATGCACCTGTAGTCCCAGCTACTAGGGAGGCTGAGGCAGGTGAATCCCTTGAACCTGGAATGTGGAGTTTGTGGTGAGCCAAGATCATGCCACTGCACTCCAGCCTGGACAACAGAATGAGACTCAGCAAAAAAAAAAAAAAAAAAAAATCCATCCTTTATGGCCTTCTATCTCTGTGAAGTTTGTGGTACTTTTCTTTATGAGATGCTTTTTAAATATTTACACATGAGATTTAAAAAATAATTTGGCCATGCCAACATTTACTTTACAGTGCCCTGTTAACTCTGTATGATGCTTCTAGGACATTGCTCTGTGAAAGCCATGTGTGGTAGGAAATATAGAGCTTTTAGGGAAATTGTAAATAGAAGACAAAATACTTGAAAAACATATTGTAGGACAAAATTCTAAAGTGACCTTCAATGACTCATGCCCTTGTATAATTCTCTTCATCAGAGTGTGAGTGGGACTTGTAACAGGATGAGAGATCATGCTCATGATTAGATAAGATTAGATGGCACAGGTTGATTTAAAAAAACTGAATTCAGCTTTTGTGGGCATGATTTTTATCTGGAAAGCCCTTACAAGAGATAGGGTTCTTCCTAGCTAACGAAGTTTGAAGTATTTGAGGGACTTAATGTGAGAGAGATTCTCTGTTGCTGGCTTTGACAATGGACAAATGCTCACTGCAAGAAATTCAGGCCGGGCGCGGTGGCTCAAGCCTGTAATCCCAGCACTTTGGGAGGCCGAGGCGGGTGGATCACGAGGTCAAGAGATCGAGACCATCCTGGTCAACATGGTGAAACCCCGTCTCTACTAATGGTGCAAAAAATTAGCTGGGCATGGTGGCGCATGCCTGTAATCCCAGCTACTCCGGAGGCTGAGGCAGGAGAATTGCCTGAACCCAGGAGGCGGAGGTTGCGGTGAGCCGAGATCGCGCCATTGCACTCCAGCCTGGGTAACAAGAGCGAAACTCCGTCTCAAAAAAAAAAAAAAAAAAAAAAAAAGAAATTCAGCAGCCTCTACAAGTTGAGAGTGTCCCTCAACTGCAAGTCATCAAGGAGACAGGGAATTTAACTTTAGCAAAAAAGTTTTCAGCCAACAAATATGCTTGGAATTGTGATGAGATGCTACTTGTAACATAATTAAATTTGGGGCCAAGCATGGTGGCTCACGCCTGCAATCCGAGCACTTTTGGAGGCCAGGGCAGGCGGATCACCTGAGGTCAGGAGTTTGAGACCAGCCTGGCCAACATGGTAAAACCCCGTCTCTACTTTATACTTTTATATAAAAATTAGCTGGGTGTGGTGGTGTGCACCTGTAATCCCAGCTACTCAGGAGGCTGAGTTAGGAGAATCACTCAAACCTGGGAGGCAGAGGTTGCAGTGAGCTGAGATCTTGCCACTGCACTCCAGCCTAGGAGACAGAGCAAGACTCCATCTAAAACAAACAAACAAACAAACAAACAAAATTTGGTATCAGACATGTTTGCTCTTATTCCCATGCAGCAAAATTATTCAGTTACAAAGGTCTTAATTTAAGGCAGTTTTTGTTTATCTGTGACTTAATTTTATGGCATTGATCCCAGGGGCACCATTATAATGAGGGCCTCACATGCTTTAAGAAGATCAACATATTCTTTAATATTGATAGGTGACAAGGTAATGAACAAGTGTTTCCTGTCTGGCTGCCTTATATAT
Organism: Saimiri boliviensis; assembly: GCF_048565385.1. NCBI lineage: Eukaryota > Metazoa > Chordata > Mammalia > Primates > Cebidae > Saimiri > Saimiri boliviensis. The sequence goes on from NC_133456.1 coordinate 94,440,664, forward strand.
CCTTATATATATATATTTATTTTTTTACATATAGAGCTGATTCATTTACAAATATTTGACATTTCTTTGATTCCCAACTAAACAAACTTGAAAACAATTTTCAAAAGTGTAAAGAATCTTTGAATAATATCAGAGCATAAAATGACATAGACTGACAGCAGAAACTGATAAGATTTTGCATGTTTTGTCATCTTAGACTATGGTGCTGGAAAACGGTTTTCTATATAGTTAAAAAATCAACATCAACAAAAAGCCTGAGCAATTTTTTTATGCTCTGTAACAATATTATTTTATCTCAATTTAGCATCAAAAGCACTGCATCTCTCCCCTGTCATTTCAGGTGAATATAATGCCATAATACTCTGTTATAATACTGAATAAGATATTGCTAACTTTGAATTAGCTTTCTTTTCTTTTGCTAATGGAAATTTATGAGGTTGTATAAAAATAATAATAGAAAAATACTGTCAAGTTTCTCAAGGCTCATAAATAATATTTGGTTTAACACTAAAAGTAAATTGCTTAAATTTTATTTTTAAACGTCTGTCCCATGTATATTAAAAGTTCTCCTGTTCCAGAATGGAAATCAACTATAACAAAAGCAGTAAAAATTAAGAGCTGAGGGTCTGGGAGACAGACTTCCCAGATTTGAATACTGGCTCCATTGCCTGCCAGCTGCGTGACCTTGGACCAGTTAATTAACCTCTTTCTACCTCTCTACAGTGTACTCAGCCTGTAAAACAATAATTATACTCACATATCTCTTATAAGTTTTTGGGAAAATTTAAGAATCTAATATACGTTAAAGTCCTTGAGTCTGTGTTTTGTATAGTCAGAGTGATATTGGGTTGTACCAAATGACTCCATGGACGTTTTCACATTACCTCCTCCAGGTTCACTGTTAGTTGAGAATCATGACTAAGTTTACCAAATCATGTGAAATTTGGCACATTTCTTCCCAAAGGGATGAGAATCAGTAAGTGGTTTGGACACCTGACAACAGGCAATCCACTGCCCAATCCAGAGTCTTCCAAAGTAGAGGTTGGCATATATTGCTTGATTTTTACTATTGCTGGGAGACATTCTGATTTGGTGCTATACAGAATTTGCTTCCAGTTAATGGGTAATTATCTCCTTCAATAATTAACGCGACGTTACCAAGAGGAGTGTTGGTTGGAATTTGCTTCTCCATAGAGCCCAAAAATAAAAATGTAGTAGTAATCTTAACTTTCTTTACTTATTAAACTACTAGTCATTATACTACTTAATTTACATTTATTAGCTCATTTAACATTTACAACAAAACTAAACACAAACATCAGTTGATGTTTCTATTTTATAGATCAGAAAAACGAGCCTCAATGTAGGTTACATAAAATGCCCCCTTGTCATGAAGTTTGCTTGCACAGCACCAAATTATAGCTGTGGTCAGTTTCTCTACAAAGCCCTGGTACTCACTCTACGTACAATGCCATGCTGTATCTCCTTAAAGACATATTTGCTGTGTGGCTGCTTAAACAAATATTTTTAGTAGAAAACATTTGAATATAGAACTGCTTGTATGCAGTGGATGAGCTTGACAAGATTTCACAGTTCCTGTGATTTGATGAAACATTATTGTTGACTCCAAGACCTGAAGTGGTCACATCACTCTCCAAGTGACCGCATTAATGATGTGACCCAAATTACCCCATCATACCTCCAAAATGTGGTGGTGGGCCACAGAGAAGCACCACACCTTGACCTTCTCGGACAGATACCGTGCTTCTTGTTTTAGTTTCAAAGTCTTCAATATCTTGGAAAACAAAGAAAATCAGATTTGTAATTAGTTACTTTGCAGAAGAAACATTTGAAAGAAGAATGTCCAGAGTATTTTTATTATTAAGGGGAATGAATACTCATACTTTGCTGATCAGAAGACAGTTGACAATCAGTTTAACTGCACTGATTATTATCTTGCAAAATCTTGTGCTTCTTTCTTTCTTTTTAATTAAACACAGTATGTGATAAAGACAATACCAACTATCTGTTTACTTTTGTTCTTCCAGTGTAGCCTAGCAGAAAATCTGTTACACCCAACACATATTTACAGGCAAACCTGTCCAAGGAAGGTGTGATTTTAAAAAGGTATGGCACAAGTTTGCTGCAGTCTTCCAGCATCTCAGATCAATGGTTGCCATTTTAATGTGTGGTTGGCGTCTATGAGAATTTAGGATGCAGCAGTGTGAGGGAAAGAGTTCTTTGTGACAGAACCAATGAGATAGAAAGTATATTTTCAATTTTCTCTTGATTTATTCCTTTACAAAGCAAGGTCATGATCTTATCTGGAATGTGGTGATTTCCTACATAATAGAATCACAGAAATTCAGAATGCTTACTAGCTACCTTGTAAAGCCATCCATCTGAGGCATACATCTTGCCATCTTCCTGAAGAATGGTCACCCATTCTCCTAAATTGTCTAACTTCTTTGAGCCTCGGTTTCTTTACCTTTAAAATCCTTTCATTCATTCAATCAGTTATTTATCGAATTAACCTATTAGGCTAGGTGTGGTGGCTCACTCCTGTAATCCCAGCAGTTTGGGAAGCTGAGGAGGGAGGAGTACTTTTGGCCAGAAGTTTGAGACCAGCTTGGCCATTATGGCAAAACCCTATCTCTAAAATTACAAGAATTAGCTAGACACAGTGGCACACACCTGTAATCTCATCTATGTCAGGAGGCTGAGGCTTGAGAACTGCTTGAATCCTCCACCAAGAGGTGGAGGTTGCAATGAGTCAAGATGGCACTACTGCACTCCAGCCTGGGAGTTGCAGCCAGACTTAGTCTCCAGCCTGGGCGATAGAGTCAGACTCAATCTCAAAAAAAAAAAAAAAAAAAGAAAAAAAGAAAGAGAGAACCTACTAAAAGACAGAAGTTGTATTTAGGGCAGAAGGTTTAGTTGTGAATAAAACAATAAAACAAGCAGGTATTTTATGCTTATTGTGCTTACTATCTAATAGGAAGATCAGAAGATTGTTTTAAAAATGAAAAAATACATCATTTACAAATTGTGGTAAGTGTTCTGAGTGCAGACTGAAATTGTCTACCAAGATCTACTCTCCCTTCTCCCATAATAGTAGACCTGTTGATCAAACCTGCTTGTCTAACCAGAGATTACATTTCCCAGACTTCTTTGCAGCTAAGTATGGCAAGCAAAAATGATGAGTGAAACTTGCACTTATTATGTTTGAGAGGAATCTCCACAAATTTTGAAGTTCCTGATCTACCTACCACCACTCCCACCTAAATTGCCAAAGATATGGGAGATCTTGAAAGCCACATGTTGAACACAAAAGAGCCACCATTCACCTGGATATTTGAGTGACTACCTGGAGTAGAAACATGGCTAACCTGGAACATCAACTTTAGATCATTTTATTACATATAAGTAAACTTCTGTCTTGTTTGAGGCATTTGTTTTTGGGTCTCTGTCACAACAGTTTAACTTTTTACCCAAGAGATCCTGTAAAAGCAAAGAAGAGAGCACTGATCTGATAGATGAGAAAGAGACAGCCATCCAGTGATGATAAGGAACAAGGAAGGCATTTCTTCCAGAATGAAAAAAAACAGTACTAAATTTCTGGATGAAAAAAATGCAGGGAAGTCTCATGGTATTGAATAGAAGCCAGGGTTGTTAATGCATAATGGGCAAGGTTTCAATGAAAGTGTAGTAGAAAGCAGGGTATCGTGGGCTTTGTGTGTATAATATATTTGTTTTAAATTTAAAATATTAATAAAATGGATTGGAAATAATTTAATAATATAGCAGTGCACATCATTGAACCATATCTGGAACATGCATAGAATGTCCTATGGTTAAACATTAGAGAGGATACATCAAATCTAAACGGTTTCACTTGGAACATTCTTAATGTCATTATTTCTAAAAAAAAAAGTCACTAAATATTGATGTATCATTATCCTACTATGGAAGAAAAAACAGTAAAAACCTAATATGAGCATCTTGTTAAATTGGTATAAAGTTGTAGAATGGACTTTTTTAAAAATGCACATTGGTTATCTTAGAGCAGGCGTCCCCAGACCGCGGCCCCCTGAGGCCATTAATCCGGCCCCCAGCCGCACTTCAGGAAGGGGCACCTCTTTCACTGGTAGTCAGTGAGAGGAGCACAGTATGTGGCAGCCCTCCAATGGTCTGAGGGAGGGTCTTTTTACACAGTGAACTGGCCCCCTGTGTAAAAAGTTTGGGGACGCCTGTCTTAGAGGAATGGATGGGAGATGTGAAAGTAGAGATTACCCATCATGTGTTCTAAAGATTATATATTGTACATTATTTTGTTTTGCTTATTTTTTAACAACCTTACTGTGGTCTAATTGGAATAATTATTGGTATTATTTAAAGGAATTCAAGAATTTCATTTTGGGTCTATTAAATTTGTATTATCCATGAGCTATCTAAGTGACAATATTACAAATAATTATAAAACAGGGGTCTCCAACCCCAAACCACACAGCAGGAGGTGAGTGGCAGGCAAGTGAGCAAAGCTTCATCTTTATTTACAGCCACTCACCCTCACTCACATCATTGCTTGAGCTCTGCCTCCTCTTAGATCAGCAGTGGCATTAGTCTCATAGCACACAAACCCTATTGTGAACTGAACATGTGAGGGATCTAAGTTGCACACTCCTTATGAGAATCTAATGCCTGATCATTTGTCACTGTCTCCCATCACCCCCAGATAGGACCATCTAGTTGCAGGAAAAAAAGCTTAGTGCTAAGAATGGGATTTATCAGCATATACATCATATTTGAAGTCATAGCTATCAAGGTAAACCTGCCGGGGTGACTCTTAAACTTTTGGCATGAGCAAATTGGTGGACAGTTGTCTTGGAGCTAACCTTGAAAATATCTATATATAGAGTTAGAGAACCATAGAGATGAGTGAGGGTGGGTGCAAAAAGCAACAACTAGAGGTGGAATAATATGTGAGCATACAAGATAAAACATGTTGGTCATATGTGATCATGGCAAGAAAAGTTTCAATAGAGTTTGGGGAAGAGAAGTGGATAGTAGATAGCAGATAAGGACATGGAGGTCACAGTCATGAGAACTCTTGAGTTCGCTATGAATAAGAGGTGAGATTTAGGAATAATACCAAAGGGTATGGGGGGGTAAGGCCACTATACTGAAATAAATGATCAAGTAAAGAAAGAGACTGATGATTCAGGACACAGATAGAATAAGGTCCTTGTAAAGCCTGAAAGGTGATAATGAAAGCCCAGTGGAAGGATTGGCCTTTGTAAGGAAGGAGAAACCAAAACAAAATATGTGCTTATGTAAATGGACTGTAGAGTTTTTGCCAGGTTAGACGAGAAGGTTTTTGGGGGTAGTTTCAAATTTTTCAATCAAACTGATGGGAGAGTGTTAGCTAGATCATTTACGAAGATAAAAGTTGCAATGAACATACTTATTTTAGCAGGGTTGTTATAGGGATTAAATAAAATAATGAATGTAAAGTATCTAGACTAAAGCCTGGCATATTGGTAATTACTACTACTGGGTAATGGTAACTACTATGATTATGACATTCCAGGTAGTTAGGACCAATCATTACATTTTCCTCTGACTGATACAAAGTTCAGATACGCTAATCTAAAAATACAAGATAAATACCACATTCTAGTTCCAATAAAATTTTTGTAGGTAGATGATTTTATTTGAAACATCTACGGTTTATCTCTGCTAACTATATTACTTTCCATATCAATGTTTTTTTTGTAAACATTGTTTTTCAATCCATGTAAAGTATTAGTTTAATAAAATAGATTCACTGGTTCTGACATGTAAATTTAGCAAGTCTTATATTTTCTATACTTTTAATAATAAAAGTATTTGACTAAGATAAACTCTACTGATCCTCAGCTACACCCACTTCCCTTTCTCCACCTGCTCTCAATCAGTAGTCATTAGCTTTATACTAATCTGGGACCCGGCATGTCTGCCATGTTTCTCATAGAGGAATTCACATCAAATATGCTTCCTTTCTTCTTTGGCCATGGAAAAACTAAATCAGCCTACATATGTTGGCGCTGTTGATGTCAACTATTGCCTTGACTTGGGAGTCCTTTATGACTTTGGTTTGCATCAGTTTAAATGTGACTCCTGAACAAAAATCAGCCTAATAAACTTTATTTTAAAACAAAATAAAAATAACATACTGAGATCATCGTTTCTATTTCTAGTAATAATCACCCTAGGTGACAATTTTAAGGGTTTTTTCCTTACTATTGTTTTTGAAAGGTCCTGAGAAATTGAACGATTCTATGAAATTAACAAGCTTTGGATTGAATTCTCTCAATGTCACATTGTCAGTGCTCTACAATCCCAGGAACATCAATCATCTTTTCAGTGTTAATCAGAAGTCATTATAACACACTGTTGATAAGAACACTGATACGTTAATATATTCTGTGTTCACTTCCAGTTAAATACCATACGCTTGTGACATAATTTCTCTGTGCCTTTTATGATTACAATGGCATTTCTATTAGCTGACATGAAAGGAAATCAACGCCTCTCAAAAGTCACACAAGTCCTGTTAGCTATCAAACAATCATTCCAAAATGTTACTAGTTCACAGGTTTTAATTAATAATTTACATTTTAAAGCTGATTAATAGCACATAGATCATAGACAAGATATAATTTTGCCTTATTTAAACTACATGCCATCCTACATGAATATGCTTTGAACAAAGTCTATTGTACATATCCAATCTGTATTTCAAATACCCTTCTGCTAGCTGGAAACAGGATTTAATTCAGATCAGATCATTTACTGAGGCAAGGTTCACTGAATTAAGTAGCCATACAAGCATCCAGTGACTATTTCCTTTGCTCTGTAAGACCTTTAAGAACGCTAGATTTATTCTTCTACAAGGATAGGCCAGAGAGAACTACCAGTTTCTATTTTTGTCCTATCCATTTTTGCTTAAAAGAAAATTGCTTAGAATGAGATCATTCTCTGAGATGGTCTCAAATTCTATAATATTTTGAGATAATCTCACAGTCCACAGAGGTGACCTACCCAGGCTGCCCTTGTGCATGGGCTACTAATCCTGCAGTGCTGGTTGCTGTTAACGACCCCAATTGTTGAGGTTGCTCTCATTAAGCCATTCTGATGACCATGGCTTATCAGGTCCTGTGGTTTTATTGCTGGTTTTGGAGGAAGCATTTGGCAGGAGCATAAGCAAAAATGCAGTCACAAACAAGGCTCTGTTCCAAAGGCCAGCAGGAAGTGCCTGCGAATGGCCCATAAAATGAGCTTTAAAGAATTACTGGCCCATATGCTCTCTCTTGGAGCAACCAAGGTGCAAAGGAGGGACAAGGGCCACCAAAATGTACTTAAAATTAAGGTTCAGGCAATACAAGTATTGTAACATCTGATTGTAAAGAGAATATATCTTTGCAGCTGCCACATGTAGGAATGAATCTCAGCCTAATTAAAGCAAGATAACTGTACATTTCCTGCCAAGGCCTGAGGATCACAATCAGAGGATGCACTTGGCAGTGCCAGCCCCTGACACAGAAGGAGGTCAGTGGTTTGCCAAGTCTCATAAGCTTGGAGGAAGGCTATGGGTACCCAGGATCCATTTATCAGGACCACGAGACAACACCTGAAAAGGTGGAGATAGGGAAAATATTCACCAGAAAAATGGGCATGCTTATAGTAGGACATAGTACACTCAACTGAGTTGTTAAAAATCCAAGTACTGATATTTTCCCATTTACGATGTATGAATTATTTCATTGTAATGTTTTGAATTCTTTCTTTGTTCTTTCATTTTTTTTTCATATGTGGACAATAGCTATTATATGCCAGATGCTTTGATAAGTACACTCACTGAATCCTCAGAATCACCTGTAACCCTCACAATCACCTGTATCATTGTTACGTTTTTTTACCAAAGGAGGAAATTGAGGTTCACAGATGATTGGCCACTGACCAAAGCTGACTCAGTTTTTATGTGTCCAGACAGGCTTGAAAACAAGAGTCTATTAGTCCATTTTCATACTGCTAGGAAGAAACACCAGAGACTGGATAATTCATAAAGAAAAAGAGGTTTCATGGACTCACAGCTCCACATGGCTTGGGGAGGTCTCATAATCATGGTGGAAGGTGAAGGAGGAGCAAAGATCCTTCTTACATGGTGGCAGACAAGACAGTGTATGCAGGGGAACTGTGTTTTATAGAACCATCAGATCTTGTGAGACTTATTCACTATCAGGAGAACAGCATGGCAAAAACTTGCCCCATGACTCAATTATCTCTCACTGGGTCACTCCCATGACAAGTGGGGATTATAGCAACTACAATTCAAGATGAGATTTGGGTAGGGACACATGCAAACCATATCACTCTAGCTCCAGGTCTCACACTCAAACACTGTGCTGTCCTGGTCTCCAGAGGTTACCTGGGATCTCCTTGCCACTTATAATTTATAAAATTAGCATAAACTAATACTTCATGTTCAAATGAACAAACAACCGAAAGCCTAACGCTTTTCCAAAGAGCTGTACAAATTCCTAGGGGAGAGGTAAAGGTGCTTTCTCCCTCCCGAGAATTTATAGTTTCTAGAAGTAGCTCTGTTTGTGATGTACTGAATCCTCTGAATCCTTATTTGTTCCCCTCTGTGAATTTCTTGATTTATCTCCACCCTTACATCTCTCCCTGTATCTTCATGTGAACACAGAATGTAGTCCCTTATTTTGACCAATATACAGAGGTACGCACCCCCCCCAGCACACACACAGAGGTGTGATGCACCACCACTATCAAATTTTGAGCCCGTGTCAGCATTACTGATGTAAGCATATGCAACGCAAATACCTTAGAATCAAGTGTTAGATATATGGTTCCTAAAGGCCCTTTGGTTACTTTTTACTTGCTTTTGTCTGCAGTCTCTCTTCTATAACTTCCCTAATACAATCCCTTCTTTCACGATCAGGGGAAAAATGTCCCTCCATTTTCATCTGCCAAGAAGTTTAGCTTTTTCTGCTCCTGCTGTCACACACCGAAATTGACTGATCTGTACGAGTTCACACAGGTTATAAGTAAAGGAAATAAAATTTAATTCCAAACGCTGTGACTCTACACCAGGCACCATGGCTCAAGGCTATCTATAATCTTAGCACTTTGGAAGGCTGAGGTGGGCGGATCACATAGACAACGTGGTGAAACTCTGTCTCTACTAAAATATAAAAATTAGCCTAGTATAGCATGTACCTGTGGTCCCAGTTACTCGGAGGCAGAGGTTTCAGTGAGCTGCATTCCACACTCTAGCCTGGGAGACAGAGCAATACTTTGTTTCAAAAAGCAAAAACAAAGAAAGACAAAGTAAGAAAACAAATACTGTGGTTCTAGAGTGCATTCGCTTAAGCACCAGACCATACTGACTTAATCTAGAACATTACCCAGACAGACCTTTTCTCTTTCCCCACCTTAAAAGCAATTTCAGTTATTGATCACTTTGAAGACATTCAATCTAATTTTAAACTCCATGATTTATTTTACCCTACTCTCTGCTTTCTGCCAACCAAATACTATTTTCCCCCTTTGAGAAACCTTCTGAAGAAGTTTCAGCAATGAAAGCTTGTTCTGGAGTAAATAAGATGTTGGGGCACTTGTTCACTTTCATGATGTGGTTCCCATGTTGAAGGTATGTGTTTTGTTTTGGCCTATGGCAAGAACATTTTGTTGGGCAAGGAAACGCTGAGACTCTGACCAACAAGAAAGAAATGGTAAAATACACTAAGAAAACAAATCCCTATTCTGCATAAGTCCCACAGAGCTCCCAGATATAATATATGCAACTTTCGGCATTAAAATACTCTTAAGAATCTCAAGACATTATAGTGAAGTTATTCTGAATTTCTATCTCTCCATACTTCTCTCCTTTGAAGAGGACAAGTTATGAATAATACCAAAATTGTTTATGTTGCTACTTCCTAATTCTTGAGTTATTTTGTTTTAGTTCTATAATAATTAATTTTCCCATGCCTTTATTAAGTGGCACACAGAAATATCTCTATTGAAACCAGTTTCATTTTCCACTATCATTTTCTGGATGCCAAATACTCAGTCATGGTGTTCATGATACTATTATATTTTCTAGCTAGAACTCAGTAACACAACATGACATAACTTAATCAAGCACAATGCTACTGTCAAATGCTGTAAAAGAGGCAATAGCTAAATCTTAGAATTGGTCAGAAATTTGGAATGCTAATATCCAAGTAGGAAGTAAGAAGATATTTTAAGAGTTTGCAGTGTCAAATCCATTTACAGTTCAAGTTAAAATTCCTCACTTTTGGGGGTGTAAAAGAATTTTTATAAAAATTTATATATAAGTAGAGAGAAAATGAGTTGTTTCTTGTTTTTCTGGGAATATAATAAATTCACTGAGAAGCATTTTTTTTTTAATTAAAAAAATAACAATATGGTAATAGGAAGAAGTGCATAATGTGTGTTTTTTCCCTAACAGCCCAGCATTTAATTTTGCAGGGAGAGAAGCATTTCACAAGTTAAATGAGTAAACAGATATGAAATACCAATTAGGTAATTGGTCTATGATAACATACAAATCAGATTGGATTTGATTTTTTTTTACAATGGACTCTTTGTCTGACAAATGGTTAAGAACAGTGATACTTATAAGAAAAATAAAACCTACAAGTACTAGATGTGGGCTGGACTCAAACTTCCTTCTTACTAAGCAGGCATATTCCCTACATTTAAAAGTAGATGAGAGAGACCGAAGAGAATTATGGAATTGCATAGGCTACATTGAGGTGCCAGATTACTTAACTAGTAACAGGCAACTGGTCTTTGGTGTTCCTGAAGGAAGGTGATGTAGGTAGCATGCAAAATAGATTAAATAACCCACGAATGAATTCCTTAAAAGACTTAGTGATTGAACAATATGATCAAAAATGCAAGTTTAGTGTCAGACTATCAGTGTTCAAATGATAGTTTGGCCATGCATGCACTAGCTATTGATTTAGGACAGAATTATTTCATCTCTTTCTACCTCAGTTTTCTTTACTTTTAAAATAAGCTAGCTAACAATAGTACCTGCCTCAGAGAAAAAAATGATTTTAAGTACAAAATACATGATGTGAGGGACTTTAATTTATTATTGATGATATCAGGGCACATGAATAAAATTAGGATGTTTTAAATTTTTATTTTTATTTATTTTATAATTTTTGAGACAGGGTCTCATTCTTTTGCCAAGGCTGTAGTATAGTGGCTTGATTATAGCTCACTACCTCAAACCCCTGGGCTCATACAATCCTCCTGGCTTAGCCTCCTGAGTAGCTAGGATTAGAGATGTGTGCCATCACCCCTAGCTTGAATTTTTAATTGACTCATCTTTTCAGCTTTCATCTGAACCAGACAGATTTTTTTGAAGATTAAGTCAAGACTTACTTCTCTTCCTATTCAGTGGCAGCTTAAGTGCTCATGAATGAATAGAAAAAAAAAAGAGACCTAAAGTAAAAAAAAAATATGAATTTTATTACAAGCACTTCCACATCACAGTGAATTTTATTCCAGAGAATGTTTCACCTACTTGACACAAGTTGTTAGACTGAGGGTTAGTGAACCTCACTGCCTAGTAACCTACACAGCCCAGCTGGAGGCAGAAGTAACCTCTTGGGTGGACATACAATAGCCAGAAAAATCCCGGGCTGCCCTGATTCTCATAGTCTTGGGCTCTGCCTTTTGGCAAATGTTCATTTTCTCATCTTTTGCTCTGCAGGGAGGACAGTGTCAAAACCTTTGGAGTCAATAATCTCTAAAGAGATATCTTAGGGTCAATTTATGCTTCTTGGGATTTACACGTGATATAAATATTGCTTAAGTGTAAAAAGGGAGTAACCAGAAAAGGCCAGATCTTCAGGTAAACCATCCTCAGGGTGCACTGCAGCATGTGGGGAAGGGAGGAATCAAGGTGTCATCAAGGCATGTGTTTTTATCAGAAAGAATATGAGAGGTTGCCACTGAGGAAGCCCCGAATGGCATCAGAAACGTGTCTATTTCATTGCCATTACAGACACTAAAGTGACTCAACCAAAGATCAGCTTGAAGAATCCATTATTCCCAAGAGACCAAAAAACAATTCACTTGCTCTCCACTTATTTGTGAATTCTTATAAATATTACTTTACCTTTCCCAAAAAAGAGAAATTTTAACCTGGATTGTAAATGAATTTGACACTAGAAACTCTTAAAATACCTTCTTACTTCCTACTTGTATATCAGCATTCCAAATTTATGTCCAATAGCAAGTGCTTATTAGATTTGGGTTAAAAATTTGATGACAACAAGTAAGAGCTATGGAGGGGTACCATGAGAGGGGCTTCCTAGTACAGGGACCGGGGAACTCTTAATTATTGAGACTCTTCCAGCTCCTGAACTTTATAAACAAAATGAGATGTAGGTACCATGTGATTCCCATTTCATAAATATACACACCAATGCTCAGAAAGGTTAAGCAATTTGCTCATGACCACACAACTAAAAAAATAAAAGGAAGCCTTTTAGTTGGATAGGGACTCCTACCCAGCTCTTACTCCAAAAACATTTTCAGCAGTTCAGGATACTGCTTTCTCTGCTCCATAGTGGGAGAGGGAAAAAAAAGGAGAGAAACGAGAAGGAAAAGAGGACTCCAAGAGAGTTTGTTTTTATAAAAGAGCAAGTGAACACAGTCTGCCCTGTCACTTGGGGAAGTACAACCTGGCTTTATACTTAAGTCTTAGCATGTGGTAGGTAACAAAAAAGGCCAAGTGATAGAAAAAATTAGCCAGGCATTGTGGCTTGTGCCTGTAATCCCAGCTACTTGGGAGGCTGAGGCAGGAGAGCTACTTGAACTCGGGAGGCAGAGGTTGCAGTGAACCGAGATCACACTACCGCACTCCAACTTGGGTGACAGAGTGACACTCCAACTCCAAAAAAAAAAAAAAAAACAAAAACAAAAGACCAGGCCAACCACTGGCTTCCCAGAGGTCTCAGGGAGTCTGGCCACAAGCTCACTTTTAATTAGCTCCTGTGCCAGGTCATCAGCTAGGGGGACTAGAAGTATTGGTTTTGGTGGCAAATTAGGGGAACCTGTAACCTTCCAGGAACAACTGCATTTATAGCACCCTCTTGATTCACTTGTGTGACTCTCATTAGAGTAAACAAGAATGATTTCAATGGAGGGAGGCCTAAGGCCACTTACAAAGAGTGGTTTATGCGAACCATTATACCTGCTATGGTCCTTCATGGACAGAACCTTTAATAAGCCCTTTTATTCATTGTGATGGTTTAATCAGAAAGTTATATTGCAAAGTTTGCAACCTGTGTAAAATAAAGGTCAAGTTTTGGAGGTAGTAGGACAGAGCTACTGGGTAAAGGCATTAATGCTCCTGTTTATACAGAAGTGTGAAGCAAGAACATTTTTTAAAAGACTTCCCATGGACATAAGCTCTGAGGTTACCAGAGTTTTATCCTACTGGTTTCAATTTGCAAGAACTTCCACGACTGGAATTAGGGAGAGTGACTTCAAGGCTGATGCTAAATACTGACATTTTTCCGTTGAATTGTTTTACTCCAAGCAAGATCTTTGGAGTCACAGCTGCAAACTGCATTTTCTTTGCAGCGTTCTCCAGCTCAGCACTAAGGAGAATTAGGTTCAGTGATAAGGAGCCTTATGCATTATCATTTAGATGAAGGGAGGGAGGGAAAGAGAGACTATTAAATAAAATCTCATTTTTTTTTCCAAAACACTTTCACTCTTTCATTTCTGTCATCATTTTTAATGTTGACAGTAGTGCTGAGAGATACATAGAAGAGATATTACCAATGTGTGGGAGAGAGATCAATGGTTGTATGGGTGATGTACTTAGGTGTTACGCAAACAAATACCTTTAACTTTTCATAACTATGTATGGCCTTTTAAAGTTTTCTTCTATTTGTGATGAATGACCCTGGCTTTCTAGATACAGTGATAATAAATATGTTTTTTCTAACAAATTTACTCATTAAAAAATCAAAGCAATTTGGGAAACATAGAAAATAGTACCGATAGTACATTGATATTTCAAAAAACACAAAGGTGATGTACAGATGGCTGAAGCTGAAAAATCTTGTTGAGTTTTCAGATGGGCCATCTGAGCTCCAGAGGACATGGCATATTAGGAGACAAGACATCTTTGAGACAATCAAAGTGGTCTGACTGCACTTGCCAGGAAGAAGGACTTGGTGGAGAGGAGAGAACAGAAACAAAAAGAAAATCAACATATAGAATGCTGAAGGACTCTTAGAAATAGTCTTTTCTATGTATAATAATTTGTGTTCTCTCAGGCTGAGCGCAGTGGTTCACGCCTGTAATCCCAGCATTTTGGGAGGCTGAGGCGGGTGGATCATGAGGTCAGGAGTTCGAGATCAGCCTGACCAACATGGTGAAATCATGCCTCTACTCAAAATACAAAAATTACCCCGGCATGATGGTATGTGCCTGTAATCCCATCTACTAAGGAGGCTGAGGCAGGAGAATCACTTCAACCCAGGAGGTAGAGGCTGCAGTGAGTGGAGATAGCAGCACTGCACTCCATCCTGGGAGACACAGTGAGGCTCCATCCCAAAAAAATAATAAATAAATAAATAAATAAATAAATAATTTCTGTTTTCTTATGTCAATACTCCTCCCCTAAATGTCAACAAACATTTTGTTACAAACAAAAGTCTATAGGCATGTGTTTATTTTATCAATGTGTTGTTTGAGAGACAGAATTTAAAAAACAGTTCTACTCTTTAGTAAGAACAAGGATGGAGAAGTGGGAGAAAACTGTAAGACCAAGAGCAGAGAATGGGACTTCAGCAAAAGTTGGAGCCAGAAGAGTCATGGAAATGTCTGTTCATTGGGTTACAATGGAATGTATCTGGACACTGATTTTCCTAGAGAACAGTACATAGATTTCATCCACAGTTGAAGAGGCAGAGAGTGCCAGCTGAGACAACTAATGATAGAATTACCACATGATCTAGCAATCCCACTTCTGGTGTATACCCAAAGGAATTGAAATCAGTATGCCAAAGGGGTATCTGCATTCCAGTGTTCATTGCAGCATTATCCACAATAGCAATGATATGGAAGCAACTTAAATGTCCATCATCAGGTAAATGGATAACAAATATGTGGCATATATACATAATGAAATACTGTCCTTATCCAGCCTTAAAAAAAAAAAAAAGGAAATTCTGTCATTTGTGGCAATATGGATGAACCTGGAGGACATTATGCTAGGTAAAGTAAGCCAGTAACAGAATGACAAATACAAAATTATCTCACTCATGCAAGGAATTAAAAAGTTAAATTTGTATAAGTAGAGAGTAGACTGAGGGTTACCAGAGGCTGGGAGAGAGGGGTGTGTAGGAGATGGGGAAATGTCGATCTAAGAGTGTAAAGTTTCAAGGACACATGAAGAATAAGCTTTAGTGAGCTACTGTACAGAATGGTAACAATAATAAATATTAATGTCTTATATGTTTCAGAATTGCTAGAAGAGTATATTTTAAATGTTTTTACCACAAAAAATGACAAGTATGTGGGGTGACAAATTTAATTAGCATGATTTAATCACTCCACAATCTAAATATATATAAAAACACCATATTTTACCCCATAAATATATACAATTATTTTTTAATGAAAAATAAAATTGTAAACGGATTTTAAAAATATGAATGAAGCTGGTTTAAGATACAGGTTACAGTTAAAGCTGAAACTGGAACTTTCAGTCCCAAATGACATCAGCCACTCAACCTCCCTCTTTACGGCTGCTCCTCATAGACGGGTGGCTCAGGACATATTGGTTGATTCAATAAGTTTAAAAAGAAGTGAATTGCTTGCATTGCATTATAATTTACTATAACAATAAGTTAAATGTAGACTTTGTTCACTAACTCACGTATTTATGAAATCTTTTTAAGAAATAACCCTAACTGACTGCCACTGCTTGTTTGCATCAACGCCTTTCCACAAAATGTGTACAGGTTTACCTTTGCAGTACCAGTAAGTGCTGGCCCACAGTAGGTACTCAAAAATATTTGATTAGTGATCAGTCAACTCAGAGAAATAAAGATGACTTTAATAGTTTACTAAGTTACTTAAAGCCCTGTATGATATGGCCCTGTTTACCCCACCCTTTCACCTGTGTTCAGAATACTCCAAACACAGCTGCCATTTTATTTTCCTGTTTTTCAGAACATAATGAGTTTCTTCTCCCTGAGGGCCCTTGGTCTTCTTGTTTCTTCTGCTTGAAAACTTACACCCAGATCTTTGCATGGCTAGATTCTTTCTGACAGTTAGAACTCAGCCTCCTTGCTACTACCACTTAGTGAAGCCTCCCTTAGTTAACCAATCTAAGGTAGCAGTCCCCTATTACTCTGTATTTTTCCCCAAAGGCCCAGTCACTGTCAGAAATGATTATTGATTTGTTTATTTCAATGTGTTCTAAATAGACTATAAGCTTCATGAAAACAGGACCTTGTTTTCCCTCAGTAACTAGTTCAGTGCTCACTGAAAGCAGGTATTCAACAAATACAGGTATTCAACAAACAAATTAATAAATAATTATACCTCTAAAGTGATTGAGTACATACAAATTACTACAAACATAGTCTACAGTATTTTCTTTAGGAATTGAAGAGAGGAAAAAAACAAACGTGTTTGATCAAAGATTTCTTAGAGAAGAGGCTAGGATCACCTCTGAAAAACGTTGTGGTAGCCAGACTGCAAAACGGCCCTGAATGAACCTGCTTCCAATATCCAGCACTTTGTGCACAGGTACATTGTGTTAGCATTGGTCTGCACAACCAACTGAGTCTTGTCAAATTATGGTTTGTCACTTCTAAAATTAGGTTATAAGAGACTGGGGCCCAGGGGAGAGAGAAAAACCCAAAAACAGGTGGAAAGCCTGCTTATTTTACATAAAAGGAAAGAGCGTTCACATAGTTGAAGGAAAATGTTTGGGCTTTGGAGTCAGATAAATCTGTGCTTGAATCAAGGACTTGGATTTATAAGCTGTGGGACATTGAAAAAGGTACTTTTCATTTTTTGTTCAACGTTCCTGAATATGCTCAGTGTCTAATACAGAAAAGGCACTCAAGAAACATTTGCTGAAAATAGGAATGGGTAGATGGATCTATAAAATATTTAAAATATATAAATATTATTTGATTGTTGTGAGACTTAAATGAAATAAGTAACTTGTTTAAAAACTGCATGTCAAATGGCCCTCAGTAAGTTATAACTGTTACAAAGACTTGGAGTTGATTTAACTGATATGTAGATTTAATTATTATATTTATTTATATTTTAATTATTTTTTTCTTTATTATATTGATTATCTTGTTGGATTTATTTACATTTAATCTTTATAAAATTCATACTATCTATATATGTGGGTACTATATAAGCATGTTGTATCATAAATATTTATTATTATGTATATTTTACACATGAAATGCTAAATCCCAGAAATACTCAAAAATCATGCCAAAAGGAAAAAATATGACCTACAGTCTTTATTTAGCACAATGCCATAAGGCCTCAATGACCAGTTGATTTTCTAGTTCATTTCAATTTCTGCTATGATGATTATTGTGTGTTCATTGTTTGCATCAGGTCTCTTTACATGCCAGGAAAATAAATTCACTTAAAATGGTATAAACTGAAGTGGATGTGGAGTTAAAAAAGATCAAGAGAAATCTCAAACTAACCAAGTATGGAGGCATATCCAGGAACAGGAAGGACACCTGCCAATTATTCTCTTCCTCCAACTCTAGCTTGCTTTAACTACATACAGGTGTCCCAGTCTCAGTTACCTCTGCTTTGCATGAATATCTGCTCCATTATCTTCCCAGCCCATCAGTCTCCTTGTTTTTACTTATAATTCATGCCCCTATAACATTTCAGCCTGCATAATGCTTTGGCTTATCGTAGCCACAACACTGCAGAAGCTTCTCTGTCCCTGACCCTACCATGAAGTTCTCTTGTGACTCTTATTTTAGATGTTTGAGATGTTCAATGCCACACATCTGTGAGTGCAGAAAAGAGGTTACCTATTTGGCAACTGAGGCCTGCTCATTTACAAGATAGGCAGGAACTATAATTATTGTCTTGACCATAATAATCCAGGAGATTACTGTTCATTTGTCTCAATTAGGTTTTTCATTTATTTGAAGGATAGAATAAGTGCAATCCAATCACATATTCACTATTTTATTAGGAACAACTACAAAATAACCTATTTACTCATAGAAATACTAGGGCCAAATATATAGGAAAAATGTGAAATCCCTGAAGTGCTATCTCTGAACTCCTACATCTCTTCTTAATAGATGCAGCCTTTTAAATTAAAATTATGTGATAAAATGTAAATATCAAGCCAATTTCTTGAATTTTTTCACATTATAACTATCACTTTGGAAACCAAAAGTGTTATAGTTCTTTTAAGGTATGATTGTAGCAGCCACTGTAGGTGTCCCATATCCTATATCTGTTCAACCCATTTAGGAAGTTAGGTGTCACACTGAGGGACAGTTACATTGGAGGCTTTGCTGCCTCCAGGACTTGGATCTCTCTGCCTGAGATCGCTCTGAGAAATTATTTTTAATTCCATGGACATACACTTGTCTAGATAGAAAGCAGACCAGATTACTAGAGATTGAATGTCCTCAGGGCTGATCCTTAACCAATGAGATACAGAAGGTGATAAGAAAATGCTCCAGTTTCCTTGACCTATGTTGGGCTAATGAGATGTGTTTGATAGTCTTAGGAAGCACTCAGTTGTATTAAGCCACAATTGCCCACAGGGATACCAATTTATTATCTTATTCTTCAGGAAGTTTTGGGTTTTCTCCCTTTCCTACTCCTTTACAATGTTTCTGATAATACCACCTAAATATACTACATAGTCCATGTCTTTCCCATGAGATCTGCGTTCAAAGAAAACCGAACAAAGAGAAAGAGTGTACTGTATAGGTTTAAAGCAAATCTCATCTGCCAAATTTATTAAGCAACTACAATGTGCCCAGTACTGCTCTAGCAACTGAAAATGCAACAATGAACTAAATAGAAAAGACTGGTTAGTTTACATTGGTGGCAAACCAAGGTTTCTCTACTTTTTTTTTCCCATGGCACACATAGAGTTCTCTGATATTTCACATTAAGTTTGAATAGTCAGTTTCTTTAATTTTTCTTCAAAAATCAGAGAATATAATGTGTATTAGTTTGCTCACACACTGCCAATAAAGACATACCTGATGCTGGATAATTTATAAAGGAAACAGTTTTAATTCACTCACAATTCAGCATAATTTGGGAGGCATTAGGAAACTTACAATCATGGCAGAAGGGGAACCATACACATCCTTCTTTACATGGCGACAGAAAGGAGAAGTGCCAAGCCAAAGGAGGAAAGCCCCTTATTAAACTATCAGATCTCATGAAAACCCACTCACTATAAAGAGAACAGCATGAGGGCAATTGTCCCCATGATTCAATTAACTCCCACACGGGTCCCTCCTACAACAAGTGAAGATCATAGAAACTACAATTCAAGATATTTGGGTGGCGACACAACCAAACTGTATCATAATGTAGTATACAATCACATCAATTTCTGTTATCTTTCAGGGAATTATTATCTAAAGCACCAATTATAAGAAGGTTGATGTGGTTACCACAGTGAAAATGTCAAAGATAGGCAGATAAACTCACTATGGTATTCAGCAACCCAAACATCAAACATCTGCCCGGAATCTATCTTTGGGACTACACAGTTAATGGTATAAAATATTAAGACTCACCTCTGGACACTAAGAGGTGTTATGTTGCATAGTAAGTACTGATGGAGCCTCTGGATGTTTCGAATCGGAACCCCCCATCTGGAAGCCATAGGCACCCAAGGTAATAGACTCACGGAACCAAAAAAAATGTTTTTGAAATTCTGTGTTTGCAAAAAGTTATCTTGCTTGTCATCACAAAGTCACTTGCAATCAGAGAGTCAATTTGTATTCAAGAGGTTCTCTTTCTATCAGCAAATGGTTTATAGACACTTTCACAAAATTGCTTCTCTAAAAGAAATAGACAGGGTCTCATCTGCATTGGCTTAAGGATATCTATGCCTAAAGACAGAGGCATGGCCTGCATGACCCTCAAGAACTCTATGCCTCAGAACCTGTGAAAATCTATTCTAAAATTTTGCTCCAAATTCAAAGCAGTTTTAACTTAAATCATTTAAATGCAGAATTTCTTTGCTCCTCTAAATAAAAATGACGATTTAATATGTGCTATTGTGTGTTTGTATATGTGTGTATATGTATGTATATAATTATATATATTATACTGCAAATATTATTATATATGGATACATCTGTACAAGCATGTCTACATCTAGTAATTGAATAGATTCTTAAAATAATTTTAATGTAGATACAGAGCTAGTTATTTTCTAGTTTCATGAATGAAAAATCAGGGCTCAGAGTGTAACAAGCCAAGTCATACATTATAAAGGACAGAACCAGAATTTAAAGACTCTATGCATGTAAGTCCAGATCCCTGTCTCTTTTCATCTCTTCATTCTGACTTTATGCATCTTGTATTTAGTCCTCTGTGTTTTTCCACTGCCAAAAATTCATGGTTAATCTTCCTCAAATAGAAGTTTAACAATTTTGTTTGAATAATAATAGTAATCCAGTGTCCTGTGACTACTAAGCCAAAACATATGTGACACTTCATTTATGAAAAATAAAAAACTTATTAGACAAAAATTTCTTAACAGAATGGGTTTTCACAGCATTTGCATTTCTATTAATTAATTAGAAAAGCATTATAGCAGAGTGGTGAGAAGCTTGGGACCTTGGGTGAGCCTGAGTTCAAATGCCCTTCTACCATGTGCTAGTAAATTACCTGACCTCTGTCTTCTTCAGTTATTTATCTATAAATGTGGTTATAAATAGTACTCACACTTTAGTTTTAGTAAATAATATGAGAAATGAGATTATCTAAGGAGAATTTTTAGCAAATGCTTAATAAATGTCAGCAGTCATCATTGGCAGGACACATCTATAAAGTATTCTGAGTGAACTCCAGTGCTCTTCAGATGCAACCCATGAGCCATATCCCACCCACGGTCTGTTTTGTAAATAAAGTTTTATTGGAATACAGCCATATTCATGTGTTTATGGATGGCTGCTTTTACCCAATAACAGCAGAGACATTGGCCTGAAAAATCAAATATATTTACTATCTGGCTCTTTATGGAAAAGATTTCCTGAGCACTGGTCTATCTCATAACCAACATTCCTTCAGATTAGTATCTCAATCAGGCATGCTTGGCTAACCTATGATAAACAGAGCTACAAAGTGCATCTGAGAAAAGAAAATGAAAGGATTCTAAGAAAAAGGTAGCTGCCCCCATGGAACAGATAAAACATGAACCTAAGTGTGCCAAGATGAAATGGAGATACAGGTCTTCAAAGAGCCCAATGCTATTAGAAGGGTGACATGAGGAGAAAAAGTTGAGAAAGTTGACTTTTAAACAGTCATGATCCCCAGACACTAATGAAACTTCTTTTATTTGAAAGACTAAGCTGCTTCACCCCACACTTTGTTATTAAAGGTATTTATGAGTACTTTTCCAATCCCTCACACATCAACCATGCAATACCAGAGCCAGGCCACTGGACACTCAAGCTTTGTGACTCGTATGAAGCAAGATTTACCTGCATTACAAACAGAGAAAGGGAAATAAATTGAGTAATTTCATTACTTTCTGTTCAATGAAATCTTATTTTATTGCTAAGCTTTGACACTTTTTGCAGAACCTCAGCTGTCTTTTCTCTTGCTCACTAAGAAGCATCAGCAGCACCAAAAAATCATCTGGACATCTGGATATTGCATTCAATAATTTATTGGAATTTCAGTTATACTGCTACATTGAGAGTAGAGCAGATAAAAGGAACTTCATCCACATTACAAATAAAAAAAGCTGGAATAATAGTTTTTTTTTTTTTTTTTTTTTATCTTCCTCCTTTCAAAATATTAAGTTTTATCAATAAGAATCTAACAGCTCTGGGACCAGAACTGGCTTTGTTGTTAACAATATCTCAATCACATATATTGCTTTTCCAATACAACTTGGAGGGGACTGATTTGTGATGAAGCTGATATAGGAAATGCAGAGGGGGACAAATATATAGCCAAATAAATCCAGTTAAAATGCTATTGATAGAATGGACTTCAAGGCAACGCCTCACTCACTTTCTCTATTACAGATGCTGCATTTGGTCTTAATGTTACCTTTGAAACCTTTGTATCTGACCTATTTACAGGAAGGATAAGGCACCAGAAACCACTAATATCTAGGCAGTGCTGTAATTTCAAAAGTTTGTCTTTAGTTGTTAAATGGGCTTTCTCTAGAGGGGAAATATGACCCTTTGGTGTAGCTTTGAGCTTTGTAGAATAGTTCATTCCCACCAGCTAGTATTATACCCTGCCAGGAGGGATGTGAAAGAGGGAAATTAATTTAGAGTAATTGGAAACTTCACTCTTAACTACTATATTGTACTGCCTCCATAGAAGAAAAACACTTGGATTTGAAGTGGAAAATGGGCTCTGTCAACACTGGACTACTTATTAAATGAAAATGGGGAAATTTCACAGGGCAGGAGTGGGGAAGCAAGGTTTGGTGTTTACCTTAGGCTCATTACAAACACAAATTATAGGTGAATCGAAGGCCTTGATGTAATTACTGAAATTATAAGAGTACTAACCAAAAATAGTTTTCATAATTATGGGGTTTAAATAATGTTTCCGGTGTGCAACAAAAAAATTATTTAAAAAATGAGAGAGAAACTGAATCACAAAACAATTTCTTTGTTAAATTTCCTGAATCATAAAAATAAAACTAGTGAAGTTAAAGTAAAAATGGGAACATTTCACATAATTTGTAATAGAAAAATATTAACATATTTAAAATAATTCCTGGAAATCAAATTGAATCCTTCAACAGAAAACTAGGCAAAGACCTTATTTAGGAAATTTATAAAATAATTTTAAATTGCTAATAAGCAGGTGAGAAAAGTATGATTTTGCTAATAACCCAAGACATCCAAATGAAAACAACAATAATTTCCAGCCCATCAGATTGCTAAGAATACACATTAAACAACACATAATATCAAGAGGGATTGATTTAATGGCACATTCGGGTAGTGCTGTTACAAGTATCATTTGGTATTCGTTAATCAAGATGCATTCACATTTAAAATGTGTAACCCATTTTGCCCAGCAATTCAACTTCCCAGTATATACTGTGCGGATATAATTGGCCAAATGAGTAAAGAAATGTATAATAGATAGTTATTTTATTACTGCCTAATGAAGCCTAACAAAGTCCAATAAGAGACGTTTATTTAAAATAATTATGACAAAGTCATATAATCAGATAACATGTCGCCATTTAAAAGCATAAACACATCTATTTGTATTCCCTGATATCTAATAATTGGAATTATATTTCTTTGCCTTCTTTTCTTCTTGATTGAAAATTTACTACTGGGGACTTCAACTACTACCAAGGCTACAAGTAACATTTATATGGAGATAATTCTCAAATTCATATGGTTAGCCCAGATTTTCAGTTGGCAATCCAGATCCTTATATCCAACATCATGATATCTCTGAAATTGAACTCAATTCTTCACTCATAATAGTTCTTCAAGTCTTCCTCATCAAAGTAAATAATAAACATCAATTAACCATCTGGCCATATCTGATACCTTCCTCTTTCTCAAAAGCCACATCCCATCTCATAGCAAATGTTATTGGTTTAACATCTGAAATTTCTCAACAATATCTCACTTTTCTTAGTCCCCATTGCTACCTCTCACCCACATTTTCACCTCTAACATCTTAATGACTCAATAGCCTCCTAAATTGTTTCACAACTTAAAAATTATAGTCCTTAAGCTATTGTAATACAGATGAACCAAAGAACTTTAGTTAAAAATTAGATTCTGGCCAGGTGCGGTGGCTTAAACCTGTAATCCCAGCACTTTGGGAAATCGAGGTGGGTGGATCTGTGATAGGTCAAGAGATTGAGACCATCCTGGCCAACATGGTGAAACCCTGTCTCTACTAAAAATACAAAAATTAGCTGGGCATGGTGACACATGCCTGTAGTCCCAGCTACTCAGGAGGTTGAGGCAGAATTGCTTGAACCCATGAGGTGGAGGTTGCAGTGAGCCCAGATGGCACCACTGCACTCCAGCCTGGCAACAGAGCAAGACACCGTCTCAAAAAAAAAAAAAAAAATTAGGTTCTATAATGGCCTTGGTGGCTCACGCCTGTAATCCCAGCACTTTGGGAGGCCAAGATAGGAGGATTGCTTGAACGTAGGAATTCAAAACCAACATGGGCAGCATAGGGAGGCCTTGTCTCTACAAAAAAAAAATAAAAAAAAAAAACAACTTGAAAAAATTAGGTGGACATAGTGGCACATGTGTGTATTCCCAGCTACACAGGAGGCTAAGCTGGACGGATTTCTTGTACTTAGGTGGATCCAGGCTGTAGATAGTCTTGATCTCTCCATCACTGTACTCGAACCTGAGCAACAGAGCAAGACTGTAACTCAGAAAAAAAAAAAAAATTAGCCAGGCATGGTGGTGCAAGCCTGAGGACGCAGCTACCAATCAGGAGACTGAAGCAGAATGATCGCTTGAGCCCAGGAATTTGAAGCTGCAGTGAGTTGTGATTGTGCCACTGCACTCAACCTAGGCAACAGAGTGAGACCTTGACTCTAAAAAATAATAAAAATAAATTAAAAATTAGAATATGTAATGTATTAAATCATGTAATAAATTAGATAATGCCATCAATTAAATAATCTATTTCTTAAAATTGTAGAGTTCTACTCTTCCTAGGATACAATTCAAAATCCTGAGTAGCAATGTAAGCAATAAGGCCAGCATAATATGGCCCCTGCCAACCTCTCCAGATTTTTCAGACACCATTCCCTTTTTTCCTCAATATGCTCCACAGTGCCTTTTTTTTTCTTTTTCAAATGTATTATTCAGCCCCTTTCAATTTCAAAGGCTTTAAATACGGCGTTTCCACCTATGGAATATTCTTACCCCATTCCTCATATCACCACGTGAGACTGATTACAACATAGTCCTAATTTTTCACCTTTCTATAACCAATATTGTCTTTTGCAATTGACTTTGCAGCATCTTCCATCAGAGGTATAGTCTCTTTCACCATTCCCAATCTGATCTGGCCTTACAAACAAAATGCAACAGAAGTGACAACATGGTGGTCTGAGCACACGCCTCAGATAACTGTGTAGCCTTCCACTTCCTTTCTCTTGGATCCTCACCCAGCTATCTTAGTAAAAGCCTGGAGCAGCAGGCTGGAGCATGACAGACCATGTATAGAAGAAATAAATCACTTCAATTGCCTCATCCTGGGCCAACAATACATAATGAATTAACCCAGCAAAATCAACATAACTGCATATGTGACTGCCAATGTACAACTGAGCCCAGAGAAGACCAGAAGAACTACCAAGTAACCCAAAAACTTGTGACGGAAAACAAATGTTTACTGCTAGATATCATGGGTTTTTATTCATGCTTTGTTTCAGCACATTTTTGTGGCATTAGATACAAAAATTTCCAATAGATAACTAATACTTGATGAGCCTTAATTTTCATTCATTGGAAATTTCATCCATCTTGAATCCTGATTTCTTGAGCATCCAATAAATAACTCCTTCATTTCAGTCTCTCAGAGTCTCCTCAGACTATTTATTAAAATTTTTTATGCTGTACATATTTATGTGATCCCTATCCTACTGCTTACATAGACTCATGACAGGCAAGGACATGTTTGTTTTAACAGCACTGTAACTTCTGCACATGATAGAATCTGACACATAATAACAGTTCAAGTGAAATAATTGTGTATAAATAAAAATACGTTTATAGTATATTGTTCCTGAAAAAAACAGGATTAAATTTTATTTTCATCCCTTTATTGAAATGAAATAAACTTCTTTTATTAATCCAGTGAAATAGTACACAACAGTTAAGAGAAGTAAACATATAGTTTACTTCTTTTAAATTTCAAAAACTGAATGTAGAGTGAAAAAAGTTGCAAAAGAAATTATACTCTGATAACATTTATATAAATATTATAAACAAAGATAATAAAAATTCCAAGCCATACTTTGAAAAATTATCACCAACGTCAGGAAAGTGGTTGCCTCTGGGAAGGGAGGGAAAGAAAACATGAGATGAAAACTGGCGGCATGGGTGTATTTTATGTCTTTATAAAAGACTTGAAGCAAAAATGCAAAAACATTAACACACATTTAAATAAAAAACTGTTTATACTATTTTTCTAGACATTTCTATATGTTTGAAATGTTTTATGACTTAAATATTTTAAAGAAACATTTTGGTTACTAGAACAATCCCATGTATATAAATGTATGTGTATGTGCAGAGACATGTAAGTACATGCATAAACATAAATGTATACATACATTATTCATTTTTATATAAGATAATTATGCATGTCTTGGATAGAGAGAGACAAAGATTGGGATTATTCCTTAGATCAGGGGACCTCAACCTCTGGGCTGCAGGGCTGGCCTGTTAGAAATCTGGCTGCACAGCAAGAGGTGAGTGACGTGTGAGAGAGCATTATTGCCTGAGCTTCGCCTCCTCTCAGATAAGCAGTGGCATTAGATTCTTACAGGAGTGCAAACCCTATTGTGAACTCTGCATTTGAGGGATCTAGGTTGCCGTCTCCTTACGAGAATGTAATACTTGATAAAACTACCATCCCCCAACTCCCCATCCTGTGGAAAAATTGTCCTGTCTTAGATGATCAGGTAGAAGTTCAATATAATAAGTCAAATCAGTTGAAAATTATGTCATTAATATGCATGACTGCTTCACCAATTTATAAGAAATTAGCAGATAAAATTGCCTGCAAGGACTTTTCCTCCCAATATGCAGCTATTACATAATCATTTATCAACATATAATAATTATAGAGTATATAAACAAAAATAACTTTATTTCACGGAAAACGGTGAAAGTGTTTCGATATCTACTAAGATCTCAACATTTTGCAGAACAAGACTAGTGAGTTAAAAGAATAAATAATAAAAATGTATGCATTTTTTCTTTTGCTTTCAAAAACATAGGGTAAAGGACATGATGTCACAATGCTGGGCTTGTGAGAGGTGATACAAGGACTGAAGCTAATGAAATAAACAAGTACTCTGATGAAAAACAAGACAGGGGTCTGGAATAATAACTAGGTATTCTGAAGGGGATCTGCCTGCTGGCAAAATAAAAGAGGATGATTGAAATAGATTAATTAGATTAGAACATGTACATTGGATCCTACCTGTCTCTAAATATAATCTTAGCAGTTTAGAGGAAGAAAATGCAGAAATTGAGCATTCTGACTTTCCAACATTGTTCGTGCAGTATCTTCTTTCTTTCGTTGTTTTTTTTTTTTTTTTTTTTTTTTTTTGAGATGGAGTTTCGCTCTTGTTACCCAGGCTGGAGTGCAATGGCGCGATCTCGGCTCACCGCAGCCTCCGCCTCCTGGGTTCAGGCAATTCTCCTGCCTCAGCCTCCTGAGTAGCTGGGATTACAGGCACGTGCCACCATGCCCAGCTACTTTTTCGTATTTTTAGTAGAGACGGGGTTTCACCATGTTGACCAGGATGGTCTCGATCTCTTGACCTTGTGATCCACCTGCCTCGGCCTTCCAAAGTGCTGGGATTACAGGCTTGAGCCACGGCGCCCGGCAATATCTTCTTTCTTTCAATGGGAAATCTTCATTAAGGAAATGCTCTGAGAACATTACTTATGCCCTGGATTGAGTCAAATCCAACAGGATTTACAGTGGCTCAGCCTGAAGGTTCTTGGAGATGCATCTTCTCACTATTTGTCTCTTTCCCTAGGTCATATTGTCAAGAAGGACCTTCTGTTTGCTTGCGGAGGCAGCATGTCTTTCCCCTTTAGTGTGGTATCCTCAAAAGCTTATTTCTCTGCAGTAAAATGAGTGTCTTAGTGAAAAGACTTGAATTAAAAAAAAATAGGTCATAAATATCCAAACTTTGCAAATTCTGAACTCATAATTATTCTCCATATTTTATTATTTTGTTAAAATGACTAATAGGGAAAATGCTTTAAAGTGTTTGTTGTATTATTTTTGTAAAATGAAATAGTTATCCACAAATAACAAATATTCATTCATCTATGTGTGTGTTTATGATTTGCATAAGAAAAAAGTTTTAGAAGAATCTAATGTTAACAGTGTTTGTCTTTGGCTCAGGTGATACTATTAACAGCTTTTCATATTTTCTAAATGTTATAAATTGTCAGGAATCACAACTGTAGTAAAACTGGTAAGAACTAAGGAAAAAAAGTCACACAAAAATAAGAAAAAAATGTGCTTTTATGCTTGTCCTCAGAGAACAGTACAATGAAAAGGCTGTTCTTCCCACAGTCAGATATAGGAAAAGAGAATTTCAACAGAAAAAGTGAGTGCCAGCAGATTTTAAAAGGGAAAGGCAAGCTAGGCAATGTTCAAAAAGTGGGTCTAGATTGTGAGATAAAAACGCAAGGCCAAAACTTTCAGGACTTTGTAGCAAAACAGAAATCTGATAATATGTGAGGTATGGGGTTGGTAAAAGAAAGCGCTACTTTTGTTGTGTGTTTTAATATTTCACTGGCATTATTTTGGGGAAATGACTCTAGAGGTAAGCAACTGAAATGCATCTAGATAGTCAGAGTGCCAAATTACCTTGACATCACAAGTACAGGCAAAGTCCATCCTAGCTCAGGGACTAGGCAATGAATCAGACCTGAATCAGAACTAAATATCAAGCAGTTTATAACATAAATTATAATAAAGGGTCAGGAAAATGTTGTTTGAGATATATGAGGATGAGTTAGTTGAACTTTATAGGAGAAAAATACTAGCTCATACTTTTCTCCACACACAGAAGACCTTTCTAGACAAAAGATGCCAGCAATACAGTAACATCTTTGAACTTCATGGTGACTTAATGTTAGGCAACATTAATGGTCCACTTAATGGACCACTGATGTCAGTGGTCATTAATTGGAAAGTGAAAGCAGATGTCATGGTTGGATTTTTCCCTAGATTAAAATTTTGGCTTGGATTTCACCGTGACTTAGATTTCAACAGATGAATTAAATGAGGGAGAAAGTGAATCATTGATATGCATGTGATGAGCAAGTGAGTCAAAAGTCAGGGGAAAGAAATATTTTTTGCCTTTGTCTCAGTATAGAGGGAATGACAAGATGAAGCAGGAGAAGGACAGGAGTAGTTAGGATTCGTGAATTATAGGATCTAGCAAAGTCGAAGTATTGTTGGAGTCCATAGACTGTAGACAGTGAGTTAGACAGTCAAAAGTTAGGAAGGTTGAAAATCAGATTATGAGTGGAACTGGCAATGTTAGACATTGACAGTCTTAAAAGAGTCATCCCAGCAGCATGGCTATTGGCTAGGTTGAATCAATAAACAAGGGCAATGGAAAGAAGTCAAGAAACTGACAAATCAGGATATTGAGTACTGAATACCAAATTCACCAAAGGCTGAAATGGCCAAGAAATATGACAGGAGTATTATGCGGAGAATGACAGTGAGCTAAGAGGTAAAATCTTCAAGAAATGTTGGGGTTTAGGGGATGAGAACATGATTGCAACAAAGAGAAGTTATGGGTAATGTGGTCTAATAGCAAGATTGCAATGGAAGGGGAATTAGATATGAGGGAGGAAGGATCATCTGGAAATGGCACAGAGGAGATTAGATGACTCTATTCCTACTAACAGAACTAGTGGTAAGAGGGGTATTGGAGAAAAGAATCATAAGTTCAGCCAGAGAAGATAAGGGTCTTCAGATGGAAGCCAAACTTCAGCTGAAGCAACACAATCAGGGGGACGTTCAGGGGAAAGTTTAAATTTACGAAGCTTTTGCTGACCATTGACTTTGGTTTTAGGAGGCCCAAGGAAGAATTTGACAAGCTAGGGAGAACTGGGAAATAGGTTCAAATATGGGAACACGCAGAGCTATATGTAGGTAAAGGTTTGGGCAATGAGGGGTGAACTAAAAATTCTAGGCTTACTGCCTTATGTACACAGGAGTCAAGACCTCATGAAAGCAGAGATGGTGATGTCAAAGCAAATATGGGAGTGATGATATGTGTTTTGATTGTGTGTTTGTGGGGTCTTGCTTAGATACTTTCTTCACTCCAGCTATGAAAATACGGAGCTCAGGGGAGGACAATTTTATCCGGTGCATCACAGAGTCTGACATTTCCCCCTGTTAACTATGGAAAGAGAGGTGGAGGATCAAGTGAGATAACTGGAATCAAAGGCAGAAGTGGGAGATGCTTCATTACGACATCTGCCACCTTGGAGATGCTTTGAAATGCAGTGCTGTGTTCTGTTGTCAGTCAGACCCAGCTTTAAAGTCCTGGCTCTGTCATTCACTTGCTGTGAAAGTTTAAGCAAACTCAGGAAATTTGCCCATATTTTGGCTCCCTAGACACATATAAGCTTTTATTAATTTTAATATTTTTAGCAATAATAATATTCAGGGCACACAGTCAGCAATACCTGCCAAAAAGGAATATCATAAATTTTAAAGTTTAAATCAGTCACATTTCATACCTTTTTAAATGAAAACAATAGGATTACTTTCTAAATGAGTACCGAGAATAGTACAAAATAAAAACAGATAGCCTTCCAGAAGGCTGAGAGGCAGCTGGCAGAGGGCGCGACCTCCAGCACAGTTGTTTATATTTGATTACTTTTGCTTAAATATGGATGAAATAATTAAAATAAAATCCTTTGTGCTCAAGGGATAGACCCTAGTAAGAAGAATTCTAGTAGCTTGTTTGGATGGGATTTCTGGAAGAATTACAGGAGGGTTATATAATCTCCATTCATAAAAATAGAATTGATATATGCAAAACAACTCATTAATATGTATGTGAAGGTAGATCTCTCAACTGCACAATTCTCAAAAAGGAGGAAAAACGCCGGCAATTGACTTGTTAAATCACATCTATAGATCTAGACTCTTCCTTATTTGCATTTTCTGTCATGAGTAGAAACACTGCCTAGGAGGATAGTATTTCTGGCAAGGAAATACAGTTTGAAAACCTATTGCTTTGGTTAATGCTCTAGTACATTTTTTCCTTGTTCTTTATTCCAATGGCATTCATATATTTGCTATTTTAAAAAGTGAGTCTGCATTTATATTTAGGCAGATGCACAAATACAGAAAATAGACCTTATTTTGCTCACTGCTTGCACTTATATTTGACACATATGGTAGGTGAGCATGCATTGTTTGGATGTATAAATGGATGTTTGAATGACCATCTTAGTGGTGGGAAATATCAATTACTATTTGTTTTTCCCCTAGGATTTCTTTACATAATAATAAAACTATTCCTTCTATCACCTTGTGTTGATAGAAGGTAATGCTGCTGTTTGATTGTCTTTAGACATTAACCTAAGGCTCACTTTGAGACTGTTTGCTACCCACAATCTGGTATGTGTCCAGGGCAGCACCAACAGCGTTACCTGTGAGCTTGCTAAAAATGTAGAATATTGGACACCACTTTAGACCTATTGAATCACAATTTGCATGTAATAATATCTCCAAGTGATTCCTGGGCACATTAAAATTTGATAAGCATTAGTTGAATGATTAAGGAAGTGGTTAAAATGTCAGAATATCTGGCATCAAATCCCAGCTTCATTATTTATTTATTCTTTCCATTTGAGAAGGAATTTTGCTCTTGTCCAGGCTGGACTGTTATGGAGTTTCCCTGTTGTCACCCAGGCTGAAGTGCAAAGGCACAATCTCGGCTCATTGCAACCTCTGCCTCTCAGGTTCAATGATTCTTCTGCCTCAGCTTCCCAAGTAGTTGAGATTACAGGCACCCAGCACCACATGTGGCTAATTTTTGTATTTTTAGTGAAGAACGAGTTTCATCATGTTGGCCAGCCCAGTCTCAAACTCCTGACCTCAGGAGATCCACCTTGGCCTTCTAAAGTGCTGAGATTACAGACCCAGCTTCACTGTTTCTTGATGCCTTTGGGCACATTACTTCAATTCTCTGAACTTAATTTTCCTTATCTGTAAAACTGAAATTATAATAGGAGCTTATATTTTACATGGTAGTTTTGAGGATTAAACTAAATTACCCGGTTTAATTACAAATAACTATAGGAAGGTTGTACTAACTATGAGAAAGATACAACTAAAGCATACATCATAGAGAATGTGTTCAACATTACAGAACTTGAAATACTCATGTGCTTTATTTGTGTAAATTCCCATTATTCCCTCACTGCTACAAAAATGGAGAACAAAGTAAGGTAGATGTACTGACATCAATTTGAGAACTAGAATGTGTTACCTTTCCAGAGTATCCATACTGGAAATAGGGAAGGAAACTTATTCTCATAAAACCACATGAAGGAATGCTCAAAGGAAATATTCCAAACCTAGTTTTCTGAAATAGGTAAGCAGAAGCTCTGGAGTCAGTTATAGGTTTGTGAGACTTTCACCAAGAAGAGCCACCTAACATACCAAAAAAAGCACATTAGATTCACTTAAGTTTGACAAATTTATCAACTCTTTTCTATTGCCTGCATTTTAGAGAACCTATTGATGCTATTGTAACATCTACAATCAGAGAACAGTGAGATCCCCAGTAACACTGGCTATAGTGGTAGCAAACTGGGCACATAGTTTGGGAAGTTTTCTAACAAATATTATGTAAAAGGCTTAATAAATACCTAATGCATGGTAGCTATTATTTTTGAGATATGCTATAGGAAGCCACCATAAGAAAGCCAGAATTTTATGTCTGTGAGGTGACTGTAATCCACTCAATCACCCACTCTGCTCTTGATGCGGATTCAGAAGAGAAGCTTCCCCCAGGTTTTTTAGAGTCAGAGTCAGTGATTACACTCACAGAAACAGTTGTCATATTTTTATCCTGTGAAAGGTATGTACCCCTCTTTGCCTTGGTCGCTAATTCTAAAGCTTTTTAAAACTCAATTTTCATAATGGATTGGATCTCATGGCATGAATTTTTATTCTCCTCTGGTTCTCTTTGGATTTTATTCTCCTTGGGTTTCACTTAAATTCAGCCTTCTTTTTTTATCCCTATAATCTATTTTAATAGCCACCAGATATTAAGACTTATTGTAAGACTGCAGTAATTACTAGACTATGTCAGTTACACAAGCAAGACAAATACATCAAAGGAAAAGAGAAAAAAGAGGTCAAAAGTAGGCTCAAGCAGGCATGCAGGTTTGATTCCCTTTAGAGATGGCACTGTAGCACAGCGAATAAAGAATTGCATCTTTCATATATGTATATATGTTCTGGCTCAACTGGACCCCTATAGAAAAAAAAACGTATATTGAAACAATTTTATACCATGTAAATAAATAAATAAAGTGCAAATGCATTATAATTTTAAATATGAAGGACAAAATACATTATAGAAGATAATATAGGAAAATATGATCTCAAGGCAGGGAAATAGTTCTTAAACTTTTTACAAAAAACATCTCAAAAGGAAAAGACAAATAGATTGGACTATGTTAAATATAATTTTTTGTATGTATCAAAAGACATGATTAAGAGTGTGAAAAGGCAAGTGACATAGTAGAAGTTATTTCCTACACATAAAAGCAGCAATTTGTTCTTATCTAAAATCAATCACTAATGAAAACAAAGACAACTCAATTAAAAAAGTGGAAAAACAAATTAAGTTATTCCTAGAAACTGAGGGGAGGGAGGAAGATTTTCAAATAGCCAATACATACAATAAAAAAGATATTCAATTTCATTAGTGATCAGGAAACAGACACTAAACCAAAATGAGATATTTTTACTATCCTCCTCAAAATGCCAAATTTTTTAAAAAGACTGATCATAACAAGTGTTGTCAAGAATATTCAAAAGACATTACTAGAAGAGTACAAATTAATAAAATCACTATAGACAACAATTTTTAAAATTGCCATTGGCATGCCCAATTGCTCTATAATTCTGCTTTCTGGTATGTACAACAGAGAAACATTTACAGAGATCTACCAAAAGATATATGCAAGAATAATCAGAGAAGAATGCACCTAGAAATAATGCAAATTTCCAATAACAGTAAAACTTCTTCATAAACTGTATTATAGTCATACAATGAAATATTGTATGTGATAAGAAAAACGAACTACAGTCATCTACAACATAAACTATAGATCTCACATAGCTGGCTAATAAGCCAGACTTGAAGGAATATATTATATATCACATGGTTTTATTCATAAAAAGTTTAAAAAGCAATAATAATTATAAATTCCCAAGTCAAGATATGGCTCATCTTTGAGGCAGGAGGAGGAAGTAGTAACTAGAAGGGGTCATAAGAGGTGGACCTTCTGGGGGTGTTGGAAATCTCTGTTTCTGGACCTGGCTTAGTAATACTTCATTGATCTATCTGCTCATGTTTTTTGTGGTTTTCCGTATATATTATACTTCTAGAGAAAAGAAGAGCATAAATTAATTCCTTAAAACAAGCTTGTCCAACCTATATAGCTCTCAGGCTGCATGCAACCCAGGATGGCTTTGAATGTGGTCCAACAGAAATTCGTAAAGTTTCTTAAAACATTTTGAGAGTTTTTTGCTTTTTTTTTTTTTTTTGCTCATTAGCTATCATTAGAAGTGGGGTATTTTATGTGTGGCTCAAGACAATTCTTTTTCCACTGTGGCCCAGGGAAGCCAAAATATTGGTTACTCCTGCTTTAAAACATAGTTAATAGTTAAATGGGTTTCCATCAAAACTCTTTATTATTTGTATTTGCTACTTATTTTTATTGTTCTAATAATGTTATTTCTTTATTTATTTTGCCTTTTTCATTTCAATAGATTTTTGTGGAACAGCTGGTATTTCGTTACATGAATAAGTTTTTTGATAGTGATTTCTGAGATTTTGGTGCACCCATCATCTGAGACATGTACACTGTATCCAGTGTATAGTCTTTTAACCCTCACCACTGCCCACCCTTCTTCCCAACCCGCATAATCCAACATATTATTCGTATGCCTTTGTTTACACATAGCTTAGCTCCTACATATGAATATGAACATATGATGTTTGGTTTTCCATTCCTTAATTACTTCACTTAGAATAATAGTCTCCAGTCACATCTAGGTTGCTGCAAATGCCATTATTTCATTCCTTTTTATGTCTGAGTAGTATTCTATGCTATATATATCACATTTCCTTTATCCACTTGTTGATTAATGGGCATTTGGGATGGTTCCATGTTTTTACTATTGCAAATTGTGCTGCTATAAACATGGGTGTGAAAAGTTTTTTTTTTTTTTTTTGGTATGATGACATCTTTTCCTCTCGGTAGATACCTAGTAGTGAGATTGCTGGATCAAACAGTAGATCTACTTCAGTCGTTTAAGGAATCTCTACACTGTTTTTCATAGTGGTTGTACTGGGTTACATTCTCACCAACAGTATAAAAGTGTTTCCTTTATAATACATTCATGCCAACGTCTATTATTTTTTAACTTTTTTTATGATGGTCATTCTTGCATGAGTGAGGTTGTATTGCATTGTGGTTTTGATTTGCATTTCCCTGACAACTGGCAATGCTAAGCAGTTTCCCATGTGCTTTGTTGCCATTTGTATATCTGCTTTTTATAATTGACTATTCATGTCCTTAGCCCACTTTTTGATGAGATTTATTTTTTCTTGCTGACTTGTTTGAGTTCCTTGTAGATCCTGAATATCAGTCCTTCATTGGATGTACAGATTGTGAAGATTTTCTCTGACTCCATGGGTTGTCTGCCAACTCTGATGATTATTTATTTTGCTGTGAGGAAGCTTTTTAGTTTAATTAAGTTCCAGCTATTTGTCTTTGTTTTTGTTGTGCTTACTTTGGGTTCTTGGTCGTAAAGTCTGGTGGAGGTGGTAGGGGAGTATAGTGAACTTAATGAGGGTCCTTGGTTGTGTTTTTGTTTAGTGGTTTGGTTATGTGTTGGCTGGCCTCTAGCCAGGAGATGGCACTTTCAGGAGTACAACAGCTGTGGTCCTATAGGGAGGATGCAAACTTGCCCTAAGGACATTTGGTTAAGTAGTCACATTTCTCATGTGGTGGGCAGGGCCATAGAACTTTCAAGAGATTATGACTTTTGTCTTCCACTACCAGGAGACATAGAGAAAGACCACCAGGAGCGGATAGGGATAAGGTGTGTTTGAGCTCAGCCTTTCCTGGGTGAGGCTTGCTGCAGCTGTTATGGGGGATAGGGGTGCAGTTCCCAGTCCAATGAAGTTATATTGCCAGAGGGATTACGGATGCCTTTGCTGAGTAATACAGGTCACCAGGGAAGGGGGGAAAGCCAGCAGTCACAGGCCTCACCCCACTCCCACACCGTCTGGGTCCTAAAGGCCAGTCTCACTCCCACCATGTCCCACCCACCCCCAACAGTACAGAGTCCATTTCCAGGCAGTTAATGACCTAGAAAGGGCTGAGAACTTGCCCCAGACCACCAGTCTCTTCCGAGAAAGCAAGCAGACTCAGTTTTTCTGCATCTCAGGGAGCCTGCAGTGGTGATCCAGTTCTTTCAAAGGGTTTGTGCATTCTCTCTGCTTTAGTGGTATATTCATGTGGTAGTTTTTGGGGGAACATTCATGATGTGAGTCTCCACATGCGGCTCTGTCCCTCCGAGGAAGAGCTGCAAGCTAGACCTGCCTCTTACCCACTATCGACTCTCCTGTATTTGCTATTTAAACACCTGAATCTGATTTACTTTTTAGACAATATTGGATATATAGATAATTATATACAAATTATGACTTACAAATGTTTTTATATGTATTATATATATTTATATATAAACACCAGAAATATTTGTCTGATCCTTTAATGCAAAAAAGAATGTCACTGTAATTTGAACCAATTTTGTAACTCTTAGAAGCAAAATCTTTATGCACTATGTTCATAAATTCCTGAAAACCATTTGTCAAATAACATAAGAGTAATAAACAAGCATTTCAGCTTTGTACATCTGTCTCAGTTTTATAAATCAGAAACTCTCAGTTTTGATAGAATGGATCCCTTACTTTCTAATATTTTCCTGTCCCACCCCAATTCTTAGCCTGTGCAATTTTATTCAAGTGAACTAAAAAGACTAGCTCCTGCTGAATATAAGTAAAGTAGGCATTGGGAGAAGGCTTAACTTTTGAAAAAGTACCATTTCTGATAAGATACATAAATGAATTTCCAACAGTGACGGTGTGGGAAAAAAGACGCTACAGCATTGAATAATCTACTTCCCTGGTGATTATATAAAAGTGACTTGCTGTAATTTAACCTTGCAACTGCTCACAGTCTATTTGTTTGTTTAAGATCTGAATTATTTTTAAAAGCAAAGACAAAGTTTTCTCCTTGATATGATACCAATTGATAGTTATGCTCTTATTTCATTAAGACAAATTGAAAATATTAAATCCATTGTAATATTGTTTATGCTATTTGAAAATAATACTGAAAAAAATCAATACTAATTTATCTAGTTTTTTAATTTAAGAAATTAAAGAAAAAACTTCTTCATGACTTTTGTTCAGCTAGTTCTTTTCTGATGTAGAAAAAAGGTTAAAAGCCATTTAGCATTTTCATTTATAATTAGGTATGCATTACCCACTTAATACACACTTCACAATTACCAGAGACTACAATTTCCAAATGCATTTTTAAGTGCTATTTTTAAAGCTGCTTCTCCTGAGTCTTAATTTCTTTTTCTGATATAAATGCACTTTATCACCATACCAGCAGGATCATGTATAACTGCTTTTACATTTCTTACAAAGGAAAGAATTTTGAAGATATTTGGAAGCTCTTAAATTTTATTTCTAAATGTGAGTTTTGTTCCTGCTTATAAGACCCTGGCCAAAAGATAGAAATGAAAATATATATCACCTTTAACACACAGATATCTTAGAATCCTTCTGTAAGGAATCAGAAACCTCTATGTTACGACTTTACCTTTTATATTTGGCTTTGAATATGGCATTTGATTCATGAGAATTCTGATTTACTTTCTCTGTCTACAAAATAAATACATATTTAAAAAGTTGTTTCAGAAGGAAATGTTAGAAATTCTGGGTCTGCTGTAGGTTAGTTGACCTTGAGCAAGTAACATAGTTGTCCTGCCTTTTAATGTCTTCACCTGTAAAACATAGTTAAGAATAGCTTACAGGTATCGAATAAAGATGAATGGCATGAGAGGGGTAAAATCCTTTGCATTCCTCTGGAAAAAAATTATGATGATTGTAAATGCCTACATGTTTATAGCCCTTTAAAATGCATTCTTACTGCATTTTAACCTTGAACCATTTAAAATCAATCCTGTGATGTGGTGCAAAGTTCTATAATTCCATCATATAAGTTATTATAAAAACTGAGGTTTGGAACACCCCTATGTAGGTGTACTGTGGTTTTAATAACATTAATAATATAATTAATATGTCAGACTAACATATTTAAGAAAATAGTATGTGGTATTTCAAACTACATTTTATAAACAACTTCAACACCCTTAACATCATTCAGAACAGTTCCATTGTTCCTACGATAAACAGTGAAATATAAATCTTGGCCTCTTAATAGTTACATGGCCAGATCTCTGCCTCTCTCTCCACCTTCAACTCATACCAGTCTATCAGTTGCCCTTGCTTTCCCTCTGCTTTCAACGTAATATATTTGATCTTCATAGAAACCCCAGATGAAATGGGTAATACTGACACATCCATTTTAACCGTAAATTAACATCTGTACACAATGCCATACTATTGTTTGCAGATTAGGCTTGGATATAAACGGCTTCTTACAACTGGCTCTAAATTAGTTTCAGTCTCACCCTAGAACATCAGTCATATCTGAACCCTAGCCTTCTGCATTTCAGTTCTTAGGTCTTGTCCTTTGCTTACCTTCTCACACTTTCTTTATTACTTGAAGATTGTTCACACATCTGCATTTCCTCTTAGTGTTCTTCCGACTTGTCCCATTTTCCCTGTCTAGAACACAAACTAACATTTCAAGGTTCAGTGCAAGCCCTGCTCCCTTTCAAAGGCTTCGCTTGCCTTTCTTCCAATTCAGACAAACTTCATTACTTGTCACTTTGAGCTCCACTCTGTTTTAATTTCACCTCTCTCACTTCACTTGGTGTTTTGAGACAGTGCAGTAGGTGGTAGGAGCATGGACTCTTCACTCTGACTGTCTGGATTTGAAATCAGACTCTGCCACATACTGTGTGTGATTTTAGGCAGGCTAGTTCATTCTTCCATGCCTCAATCTGCTCATCTGAAAGTGGAGATTGTGATACTCTCAGAGGGTTATTGTGAGGATCAATGGAGTTAATTTACATAA
Source organism: Saimiri boliviensis (assembly GCF_048565385.1). NCBI lineage: Eukaryota > Metazoa > Chordata > Mammalia > Primates > Cebidae > Saimiri > Saimiri boliviensis. The sequence continues at coordinate 94,480,299 of NC_133456.1, forward strand.
AGAGTTTGGAACAATGCCTGCCACATAATACTTTGTGTTAGCAATTTCCCTTGTTTTCCTTTTCTTCTTATTTTTAATTGTAGTAAAGGTTTCACCTGTCTCCTCTGTGAAGACAGGAAGTAGCTGTTTCTTATCTACCATTTAATCTTTAGGACCTAGTGTAGTACTTGATGCATATAAATTAGGTGTTCTCCAGTTGCTTGGAGGATGAATAAATGAAGGGTCAATTAGGAGGCTCCAGCCCAGCTGCCTTTCCTTCTGCAATAATGGAACACACTTATTTGAAATGCTAGCTGTGATTAAATATTAAATACTGCAGGATGGATCAAAAAGTCCCATTCATGACTATCATTTATCATAAATGTTTATCTTTTCATTGATAGGGTTATATATTATAAGGGCCTTTAAAAAATACAGCTGAGTGATATCATGAGTTTCTTTCAAAACACCTCTCATTTTCTCAAGGATGACATTTTAAACAGCAATGCCAGATGCAATGTTCTCTCACACAAGTACAGAGTAATTCATTAACATACATACGAAAGGAAGAAGTCTACATTCAACCTTTACCACCAAAATCTTTGAGAAATAAAAGAAATTCAAAGTACCTACAAGTGATTTTAGAAGTCAAACTAGTTTTCATCTAGAATGCCAGGATGATAACAGAAGACTTTGGTGACTAGACACCTGCTAAATTTGTTTTAGGGTAGAGTTTTGGTTGAGGAAGAAAGAGATAATTAAATTACAATCTGCCTGAGTATTTGAAAGGACAGATTATATGACAGCAGCTGAGAGACATTTGTAATCAAATAATTCAAAATATGCTTTAGCTAAGTCCAGAAAGTGAATGCCTTTTCTAAGTTGCATAGCTGGTTAAAGACATACTTGATTTAGGAGCATATTTCACAATAGGTAGTTTTTATACACAGGCCACATTTCAGGATAGTTTCATGTTGAGACGATTCATGATAAAGCAGAGTGTTATAGTCTGTGTCTAAAATAAACTCAAAGTGTGTTTTTGGATTCCTGAATACCAGGATAAAAGTGAAAAACAAAAGCCATCAATTACCTAGAGGTACAACACTGCAGCGTCTCTGCCATGGACAGGGTAGATTCTGAAAGGCTGTTCATAAGGCCGTTTGTTCTGAAGGTCAAAGTGACACTATTCAACGGACTGCCAACTGACAGGAAGCAAGGGAATTGATACATTTTTATTTTGATGCATAGCTTGTTCTTATGTACGGGAGTTCATAAGAGTGGGGGTCTGGATCCATTTTTTCTATCAGTAAGTAGATCGACTATCTCATATTGTGTTTAATCTCTGTCTTACACTGGATTCCTTAGAAGCAGGGCCTGAGGCAAGGATTCAAGTGCATATAATTTATTGAGGGGATTCTCTTAGGAGAAAGGCAGGGAAGGAAGAAGGAAAGAGCAAGTAAAGAAGCTAATTAAGAAGGTGTAGAAGTTGTTGTGTAATTTCAGCCTGATCTCATGCAGAGGTTTGGGGCATGAATGCAAAAACGGATATCTGTGGGTATTGATAGCCAGGGGTTGGCATATCACTTGCAAAAGTGGATGTGGACAAGGAAGCATCAGCATCTACTACCAGGCTTATCTGAACCATTCAGTCCTGCAGATATGGTTTATTATTTAGACAATTACTGTGCCAGCAAATGGAATGCAGTAAGAAGGCCCACATGAGCTGTGTGGGCAGTGTTTGAGAGGGACTCAATATTGTGACATGAAGTGCATGAGTTTTCAAGTCTGAAGTCTTCTTTTCTATACATAAGTTCCAACTTTTCTCTAATAATATACTTTAAGAAAGCCCCAATCTCAGTGAGCCTCAGGCTTCTTAACTATAAAATGGGACAATGATAGCAACTGCCTCCTATAACTGCTGTCCAATTCAAGTGAAATAACATATGTCAAAGCACATGCATTATATTTGACATGAAAACAAGACACTGGTCTAGAGAAAGTTTTAAAATATAAACTAGAAGAGTTTTCTATAAGAAACTAAAATGATTTGAAATATATGGACATTTGTCCAACTTGAGAGAGGTAATAATAATAAAAGGAAGAATTAGAGCTGTCATTTCCCTAGTGTCCATAATGGATCAGGGATTTGACGTTAATTTCCTCAGTTAATCCTTGTCATATGTGGTTGGTTGATACTGCTGTATTCTCATTGTGTAGATTTCTTTTTTTTTTTTTTTTTTTTTTTAATGAGAGGGAGTTTCGCTCTTGTTACCCAGGCTGGAGTGCAATGGCGCGATCTCGGCTCACCGCAACCTCCGCCTCCTGGGTTCAGGCAATTCTCCTGCCTCAGCCTCCTGAGTAGCTGGGATTATAGGCACGCACCACCATGCCCAGCTAATTTTTGTATTTTTAGTAGAGACGGGGTTTCACCATGTTGACCAGGATGGTCTCGATCTCTTGACCTCGTGATCCACCCGCCTCGGCCTCCCAAAGTGCTGGGATTACAGGCTTGAGCCACCGCGCCCGGCCAATTGTGTAGATTTCTTAACAGAGGCTTAATGCTGTTAAGAAATGACCTAATTTCATGCTACTAGACATCTGACAAAAAGGGAATTTGAACTCATACCTCTGTGTTTCACAAAATCTCAGCATTTAACTGCTGTGGTTATCCTACAAAAGGCCCTTTCTATCAAAATAGATAGTTAAAAATTTATGAAGGAGGTGGTGAGGAACTACAATTGAGTTGAAGATACAGTTCATGCGCTTTAGGAACTTTCCATTTGGCTGGGGACTTGTATGTATATCCTTTACTTTTTCTGTTTCCACACTGTAGCACATATGTCACTGGATACAGTAAGTATTTTAGACATAACGACATGACACCATGCCTAGGGCGTAAGAGGCAGAATGTAGTGGTTCTTGTTTTTGCAAGTTCTTAGAGCCTAAGATCCTTTAGCTTTGCAGAAGAAAGATTAGTTAATGGATATAGACCATTTACTTTATGCATTAATAGTAATAGAAATGTTCTTAAAGATCAACAGTCATGACCTTCAGCACCAAAACAAAAAATTTTATGATAAGACGGGAAAGTCAATAAGGACAGAAGAATTGATTTCTTCCATTTAGCTAGATGAAAGCATACAATTTCTTCTTAACTGAGAACTTTTTCTTATTTGGCATTGAGAAAATAAGTTTTAACTAGAGAAACTTCTAGTTGCAAGAATTATTTAAAGCAGAAAAAAGATATGATATAAAAATGTAGGACATTTTAAAACATATTTTTTAAATGTACAGAACAAAGAAGAAATATGTTTATATAAAAGAGTGCATTAATTTGAGATGTAGGCATTCAGCTGTTTTCAAGAGTAGATAGAATCATAACTCTAGAGAAACTCGAGGGCATAGCAAATAAGTATGTTATGTGGAGTTTTCTTTACCAAAGAGTCAAATTTATAATTATGGAATCTGATTCATATCAGGTATATATTGTACAGTCATCTCCTATCCAAGCAGGAGAAATAAATAATTACTGTGGCAGAATCATTGAAAGTCTGGAACAATTCTTTATTTCTATAACATAAGTTTCTATGTTATTTTGTTTCCTATCATTTTTCCAGGTGATGATCTTAGCTGAAATGAAGAAATCAAGTGTTATAAATATCTTTATCCTATGTCTCAAAGTAGTCACTGGCCCTTTTCCATCTCCTACTTAGGTTAATAAACTTCCACATTCACTTCTTACTTCGATAGATACAAATACATTCAGATACAATTAGCAATGTATTTATGTGTATATATCTGTATATATGTATATGTGTGTGCATGTGTGTATGTGTGTGTAGTGTGTTTAAAATTAAAAGCAAGGCCATCCCCCAAAGGGTCAGCATAAAGAGAACTGTGTGTAAATCAAGGGATCTCTGGTGTAGAATAATGTTTGGAACACAAGACTTGAAACGAGAAACAGACCTAGTTATTAATTCATGTATCTACCAATGACTGAAGTAGTTTCACAATGTGAGTTTTGGGCATGTATTTATTAATAAAATTTCAGAACAATTAGTTTTTCAAAGCAACAGAGAGTATAGACATTTCCATGAGCCCTGCAGGTGCAGCAGCTCAATTTTTGGCTCCTGGATGGATCCTCTGGGACATAATGGTGCAAAGGGAGAAAAGCAAGCCTTCTACTTTATCCACATCAACAGATATAATTACTCTCAAAAAGGCTTTTGCGGAATTGAATATGAAACATTTCAGTCCCTGGAAACACCATATATAAAGGATATTAGAGGCAGTATGTCTATTGTTCATCTGCTAATGTCCCCAAATGTCACCAAGGTAATTACTTGGATGACATTTATGTGATGCAGCTGGACATTGTTACAGTTAATATAAAGCCTGCCTTTGGCAACCACTTTATTTCCACCTACATCAAACTGTGGGTGCATGATCGCTTTTCTTGGGAGAATACCTACCTCCCCCAAATGACATCTCTGCCCTCAGCTTTTTCTCCCTGTACTGCTGCGAACATTAATAACCAATGCAAAAGAAAAAGAAAAATAATACTATATTATTTATCTTTATCTTAAAATTTAAGTCTGGAACTTTTAGAAATGTTTCTAAAATAATTCGCAAAATATAATAACATTGATCTTTCCTCTGCTTTTTTTTTTTTCTCTTTTAGAAACAGGTTTCTATCATACCCAGGAATCTAGATTCACAAAATGAACATTGTCAAAAACCCATAATATGATATTCATTCTCAAATATATGATCAGCAAAGCTAGATTTTAAAATATGTGTATCAGAAGAGTATATTTTCAGAGACACAGATTACTAATTTTACCCCAAACTCACATGCAAATTGGAGCTTTGCCTTCCGACTCAGAATTGTCCCCAGAAGATTGGTGGCCAGGCACTGGTACGTGCCAATAACTTGATCTGTGTGGGGGCTACTGATTGCAAGACTGCCTCCTTCCAACCTGTAGTGATAACTCACGGTAAAATCAATGTCTGTGCCATTTTGCTTCCACCTTCAAGGAAAAAACATAAAGTTATGCTTATAATATATAGAGTCAATCACTCTCTGTCTTAAACAATATGTAGTTCTAATTCCTGCAACTATAAAAGCAGCAAAAAACAAAACATAATTACATGTGGAGATAATCCTACCAGTTTTATCAAAGGTAACTGTTTTGGTGAGCTGGGTGATACCAGTAACTGGATTATTTGAAAGATGTACTCTTTGTATGCTACATTTACCCAAATGAGGAAACAGAACTCTTGATGTGAGAAATAAAAATAAGACAGTCAGTCAATAATACTGGCCACCCTATTCCTTTAGCGACTTTTCAAATAACATATACCTTACCTGAACATCCACAATGGATAGCGCAAAATTGAATGTCAAAATGATTTAAAGATAGGAATTCAAGAAGCATATATTACAAATGGCAAGAATAATTTTACAATGCCAATTCAAGGCTGATAACAAAACAATAATAACCTGACTACTTTAGAACATGACTGCCTCTGTTAGTATGTTACTTGGAAAACTAATCATGTTGAAAATATTTCAATGGTACTTGGGAATGCCAAATTAAAATTGTACTTTAGCAAAACAAATGCTGTTTGAGAAGTTTTTATTTTAAAAAGCAAAAAGTCTCTTGGCTTAGCTATTAGTCAACAATTTTTTAGTACATAAATTAACTAGCTGAAGGGTCTTTAGAGTTATATTTACTTTCAAAGAATCATAATTAGTTTTAGAAATTTCATTTGGTCATTTTTAAGACAAATGAAAACCTGATAATTATCTCTAACCAGACTCACTTTTCCTACCTTGATACTCCCAACTCCATCAAAATCTCCAAATATTTGGAAGCATGAATCTTATATAACTAAAGAGATGCATTCCTAGGACACAGGCTGTGTATAGTCACATAGACCATTTTTTTTTTAAAACAGACACTTAAAAATATTGAATAATGACAACCAGTTGTACATGTAGAAAAATACCTTTTCTCACTCATTGCTAGCATCATGGCTGTCTCAAAAATGAAAGCCAGATTAATAAGAGAAAAACATATAATTTTATTTAATATAAGTTCTTCATGACATGAAAGCCTTCAGAAAAAAAAAAGTCTAAAAAACAGGAAATCCCATGTGTTTTTATGCTAGTTTTGATGAAGAGCAGAAGTATAATTGTAAAAAGAGGGTATGATCTAATGGTAATAAACTGGCGGGAAGTTAGCAAGGTATTTGTTCCAATTCTTTCTGGTTTCTCTGTGTCTTTAAGGAAGAAAACGATGTTTCTTTTCTCTGGGTACAGAAAGGATAACTCTGGAATAAAGCTTTTATGACCTGCTTCAGAGAAGAAGAGTGAGGAGAAGGTGAGAATGATCTTCCTGCTTCTGCTATTTTCTCAAATGCCAAGGCGCCATATTTCGAGCTGGTGTGACCTGAACCCCATCATAGTCATCTAGGAAAACAAGTGAATGATCTTTTCCTATGGAATATAGCCAATTTCCAAACCATGTTTTTTAGGGTTTATACCAGCTTTGCTATGATTCTCTGCTTTACACAAAAATCATATTAAAAATATTTTGGTGGGAGTGTTTTTTTTTTAAAATGACATTTTACAGAATTAATTCAAAGAGGTTGGGTGCAAGGGCTCATGCCTGTAATTCCAGCATTTTGGGTGGTCAAGGTGGGCAGATAGGTGGAAGCCAGGAGTTTGGGACCAGCCTGGGCAACATGGTGAAATCCATTTCTACTAAAAATACAGAATTAATTCAAATGTCATTGACTTCTTCAGGTGCATTTTCAAACATCCTATGGGGATAATCTGGCAAATGCCTACCAATGTAGAAAAGAAATATGAACTTAGGTGATCCTCTATGCTATTAAAGATGTGATGTGATGGATCAGATATCAAATCAATCAAACGTTTTGAAACAACTTTGTTAACTTTTAAATTATTTAGCCATTTCCTGCACACCTGAAAGTTGAAAGACATCAGTCAGAGTGCATTTGATTTGCTTAGATTTTCTTCCATCTTTTTTTTCTAGAGGAATTTGTAAAGGCTGCTCCTTGTTTTCAATATTAGGGTAAGAAAAAAGTAAAAAACAAAATAAAACGCTTCAAAACTTCTCTTTCTTTAGGCCTTTCTCAAGACACCAATATTCTCCTTGCCAGAACTCTAATATAGCTTTTGATAATGTGCTTACAGGGCATGATCTTTAGACGTCCATGTTCGCTATCATTTTCAAAGCAAAGGATATACCATACTTAGTTTGCCAGCTCTTTTTAATTTTGGAATCAATCACTGAAATAACTGCTGTCATCATTACATGCTCCTAATTAAGCTCAGTAATTGTTTTTCAACACAAATTCAAAGTTGTTGGCTTAGCTGCAGCAAATGAATTTTTCACAGTATCCCCATAATCATTCTGATCACTATGGTACAATGATTATTAAACGGCTCATATAGATCAGAGGTTCAACTCCTGGTGTGGGCTTTGTCCTAATTAATACGTTTAAATCAATAGATAAACAGTATTAATGAATTCAAATGATTGTCATACACACGTTTCTGATAGAATTGCATACTGAGGAGTGTTTTTCTATGATGCAACCTAGGGAATGTATTTTAAATGATTATTTTTAGCATCTGAATTAATATCATGTTAGTTCCAGAAAACATAATGGATTTGAACTAAAATCTTGACACTTTGTTGGGAAACATCCTTCACTTTTAAGCAGTTCAGTCCTGCCTCAAGAGTAATGGCTGGGCCAGGCTCAGTGGCTCATGCTTGTAATCCCAGCACTTTGGGAGGCCCAGGCAGGAAAATTACCTGAGGTCCGGAGTTCAAGTCCAGCCTGGCCAGCATCGTGAAACCCTGTTTCTACTAAAAAAAATATACAGAAATTAGTGGGGTGTGGTGGCACATGCCTATAATCCCAGTTACTCCAGAGGCTGAGGTAGGAGAATTGCTTGAGCCCAGGAGATAAAGGTTGCACTGAACCAAGAACACACCACTGCACTCCAGCCTGGCTGAAAGAGTGAGACCCAATCTCTAAAAAAAAAAAAAAAAAAAGCCTGTGGGCTGTGTTTGTTGACTGTCCTTCCATAATGCGTGTGCAAGTGCGTGTGTGCGAGTGTGTGTGCACACCCGTGTGCACTTGCGTGTGTTGTTTTTCAAAACTCGGCTTTGCTTTAGAATTACTTGGTATATTTGTTGAAAGTATGCATTTCTTTTTTGAGTTTTATTTATTTTTAATTGACAAATAATGATTGCACATATGTATAGGAAATAATAGGATGTTTCCATAAATGCATGCATTTTGTAATGATCAAATCAGAATGAGCATATTCATTAACTCAAAAATCTATCATTTGTCTGTGGTGAGAGCATTCAAAACCTTCTCTTCTAGCTATTTTGAAATATACAATACATTATCATTAACTATAGTCCCTCTACTATGCAAATGAGACTGGTAACTTATTCATCCTGTCTAACGATCACTTTGTACCCTTTGACCCAAGCGTCCCCTTTCCCTTCCTGTCCCTCCTTGACCCTCCCTGACCCAGCCTCTGGTAACCTCTATTCTATACTCTACTTCTATGAGTTGATTCTATGAAATCAACTTTTTTTAGATTACACATATGAGTGAGATCAGATGGTATTTGTCTCTCTGTGCCTGGCTTATTTCTGAGCCCGTCCCCAGGCCTCTGACAGAGAACACCAAAATCTGAATTTTAAGTCTCTCTGGGTGATTGTGATGTACACTGAATATGACTTCATTACCCCTGTGGAAAGAGTCCTAGTCCTAGCTTTAGCATCCCTTGCTGCATATACTTGAACAAGGTCTCTGATTTCCCCAGAATTCATTTCCACAAGTAATATGGTGTGTGCAATAATGTATATTCTGCTTATTTCATAGGATTGTTAAGAGGATCAAGTGGGGAAAATGAATAAAAAGAATAGAAGGGCCCAGTGACTACTACTATCGTTTTTCCTTACAGGCCTAGAGCTTCTCCAGACTTAAGGTTGGGTTCATAACTGGGGTAGAGTAGACTAATCTACAGAAAGGAGTCTCATCTGGTGACCAGGTAGACAGAAGATGTGTCAGAAATCCTTTTTCTGTAGAGAGTATATCCTATATAGAAATAATTTATGTGTATGTTATTTCATTTTTCTAACTGAAATATATATTCTGAGATAGAAAAAGGTTTATTGCTACATGATTTTCCTAGACTTTCCAGGTATAAGCAACCCTTCCAAAGCATCATCTTTGGGTAGTCCATTTTTCTTCCCTTTGCAGGGCTTCCTGGCTGGACTTCATATTCTCATGTGTTGTGTGGTCTTTGAAAGAACAAAGGGCAATCCTTTCTCATGGGAAAGCCTAAGCTACTTCAAAAGGATTGCTTTTAATGTTCCTCATATTCCCTATGAGATTTTATTTGCTGTATGGAGTTTACTAAAAGAAATAAAATGTGTCTTAAAATCAAACCCTGCCTCATTTTATGAATAAGGAAGATAATACTAGGAGAGAAAACTGATTATTCCAAAGTCACAAATGGATTAATAGAGCTGTGGTTAGAAATAATAACTCTTAGTTCTAAGTCAAGGGTTCTTTTATGTTGCTTTATACTATACTCAAGTAACCTCAAGTAATGTTGGAATCTGTGAATTATAAAGACTTTCCCTCTAAGACACACACATACACACACATAAACAATCTCAGGTGAATAAATTGTGAGGATTATTTTTAAAAATAAAATTTAAGGTAGAAGTGTCATATTAAAACTGAAATTTTACATTTTGTTGCTAATGCACACTATCTGAAACACCTCTGTCCTTTGCTTTATTATCAATAATATTGGATATGCATCTGACATTTAAGCATTAAAAAATTCTTTTCTCACTCTCTTTCCATAGTTTCTTGCCTATGAGTAAGTGAAAAAACAGACATTGGGGCCTGCTGGAGGGTGAAGAATGAGAGAAGAGAGAGGATTGGGAAAAATAACTAATAGATACCAGGCTTAATACCTGAGTGACGAAATAATCTGTACAACAAACCTCCATGTCACACGTTTATCTACATAACAAACCTACATATGCATCCCTGAACTTAAAAGTTAAAAAAAAGAAAAAAAAAAAAGGAATACGCAAAACCAGGTTATGATGGTTGGAAATAAGTACCTGAATTACTTGTCTTTAGCTTTATCTCATATTCAGAAAACTTTAGTCTGTCTTATATTCAGAAAGCTTTCAAAAATTTATATGAATTCTTACATTCTTCCTTTACTAACCACTAGGATCAAACTAATTAGCTCTCAAAAATAAAATTGCTACCTGAAGTATTAGGTGATCTCAATAAATGTATTAATCAAATTTTCATATATTTAACCATATATTAAACTAATAAGACAGCTCATCATTTTAAAAAAACTAACAAATCAACAAACGAAGTGAGTGACCCAAATTTGCAAAGTGAAGGATCTTCCTCTAACTGCTAAGTTGCATTGGTTTCGGTATGATAAAGACAAGGAAGCTTTAGTATGTGGAATGAGAAGAAGTGGTTTTTCAGCTCTTTTGCTGTAAAAAGAAGATGCTAAAGTTGGCTCAAAAAAATACAAGATAAGGTAGAATTGCCTTTAGCTTTGAAGTCATTTAGCTAATTAAGTGCATTTAAGTCACTTAATTAATTAATCTGGACAATTTTAGGATCTAAATAATCATGCACATCAACAGTGTATTTATACTGCAAAATAAAATTAGGCTAAACCAGCTTATTTTGCCAAAATAGACTGAAATTGTTACTTTGCGTGTGTGTGTGTGTGTGTGTGTGTTTGTGTGTGTGTGTGTATGTGTCATTTCAACTTCACATCTAAAAATTAAGACTTAAAATGCTTTTAAAACCCAAAGCTACAAAAGTTAATATTTATTTTCTTTGCCTGCATTAACACTACATATACAGTTTTTACCAACTCAATATCCTTATTATTTACCTATGTATATTTATGCATGTATATATTTTCAAATTTCTAAATTTTACCCACAGTATGAATCAAACTCTGCCTTTGCTGTAACTTTGTAAGAACAAAAACATTACTGACCCTTTCTCAATATAATTCCACACATAATATGTGAGAAACAAATAGCTTTTTTTTTTTTTTTTTTTGAGACAGAGTTTCACTCTTGTTACCCAGGCTGGAGTGCAATGGCGCGATCTCGGCTCACCGCAACCTCCGCCTCCTGGGCTCAGGCAATTCTCCTGCCTCAGCCTCCCGAGTAGCCTGGATTAGAGGCATGCACCACCATGCCCAGCTAATTTTTTTTATTTTTAGTAGAGACGGGGTTTCACCATGTTGACCGGGATGGTCTCGATCTCTTGACCTCGTGATCCACCCGCCTCGGCCTCCCAAAGTGCTGGGATTACAGGCGTGAGCCACCGTGCCCGGCCCTACAAATTGCTTTTTTTCTTCTTATTTGCCCAGAATAAAAATACTATTTCTGCCTTAGAGGGTACATAGGTGTCTTTAACATATTTTTCTAAAATCAGTATTTTTGGGTAACATGACTCACCGGTGAAGTCACATAATTTTATCTGAAATAAATCTAGATATCCATCTTGATTCATTCTTTATAAAAGACATTTTCATAATCCTTATATATGTAGCAACAGAGGCTGCAGTCCCACATTGAGTTAGGGGTGGGAATGCAAAATGGGCTTGCATTTTAGTCTTTCAAATTGGGGGAAAAATCTTTCTTTCATTTCTCTATTTTTTTTTCTTTTCTTTTATCTTTCTTTCTTTTCTTCCTGGCTTCCTGTATTACATGCTTCCTGTCTTTCTCTCCTCTCTCTCCCTTTCCTCTCTTCTCTCTCTCTCTCTTTCAATTCTTACCGTAATATGGCAATGTATGGCACCAATCTCAAGAATAAATGTTCTAAGCAGACCTAATCAGTAGGATGGAGACATCATTATTGTTATCTGGAGATAGAGGGTAGGGGGATAATTATTGCCTGTAAAGTGTCATAAGGGAACACCTTGGGATACTAGAAATATGTATATCTTTATCTGAAGTATTGTCACATAACTGTACTCCCATAGAGAAATTCCTTGAGCTGGACACTATAAATTAGGACATTTTAAAACACACTTTATTTTGTGAATGTTTTGGCTCAGTGACAAAGAACAAAATAGTGTGGTGCCCCGAGGTGGGATTTTACCTATAATGAGGTGAAGGGTGACCATTAGCAGCACAATTCAGGATGATCTCAGATTTTGATAAATCCAAAGGAAAAATGACATCATGTGGCTCTTGAGTAAAAACAGGACGGCTCAAAAGACCATCACCTGGGGGAAAAAAAAGAATAAATCACATGAAAAAACATTGCCCTGTTTTGAATGCAAGTCTATATGAAATATCAAGTCAACACACATATTTAAAATCATTTTATTTTAAAACAATATCAAACTCAAAGAAAAAAGTTATAAAATTGAAAAAAGAATTTTTTTCTCTTGGAACTCAATCCCCTATTACCCAAATAAATTGGTTTCTATTTCCAACAAAGGGCACAACCCCTCAAAACCCAACAATATCAAGAAGTTAACATTGATTCAGCACTAAGTATCTAATCTTCAATTCCCATTACCCATTTTTTTCTAATAAAATACATTTTTGTAGTTTTGCTTTTGTTGTAGACATTGTCTCACTCTGTCACCCAAGCTAGAGCGCAGCAGTGTGATCACATCTCACTGCAGCCTCTAACTCCTGGGCTCAAGTGATCCTCCCATCTCAGCCTCAGGGGATTTAAGCAAACTTCTGTGTCCTTGTTATTAAAATAGATGCAACATCTAGATCAGATGGTTGTTTTGTGATTTAATAATATATTGTTTATAAAATATGTCACATTGTGCCTTATAACAAGTAAATATATAGTCATCAAATTATGACATTCATCATCATCATTATTACAGAGAAGGAAATTGAAACCCAGGAAGTTGAATCATCTTTTCCAAATTTGCCAACTGTCTTAAGATAGAGCAAGAAATTAAACTTCAGTTTCTTGATTCCCTCTCCACTGTTTTCACCATCCACTCAGATCTGCTACCATCTCCTTAGTCTTCTAAAATATTTGCAATTGGGTAAAATTAGTTATTTTATTAACCTCATCTTAAAATTAAAATTTTGGTACTTTTTATCACTGACCTAGAAGTGTAGATAAATAGAGGTTATAATTCTAGCCTTGTCAGTTACTGGCTCCCCAATGCTGGACAAGTTACTTTACCACCCTTGTTCTCTGATTTCTCAGCTGTTAAAGGAGGATTCTATGTCTTACATCTCAGTGTTGCGTAAATGATGATTGAGAAAGAGGATTGAAGATGCTTTACTGATCTTTCTGACATCAATGTCTAATGAAATGTGCAAGACATTATAAATGCAAATAACAAGCAAACATAAATTAATGATGCCTGAAAAAGAAAAGGAACATATTCTAACGCTACTGATTCGAAATCATTTAAAGAAAAAAAAACTTTGGAGTAAAAACAATCTGCTCAGGCTCAGAGAGGTGAAGGAGTTCTTGATTTCCTAATGTTGTCCTCACACCCCGTATTTACTGGTGAAATAACAGCATTCTGAGAAATCTCTTTATAACTTCCAAATGTGGAGATAAGCAAATTTGTATGTACACAGATGGAAGAGTCTTATCTTTTTCCTTTACCTCTTCCTGGCTGAAGAGCAATGAAAAGGACATCTGATAAAAAAAAAAAAAAAGGGTAGTGGGGAAACATGGGTAGTAAAGCTGACTATATTTAACAGACTAGTAATATCATGCCTATGCACTCAGAGGTGAAACCTCTGAAGCCCACTAGAAAAGTGATACATCTCCCAATGAACTATACTGATGCCTCTTCCAACAATCTTGTTGCAATTTATTAAAAAAGAAATCTCCGAATAGAGAGAAGGAACCAGATACCCTAAAAAGGCTGAACTTTCCTTGGCCCCATCATTCTCTCAGGCTACAAAATGTGGGTACTCATGATATATGCCATCTCCAAACTGGAGTTAATAAGAAAAAAAAAAACTGTTCTCAAATATAATAAAAAGAAAGTTCAAAAAATATATTTTCTCATTATGTAAAAAGTGAATTTTCTGTACACAGTTTCTCAAGTATGAACAGTAAGAAAAGAAATGGAATAGTAACTATGCAAATATACTGCAGCAATAAAAGAGTAAAACATGGCATGACCAAGACAGACAAAATACCCAATCTAGAAGAAAATATAACTCCACGAAACCTAGGGAATTTCTCAAAACTGTTTTATGCTATAGATAAGAACATGAGTTTTTAAAAATAGCATAACAATGGCAATATGAAAAAAATACATGGACAGTAAAACCAGATAAATTTGGAGACTGTGAACCTAAGGATACAAACTGTAACCCAGGCAGCATCAACAAATAACAAATAAATCAATTAGAATAGGCAAGTAACAAAACAGAAACCCACTGAAAGTAACATTACTGCTAGAATATTTTGAGATGATTGTAATTATCTTACATAATTTGAAAAAAGCGCAGATAATAAAACATTGAGGAGAAGGTAATGGATAAGAAACATAGATTAAAAACGAGTCAACATAAAAATCCTTTATGTCACCAAGTTAGAGAATCAAACACATGTATCAGTAAATATCACTAAGAAAAGTTACTATAAACAGAAAGAACATATTCCAGAAATATTTGAAAGAGGAGTACTCAACACCAAAGCATTTGCTGACTAAGTGACTAATATTCAAAGAACATCAGAAGGAAGCTTCTTCAAGAAGACTGGGCAGAAATAGCAAATTAAGTAAAAGAGTGAAAGGATGGGAACAGTGGCTCATGCCTGTAACCCCTGCACTTTGAGAAACTAAGACAGAAGGATCACTTGAGGCCAAGAGTCTGAGAACAGTCTGGGTACTATAGGAAGACCCTGTCTCTACCAAAAACCAAAAGAAAAAGAAATTAGCTGGGCATGGTGGTGGGTGCTTGTAGTCGCAGCTACTTGGGAGACGAGGTGGGAAAATCCCTTAAGCCCAGGAGTTTGAGGCTGCAGTAAACTATGATTACACTGCTGTACTGTGCCCTGGGTGACAGAGTAAGACCCCATCACACACAAATACGCACAGAAGAGTGCAAGAAAAAACTCAAAATAAGCTGGGATTTTAAACATTATCATTTTATACCAGAAGACAATGCAGAAAAGTCTATGAATATTCCAAATGAAAGGGTGATGTATTTTCACTAATGTATCTTTAAAGTATAATGGCATCCAACAGACACATCTGAACATTAAAAAAACTAATATAAAAAAGCTAAAATAAATAACATAGATGATTATTCTTAAAGAGATCACTTAATAATGAAATCCATTCATTTAAATATTAATCAATATACAGATCTTGAAATGAAGGGGGAATAATGGGGGACACAGAATACACTCAAACACAAAACTTACACTTAAGAACTCATTAGTTTTAGCTATAGAACAGAATATAAATGCCATAAGCTTGATAATATAAACAACAAGATAAAAAAATGAGGAGTGAGCAAGGGAATATAATTAGAAATGTATGAGTGCTAATGGCTTTCATAGCAAAAAGTCTATAGATAGATATATGTATACATATATATGTAATATTGTATTTACAAAGGTACTCTGACCTCGTAGCATAATTCATTGTATCTTTTAACCTTACAGAAATTATTTAGAAAAAAATTCTTTGTTGTCTCAAATCATTCATTACAAGTGCAAATTATTCATCATTTTTACTTTGTTTTATGTTAAAGAAACATCTGATTTTTTTTTAATGAAGAAAAGAGATGGGAAATAAATATGCTGTGATGATAACTTAATTTTTGATGGTGGGAATATGAATGAATTTTTTGCAGATCTCCATAAGAACTTTTTAAAATTTCCAACCCTGACCTCCTGCACAAAATAAGAAAACCTGGTTGAAATAATGCATACTAAACCATATGCATTATGCCAGGCACAAAGCTAGCATACAACAAATGCTAATTCAGTTGCTTTCCTTTACTTTCTCTCAGAGAAAAGTCTGGTTTAAACTTCATGTAGTCCAAATTGGGAGTATAACTTGCCTTAAGAATATCCAATATTTGTGAGAATGATTAGTGGTTTTCAAAAAAATATATACATACGCCAGTTGCCAAATTAAATACCTATGATGCCTTTTGTGAGATGCACATTTCTGTTCCCGTTTGATGTATGACAAACTTAACCCTAAAGACATTTTCTAACAAACTTCAGTTCATTTTGAAAGACACAGAAGTTTGGTCTTGTTGAATTATCATCAGTCACTTGATATCATTCATGTTTTTCATTTAAATTTGTTTGTTACCAAATTTTTAAAAGCTTGAATTTACAACACTTGATAAGTAAAATATCTAGTTTTCAATTAAATGTTTAATGTCTTTTGGTAAATTCTTGGATTTTCCTTATACTGTAATGAAATGATTAAATAACAGCAAGTCTTTATTGTTTTGTCTGTACTATCAGAAAGCAAGGACAACATTGGTTTTCTCTACAGGAACAGCTGAAAATGTGACAATATGACATCAAAAACAAGAAATCAAAATGCTTTTTCAAATACTTTTGTTTTAAGAATGTATTAGAGGATAAGAATCGTGTTGGCATTTTTGAGCCACTATAATAATTAGTGAGTAATTGTATTGAAGACACATACTACTATACAATCAACAATGAGTATAATATTACTCTCTACAAAATGTTTTATTTAAGAGGCTGGGCATGGTGGCTCACACCTGTAATACCCAGCCCTTTGGGAGGCCAAGGCGAACAGATTGCTTGAGTCTAGCAGTTCAAGACCCTAACTCAAAAAAAAAAAAAAAAAAAAAAAAGTTTTATTTGACAGTAAGGTAAGAACTTTGCAATAGGTGGACACTGAAAAATAAATGCGTCTAAGTGATAATTAAATGAAAATCATACAATATTGTTGAAAATGCATATAGGGGTTCTGTCCTACCTTTCTTCTTCCATTATCTTCTATGGAATTAAAAACTTAACTGGATGATGTAATTGCAATATTAGATCTAACCTACCACTATCTAAAGTTCATTATCATTCCCTAAGTATTGAGAAGTTCTGATTGTAATGCAGTTACATTCTGGGATTTCTGAGTGGCCCGGGAACTATTTCATGGAGAAGTAGCTCTTAATCTATGGAGAGACTTAAAGGCATGTTTAATCTACTTTAAGCCGTTTCTTGAGCCATGGATAACTGGACGAGAATGTCTGTTATGTTCTTCTTAGGCTCTTGCATTTCTCTTGTCCAGTAATTTAGATTTTTTTTTTAATTTTTATTATTTATTTATTTATTTATTTATTTTGAGACAGAGTTTTGCACCGTTTCCTGGGCTGGAGTGCAGTGGCAAAATCTTGGCTCACTGCAACCTCTGCCTTCCAGGTTCAAGAAATTCTCCTAGCTCAGCCTTCCAAGTAGCTGGGATTACAGGCACCCACCAGCACACCCAGCTAATTTTTTTTTGTATTTTTAGTAGAGATAGGGTTTCACTATGATGGCTAGGCTGGTCTCCAACACCTGACCTTGTGATTCACCCGCCTTGGCTTACCAAAGTGCTGGGATTACAGGTGTGAGCCACCACACCCAGCAATTTATAAATAATATTAAGCAATTTATAAATAATATTAAGCTGGTTGCTTAAGCAGAGACATGGATGTACATAACTCTTAGAATACCCATTGTCCATAAAACTCATGAAGAGGTAAAGAATTTCAGTCTACACAAAGGCAGAAATTGAGATAAACAGATGATGGGGAAGAGGCGTGAAACAGAATGATGGAGAGAATGAGTAATTTAGAGAAGAGAGGCTTTATTTTCTGAATTTTTAGATCCTTGGTTTCAGTTTCTAGTGAGATCTGCCTCCAGGTTACATGAACCACCAACTGTATGGTTTCTGCTTCTTCCAACGAAAACAGCCTTGAGAAAGACAGCTTTAAATAAACCATAGAAAGAGACCAGTATTTGGCTGCTTTTCTTCTCTCCAGAACTACAAAAGTGCAGACAACCTGGGCTTTAGAGGAAATCATAACGGCAAACTCACATACATTAGAAAGCCCATATCTAAAAGGACACAGAACTAAAATTCATATTATTTATGGTTCTACTTGAATCACATCGTATGAGTCTGGGCAAATTTCAAATTTCACAGAGGGATAAGACTAGAGACCTCCAAGATCGTACTCAGATGTAAAGTACCTGAGATCTTTCTGGGTTAGAATTTTGTCTCTACCAATATATGTACCCACCCAGGCTCCTGGAACCTCCAGAATGTCTTCTGCTGCAGAAGTCTAATTTGCAAAACTGTTCCAATGCCTGTGAGGATTTCCCATTTGTATGTGTTGTGCCATTGCCTACTGTTTAGGCAACTGATGAAAGGGGAACCTGGAAGTCAGAGGGTCCGTAGTGAGTCATATTTGCATTGAATGGCAGGGCCAGGCCTCCAGGGAATGTGAGGGTCACTGAGAAAGTATCCCATGCCTAAAAGGAAAGTGTCATTAAAATAAAAAACACCATGCCAGGTCAAGAGAGATACCAAGGAAGTAAGAAAATGTTTTATATATTAGTACCTTTAATAGCAATTTTTTTCTGCCTTTTGGACAAGGGGCCTCACATGTTCATTTTGTACTGGGGTCTGCAAATTATGCAGTTGAACATGACTAAAACTTGCAGACATTAAATAATTAGCTCAAAATGACATCCCAAGTAATAGTCCAGAGCTAGTATTCAAATCCAGGTTTGACTCCAAGACCAGAGTGATACAAATTATATATCCACTGAAGTTTTACATACTTTCAGTACTGAAAATGTTCTACCCTCCCTGTCTCCCTGGCTTTACTTTTCTTCTGTTATCAAGCCTCTACCTTAGTTTTTCAAACTTATACTCTTAAATCTGTAGAGTTTAACCTAGACTTAACTCACTTAATATCTTTCTCGGAATGCAGGTTCTATAAAGTTTTGAACCTTTTTTTTTCCTTCCTTCCTTCCTTCCTTTTCCTTCCTTCCTTCCTTCTTCCCTCCTTCCTTCCTTCAGTCCCTCCCTTCTTCCCTCCTTCCTTCCTTCTCCCTTCCCCTGCCATATGTATCTAATTTTACCAATTTTCTTTAGACTTCCAGGAAAGTCACAAAGTTTTAAAACAGAAAAAATACTTAGAGAAATGTTCACCTAATTTACAGAAAAAAAGGGAAAAAGTAATTTTAGAGGGGTCAAGTGTTCTACTTAAGAATTACAGGCAGATCTGAATTTTAAATCAGAAGACCAAGCTCTGAACTGAGATCTCACTGCCTGTTTTGTTTAGCTTTTGAGGGGTTTTATGCAGTGAAGATATGTCAGACTTATTTTTTAGGAGAAAAAAAGGAAAAAAATAAACTTTGTCAGCTATGTTCAAAAATAAAGATGATAAAGCTAGAGTTTTCAAAATAGTTATGAAATTATCATACTAGTCTTAGTAGAGAGATGTATCTTACTAAGGTTGTGGGAGCAAGAATTGAAAGCAAAGATGAAAGGTGGTTTCAGTTAACTGAATGTGGGAGGATGATTAAAGGGAAAGGAAACATTAAGGACTGCCTGGAGATTTGTTGTTTTTTGAAACAGAGGAATAAGGAAAAGAGAAAAGTTTGTACTAGAAGAAACACTAATTCAGATACAAAGACTGATTTTGATGGGTCCCGGGGCAAACAGGTTTAACTATCCAACCAACAGCTGGAGACACTGATGTTGTTCAATATTAAGGGCTGTATGGGAGACTGATTTTTGATTTGTTGCCTTTTAAATTGTAATGCAAATAAATTTTTATTGTAATAATTACTTGATCATACTACTTTCAACAATTGCATTTGGAGCCATTTCAGAAGTATATGTTCAAAATAGCTTGAACATCAAGCATCAGTTAGATTCAAGCCATTGAAATCAGCGCTCATTTAACAAGATCCAAAGCTGGACTGCATCTCTGGACTGGACACTCAGTGGCATCTTACTCTACTTATCACCAAAGAAGTGAAGAAGAGGAGCTGGACAGTCACCAGACAGTAGTCGTGCTTATTATTTCTTTCATGCAGTAGACATTTGAGAAGACAATTCTTAATGCAAAAGCTGCTTTTAACATAAAAGAGTCATTCTGGTTATTTTCATGTTACTCTAGCAGAATGAACTAATGGCATACACATGTTGTAAAGTTGATGATCTGCAGTATTTCAGTCCAGTCAGACATCTATGGTGACCTTGTAATTTGAGGCTAAGCATTAAAACTGTCTGAAATGTATATGCCATATTGGAAGTGGCATGCAGATCATAAAGTAAATTATAATAAGAGTTCATTAGCATATATTTGACATTCTGTTGATCTCTTTAGGTTAAAGCCTGACCAAAATAAAATTCTACATCATTGCTTATCTAGATATTGCCAGCACATAGTGATAAATCCAACATAAGTAAACTCAACCAACTTTTACTAGCTCTAACTCTGTGTTGAACCTTCTTTATGCACTGACAATGTAAAAATAAATAAGTGAATTTCATTCAAGAAGCCGGCACTCAAGTAAGAATAATTTGGGAAGTGCCAGGAATAAAGTTAAAGTTGTACATGAATTATCTTCTTTGGTCCTTGCAAGAACTCTGTGAGGCAGATTCTAATATTTCCATTTTAAAGATGAAGAAAGGTTTAGACAATGGAAGTAATTTGCTCAACATCAAATAGCTAAAGAGTGGTGAGGCTTAATTTTGAATCTAAGCAAACTGACCCAGAACTCATACTCTGAATCACTATGATGTATACTCCAGAAAGGGAAGCCACCAAGAGAACAATTAACGAACTACAATATTACAGGATAAGTATCACACCAAAAGTATAAATATAATTTCAAAGGAGCCTAGAAGGGGAAGCAATTAATTATACCCAGATGTTTTGGAAGAATGCCAAAAGAGGCAACATTTGAGCTATGAGTAAAAGAATAAAAATAAGAATGCCAAAGAAGCAAAAGTTATAGTCAGAAAGTTCTAAGAAGAAGAATAGCTTGAATAAAGATGTGAAAAAAATCTGTCATTCAAAAAAATATAACAGTCTGGAAGGTAGGAGACTCGTGAAACAAAAAGATGGAATGGTAGATTTAGAACAGTTTTGAAGGACCTTAAATGACACGACAGAGGTTTGAATTTGATCTGTAAACAGTTAGAAAACATGGAAGTGCTTTCAGTTTTAAGCAGGATTATGATATGTTTAGATCTATGACTCACCAGAGGAAGGATGGGGAAAGAGAAACCACAGATCAAGGAGATTATTTATCAAACGTTTGAAAACACTGAGATAATTGGGCATTGTCAGTAGGAATAAAGAGAACAAGAATGATATGAGAGCTATTTTGAAGTATGTAGGCACAATGCCAACAAAATATTATAAATGATTTGATGTGAGGAAAGAGGCAAAGACAGCATTAAAGATTACTCTGAGTTAGCTATTAGGGATGAATGCAAGAATGCACGTATGTGGAAGTCCTTAGCCGTTAAAGAAAAAAGGAGAAGAGAAAGATGAGGAGCAGTGAGGATGAAAGAAGATGAGAAAGCAGATATGTTTATTTTTTATCCATTTACAGAACAATCATTTATTTGTGGTATTACTATGAGCAAGAACCATCTAAGAGTCTGAAAATACAGCAATGAACAAAACAGGTAACATTGAGTCTGTGACAGAGCTTGTATTCTAATGGAGGGAGGCATAAGATAAATCAACAAATAAGCAGATGGTATATGAGAACGCTGTGAGTGCTATGGAGAAACATAAAGGGTAAGGGAGCTAGAACTGCTGAAGTGAGGTATTATTTTATAAAAGGCAGTGAAGGAAGGCATCACTGATTTGGCGACATCTGAACAGAGATCTAAAGAAAAGTGGGTAATAAAAGATGCACTGAGAAAAAATTCTAGGCAGAGGAACAGCAAGTGTCAGATCCCTGAGGCTGAAAGTATTGATATAATTTAAGCGAAAACAATGGTGGCTAAGACCAAAGTATTTGTGCTACAGATGAATAATAATGGGATTCTAGATTTCTTTTTGTATATTAAAGCAATGAGATTTATAATATGTTGGAAAAAATTTGGAAATCATGAATGAATATAAGGTATTCAGCCTCAGGAAATGGAGGGATAGGTTTTTCATTTTCTGGGGAGAGAAAACAGTCAAGTAGAAGTTTTCTTGTGCTGGGGTCAGGCGGAAGACCGAGTTTGGTTTTATAAATATTGAGTTTCAGGTTTCTATTAAATATTCTACTAAAACTATCTAAGGTGACATTCAATCAATGAACCTAGAGTTCTAGAGATAATTATAAACTGAAGATATATGCATTTGTGGGTCATCAGATTGAGTGTATAAAAAGCAAAACAAACAAAAAAGACCCTAAAAACTATCCTGAAGACACAGCGACAACTTAAAATCACACTGGTGAGAAGGATCCAGTAAAGGGATTGAGGAACAATAGCCAGTGTTGTAGGAGTGTCCTATGATAGTGATGGATTAGAATCTGAAACTAAAGAAGCATTACAAACAAGTGAGTGGTCAGCTTTGTCAATCAGGGAAGCTAGGCAAACAAGATGAGGCAAAAACATACCACTGCATTTAGTGATGTGGAAGAGGTTACTAAGGAACTAGCAAGAGTTGTTGAGTCCTGAAAGGAGTGAGGACATGGAGTGTGTGAAGAGAGGAATTGAAGACAGTGAGTCTAGAAAAAAAAAAAAAAAATTCTTAGGAGTTTCTCATAAGAGTCTAGAGAAATATAGAAAGTCATGGAGACGTGCATTTTGTTGAGATGGGATAGTACATTATATTGATGTGTTTCTGGGCATTACTGAGTTGCATGAGAACATGATGATGCAGGACAGAGAGAAGACAGTGACACCCTGGAGGTGACAGGGGAGGCACTGAGTCCACAGTGTAGTGGCTGTTCTTAGAAAGAAAGCTTCCATCCACAGTAACAGGAGGGAGTGCAGAGTAAATGGAGACAGATGGAAAATACACTGATGCATGTGGGGTAGAAAGCAAGTTAAAATTGTCTTCTGATTTTTTTCTTATTTCCTTGGGAAGTAGGAAGACCATCAGCTGAGACAGATGATAGGAGAGGAAGTATGGGAAGTTTAAGAGGGATGTACGTGTGAAATGATCTTCTGGAGAAAGAGAAAGTATTTGGACTAGAAATATGTGATAGGACATATCAGGAAAACTTGTGAAAATTTCAATATGGACACGGAAAGACTGCAGAGTACCCTGCCTAGTGCACTTTTTATAATATTAACTCTACCTTTCAATGACTCTCAACTACCTTACAACAATGTAAAGAGGAGAAAACTATTAAGAATGTAAATGATTTTAATCACTGAAATGCAAATAAACTGTGTCCAATGGAATGCAAGTGATCTTTTTTTCCCATTTTTCCCTAAGGGATAAGCCAAACTTTTTACTTGTTTGCTTTTGTAACAGCTTTCTTAAAAGATAATTCACATACTATGCAATTTACCAATGGTAAGCCTGTACTGCATCTATTCATACATTCATTTTAGCATTCCTTATCACTACACATGTGGGGTACTTTGAATTCTTCTTTGAATAAGTTGTAACATTTTACTAGTTCCTTCATTAATCAGTGAGTTAAACAAAATCTTTCATGTGGTCTTTTACATTTGTTTGAGATTAATGATTTTGCAGTTTTAAAAAGTATCATTAAACATGTTAAATTTGCATTTTGTGACGGACTTGTAGATACAGACATCTGTAGGTAGCTATAAGCAGGAGTCTGGTTGGGAAAAGAGACTGAGTTTGATGGCATTGCTTTGTAAAAGGCAGTAACAGCATGGGATTGAATAAAAAGAGAGCTAAGGATGAAAACCAGGAACTGTCAACAAGGGAACTGACAAAAGAAAAAAGAGCCAAACGTTCTGAGGAAGATCTGCATGAGAAGTTGAGACTATTTTGCAGAACAATTGTACTATTTTTTTTTTATTGTTGCCATAACAAATTAGCCCAAACTCAAGTCTGTAAAACAACACAACTTTATTATCTTATAGTTCTGTGGGTCTGAAATCCAAAATGGGTCTCACTGAGCTAAAAGCAAGGTGTTATCAGGGCTGCATTTTCTAGAGGATCTGGAGTGAAATCCATTTCCTTGCCTTATACGGCTTCTAAAGGGTGCCCATGTACCTTGGCTTGTGGACACCTTTCTCTGTCTTTAAAATCAGCAACAGCATGTTGAGTCCTTTTCACATTAAATTACTCTATTATTCTGCCATAGTCACATTTTCTCTTTTTCTACTTCCCTCTTCTATCTCTACTTCTAAGGCTCACCCAGCTTATCCAAAATAATCTCTTTAAGATCAGCTGATTAGCAATCTTAATTCCATCTTCAACCTTAATTTCTCTTTGTTTTGTAATCTAACATATTCACATGTTCCAGGGATTAGAATATTGACATTTTCGGGGGCAATTATTCTGCCTAACCCATTCATCATATGGGAGGACAAAAGGGGAGAGTTTTTAACAAGGAGGATGTAGCTAAGAGTTATATCGGCAAACTGACACAAGAACAGAAAATCAAACACCGCATGTTCTCACTCATAGGCGGGTGTTGAACAATGAGAACACATGGACACAGGGAGGGGAGCACTACACACTGGGGTCCGTTGGGGGGGAATGGGGGAGGGGCAGGGTGGTGGGGAGGTGGGAAGAGATAGCATGGGGAGAAATGACAGATACAGGTGAGGGGAAGGAAGGCAGCAAACCACACTGCCATGTGTGTACCTATGCAACAATCTTGCATGTTCTTCACATGTACCCCAAAATCTAAAATACAATTAAAAAAAAGAGTTATATTGGCTATGTATGTTAAGAGTTAGATATGTCAGAGGGTAACAGTGAAGGAAAAGAGCAACAGCAATAAGGCACTAATGTGGACCATCAGAAAGTCTCTTGTTTCTTCTTTGGGAGGAATTTCATCCTCAAATCAAGATGAATTGAGATATAAAGGCCAAGCTTGAGATAAACTGAGGACTGAAATAAAACTATGAAATGGTATGGAGATTGCTCTATAAAGAAGTTAGACGGCAAAGAGAAGAGAGAGGTGAACAGAAACAACAGCAGGACCTAGAGGAATTGTTTGTATGCACGTATTTCAGTTTTGATTATTTATCTTTTCAAGATGAAAGAGACAAGCCTATTTGTACAATGACGCTGAGGGGCCAACCGAGCAGGAAACTCAGATTCTTTCTTTTGAACTTCTGGGTATTTGACCCTATTAATTTCCCAATTTTAGAACACTTCAACATTAGCCTTTGAAAAATAACAGCATATTGTCAACTATACCAAACACCTAAAACCACTTTTTTAAAATGTCCCAGAGTAAAGATGCTAGAAACCCCATAAAGCCTATTACTATCATTGAGATATTACAGGGGACCATTGGTTACTTTTTGAGAAAAGATTGTGTCTCTCTGAAGTGTCATTGGTTCTATGTATATACCAATAATATAAGCATTTGGAAAAAACTAAGAGTATTTGTAAAGGTAAATTCATGAGTGGCTTAACAACAGAAATGCATTATGAGAAATATATCATTAGGCCATTTCGTCATTGTGGGAACTTACACAAACCTAGACAGTATAGCCTGCTGCACACCTAGGCTATGTGGTATAGCCTATTGCTCTTAGACTACAAACCTACACAGATAGCATGTTACTGTACCGGATACTGTAGACAACTGTAACACAATGGGAAGTATTTGTGTCTCTAAACATGTCTATACATAGAAGAGATATCATAGTTCTAAGGGACCACTATCTTATATGGAGTCTGTCATTGACCATAATGTTGTTAGGCAGTGCATGACTGCACATAACTGACGGGAATACTCTGAAAACATCTGGAATGGCAAACACAGATACGCACCCCGAGTGTGCATTATTTGATGATAACAGACATAATTTTAGTACCATGGTTTCAATGCTAAGCATGCCGATCCATCAACCCTGCTTCATGTTTATTGTCAACATAAATATCTTAATGAAATCAATGTGTTTGGGTTAAATGTCTCCCAAGTGGCCTCCTTTGGAAAGTTAAGACGGTACCTCATTCTCGTGTATGTCATCCATGGCTTTCTGCCTTCTTAAGTTGAATTATATCCCTCATTCCTGTCACGTACTTCCCCTGCCCTATGTGCCATGCAAAAATGCCACCAAATTTGTCAGAAAAGATTTGCCCTTTGTGAAACTAGCCTGATTAAGTTTTATCAGCTCATATCTCTCTGGATGTTTGGTAACCTCATTTCTTATTACTGTCTCAGGGATCTTGCCTACAGCCAAGGGCAAATCTGCTCATTTATAATTTCCTGGTTCTTTATGAGCTATTTTCTCACAGATGGGGGCAGGTATTTTTGTTTTTGTTTTGCCTCTGTCTCTCTGTAACTGTGAGACATTTTTGCTACTGTTGTTCTCATTTTGCTTTAAAACTAATTTATTTAGAAAAAAATTTATATTTTTTGAGTGGAACACAATGAAAGGTTCTTAAAAATTAAAATTATTGGCTGACAAAAACCTCTTGCATATTTCCTGTACTTGGTAAAGTTATCTTTCTTATCAAGAGATGCTCCTTATAATGTGAGAGTGGATGATCACTTATTCTCCCTTTTACTGTCTTGCTACATCAGTTTAAACTTCATAAACACCATAATTATGCTAGACCAAATTCAAATATGAAATAAGAAAATGAAACAGCATCCCATGCTTCATTATGCTATATTGTCTTCCTCCCAATATAAAGATAAATTGACAGGGATAGTTTATGGAGATGACAAACATGAGGAAGTTCATTTTTTCAGACTCATAATCAACAATTTTTTTTTTTCCTTTTATGAGCCGGAAATCTGGTTCATTCCCTGTGTTAGAAAAGCCCTTGACATTTACTGTTCTGAATTTGGGTTCCTGTCTTTCTCACTTCAATGTCTGAATATAAACAGTTTCCCTGAGATGTGACTTTGACTTTGTAAACATTTTACAGATGAGTATGCATCAAGCTTTTTCTTCTCCTCATTCTTAGTCATGCATTCCTTCTTTGTGTTCTTTATCAACATATGTCTATGTTTTTCACCATAGGGGGACCCTCAGACAAGAGAAATATGTGACACTGCCCACTGGCATAAACTGACAAGAACATACAGGAAAAAATTTAATTTAATTTACTCAACTAGCATTTTTTGATGATTAAGGTTTTATATTATGCCATTATAAAAGTAATGAACACTTATTATAGAATATTTGCAAGACTCAGAAAAATAGAGAAAAAATACCCAATTTTTACACTGCAAAATAATTAGGATATTTGTACCTATAATTCCATGATTTTTTTTCTATACTATGCCATCAATTTCTAATCTCTGCTGTTATTTGGTTAACAATGTGACACAGGTATCTCTCTGCTATTAATTGGTCCTTGTGAATTTTTATTTTAAGTGGAACAATATGTTTCAGAAGGTTCCAGATAATCATACACATGACTGATAAGTCTAAATGAAATGAAAATATTTCTGTGGCGCCATATTTTTGTTTTCTATTGTAAATAATGCAACAATAAATCTTTTTTCCTAAATTTAGAATTACTTAGCAAAATTTTTTAGAAATAGAATTATTGGATTTAAGGGGATTGATGTTTGGAGTGTTCTGATAATTATAGTTAATTTTATCTAATTTAATCTTGTGAGGTTTGGGAGTGTTTTTTTAGTATAAATGATATCTAAGCTGGGATATGAAAGATGAGGGTGATAATCATATTTTTGACAACGCTCTATGATATGTACTAACTTGGCATTTATTATCTGCTTCAAATCTCAACACAACTCCCTGGGGGGAAAATAAAGCTAATTTTCCCATTTTACAGAGGGTAGAATTTAAGACCATTCAGTCAAACATTAGAAACCATGATGTTAACCCAATCATAGGTAAATAAAGAGTAAATGAACTCTCTTAGAAAGAGAATAGGGGCCGGGCATGGTAGCTTACTCCTGTAATCCCAGCACTTTGGGAGGCCAAGGTAGGTGGATCACTTGAACTCAGGAGTTCGAAAGCAGCCTGAGAAGCACAGTAAAACCCTGTCTCTACAAAAAAATACACACACACACACACAAATATTAGCTGGGCATGGTGGTGCCTGTAGTCCCAGCTACTCTACTCAGGAGACTCAGGTGGGAGGATGGCTTGAACTCAGGTGGCAGAGGTTGCAGTGAGCCCAGATTACACCATTGCACTCCAGCCTGGCCAATAAAATCAGACCTTGTCTCAAAAAAAAAAAAAAAAAAAAAAAAAAAGAAGAAGAAAAGAAAGAAAGAAGGAAGGAAGGGAAGAAAAAGAGAAAGAAAGAAAGAAAGAAAGAAAAAGAAAATAAGGTAAGTAAATGCATATGCCTTGAGTTGAGAGAAATAAAGGAGCATTTAGAGAAGTCAAGTTACTATTCTTGAGGAAAAAGTTGACAAGAAATGGGGCTAGAGAGATAACCAAAGTGACATGAAGTTATTTTTAGCCTCCTTAAAGAATGAGGAACTAATCCTGAGGGTTTTGGGAGACAAATTTGACTTAAGTCTGTGATCACGTTTACAATTTGGAAAACATGTCCAAATTCTGTATACACATATGCATAGGAAGTAGAAGCTGCCAGGCTTGCATTTAAGGGGCTTAAAAAAGAGAGCCCAGTTATGACTTATGAGCTAGTGTCCACATGAGAAGAAACTAGACTTAGGCCAAATCTAGTCTTTTCTATATTTGCCTGCCAGACCCCAAAGGGTCCAAATGCCTCTGGCTTCCTTTGATGCCATGGCATTGGCTGTTTTTACTGCACCTTTAGAGGCATCACAGGTGGCCTCCATTGACCAAGATTCACCTATACAGTGCGAACAAGCTCAGCAGATGAAGCTCTCCAAAGAGCTAAATTAAAAACATATGCTGAGCCAGGTGTGGTGGCTCATGCCTGTAGTCCTGGCACTTTGGGAAGCTGAGGCGGGCAGATGTCTTCAGTGTAGGAGTTCAAGACCAGTCTGGTCAACAAAGTGAAACCTTGTCTCTACTAAAAGTACAAAAATTAGCCTGGTGTGGTCGCACATGCTTGTGATCCCACCTACTTGAGAGTCTGAGGCAGAAGAATCGCTTGAACCCAGGAGGTAGACGTTGCAGTGAGCCAAGATTAAACCACTGCACTCCAGCCTGAGCAACATAGACTCCATCTTAAATATATGTGTATATATAAATATATATACATATAAATTGTGTGTGTGTGTATATATATGACTAGAAAAAAAAAGCCAGCAAATACATATGTAGATATGCATAAAAACAAAATTTTCTAGCTCTTTATCTTGAAAATGTAGGCCTTTATCTTAATTTTCCATACAGATTTCAAAGCTAAGCAGAGAGAACAACTTCATTTTAGTAAATATTGCTATTGCATGTGTCTATTATTTATTTTATTCGCTTCTTGGGTGGTTGCATGGAAGAAGTTGACTGTTTCAGAAACTTTTCACAGACACCAAAATCATTCACAAGTGGCAAGTATTTATATCGACAAGGACACAAGTGATAATAGAAAATATAATGGAGAGTGCCATTTTGAGCCGTAAGTGAGCTCTTCATCACTCACTTAGCAGCAAGTGCTTCCTCTCTCCTCCTCCCTGTGTTCCAGTTACTTGATCCACCTCGAATCACCAAAAAATGGAACCAAAACAAATGGGCAGAAGAGAGAACAAAGTTTTCAATTATGATATATTTCATGGCATTTTAAAAATATTTCAAATAGCCATTTAAAAATGATAGATATGGATTAGTTTCCCAGGGCTGTGGCAACAAATTTCAGCCAACTGGGTGGCTTAAAACAACAAATTTGGCTGGGTGTGGTGGCTCACACCCAGCTTTGGGAGGCCAACGTGGGAGGATTCCTTGAGCCAGGAATTTGAGACCAGCTTGGACAACATGGTGAGACCCTGTGAGTTCAAAAAATACAAAAATTAGCTGTGCATGATGACACGTACCTGTAGTCCTAGCTACTAGGGAGGCTGAAGTGAGAGGATCATGTGAACCTGAAGTGGGTGAGGCATTAGAGAGCCATGATGATGTCACTGCACTCTTGCCTGAGTGACACCTTGTCTCAGGGAGAAAAAAAAAAAAAAAAAAGCATATATATTCTCTCACGGTTCAGGAAGCTAGAAGTCTGCAGTCTGAAACCGAGGTGTCAGTAGGGTTGATTCCTTCTTGAGGCTCTGATGGAGAAACCATCCCATGATTTCTGGTTTCTTTTGGTGGTTGCCAGCAATCCTTGGCGTTGTTTGACTTGTAGATGCAGTACTTCATTCTCTGTCTCCATCTTCACATGACCATCTTCTCTCAATCTGTGTGTCCTATTCTCTTCTCATAGAGACATCAGCCACTGGATTTAAGGCCCAGTCAAAATCCAAGATAATTTTATCACAAAATCTTTAACAAATTACATGTGTAAAGACTGTTTTGAAATAGATCACATTCTTAGTTTCTGGGTGGATATGAATGCTTTGGAGGACACTATTCAACCTACTATGTTGTAGCTCAGCATTTTTTCTTTCTCTTTCTCTCTTTTTTTTTTCTTTTGAGATGAAGTTTCACTTTTGTTGCCGATGCTGGAGTGCAATGGTGCTATCTTGGCTCACTGCAACCTCCACCTCCCAGGTTCAAGCAATTCTCCTGCCTCATCCTCCCAAGTAGCTGAGATTATACACATGCGCCACCACGCCTGGCTAATTTTGTATTTTTATTAGAGATGAGGTTTCACTATGTTGGTCAGGCTGGTCTTGAACTCCTCACCTCAGGTGATCCACCTGCCTTGGACTCTCAAAGTTTTGGGATCACAGGTGTGAGCCACCGTGTCTGGCCAGCATTTTTCAAAATATGATTTGTGGTGTATTTTAGAAAAATTAGATTAAAGGATTCAAAACTATTCATTTTATTCCTTTTGTTAGAGCTTTTCCTGATTAATCAGGCTTCAACACCAACATAAAAATTATGATTATTCACAGGTAAATCTACTACTCAACAGTTTTCAAACTTACTTGAATGAAGAATATTTTTTGGTAGCACATCAAGGAATGAGTTTTTTTTCATTTTGTTTTTGTTTGTTTGTTTGTTTTTGTCAATAGACAGCTCTTTGATAGATGCTGAGGAAATGCTGGGAAAGACAAATCACAAGTACTTCATAGAATGAAGTTCACTTCATTTTCATTTTCTGCCCCCAGTATCTCTTAAAATGCTCACCTGAACTCTAGTACAACTAGACACCTCTCACAAAATCCAATGGAAAGAGCTAAGCTTGTCTGTCTTTGCTTTTTACCTGATTTCCACAGATCTTGTCAAAGTAATTTTGTTTTTCATGTGAAGTACTAGAAATGTTCATTGTTACTCTGCATGAGTTAGAGGTTACAGGAATAATAGTGACTAGCAGATAATTAGCACATGTAATAGAGCAGAGTCTGAAATAGCTTATAAAATATTATTTAATGAAATAATATATTAGTTAATATAATTTAATCCTTTCAATATCCCTGTAGGCTTTAATATTATTTCCATTTAACAGATAAGAATGTTGAGATTCAGAGAGCAGTTACTTGCCCAAGCTCACGCAGCTGGTAAAGTCAGGAGCCCTCACCCTTTATCACTATGTGGGCTACCTCTCCACATAAGGGCACATTTTTCTATTGTATCACTCTGTATGTGGTGTGCATGTGTGTGACTTACATCACTAACACCTTATGTGTGTGACTTACATCACTAAGTGTTGTAGATGCTGCTTTCCTATTTATTTATTTACTTTTGATTTATGAGCTCCTTAGGTTTCACTAAATGTGTGTAATTGACTTGGAGATCAAAATGCCCACTTACCACCTCCCACAACAATTGGGCTTTAACAATTTAAACAATAGTACCCCTGGCAAATCACAAAGGCTGATTATCGAGTTTTCAGGGCCGTGCTTGGAATTGCTGCCACCTCTATCACTATTATTACATCCAGAGAACAGATGAGGTTAGAGACAAAATGGTCTAATTAACCAGGAGCTGCTTCAATATCCTCAATGACCAGCCAAAGATTAATCAGAAACCAGGATTTTGCTTTGCAGATGGCTGAGAGATGATGCTGAGAGGTGTATCAATGAACAATGGGATTGCAATGACAAATAGTCAATTATGTCTGTAACCTGAAACAACTGGTTGAGAAATTCTTTCAGGCAAATGTGGCCAGTCAAAAGGAGAGCCTGGGAATTACCTTTTGTCTCAGAGACAATGCTTTTGTTTGAGAGAAGCTGACAGATCCACAGATGGCAAAAGATTAATACAAAAGTTAATGATCTGAATGCTTTAATTTTTTTTCACTGTTCTACAGGGTTCTTCTCCCTGAGCTATTGATCACTGATAGAAGTATGGGAACTCTAACCTGTGCTAGGTTGGGCAGAAAGTTTTACTTTTGGCTATTTTTGTTCACCTCTGAATCTCCAAGACCTGCAATAGTACACGGTACTAGTGAGTGCTTCATATATATTTAGTGAATAAATAAATAATCAGACGATGAAATGGTAGTTTTTAATATTAAAATGACTACATTTCCTGTAAACCCATCAGCAAACCCTTTATTGAGTATAAAGCACTTATTTTGTTTTTGCTGTAGTTGTTTTTGGAAGGAATATCTTTCCAGTGCCTATGATGTGTCAGATCTCGGTCCAAGAGCTTTGCGTTATAATGTCAGTTAACCCTTATCACAATCCTTCATTCATTCAACAATCAATATTTATTGTCTTCTCTCTGCCTGTCATTTTTAGAGAACAACCATACAGCTGGAGACAAAACAGAAAAAAAAAAAAAAAAAAAAAAAAAAAAAAAAAAACAGAAAACAAAACAAAAAACCCCCAAACCTCGTCTTATGGATCTGAAAAGAAGGAAGTGTTATCATTATCATCCACTTTTAATCAGAGCAGTTAGGCTATTTGGTGAGGTGAGAAATACCATGGCTCCAGAGAAAATACAGGCCCCAACTGCAAAGCCTTACTCAAAGTACACTGTCTCTATCCCAGCCACTATGCTCAAGGTTTTCTGCACCATATCTCATGTAATATTTCTGCAGAGATTACTAAAGAAGGAAAGAAGGCTCATAGTCTCTAGATGAATGTTCAGCCTGAGCAAATGCCAAATGCTGTTAAGCAATGCCCATCTCTAAAATAAATTCTTTCTGATTGAGTCACCAAGGTTAAAGGAGATATTTCCATAACCACAAGCAAATTAGTCTAGTTTTGCATCAACAATAATGAGATGGGCAATAAGAACCTAACCTTTCATTGTCTCATTTTGCTTTATGACAAAGAGAGCACTTTTTCAGACTGGACAAAAAGGAATTACTTGCTGCTGAGTTTTGTGCAAGCCTCTGTGTTAGCTCATGAAAAATCTCTTCGGCTGCAGAAATTATCTGGTATAGGATTTGTATGGAACACAGAGACTTACAGTTATGTGCCCCCAAAAATGTAGAAATAAGATTACACTAAAGGTGAGAGTAGTAAGATCCAATACGTAATGAATGAGATTAACCATCTGTCAAAATAGCCCCAGGAGTTGATTATAAATATATGCCTGAAAATGTTTGGGGACACTCAGCTTCATTCAAAACGTAAATAAATAAGGGAAAACAAGGTGGGGCCTCAACACAGTCTATGAGTTCATCAGTTACACTTTACTAAAATTCCATTAACTATAAAGATGTCTGCATAGACCCAGAAAAGTAAAAAGAACAAGAGTCTGGTAGTGTTTTAATAGCACTCTTTGTAAGGAACAGGGCGAATTCACAAGGCTTCGCCAGAACTCTAACAAATATCTTTCAAGATTATTTATATTCCATGCTGGCCAACCAACTCCCTGATACATAGGTATTTTTTAATGTAGATTTTATTACTATTCAGGTATTATGAGACCAGAAATCAGGAGATTACCACTGAAAAGATGGTTTATCACCCACAGGTCCCAAGAGGAGGGGGCATGACCCACCATGCAGGGTTTCACGTGAAATCACTAGACTCAGTTTGGAGACAGAGAAAGTAGATAAAAACATAGGCAAGAGCCTGTATAGAGGTTTCTATGTTAAAGAATAGGGGAGACAATGTAAGAAGGCTTAGGAATGGCTAGTTTGATAATCTCTTCCAGTTCTGGGGTACAGAGCCTGTCTCTAGTTGTCTGGAACATGGCCCTGGAATGATTAGGGCAAACTGAACCTGACCTGGAGTGTAAAAGATCAGTAAAGGAGATGGTTGGAATATGGGTTGCAGATTGTTTGGTTTGCCTATTAAAGGCCTATAATCCCAGCTACTCAGGAGGCTGAGGCAGGAGAATTGCCTGAACCCAGGAGGTGGAGGTTGCGGTGAGCCGAGATCGCGCCATTGCACTCCAGCCTGGGTAACAAGAGCGAAACTCCATCTCAAAAAAAAAAAAAAAAAAAAGGCATATGAAAAGTATGCTGCAGGTGATTCTTTTACTGTCTCTAGGAATTGCCTAACTCTGGAAAGGGCAGTCAGTCGAGGGTCAGCAAGACGCCAGAAGTCAAAGTATCAGAAATACAGAAAATAAGGCAGAATTAATGTTATATCTCATACTGCTAGGGAGCAGAAAAAAGGAATATGACACGTATTCTCAATAGAGTCAACATTGCCCCCCAGGAGGTGAAAATTACTTCTGGGGTATTGGGAGCAATGAAAGAAAATGTTACTTTTCATATATAAAGCACAAAAATATATATACAGATATATGCAGATATACAATACAAATACAGTATCAAAATTTCATTGGCAGTGGTCTCAAAAGTTTCCTTTGTGAGGAGAGGAGGGTGATAATGAACTAAAAGTTGAGAATAGGGAATCTTGAACAAGAAATATTAAGTATCTGGTAAATGAAAAAAAGAAAACAATCTATTGAAATAATATATCATTAGCATATTAATATATTACATTACTTAGTATAAATATATCATTTTTTCTGATTTTTATATAAATGTTTTCTAAATTTTCTTTTCAAGTTTTTCTCCCTAAAGATCTGATCAACTCTGAGCATGCTAAGAAAACGCAGTCTCCAAGTCCACAGAGCTGTGAATCCGATTCTGAAGTGAGGAGTCTGACAACACGACGCCCTGTGCAGGAACTGCCATTTCTCTACGAGATGTACTGTTGTCTCCCTTTAAAAAGATCAATAAGGTTCTAGTTGCATTTTATTTTAAAAATTCTTCCCTTTAAACATCCGGTGGGCAATGCTCCCCTAGAGTGTGTTGATCTTCAATTGATTAAATAGCATTTCTGGATTATTTGTTTTCTTTTTCTTCTTTATAATTTCTACTGGATTTGTGAGAAAAAGAGAGGTCACCAGAATTGCCATGTGTCATGTCTACTTTGGTTGTGTGAACTAAAAGTGACACGATACAGACATTACCATAGGGCCTGCATAAGGATAACGCAGGCTTTAAAAAAAAACCATAGGTAAAAGGCAAGATAAATTTCCTACATATAAGAAAATGTTTTATATCTTGTTTTGGAAAGTAGTTTCATGGTATATACCATTATTAATATGTATTGATTTGAACACTTAAGAGTATTGTATTTTATTTACCATAAACTATTCTTTGACTTTATAAAAATGAATGCAGTGAGAAGACAATGATGATTTAAATCTGATGTTCAGAGTGGACTGCATTACATATAAATAAGGTTGAACAAATGGAACACTACTCATAGTAGATTGTTTTTTATAAAACAAATGAAACTACATTGGAACATACTTATAATTAACCATAGAGGTTGTGAGAAAATGGAGGTCCAGAGAGACAGCTGAATTTACATATTTGACAATCAGAAGAAATGTAGAATACTGCTAGAGAAATAATATTTAGGAACCTCCACTGATTGTGGACCACATGCTAGGTATCATGTAAGCAGTTCAAATTTCTTATTTCATTAATGATTATATTAACCCTATAACGAAGGCACTACTATTATTCCATCTTTTCCTTTTAAATAAAGTGAGTCTAGATAGGTTAAGTGACCTATCAAAGATCACACAACTAACAAATAGTGGAACTGAGCCTTGAAACTCTTATTTTTGATGTCAGTCTCTGTTCTTCAGTACCTAGACATAATACTTCCACTTAACGTTGGTTAGCTTAAGTTACTGTATGCATGCTGACTCATTAAATGACAATCTGGGGCTGGGCGCGGTGGCTCATGCCTATAATCCCAGCACTTTGGGAGGCCAAGAGGGGTGGATCACGATGTTAAGAGATCGAGACCATCCTGGTCAACATGGTGAAACCCCGTCTCTACTAAAAATACAAAAAATTCGCTGGGCATGGTAGCGCGTGCCTGTAATCCCAGCTACTCAGGAGGCTGAGGCAGGAGAATTGCTTGAACCCAGGAGAAGGAGGTTGCGGTGAGCCAAGATCGCGCCATCGCACTCCAGCCTGGGTAACAAGAGCGAAACTCCGTCTCAAAAAATAAAAATAAATAAAAATAAATGACAATCTGTGTCACACTATGGACTCTAAATTTAAATATGTAAAAGTTAATTACAACAATAGGACAGCAAAACCTGATTGTTTTGACCCATGCATAATTTGGTTAATTGCAGGACTTTAATAGCTCAATATGGCCAGCAGGTGGCAATGATGTTCCATTAAGCCAATACAGCAACTTCAGGCAAATTAATGTACGTTTAACATACAAAACTGCAAAAATGTGAGAAGGAGCGGGCTATGTTTGCTGAGTAATTTTTGTCATCTAGGACCTAGAATTTGTATTCACTTGGTCTCTTGAACATATGAAATTTTTCAGTTGTTCAAATACCAGGAGTTTGATTGCTGTGGAGGTGACCTAAGCAGAGGAAGCAATAATGGATACACTGAAGGTTGAATGAATCTAAGCTGCAGAAGGGAGGACAAAATAAAAGAGAAATAGCTTATTTTCATATTCAAGGGAAGTCTTAAGGCTTCCTGTACAATGAGTATATTTATATACATGCACAACAGGGGTGTGTGTGTGTGTGTGTGTGTGTGCACGCACAGTGTATGTGTGTGTGTATGTCTGTGTGTGCACGTGCGTGCGGTTGTCATTGCTCTCTTTATTGTCAGGGCTGCACATTTGAGGCCTAGCAGCAGGTGTGCATCTGTGACAATGTGTACATCATTTTGGATTTAGGTTCAATTTATTTACCCCCAGGAGAACAGAACTTCTGAAAGTAGTTCTGGATTCTGTAAACTGAAGATGGAACTCAATGAGCACAGTGTACATTATACATCTGCAGCAAATAGTGTACGGTATGATCCACGTAGGTTCCAGTTTCCTACATTCAGAATACTAGACAAGAAAAAGCTTCCTGGCCAGAAGATACTAATTTTAAGTTTTGAAAGATTAGTAGTAGTTTTGCCAAAAATACATGGTAAGAGAAGAAATTCCATGAAGAGGCACTACCAAGTAAAAAAGATGTAGATAAATAAAAAAGCACAGTGCCTTGGTGAAAGATAGGTATTTCAAAAAAAATCGAGAGTTGGTGTTTCCCTACAGAAAAGAATCAATGAGGTCTTTCTGGTCATATAAGAATTTTGAATATTATCCCAGTGGTATCTGCTAGATGAGTTTATCCATTAGAAAATTAGGAGATTTGTAACAGGAGATGATGAAGGACTGACCTAGAAGAATGAAAAGGAGGACACAGATTGAAGAGTTACTTGAGATGCAGACTACATACTACAGCAAAGCACCCCAACAAAGTAGGCAGATGTCAAAATGAGGCTCTGCTTACCTACTATTGTGATTAGAATATGAATTATGAACAATGATTTTTCAAAAAAATTGTAAATTAGAGTAAAAGAAAGCTGTTTTTCTACACACATTTTTGACACCTTTCCTTTACAGCAAGGAATTCTCCAATTCTCTGCAAACACCAGTTGGGTGTGTCCTACAATTTAATTCAATTCTGACACTAAACTACCTAGAGTAAGTGTAGCCACCACAGGTTAAGAGCTCAGTCCTACAAGAATACCCTCTATTTCAGATGCCAGTTGCAAGTATTTGGTACCTGAGGTGTCCACATTTCTGTTCAACTTGGCTATGAATTAGGAGTTTCAACAATTCTCTCTTGAATGAGATGATTTTCTATAACCTTAGTCACAATTTACAGGTTTTTACAAAGATACAAATAAACATCTGGGTAAAGAGGTACATAGGGAGAGATCCAGAAGGGTCCTATGTGCAGGAGATTCTGTCTCTGTGGAGTTGGGGTGCATCATCCACCTGGCACATGGATGCATTTGTAACCCAGAAACTTTCCAAATCTCATAGGTTGGGATTTGTGTGGAGGCTACATCACATAGAAATTGTTAATTATTAACCTAATGTTCCCTGCCTGGAGGATGGGAGACGGGACTAAAAGTTCTAAGCTTCTAATCATGACTTGGGCTTTCCAGTGGCCAGCTCCCATTCTGGAGTTATCCAGGAGCCCACCATGAGTCACATCATTAGAACAAAAGACATTCCTATTATCCAGGAAATTCCAGACTCTGGAATCAGAAGTTCCAGAGTTCTGTGTCAGGAACCAGGCTCAAAAAACAAATATTAGGACAAAAGATGCTCATAGCACTCTTATCACTCAAGAAATAATAAGTATTAGAATCAGGATCAGTATTATTATAAGTATTCGAACCAGGGACAGAGACTAATATGTATTTCTTCTCAGGCTATCTGCAGTAACTTCCTTTCCTCATGCTAAAAGTACATGTCAATAACCATGCTCTGAGATGGTTGAAAATAATGAGGTAGAAGTAACATATATTTTAAAGGATTAATAAAAGTAAGACAAGAAAAGCAGTGAGTAATGACTTTTGGACTTATGTAACACGTACCCACCACCTGGGTAATAAATTGCATTGGGAAAACTAATCTCAGAGGCTGCCAAGTGAGCCAAGAGAAGGGGATCCCTAGATAGTGAGTCAAGCATCAAAAAGAACAGGCCGAAGGTGATATATGGTTCGTCTAGAGCATATTTTATAGGTAGTTCAGATTATCCCTCCCTCAGCACTGTTCTCTGAGGAATATTCCCTGTACCATTCTGCTTTCTCTTGTAGCTTTTTTTTTTCCTGTAGAGATGTGATTAAGGATTTTCTCAATTCTTAAACTTTGCTTAAACTCTCCTCTGCAAGCACCCATTTTACAAACAGACATTGCATTTGATCACATTGTGGTTTGTTCATAACCTGTCAAACAACTCAACCATGTTTATTTCCTAGAGGCTGTTTATAATTCTCCAAGCCTAAAAGGATGATACAAAAAGCAAGGCAATTTCAGTGAAAAGAGAACTAGAATCAGCCGAATAGAAGAAGAGACACTGATACATATAAAGTGCAGGTGACTAATGTTATATAAACTGAATGGTAATGTGCCCTAAAAACTTATTTGTTGAATTTAACCCCTGATGTGATGGTATTTGGAGGTGGGGCCTTTATGAGTAACTAGGTTTAGATGAGGTCATGATGGTGATGTCCTCATGAATGGAATGAGTGCACTTTTAAAAAGACACATCAGGGACCTTTTTCCCACTCCCCTCTCTTTCTTTCTCTTTCTCTTTCTGTGTAAACTGACAGGAAAGGCCATGTGAAGATACACTGAGAAGGCTTCCATCTGCAAACCAATGAGAACCCTTATCAGATTCACTGTGTTGGCACCCTGATCTCAAACTTCCAGCCTCCAGGACTATGAGAAATAAATGACTCATGTTTAAGCTCAGCTGTTGTGGCAGCCTGAGCTGACTAATATAACCCTAGTCTGAGAACCTATATACATGTCACAATTTTGCTGCTAATTGTGTGATATGTAATAGAATGCTTTGTCACTCTGATACCAAATTTGTTTTCCTGTTAAAAGAGGGGATGGAACACATTCTGGTGGAGGAGAGTCACTTTATGGTAGAGGTGAAGGCATTTTTTTCTCTTCTTTGGGTTTGGCAGACATTGATACTTAATCACAGAATTCTTCCATTGGGTTCAGAAGCCTCAGAGGCTTCTCATTGCAGTTAGTACTAAATGCAAGCATGCACAGATAATGAAATGGAGTCAGCAAGAAGGAGACAATGTAATACCAGTCAAGGTATATATAATCTAAAGTTCTGGCTCTAACAGTCCAAAATCACTATATGAATTAATTCATATATCAATTTATTAAACAAATACTAAGTGTATTCAGGATGTACAAGTCAATGCGGTAGGCACTTTCAAGGATTCAGGAAGGAATTGGACAAGCCCTGGCTTCAAGGGACCTAGAGGCTGGTAGATGGCTAGGCTAACTATACATTCATGCAAAACAAGGTGGACAGTGATACCTGTCAGGAATGGTGTTCAGAAATGAGATGGAATGTGTAGGAGTAGGGTAGGAGCAGTTCACTCAGATATTTTGTGTCTTACGGCACCAACAATTATAAACGTGGGTCACATAGCTGTTCTGAAATTGTAAGGTAGATATAATTTCTGGCTTACTGCATCAATTCTAGCTACACCTGTAGCTAGGTGGCAGTCAAATCATGCTGAGTCTTGCTTTTTTTGTTTTGTTTTGTTTCAGCAAATGCCTTTTTCAATCTCTTTTCACATCACCTGTGGACATCTGCATGCCAAAGGTGAAGCTTCTGCCATGTCTGTGTTACCAATCAAATAAAATAACTCAAGGCTAGGCTAGACGGATAAGCAATCACACATGTGTACAGAAAAAACCACCAGGGAATTGGGTCAATAAAGAAAACTGAATTGGAAGATTTCTATTAGAAAAGCAGTGGTAACAATTTCACATCATATTACTCAGCATAGGCTTGGGAGGAAACCTACTGTTCTCTGGAAGCCAAGTTCCCTTTCCTATACTTAAATTCAGATTTTCCCCTTTATTTTTGGCCATCATTTATCTTGGTCCTTGGCAATATCCACTTTTGATATTACAGTGTTAATTATTTCTCATTGTGTATTGTTGGGTTTGCTAAAATAGGAAGCATTTTTTAAAAATCTCCATTGATAAATTTGCCTTTTTAACCAAGTTCCAGTCCATGGAGACTACAGAAAAAGCAAGAGTACACAGGCGTGGCTAATTCCAGGTATGCAGTAATCACTATTTTTTTTCTAATGCAATTAAAATGTAAACTTTTAAAATATATAATTGCATTATCAACTTGTGCAAATTCCAAAGAGTTAAAAGTCCTTGCCAATTCTAAAAGCCTTACTACATTAATGTACAATGTTTTTGAATATAAAAATCTCCTCTTTGGGGTAAGGGTTATAAGAAGTGGTGCTTTGTAAGATTTTCAGTTCATTTTGGAAAAAAGGAGAGGGGAAATCTTAAATGAAGAAATGCAAACATTCCCCTCCAGTTCTGAGGATGCAGATTAGCCATTGAGTTCATAAAGATTTGAGTCCTTCCTACCCTTGAGGTGGAGATATGGGTTTTCAGTTGCTATTGAGCATTGTTGGACTATTTGCTTGCATAATTGGGTCATTATTATGGATTTTGCATGTGTGCATTTGTTGGATGTGGTGAATTAATGGCATTTAAACAGAAAAAAAGAATAAGTTTTGGCGGGGGTGGTGGGTGGGTGGAATTTAATAGAGATAGAGTTGTCCTCCAAGGAAAGCTCTACAGCATTGGGCTTTTGAGGTGCAGACCACCACAGGAGGGCACAGGAACTACAGAGAAAAGAATAGACTGCTCAGTCAACCATATAGACTTGTTCCACAGAAGAGTGGCACACAGGGTCCCTGCTGTCCACGTGCCCAGGAGGGACTGGCATGGTAAAGGCAGAGCCAGCTTCTTGGGCATCTGACCTGTGTGGCAGCACAGCACACAGTGTATAAAAAAACTCATAAATAATTTATGAACAAGAGGTCCTCCATTTGCATTTTTTCCTTGGCCTCACAAATTACATAGCAAGTTTTGGGTAGGGACAATGCTGGATCCCTGCTGTGACACTTCAGACCACCCCAGCCTCCCTTTGAAAACTGTAACAACCAAAAATAAAACCCAGACACCTGCTGGGCTAGAGGAGGGAAACTGCTGAATTTATGCTTGGAGAATAACACCAGGACTCTGGATAGTGGGAAATGAAGCTTTTGTAGCCTGACACCATGGGCCTATAACTGTGTACATAAAGACACTATGTTTTTTTACAAAAGATCAAATAAAAACAGTGCCTATGGAGAATGATTTTTTGTACAGCAGGCACAAACTTTAATTATTTCATCCTCATTGGCTTCCACAGCTCAAAGGAACATAACGCAGGGGGTGAAGGTGTCAGAAAGAAAGAAAAAAAAAGTATGTATAGATAGAACTGGTGTGGGCTACAAAAACGTACTTCATTACACATCAGGCACTTTTTTGAGTTGCTTGGCTCCCAAAGGAAGGTTTTCACTTTAAGGGGAAAATCAACCATTGGAATTTATCAGTGGGAAGTCTACGAATTGTAAAAACAACAACAAAGGCTTTTTGCAACTCATTCTGTGTGGATAAAATAGGTAAAAATCCTCACGTTGCACCATTTACTAGGACTCACGGAGGCACTACCTGTTTTTCTCTCATTTCCCCTAACTGGCTTCACTTCTCAACTTCTCTTTTCCTCTTAGATAACACGAAATAAACCTTTCTAGATGGGAAGACTTCTTTTATATCTCTATTTGGGCAGAGGGAAAGGAAATAAATCTCTGTAAAGGGCAGTATCTTCCCTCTTTTTTCTTAACCTATTAAAAAAAAAAAAGAATAGGACCAAGTGACCTCAGAAAGGCTACTGAGTGTGGTGGCCACTTAACCATTGAGAAAGGGGCTCCATCCACACTGTAAAAGGTCTCTAGCCAGCTAAACCAAGCAGCACTCTTCCCCATAGCCACTTTCAGGTTGACTTTCCCATTCAGAAAGCTAAATTAGAAGTTAAGAGGCACTAATTTTGCTTTTCACATGACAAATAAAAGATGAAAGAGCACGAACTCACAGGAAATATTCATGAAAGAAAAACACCTAAGTGGGATGCCGAGTAATGAAATAACTTGCTTTTGGATTTGGCTTTGCCAGTCAATCCGTAAGTCCCAATATTTAAGTTATTCTAAATTAAAGATTTTTTCTTTTTCTGAAAGTTTCTCAAAACGGCCAGAGTAAAACAGGTCATTTTCTCTCCTAAGTAATTTTGAGAGAGTAGTTGGAGTGTGTGATGCCAGCTATGAAAATAGGGTTTGAGTTGTTGACACTAACGTCTGAAGATACGAAACATTTCTATATTTAAAGATGCACCTACAAATCTATTCTCCAATGATAAGTAACTCCTTGGTAACATCAGCCATCTCTGTGGCTCAATTCTAACAACCTTCTGGATACTTCTTAAAATGACTTTCATAAATACATAGAATTAACTTTTTTTTCCCTCTCTGAGAATTTAATCTCTTGTGCTGTCCTTCATTTTCTTCCATATGCTACTAACATATATGCAAATATCTTATCTTCTATATTGAACAATAAACACTTCCTTCACAAAAACCACATTTTTATTCCCTTTTGTATTCTTCCTCTTCCTACTGTTCGGTGCAGTGTTTTGGATGTAGGAGGTGAATTAATTGATATTTGTTAAATGACTGAAAGTAAGAAAGACCTAAAATGTATTAAGGTTATAACTGTCTCTAGGAGTTAATTAATAACACTGACCTTTTAAATTATATAGAGTTTAATGTGATCGAAGCACTGTGTTTTTCATTTATATAATCCTCACAGGTTGGTATTACTAATAACTCAATTTTACAAAGGAGAAAAGTGAGGTACAGGGATTAAATAATTTATTCAAGCTTGCAGAGGGGCAGAGCAAGGATTTGAACCAACACAGTCTTCAGTCTGTATTCTCAATTACTATGCTATATGTAGCTTTTCTAACACATAACATTTATTATGCCATTAATTATTATAAGTTCATTACATGCACTATCTCCTTTATATCATGAAATCTATTAACAGATGCTGACTACATGCCAGGGTGGCATAGATTAGCACATTCAGTGGCCTTTATACCGAACATAGACAAAGTGTTTCATACTTCCAAGTATGAAAGGATTTGTGCTAATGTGATGGTTATCAAACTGTGGAAATGGAACTCCTGGAGTTTCCTAATACCTTCTTAGAGTATTTGTATAATCAAAATTCTTCATGGCATCAAAATAAATACTTTGCACTATTTTTTCTCTTCACATATTTTAGAAACATCCTTTCTAAATAAA
Source organism: Saimiri boliviensis (assembly GCF_048565385.1). Classification (NCBI taxonomy): domain Eukaryota; kingdom Metazoa; phylum Chordata; class Mammalia; order Primates; family Cebidae; genus Saimiri; species Saimiri boliviensis. The sequence continues at coordinate 94,524,716 of NC_133456.1, forward strand.
TAATTTTTCCTGTGGGAGACATAAAAGTCCCAAAGTGTAAAAACTACTGCCAATAAATAGAAGATTTTTCAAAAATTATGAAACACCTTAATCCAACACTTTTAAGGAGAAGGGATTTTGAGATACCTGAATCCTATAGAACTTATTCTATTAACTTCTGAACCATCTGAAATTTCTTATTAGCTAAAAATTTTACAAGCCATAATTATTCCACAATGTTTAGAAATAATTCTTTACCATTGAACTGCTCTTAACAGAATGAGAAGACACAAATGTATACTTAGATCTTATTTTTTATTGTTTCTTGTCGTTAGTTCTAATACATACCAAATGTACATTAGTGTAATGCTGAAATGAGTACAACTTGTTCCTAATGCTATAAACACAGTCAAAATATTTTTATGTATTTGAATTAATTTTATATTCTCATATGATTCCCTAATTTGGACTTCTAGTAGAAAATACCAATACTGAAAATATTCTAGTAAATAATGCATTATTTCATAGGATTTGTCCATTCAAATATATACTTAATGCCTAAGCTATGTAAGTTGTATTCAGTCTATGTTTAGCTATCCAAATCATCTCCTAGGACAATCAAACAGTTATGACTTATTTTCAGATGTTCATATTGATATTCATTACTGTATTTCAGTGTAATCATATGTTATGGCAGTGCACTAGAACTGGTAGCAAATTTGGGCTTCAGTTTGTTTAGCATTTTAATATAATTTTTTTCTGTCCTTCAAATATGGCACTACTAAGAAAACAAATATCTGAACTTCATAGACAAATATCCACAATTAAGTTAAAGAGAGGAAACTATGATTCTAATCTCAAAGAACATTCTTCTCAATGAAACTTCATTAGAATGTTTGGTAACAGGCAAGGCAAATAATAATGAAACTTCCCATCCTATCATATGAGCATTACCTTTACTGTCATTTCTAGGTTAGAACTACATTCAATGACATATATTACTTCCATTACACTTTTATAGTATTCATTTGGAAAAATTACCAAACCACAAATTGTAAAACAAAAAAAACTATGCTGGGAAGATTCTAGGATGACCCCCAATGATCCTGCCTCCTGGTATTCATATTCCTGTTAAATCCCTTGTTCTTCAGTGAAGGTAGGACCTGTGCTCTATTTCTAACCAACGAAACACAGAGAAGGGGACAGATACCACTTCCTTGAAAAGGTACACAAGATTATACAAGAGAAAGATATTGTGAGAGAGTGTCTCTACTACCTACTCAACTTACACACTGTAATGAAGCAAGCATCTATGCGGGAAAGGCCTCCATTGCAAGGAACTGAGAATAGCCTTTAGACACTAGCCAGATAGGAATGGAGGCCCTCAATCCACCAGTCAGTAACTGAGTTCTACCAACAATCAAATGAGTTTGAAAGCAAGCCCTTCCCTAGTTGAGTCATCACATGACAACCCAGTTATGGCTGACCCCTTGGTTGTAGCTTTCAGATGAGAACTTGAAGCAAAAGCTGTGCCTACCCTACTGACTCACAGAAAAGGTGACATAATAAATGTGTTTTTTTAAGCCACTATGATTGTAGTAATATTATTATACAGCAACAGAAAATCAATGCAGTGATTCAGACTAGTGTTCTCTTGGAACGTTGCCAGAAATGGAATAAGGGATTTGAATCTAAAAAGTACTCTTTTTAAAAGATGTAAAAACCATTTAAATAAAAATATAGGAATGTGTCCAAAATGTGCAGAAAATAAGTAATGCCAAGGATTACAAAAATATGAAATCTAGTTGTATATTGTGCAAGCTATAGAATACTGGTCTTTGTGAAACACTTTGGTACTTAACTAATACTGAAAAAAAATATGGACATAGCCAAGAGCCTGATTACCTGGCCTCTAATCAATCCATTGCTTTTTAAATTTAAAATTTCAATTATAAGTTTTTCCTATAATGAAAAGGACTAATTGATTAATAATAGGTACTGAGTCACGGTATGCCTTTGAATGCCATTGCCTTTTCATAGAAGAGTTTGGACCATGATAGCTTCAGATTCACAGGTGCCTTTGATTTCACTACTCTGATTTTTATTTTATCATATTTATATTTTTCTGACAACAATCTTGATGTTAGAATGAATTCTGTTTCTTTGAAAACTGTAAATTACCAACAGAAATTCAGCAGCATTATATGTTGCCTTTAAAATCTTTTATCTTTGTATACATGACAGTTCATCTTGGCCTTTTAAAAAGATCACAACATTAGCCCACAGATGAAGACAGGAAGAAAAGAGGGCATGCCTGTGAAATTATTCCAATGTTTTTCAGTAAGTTAACAATACAGTTAAAATTTTTTAAAAAATAATCATTTGAGACAATACATTTTATGCATTCAATCTGGACTTTTATAGAGCTGGTCTTTAGATGACTCTATTGAAAAGACATAGAATAGACTCTCCAGGATTACTTCAAAAAAATTAAATTGTTCATGCAGCACCATTATGGATGCAAGAAAAAATATTCATAGATGTATGATAAACATTTCAATTGGATTACACTTTTATAGCTGGAACTGAAATATAATTTTATATCAGAAGCATTCAGACATGTTTCATCAATTTTCTGTTCTTTTATTCGTATGGAATGTGTGATATATGGTATAACTATGGGCACATTTTGTATAAGAGTTACATTTCTGAAGCTAAAAATAACAAAAAAACTAGGGAAAAGGATAATAGAATGTCAGCAAATGACTGCCTTTTCTTAATCCAGAATGCTGATCAATGCTGTGACTTAAACCAAGAGGATGCTCACTATAACTAACTGTTTATCATCCTTTCTTAGGATGATGTTACTATTTTGAATTACGATAGAATTAACAAGACTTGCTCAAAATAAATTACCGAGTAATTATAGTTATATATTAATTTCAGAGAACAGTATCTTCACCTCCATGATTCACTTTTTAGGGCTCTGTGGAAAGTCAGTTACCTGGAGTACCTCCTTGAAATCTAGAGAACAAAAATGCTCATCATGATTTCAATTCTAGTGAGGAAATAAAATTACTGAAAGTTCATGCACACAGATGCGGAGCTAGTTTTATTTGTCTCCCTGGGATATTGGGACAAAACAGTGAGTAGAGTCTTCTACAAATCCTGAACAAGATATTTAGAAGAGTAGCTGGAAATAGTTAAGAAAGTGTTAGTAGAATGAATGAATATAAAATACCTTGAAATTATTCAATATACATTGAATGCCTAGAAAGTATAAAGCTTTGAAAAGCAGAATGATTGTTTAAAAAAAGCAGTTTCTGAACAAAATGAAGAGACGTTCTGAACTGGGTGTATACAGACAGGGGTTTGGCAATGATGCTGTCAGGATGATGGTAGGCAGAAGAGGTATTTTATGATGGAGTGTATGAGAAGATACAATGTGTGGCACAGATACACATTGAATAGTCTATTCAGTATTTTTTGTAAATGTTATTACTGTTTTGATTCCTTATAGAGAATAAGCCTGACTGAGCAGAATAAAATGCTCTCAAATATCAATTTTCCACACCCGTGAATAACCTAGCTGTTTAAGCCATGAGTCATTAACACACATAACAGTCACAAGGGATACACCCTATGTTTAGGGCACATATCTCCATAGAAAGAGGTCACCTTTACAACTGAAAACTGCACAAATGTAATACCTGGAGACACACATACGCAAAAATACAAATAAGTATCTATAATGTTATGTCTCAACAAGATGCACCGTCAAAATTAAGGTGTTTGTGTTATTCAGCTTATTAAAAATAAAAAATAAAAAAAAACAAATGGTACATTTGTTTTGCCACTTTCACCACTTGGTTTTATGTAAAACAGGATGAAATAATAACAACAACAGCAAAATACCAACCCTAAGATTTAGAATAATAAATAAAGCGGCTTGTATAATTTGATGATAGATACATAATCACAATATCTGAGAAATCACTTCCTTTTTCCATGACCTTTCCAGAGAGAGAGCAACCCCAGGATTTTTCCCTCTTCATGGGATGTGAGTGAGTGAGTGTGTAGGGGGAATGTGTTTTATTCATTGTGCATCTCTAGAGAAAATCAGGTCACCTTCAATGATCTTATCAGTCAAAGAAAATAGAACTGCTTCACAGAGCTATTAAAATGAAAGAGAATTAGAATGTATAAAAAGCTTTCAGATGCCAGGATCAACGGGAAAAAAGGTCATAGACTAGGCAGGAACTGTTGCGTTTGCTATAATTCACGATTTTGATTAACATGAAGTTGTAAATGACTATAACATTGTAAGCAGTCATAATAAAATAAAGAAATCAAGGCCAAGGACGTTATAAAAATTCAAAGAATTTTTTTTCAAAGATTAGAACAAGTGAGTAAGAAACTAGAAGGGAATTATAATAACATGCTCTTGGATCATTTGTTTATGATTCACAAAGCACTTTATCATATAACAGGGAATTTAACCCTCACAAATGAGGGAGGCATTATAACAATGCCATGCGTCACAGAGGTGGAGACCAAGGCTTAGACAATATAAATTTGTGCATGTGCAAAGGACTGAGAAGCAGCAGAGCTACTATTGGCTCCCAAACCTCTTATACATAATCAATAGAACACTATATGATCTCCATAAATATTGGTGAAATGAATAAGCTTGCTTAATTTGAGCTTCTTTTTAAAAATTCTATATCAAATGCTCTTTTCAATTAGCTGATCTCTCAATGAGTGATGAATTTATGTAAAAGCATTTCTATTCTATTTAAACACTGCTGACAGATAAGTAGATAAAATATTTAGTAAACCTGGATTTTAAAAATAGAGTGAGCAGGATTAGTATCTTAGGGTAACAACGTCAAACTAGAAAGGGAAAAAATTGATTCATCTATTTTAGTGGGAACTAATAACAAGAATAATACTGTCATTCAGCAAATTATGTCTTAATTACATTCAAGGTAATTAATTGAGCACTGCCTGGGTGTCAACACAGAAATGTGAAAAAAAAGTATTATGAATACCCATATCCACTTTATCTTAATTCATTAATTCTTGATGCTTTGCCACATTTGTGTTTTTTATATATATCTTCCTCACTGTCTCTTTCTCTTTCTCCTCTTTTATTTGCTCTTTCTCTGTTTTTTTTTTTTTTTTGGTTTTTTTTTTTCCATGTTTTTGCTGAACTATTTGAAGTTCGGTTTAAGAAACCTCCAATTTCTGCTTGGGATGCACAAAGCTGGAATTAAAAAGTAGTATGCCCACTCTTGGCATAAAAAAAGAATTAGACAAATTGCAGATTTATAACTCCTCTTGAACCAGTCAGAGAGCTGTGATTGCAGGAATACCAAATGACTTAAAACCTAAAAAAAGATATGTGCCTATGGGGAGAGAGGGTAAGCTAGCATTTGCTCACCTGGTAACAAATTAGTAAAGAAGGAATGCGGTTTAGTTGGCTGCAGGCATAAAACAAATTTTAACTGGCTTGTAGATTCTCACCATAGAAAACCTTGGGGCTAGAGATAAAAGGGAAATTTGCACCTAGAATAGACTCTTTCCTTAGGCCTTACCAGAAGCTCATGCACACAAAAAAATGACTGCAGTAAAATACTCATTGTACAAGACGCAGGGAGGAGAACAGCAGCCACTGCAGGAAAGGTAAGAAGCCCTGCTTGTATCCCACCCTTGCCTAATTCTCCTTGGGAGAAAAACTTTAAACTGCAGAAGGAAGTGTCTTAGGGAACTAGGGAACAGCCATTGCAGCTAGAGATAGGAAGAATTAAAAGCAAAACTCTACTCCTTTCCCAGAATTACAGCTATGGGAAATATTGGAACACAAAGACAGCTACCTTTCTGAAATCTAAGGACATAATTTGCCTAAAACCAAGGCTTAATTAGAACAACAATGCCCCTCCTACCACCACCCTCCTAGGCTGAAAATCCACTGACATCTAACAGTGATTATGGGCTTTGAGAGTTATAAAAGTGTGTAGATAGAGACTGAGATTGATATTATTTGGATACTCTGTCATCTCCAAATCTCATGGTGAAATGTGAACTTTAGTGTTGGAAGTGGCCTAGTGGGAAGTGTTTGAATTATGGGGACAGATCCCTCATGAATGGCTTGCTGCTGTCCCTGTGGTAATGAGTCAGTTCTCACTCAATGAGTTCATGCAAGATCTGGTTGTTTAAAAAGAGCCTGATAACTCCTCCCTCTCTTTCTTGCTCCCTCTTTTGCTGTGCAAAGCTCCTGCTCCCATTTGGCTTTCCCCTATGAGTGAAAGTGTTCCTGAGACTCTTACCAGAAGATTTGGCACCATGCTTTTTGTACAGCCTGCACAACTATGAGCCAAATAGCCTTCTTTTCTTTACAAACTGCCCAGCCTCAGGATTTCCTTTTACACAGGAATGTGATGCAAATGGACTAATAGAGAGATGCAGTGTGAAGAGATGATCCTAAAGCTGGGAATGAAGCAGACTGTTCTCTGGCAAAACAATCCTCACTCTAAACAGAAGTATAACCAAAGGAAGTGGAAGCCAGTGGTAAAGGACAAACAACACATCTAAAATCAGCACAACTCCTGACCATATTGGCTCAAACCTTCACACTAAAGACCTACCAGAATTAAAAACATGCCTATTCATAGATTTAGAAACTATTCAGTCTTTACTCTTTTGGACAAAATGTCAAGCTTCAGCAAAAGGTTATAAAGTGTATGAGAAAATGGAGGAAAAGAAACTACCAAGAGACAAAGCAATCAACAGAACCAGAATCAGATATGACACAAGTATTGGAACTATGACACAGAGAATTTGGAATGACCCTAATTCATACATTAATGCTCTACTGAAAAACATAGACAATATGCATCATCAGTAGGCTAATTCAATAGATAGATGGTAACAATCAACTAGAAATCCAGAAATAGAAAACATAGCAGCAGAGATGAAGGCCTTCAACAGTCTTATCAGTGGACTTGACATATCAAAAGAAAGATTTTATAAACTTGAAGATGTCATTAAGGGATTTCTAAATTAAAACACAAAAAGATAAAGAGTGAAATAAAGCAGAACAGAGCATCTAGGAGCTGAGGGTAATTGGAATCCCGGAAGAAGAAAGTAAGAAAAGTGCAGGAAAGACCGAGTCCAGTTGTTCATGCCTGTAATCAAGCACTTTGGGAGGCTGAGGTGGTAAATCATTTGAAGTTAGGAGTTCAAGACTAACCTGGCCAACATGATAAAAACCTGTTTCTACTAAAAATACAAAAATTAGTTGGGCGTGGTAGTTGGTGCCTGTAATCCCAGCTACTGGGAAGGTTGAGGCAGGAGAATTGCTTGAACTCAGAAGGCAGAAGTTGCAGTGAGTTGGGACTGCACCACTGCACTCCAGCCTGAATGACAGAGTTAGACTCAGTATCAAGAAGAAAAAAAAAAAAAAAAGGAAAGAAAGAAAGAAAGGGAAAAAAGAAAAAAAAGAAAAGGGCAGGGGGAGTTTAAAGAAATAATAGGCAAGATATTTTCCAAATGAATGAAAGACACCAAATCACAGATCTAAGAAACTCAATGAACACCAGTCAAGACAGAAAATATTTAGTTAAGTTATATTCAAATAAAAGTATCAAGATATCATACAGAAAATCTTAACCAATAAAGAAAAAATTCTATACATATATACAGAAAAATAAAAAAAATCGAAGAATATTTTCCTTCAGAAATCATGTATATAAGATAATGTAGTGATATATTTAAAGTGCTGAAAGAAAAAAAAATCTATCTACCCACAGTTCTATACCCAGTGAAAATACCTTTCAAAAATGAGGGAGAAGTAAAGGTTTTCTCAGATAAACAAAAATTCAGAGATTACATTGTCAGCACAGCTGAATTTAAAATACATTTAAAAAATTTCTTCAGGCAGAAAAAAGATGATGCTAGATACAATCTTGAATCTAGACAAAGAAATTAAGAGTCTGGCCAGGCATGGTGGCTCATACCTGTAATCTCAGCACTTTGGGAGGCCAAGGAGGGCAGAACAGCTGTGATCAAGAGTTTGAGACAAGCCTCGCCAACGTTGTGAAACCCTGTCTCTACTAATAATATAAAAAACTAGCTGGGTGTGGTGACAGGTACCTGTAATCCCAGCTACTTGGGAGGCTGAAGCAGGAGAATTGCTTGAACCCAGGAGACAGAGTTTGCAGTGAGCTGAGATTGTTCCACTGCACTCCAGCCTGGGGGACAGAGTGAGACTTTGTCTCAAAAAAAGAAAAAAAAAAGAGTCCTATAAATGGAATAAATGAAGACAAAAATGCAATTTAAATTTCTTACTTTTAATGACTTTGAAAGTAAGTTGCAGAGTATCACATTTAATCTCTAAATTACTCGGCATTTATTTTCTAAGAAAAAGACTGTTCTCTTTCAATAATCACAACAACATCACACTTGAGAAAATTAGACACAACTTCATTACGTCTATGTTCAAGTTTATCCAATGAATCCCCCCAAATCTTTTATATCTGATATTATTTTGTAATAATGAACTAACATTGCATTTTCTTTGAAATCTCTAGCTTCTTTCAGCTGGAGCATTTTTCCACATTTTTTACTTTTATCACATTGACATTCTTGAAAATCCCAGGCCCTGGAGTTTCCCAGTTGCAACTCTGTGATTGTTTCCTCAGGATTAGATTCAGATTAAATATTATGGCAAGACTAGGACATGAGTAATACTCTTTGTTTTCTGTTGTCGAACAGAAGTATATTATTTCAGTTGGTCTCATTATTGGTGATGCAAAGTTTGATCATTTGGTTGTAGTAGAAGGTGTATTTCTTACCACTAAAGAGGCATTTTACTCTGTAATGAGGAAGTTCTGTGGAGTAATGCTTAGAGATAATGTGTAGTACATTTTACTCATTAATATGTTATTTGTATAAACATTTTTACATCCTTCACAGCTAAAGTGAATTGTTGTCTATATACATTGCTTCTATTTCCACATTTTCCACTTACTAAATTCAGTTTTAATTATCTCTTAAATAAGCAGACATAGCTCAGCTAATGTTGTAGGTGATGTTTGTCATAATACCTATAGATATTTCCAACTTCTCCATATACTTGTATAATCAATAGTTATAAATTGTTCCCTCACCTGAAAACTTGCTTTTGCCTTGCTTTTTGTGATTCTATTTTCTCTAGTTTCCTCATGTCTTTGTGACTAATATTTCTCCATCACCTTTGCATGCTAATCATTCTCTACCAGCCACTCTCTTCAGCTAACCAGCTTGAATCAAGCAGCCTCAAATTTGGTCTGGGGCCTGTTGTCTAATCTATTTCTAATATGTATGTGTATATATATATATATATATATATATATATATATACATATATATGTGTGTGTGTGTGTGTGTGTGTGTGTGTATAGTTTGTTTTTCTTTTTTCTTTAATTTTTGGGATGGAGTTTCACTCTTGTTGTCTGGGCTGGAGTGCAATGGCATGATCTCAGCTCACCATAACCTCCTCCTCCTGGGTTCAAGCGACTCTCCTGCCTCAGTCTCCTCAGCAGCTGGTGTTACAGGCATACACCACCAAGGCTGGCTAATTTTGTAAATAGTAGAGATGGGATTTCTGCATGTTGGTCAGGTTGGTCTCAAACTCCCGACCTCAAGTGATCCGCCCACCTCAGCCTCCCAATATTTCTACCATATTTTATTTATATACATGGTGTGATGATTCCAAAATTCATCACAGTTCCAACTCCTTTTCCTTCTTTTTATTCCATAAACATCCATTTTTTTGTACTCAATATTTCTGCAGGGAAAATAAACTCAAAGCTTTTCAAATCAAAATGTAGAAGGAAGCACTCATGATCTTACCCTAGATTTAGTTCTCTCCTTTTTTATTTCAGAAAATGCCACCACCCATGAACCTATTGCTGAGGTTAGATACCTAAGAATCCTCGTTGACAACTTCCTTCTTCTCCATTGTATCTATATAAAATGCAATACCAAGTCTTACTTTTAACCCTTCAATTATGTCCCGAATCGATTCAAATAGTTCCATTGCTACAGCAAGATTCCTACATCACACTATTGCCATTTTCGCTTTGATTTCTATGACTGCCTTTTTTTGTTTGTTTGTTTGTTTTTTGTTTTTTGTTTTTTTATTCCGACTGCCTTTTAATTCTCATTCTTTCCGTTCTTATGATATATTCACCAAAGAGTAGCCAATGGGGTCTTTTCCAAATAAAAATCAGATAATGTCTTTGTTGTTTGCCTCTCCTGCTCTACTGCCCTCTTGCAGCCAGAAAGTCTTTAATGACATTATATTGTTTTAGGACAAAGTAAAATATCCTTAGTAATTTGTAAAAGAACCTACAAAGTCCTATACGGTTTGGTCCCTGCCTCTCCCTGCTGCCTCATCTGTTCCCAGTTCTCCCAATTGCTATCCGCATTGACGTGCTGTTAGCCTTGAGAAGACTGTGTTTTCTCCTACCTTATTTTGTTCATTTGTTTGTTTTTGCCTGTATCTTAAAAGCTTGTTCTCCACTATATCTAATAATTGGTCAAATTTTATTCACATTTTAGTTACAAAGTCAATTTTTCATGGTAGTGTTATTTGAACTCCTTAGATCAAGTGGGATTTTTATGTTATATGCTCTTAAAGATATGTCTTTTATTATTTATTTATTTTTTTTCTGGAGACAAAGTTTCACCCTGTTGTCCAGGCTGGAGTGCAGTGGTACCATCCCCACTTTCTATAGCCTGGACCTCCCAGGCTCAAGCAATCCTCATTCCTCAGCCCCTTAAATATCTGTGGCCACAGACACACCACCATGCTCAGCTAATTTTTGTATTTTTTGTAGATGGGATCTCACCATGTTGCTCAAGCTGGTCTCAAACTCCTGAGTTCAAGACATCACCCATTTTGACTTCCAAAAATGCTGGAATTACAGGAATGGGCCACCATACTCTGCCAAGATACATGTTTTAATACACTAATTATAGATGTGCTTGGGAGCGTGTATGTGTGTGTGCACGCCCCCCTGTGTGTGCATAAGAATAAATAATTATTTGTGGACTATAAGCTTTCTAAGGATTGGGGCAAGGTCCAGCTTTGTTCAGTACTTACCTATATCACAGGGCTTGGCATATTAATTCAATATTATTCATTGGGTTCTTCCTATGTGTCAGCCACTGATTTAAGGGACACAGAAGTGAGCATGTGGGTGAATATTGATGAGTATTGTTGAATGGATGACTGAAATTTTAGATTAGTGTGGACTCCAAAGTTCATACTGATAGTTACTAATCATACTTTGTACTATAATTATAATCTTGAATTTTAGAAGTTGAAAAGAGAAAGAGAGATGGGTTCAAAGGTTGTCATTTCCATTGTTCCATCTACAAGGTCATATTTATGACAGAAGATCTGACAGGACAATATTTGTGGCAAGGAACCTGAGAAGTTCGAAGAGATGCTGCTAAAAAATTTCCATTTGAGTAGAGTACTTTTCTACAGTATGTGAAAAGATTCCACCTGAAAATACCTCCTCTATACCTTTGTATTTAACAAAATAACTCTTAACGTGACCTCTCAGAGGACATTCTATAAGCTCCTATGCCAATTAAAAGACCTTTAGTAAATTGGGTGCCTCTGAAGAGATGTACAAATTTGTTAGCTTTACCTCTGGCTGTAGCTAAATGAACAGGAGATTCTTAAGGGGATAAATAAAGCCTCTGTAAAAGTGAATGTATTGTGTGGGTACCAGAGAAATGCCTCAAGCTGAGATTTGCAGAGAAGACCCATTTTATAAAGGGCTATATTAAATTAAGTAAGTGCTTGGAGTCTCTGGAGAGAGGCACTATGAAGATATTTGAATGAGCACAAAGTTAAGTAGCAATGAATGTAGAATTTTCTATTACTGGTGTTTTCTCCAGTGTATCTTGTAAGCCCTTTGTGAGGCAGTAATACCCACTGCATCAGAAAATCACAGCATATTGGAGATAGAAAGGAATTAGAAATTCATAATTCCAACCCCACCAGTTTACAAATAAAGAAACAGAATCCTAGAGAAGTACATGATTGTTCTGGTGTGAGGCAGCATGTGGTGGCATATCTGAGATCAGAAGTCTCATTTAGCTCATTATTTTAGTTGTTGTTGTTTCTTGTTTTTGTTTTTTTCCGAAAGGAAAATACAGGAAATAGGCAGTTCCAGAGATGGTTTTGTTTGTAATCCGATTTCCACATCATTGAAGATTCTAGAAATGCATTCATTTTATCGACTACCAAGCAAAACAAAGATGAAAATCATATTGTGGATCAGGCAATAAAAGGTAATCTCAACAGAAGCTCACAGGGAGGTGGTATGATAAAGTGGACCAACCTTGGGCATTGGGACTGGACAGGTCTGGGTTCCCATCCCAACTCTGTCACATACTAGTTGTATGAAATTTGACAGCTGTTAGTTTCTCTTAATTAGTTGCCTTTATCTAACCTGGAGATTATAATATTTCCTGTCCTTTAGAAGATTTTCTGAGGATTAAATAAAATAATTCATGTAAAGCGCTTAGCACAATATTGAGCACAAGTTGTAAAGCTTAATGAAAGCAGCTATTTTTACTAGAGCATTCACACTAACATCTTTGCAAACTGCCAGGTGTTATAAGGGCATTTAGCATAAGAGCTAGATTTCCAAATGAAGAAGCCAGAGATGAAGTCCAGTAATAAGCAGAACTGGACTGATACAAACTTTTCTAGGATGAAACAAATAGAGTGATCCTTCAAAATGTCCTCTCCTTATGGGATGCCTGGAGAGATGTCACAGATGGCAGAAAAACCAGAATGGAGAGAACATCTCCAAACAGGAAGACAAGTAGGTTAAATGGGCAATGGCGCTGAGTCAGTTCTGGTGTGATATAAATAGTGCTGAGTTCTGTCTTTATTTTGTGAGCAGAGACCTTGGCCTGAACCCATCCACTCCTGGAGAAAGATCTTCCAGTAGGAAGACATGTGCATTATTTGAAAATGGGCAGAGATTCCTGCCTCGGATGATGAATAGCCAAGTGAGACACCAACAGACTTGCAGACTAGGGGCCAGCTGCCTCTAAATCATTTTTAAAAAGAGACAGCTTGCCTCTTGACAGGGCTATAGATAGAACCTTGTCTTTGCTCTCATGTATATGAGTTGTTTATCAGAAATCTGACTGCCCTTTCAAGAACATGTGATCCACTGGGACATAGTTCATTCCAGATTTTAGTGAGATAACTGACATTCCAAAATTATGGATTAAGTTGTGATACACACACACAGAATTATTGCAGACCATCTTCACTTTTCACAAGGATTCTTGGATGCGCTTGGGAAATAGTACACTAAAGTAGGTGGAACGATCTGAAATGATCATTTATTTACAGGATAATGTTGGAAATGCACTTTCTCTTGGTCTCAGAAAACATCACTGGAAAGTTTCAGTACACAGATTAAATGAAATATTATCGGTACTTAGTGCAGAGGCTGGCACGTGGTAGGTATATAATCATTGTTAGTTCCCTGCTTTCTTGCTTTCCTCCTTCCTAATATACTGCTGTTATATTAAAAGTTGGTTTCAATTTTTAATCTTTATCACCAGTAGCATCTGCAGAGGGCAATATAATCCTGCTGTTTTTGAAGAGCTGAAACTGATAAAAGAGAGAACTGGGGTTCAGAAAAGTGACATTTTTAAAGTACCTCTGAGAAAGTAGGTACAAAGTTGGGAGGGAAAGAATTATAAAGTTCATATAGTTACTCTTCCAAGAGGGCTTTAGGGGAGTGGACTTAAAGGGAGATTTTTCTGAATTGTCTGTCAACCTACATGAGGAGATGGTCTGTTGGGAGAGGGATAGGAGTTACCAGGTCAGGGGATTCAATAGCTTCAATGGGTTTGGATAGTGTGAAATTGAAGGCTAAGGCTTTATGAGAAGGCACAATGTGACATGGTTCTTTAAAACTAGGAGCATTCTAAAGTCAAGAGTATACAGCAGCCAGGTATGGTAGCCCTTGCCTGTAATCTGAGCACTTTGGGAAGCTGAGACAGGAGGATAGCTTAAGCCCAGGAGTTTAAGACCAGCCCAGGCAACATGGGTGCTCTCCATCTTGACAAAAAAATGTAAAACAATTACCCAGGCATGGTGGCATGTGCCTGTAGACCCAGGTACTTGGGAGGCTGAGGTGGGAAGATCACTTGAGTCTAAGAGATCAAGGCTGCAATGACTTTGTTCACACCACTACACTCTAGCCTGGATAACGGTGTGAGGCTAGGACTTCAAAAAAAAAAAAAAAAAAAAAAAAGAGAGTATACACCAGTGGTTCTCAATCGAAGGTACTTCTGCTTCAGTGGACTTTAGGAGTCTGAAGCTACTTTTGGGTTGTCATGAACTGGGGTTGGTAGCACAACTAGCATCTATAAGTACAGGCAAGGATGCTGCTAAACATCTACAGTGCACAGAATAGGCCCACACAGCAAATAATTATTTGGTTCAAAATATGATTAGTTATCAGCTTAGCAGTGCTGACATTATAAAATTTTGGTTTACAAAAAGGAGATTAATTGACTCTGTAGACAAAATTTGAATTGTGGGTTATTTTAGCTGTATTTTCACATTTTCCCCATCTCTTTGTGGAACCTGCACATATTATTTCTTCACTTAAATTTTTGAATTTTGATCTATGGTCAATATAACCCAGTTATTCACTTATGATAACTAAGATGGAGCATGACCCCTGTCCATTTTAACATTAAATATTTAGCTCATAGCATTAAGAAGTAGACATTTAAGCCCAGGGATCAAAGAACGACAGAAAATTTCTCAGTGTTCTAGTCTTAATATCTGGTCCATAGAGTTATGAGCACAATTTGGTTGCTATTAGTGTTGGCCATTGCTGCTAATTCAACTGTTCTTAACCCAACTTTTGACACTACCCTTCCTCAATCACTACTAGTTATTGTTTATTAAACACCATCTAAGCACTTTGCATTCTTGCAAGTCTGTACAAATAGTAATATATAAAGCCCACTCTATGGAGTGGGCATTATAGGTAATAATATAAGGGTAAAGAGATACACGCTATGCAAGGTTTGTAACTTGCCAGAAGTAACCCAACTTCTTAAAGAGCAGGCATGGGATTGGTACTTAGCTATGTCTGTTCCCAAAGCCCATGCTGTTAAAAGTTACCTACACAGCAGTGTTTATAAGGAAGAAACAAAGGAAGGAGAAAAAAGACATGGCATATGTATTTTTTTTTTTTTTGAGACGGAATTTCGCTCTTGTTACCCAGGTTGGAGTGCAATGGCGCGATCTCGGCTCACCGCAACCTCCGCCTCCTGGGTTCAGGCAATTCTCCTGCCTCAGCCTCCTGAGTAGCTGGGATTACAGGCACGTGCCACCATGCCCAGCTAATTTTTTGTATTTTTAGTAGAGACGGGGTTTCACCATGTTGACCAGGATGGTCTCAATCTCTCGACCTCGTGATCCGCCCGCCTCGGCCTCCCAAAGTGCTGGGATTACAAGCTTGAGCCACCGTGCCCGGCCGACATATGTATCTTTTCTTGTAGTTTTTAACACACTTAATTTGGTTCTCAGTGTCTCCTGTGCTATGACTTCGGTAATCCAAACAGTAAAAAAAATAATATTTTCTGGTTTGTACAAATGGTTCAGCTTCACTTTGATTACTCTTATTTATGTTAAGTTCTCTATCTTCCTGGGATATCAATTTTTCTGAAACCAAAGAGCTCTAAAGATTGGGTGTTTTACCCTCAAGGAGGTTTGTTATTTAAATAGACACTGGATTTTCAATAGATTCTGCTACTAACTGTGGGTCTTTAGCTCACTTTACCCATTGTTTGGTTTGTATATTGGGGAGAATAATATTTGTCCTTTCTACCTCATAATTTTTAAATGGTTATTTGAGATAATATAATTAAAAATCTTTGAATAGTATAAGTGAATAAGAATGTGAAAAGAATTCTTTTTCTAATAAAACTTAAGGTGAATATAATATGGGCCAACCATATCACTTGAAAATGATAAGAAAATATACAAAAGAGCTAAATATCTGATTATTTATCAAAGTCAGAATTCTTGGTGATATTTGGAAATTCAGAATGACCAAAGTTTATCAGATAAGCAGAAAGCGTGAGCCAGTTATCTGATTAGTATAGTGAGAAAAGTGTCTCAGCTTTGCAGGCCATCTATATATTTGGCACAAATGTTTAAAGGTTTGAACATTTTTGTTTTAAAAATAGTATAAATCCATTTGGAAAATTTAGAAAAGTAAAAAGAGGAAATAAAATAGGCTGAAATTCTACTACCTGGAATTACTTTTCTAACTCAGCTCTGAAATTTGACCGTCATAAAGCCTCTTTATGTTATTTTCTAGCCTCTTGTTAAATATGGTTTATGCTGAAGAAAGATGAGTAATTCTCATCATTATCTGCAGTATCCCTGAAAAGCTAAATATGCAGTCAAACTCTGGATCATCTCACAAGCACTGAGGATTAAAGTGGAATGTGGACAGAATCAGAAAAGAAAAGGCAGAGCTGAGGAAGGCAGCTGAATGCAACCAGGAAACCAAATGTCCCCCCACCACCTCCACACCTGACCACAGCCTTTAGCTGGTTTGCTGTCTCTCTTTTAGACTATGTCTCCTTTTCTAAGTATTTAGAAAGAACATTTAATCTGAAGGCCTCTTAGGCTAAATAGAAGGACAAATCCTCTGCCAATTTCATGCTGTTTTCTAAATTCTCATTACTTTTAGAATTAAATCCTAGAGCATGACTAGGGCCTCTGAGACTAGTATGTCTGGCTTTTCCCTTCCTTCTTCCTCATTTTATACCATCCTTCCTCTGCCACTCACTGCATCCCCATCAGTCATTCTGGCCTGCTTTGTCTCCACAGATGAGTCACTTTGGCTTTCTCTTGCCAGGAATACTCCTTTTTAAACACCCTGCCCACTCATATCCACCTGAGTTATTCTCTATATCGGCATCTAGTTTGATTCTGTTAAAACAGTTCAACACTTGTATTTTCTTAAAAAAAAAAATTACCTACATCTTAGCATCTGTGCCATTAGACCAGAAGCTTCTAGGACATGCCTTTTTTTGCTTATCATTAACTCCACCAAGCCTAGAAATTCTCTGTGATTGGAGAGGACATGCAAAATGTGGGAAGAATGTATTTGTACTTGGGTTCAGATCTTAGCATTCCCAGGTACTCTTGTGTTACCCAAGAGACATTGGACAGGTGGCTTAACTGATTTGTATCCCAGACTTGGGACCTGTAAAATGAGATTAAAATATTTCCCACCCAGAGCCCCTCAACATTCACCACACCGAAGATAACTCCTTATTGTACATATTTGTGACTATATGTCTCAGAGGTTGTCTCCTGTTCAGCCAGTGCTTAGAACAATTGATGCCAGTAATAAAAGGGCACTGACAGGCAAGTGTCCCAGCTTCCTGGTCCCTTAGTCACATTCTGATAAACACTGAGGTATGTTCTACACTACCTCCTGCAGAGTCTTATTCATCACCAGATAAACTCTGCTCAGTAACAAACCTCATCCTTTCCCATCCTGTCTCACCATTTACTGGGGCCTTTTGGGATAATCTTTTAAATAAACTACTTTCACTCAAATTCTTTCCTGAAAGTCTACTTCTGGAAGAGCCCAACCTAAAACATGGGGTTAATAACATTTCCAGGCTGGGCATGGTGGCTCACAGCTGTAATTCCAATACTTTGGGAGGCTGAGGTGAGTGGATCACCTGAGGTCAGGAGTTCGAGACCAGCCTGGACAACATGGAGAAACCTCATCTCTACTAAAAATTTACAAAAGTTAGCCTGGCATGGCGGTGTGCACCTGTAGTCCCAGCTACTTGGGAGACTGAGGGCAGGAGAATTGCTTGAACCAGGGAGGCGGAGGTTGGAGTGAGCCAAGATTACACCACTGCACTCTAGCCTAGGCAACAGAATGAGACTCTGTCTCGAAAATAAAATAAAATAAAATAAAAATAATATTTCCTATGTCACCAAATTATTTTGAGATCCTAACTCATAGATTATTTGAAAACACACGAGTGCTCTGTTGAGCAGCTACTGAATCCAGCAGCTAAGAGGATAGATTTGGGAGTGAGACATCCTGCATTCAAATCGCAGTTCCACCACTGGGGCACTCTTTACATTGGGGCAAGCTTCTTACCCTGACCTCATTTTCTCCTGTCTATAAAATGGGGCCAATACAATTTGCCCACCTTAGAGACTTGTGGTATGGTTAAGCTATATGTATGTGTATATATACATATTGCTATGTATATAGGTATGTATATATACACATACATATAAAAGTGTATATATACATGGCAAAACCCCATCTCTACTAAAAATACAAGTAAAATAAAATAAAAGTAGCCAGGCCTGGTGATGGGCACCTGTAATCCTACCTACTGGGGAGGCTGAGGCAGAAGAATGGCTTGAACCCCAGAGGCGGAGGTGGCAGTGAGTGGAGATCATGCCACTGCATTCCAGCGTGGGTGACAAGAGTGAAACTCTGTCTCAAAAACAAATAAACAATTGAGGCTAAAACATTTCCCACCCAGAGCCCCTCCACATTCGCCATTTCCAAGAGAACTCCTTACTGCATGTATTTGTGACTCTGCCTCAGCGCTTGTCTCCTGTTTAGTCAGTGCTTAGAACAGTTGATGCTAATGAACTACCCCTGCATGCCAGGATCCAAGCAACACACTGAGAAATGAGCACTGAACGTTCCAACTCAGAAGTTATACCTCCCCTTCCTCATGCATCTTCTCTAAAACAATCCTTGTTAGCTTATTAGAGCCCAATACCCTCTAACACTTGCATGCATTTTTCTTTATTTGGGTTACAGCACTAAAAATCATGGTCAAACCTCAAGAAAATCCACTCAGAGGTATAGTGATTTAATGTACCTTGAGTCCTTAATTTTTATGCATGAATTAACATGCTCCCTGGAAAAAAACACAGTATTGTGGGACTTAAGGCCAAAGCTGGCTTTTGGGGATTCTGTAAAGTTCAAAAGATATCTGGATTGTAAGCAGAACTGAGAACTAAATGGCACAGGAAGGTAGCAGGCTTCATGACACAGAGGAAGAGATAAAAAATACCTATGCCAAGTTCCATAGGCTTCTGAGTCCTAATATATGTCAAGAATGTATTCAGTATCTTAATCACATGGTACATGAAAAATATAGTCCCTCCAAAACCTCCATATTCACCAGCTTTCACAAGAAAAATCAAAGTGTAGTGATTTGGATATCATTCCCCCGTCATATATGACATATTCGAACTGTACAAGTATTCATTAAGTTTCAATCAGGAAAGCTAAAGTACTATGAATCATATGGAATAGAGGATTCATTTTAGGAAGATGACCTTATATAACTGTAAGAGAAGAAGATGGTACAAAAGTGAGAAAGGAAAAATCACAGCGATATTGCCAACAAACCCTCTTGGGCACTGAAGCAGGTGGTCAAGTCAGATCTTGCAAGGAAGCCAGCAAGTTCAGCTGCCAGGGTGGGCTTGTGAAGGGGAAGTGTTTGTGAACTGTTGTCTCTAAAACTGGAGTGGGCCTAGGGTCACTGTTGGTCAGTATTGCCAGTGGCTGGACAAAAAGCTGGATATGAAGAAGGAAGCAGAGGAATGTTCTCTGCTTATCTGTGTCTCTTTCTCACCAGACAAACTTACACACGGATTTCACAGAGTAACATCATTTCCACCTTCCAAATCTCACACAAGTTTCCTTTTTGATCATGTCTAATCCAGAACTGGATAGGGAAGGAAAATTTGGAAAACATAGTTCTAGCTCAGCCAAGATTGTCAGTCCAGTAAAACTTCTTTTTTTCCTGATGCAGATTTCCCCTGCTTTTCAATGTTTACCACTAAAAGGAGCACTAGTGGAAATCAAGATGAGTCCACTGAACAGATTGGCTAAGTGTTTACATTCTTAGGACATCAGCTGCTAACCATGTGTTTCAGGTTGTCTCCCCACATTAACAGTTTGTTTAGAATGTCTGAGTTATCTCACTGAATTTACTGATTGACTGCATTGACAGACACGCAGATTAATCAATAAGCTTTGCTGGACCTAGTGGCTTATGCCTGTAATCCCAGTGACTGGGGAAGCTGATGTAGGAAGACACTGGAATCCAGTAGTTCCAGATCACCCTGGGGAGCACAGCAAAACCTCATCTCTAAAGCAATAATAATTTAAAAAATTAGCCAGGTGTGGTGGCATGTGCCTGCAATGCCATCCACTTGGGAGGCCAAGGCAGGAGCATCTCTTGAACCCAGGGGTTTGAGGCTGTAGTGAGCTATGATCCCATCACTGTACTCCAGCCTGGTTGGCAAAACAAGACAAATCAATGAGCTTTGAAGGCATATGAGGGTATAGCACAACCTTAGCCATAGCATAGTGGCATTCAAATATAACATTAGAGTTTAATAAGCATTATCCATTTGTGACTATGCTCCTTCAGTGATGCTCTTGATAATAATTTCAAAATAACAGTTAGGAAATATGTGATGAAAGAACAGCACAGAGCAATTCACTCATAATTACCCAAGGGAATAACATAAGATGGATAAATAAAATTCACAGAAGAGTCCCAAAGTGCCTTTTAGCTAAAACAAGCTGCATTGTCCTCATATATTCTTTTACCAGGACTATGAAGAAATCATAAAATTGTGTAATGCTTCTCATCTTAGAATCATTGAGTATCAGAACTGGAAAGGATTGTTATGATCTCCAGGTACAAGAATTACAATTACATTGTCTTCAAGGGACAAGGAGAAAACAAAAGGCTGTCAGTCCAGGCCCTAGGCACAGATGATTTCCCACAGTATGAATACTCTTTGGTTTGCTTTTCTGTTCCTGCATGTCTCATTTAGAGTTATTTTGATGTTGTAAAAATATAAGCAATGGGAAGATGCAAAGAGTCAGAATGGCTAGCTATATGATAAACAGAAAAACTGGCAGTTGAGTAGAAGATGGCATTTCTGAAACCAGTTCTCCAAGTCCGTCTGTGCCATCCATTCTCATGTGCTTTGGATTCTGGAAATGTATTCTCAAGCATAAAGCAAGACCCAGCTTCCCCAGATATGTCATTAGGCAACAACAAATCATTTGACAAATCATCAATTCTATTTAAGAGAGACTAAGTGTTTGGGTAAGTAAAAAAAAAAATATGGCCATGAACTTAGATATATCAAATTAAAGCCCTGGCCTCAGATTCAGTTTAGCAATGCTACAGAAAGAGGACAAAGTGGAAAGGACAATTGGAAATTATTAAGGGATGCTGTAGCCGTACAGATTTAATTTTAGGATGCACTCCTCCCTCTGTGATTGGTGATTCTCAATAAGACTTTTAAGAAGAAGAAGAGGGTTTTACACCCCCTCCCTTTTGAGCTGTACAACCTCAAATGTAGCACTTTTATGTTTGATTATAAGTGATTTCTGAAATTCTCATGTGTGCAAATACAGGTAAAACAAAACAAAACAAAGTTCCTTGCCCTTTTTGACATAAAAATATTGTTATTGTTTCTAGGCTCAATATTAAGAACTGATTATAGAGCTGGTCAGAACATTTGGGAGGGTTTTGTTCCTTATTCAAATGTTGTTTGTAGTTCTGTATGTACCCAATCTGTTCTATTGTGAGCTTCTGGCAAAGTGAGCAGACAGCACCTGTTGTTAGCTGCAAGGTTCAGGAAACCAAGTGTGATTTTTTTATGAGGGAGGAAAGAAACTCTTCATCTGTTTTCAGGTAACCTATTAGGTATCTTCAGATTGAGATTTTTTTTAACTGGCTACAAATATGTTAACTTTATTATTCAATTTAGTAATAATTCTGTAGGAGAAACAAAGTATCAACATCTAAATTAATGCTAAAAGAGGCAAAAACAATTACAATGTCATTTAGTGTAATATCATATATATATAGAACATGTATACACACACATATGTGTACAGAACTTTTGTGTGTGTGTGTGTGTGGGTGTGTGTGTGTGTGTGTGAGAGAGAGAGAGAAAGAGAGAGAGAGAGAGAGAGAGAGAGAGACAATATTCCTGCAGTATTCCTGAGGGCACCATGGGGCCTGGGTACTTACTTTTCTGTTTTGCTTTTTGTACCCAATAAATCTGCAAAACATGGCATACTTCCACTAATAAAAAATGGCTAAAAAATAAAACATGGCTCAACAGAGCAGCATGCTAGCAATTATTTAACAACCATGTCTTTGAAAAGAATGTGGATACATATATTTCTGTGCATATAAATTTATATATATATATGTATATGCATGTTTATCAAATTAACCAATGCAATAGATGTGATATACAGCACACAATTAAAAAATTAAATTAATATCACAATTTATTATAAATTCCATAAAGTCAATTGATCCTCATGGAAGGCTTTAGCTAAGATCTATTGGACAATTATACCCTTAGCTAAGCTTCAGTTGCAATTTGACCGTGACCAACAATTGGAATAGCATCCCAATATTAACTCTATTCCCAATAAACATTTGTTATCATCACACCTGATATGTGATATAATCTTAGACTATTTCTGTCATAAAAATTATATCTAATATTGAAAACTCTTTCAGCATTAACACTAAGTGAGGACCTTCTTTGTAGCATTTGCCAATTGCTGTGTTGTTAATACTCTCCAAGAGCGATTCCAAGATAATAACATGACATTGCTTCATGATAATTTGGGAAGAAATATACAGTAGTTTCCATGATATGATATTTCCACCGCACAAATACAATAGATATGAACAACCTCAAGACCATAAGTAATAGTAAAATATTCTAAAATAATTTGAAAGTAATAAATTTTAAATATTTACTGAATTTTGACTGTAATTATTTTAATTGGATGTTTATTTAAGTTTTAATAATGGTTGTGTTTAAACAACTTGCTTACAAAATTCCTGAAACTAACACTCAGCTTTCATGAGCTGCTACATGTTAGCTCCAGCACACCCTGGCTAAATATGTTGGTAATTTTCAACTAGAGATAAGTAAAAATGGGAATTATGCCAGTTTAAAAATACCACCACAAATTCCATGGAAGCCTAATGGAATCTCAATTTAATTTAGTTTTTTTATGTTCACTTATGACTACACTGGTGATACTCAATCTCGGAAACAGCACCTAGGAATCATTTGCTGAGTTTTAAAAAACACTTAGGTCCTTTTTTAATTTAATTTAATTAATTTAATTTAATTTAATTTAATTTTATTTTATTTTATTTTATTTTTTTGAGACAGAGTTTCGCTCTTGTTACCCAGGCTGGAGTGCAATGGCGCGATCTCGGCTCACTGCAACCTCTGCCTCCTGGGCTTAGGCAATTCTCCTGCCTCAGCCTCCTGAGGAGCTGGGATTACAGGCATGCGCCACCACGCCCAGCTAGTTTTTTCTATTTTTAGTAGAAATGGGGTTTCACCATGTTGACCAGGATGGTCTCGATCTCTGGACCTTGTGATCCACCCACCTCAGCCTCCCAAAGTGCTGGGATTACAGGCTTGAGCCACCGTGCCCGGCCTTTACGTCCTTTTAAAAACACCAAGGTCCATCTAGAGTAGACTGGAAAGACAGGATGTAAAGGATCCATACAATGGAATAATGTACTACCAGTAATGAGAGTAAGTAAACTTGCACTATACACGACAACTTGAATGAGTCTCACAAACCCAACACTGAACAAAAGAAGCCAGAAACAAATGAATACATGCTAAATGACCATCCAGGTAGTATATACATATATATATATATATATACACACACATATATATATATATATATATACACACACACACACACACACACCCCATAAAAGTATTGTGTGATGAGAAGTTAGATAGTGATTACCCTTTTGTGTCTCAGCTGTCACTGGAGAGGGCTTCTGGGATCCAGAATTTGGTCTGCATCTTGATTTGGGTGCTGGTTACATAGGTAGATTGAATTCATGGAAATTAATTGAACTGACACAATTTATGCATATTATACTTACTGAGATATTTTGTGCCTATAATCCCAGCACTTTGGGAAGCTGAGGCAGATGAATGATAAGGTCAGGAGTTCAAGACTATCCTGGTCAACATGGTGAAATCCCGGCTCTACTAAAAATACAAATATTAGCCGGGTGGCATGAGCCTATATTCCCAGCTACTCAGGAGGCTGAGGCAGGAGAATTGCTTGAACCTGGGAAGCCAAAGTTGGAGTGAGCTGAGGTGGCACCACTGCACTCCAGCCTGAATGATTACACTGAATACAGATGAATGAACTATAAATTTCTGAGTGGGATTTCATTATCAGTATTTTAAAATGTCCTCAAGTGACTCCAATGTGAAGTTAAGTTTGAAAACCAGATTATTTTTATAGAGATTAATTGGTCTGTCAATTTATACTAGTTAAAATACATTGAGGTGTTTATTTTTAAAAGATAAAAGAAATAAAATTAATGACAGTATATTTGCCACACAAAAAAAATCCCTATACAGTAGTCCCTTCTTATTCACAGTTTTACTTTCTGTGGTTTCAATTTCCCCCATTTTGGTTTCCACAGTTTAAGTTACCATGCACAACCAAGGTCCAAAAATATCAAATGCAAAACTCTGGAAATAAACAAATCAGAAATTTTAACTTGCATTCTCGGTAGTGTGATGAAATCTCCAGTGGTCCCACCCCATTCTGCTTTATCCCAGTCTGTCCCACCTGGAAAGTGAATCATCTCTTTGTTCACTGTATCCTGGCTGTGTATGGTACCTACCTTTAATCACTTAGTAGCTGGCTCTGTTATCAGACTGAAGAAACATAGTATGTATAGGGCTTGGGACCCTTCATGACTGTAGGCATCCACTGGGAGGACTGGCACATATCTTCCATCAATAGGGCCCCACTACGGTAATTAGGAGGTAATCTGAACACATTCATTCATTTAGTATGACTTACAAGGCCCTGTGTAATTTCCCCTTAAAATTGGTCTCAGATTTTAAAGGTTAACTGTTACATAAATTTGACTCAGTTACTTGGGAGGCTGAAGCAAGAGGATCACTTGAAGCCAGGAGTTTAAAGTTTAAGAATTAGCAGAATTAAGAGGGAGGATCCAAGATGGCCAAATAGGAACAGCTCCGGAGTGCAGTTCCCAGCAAGAACAGCGCAGAGGGTGAGTGCACACTGCATTTCCAACTAAGTTTTCACTTTCCACAGACCAGGAGATTCCAGGGCCAATAACTGCCATGAGATTTCAGTGTGGCAGTTTCCGCCAGTGCCAGGTCAGTGCACAGAAACTCACACAAGTCTGGGCAGCCCTTTTGACTGGCACCTGGAGTGCCTGGGAGACAGAGCAGCCCATTCAACTGAAAGGGAAGGGGCTGAGACAGGGAGCCAGGCTATCTGGCTTGGCAGTTACCACTCCCACAAAACAAGCAATTTGAAATGCTCTGGACTGAGAGTTTCACAGCAAGCGCAGCTGGACCCAGGATGGTCCAGCTCAGTGTGGGGAAGGGTGTCTGCCACTACCGAGGCAGTTCACACAGCAGCTGGGCAGAGCCTATGGCAGCTCAGCTTCATACCGGGCAGGGCATCTGTGAAAAACGGCAGTAGCATGACAGGAACTTATAAATAAAACCAATCTTCCTAGGACAGAGCACCTGGGAAAAGAGGCAGTTATGAGTTCAGCAACAGCAGACTTAAAGGTATCTGCCCAGCAGCTCTGCAGGAACAATTGACCTCCCAGCATAGCACTTTAGCTCTTATAAATGACAGACTGTCTCCTCAAACAACTCCCCAACTCCCATATACACAGAGAGACACCTCATAAAGGAGAGATCAGGCTGACATTTGGTGGGTACCCTTCTGGGACGAGGATGGCAGAGGAAGAAACTGGTGGCAACCCTTGCTGTTCTGCAGCCCCTATGGGTGATCCCCATGCTAGTGGGGTCTGGAGTGGACCTCCAGCAGTCCTGCAGCAGAAGGGCCTGACTGTTAGAAGGAAAACTAAGAAAGAAATCACTTCAACATCAACAAAAAGGATGACCACTCAGAGACCCCATCCGAAAGTCACCAACTACAAAGACCACAGGTAGATAAAGCCACTAAGATGGGAAGAAACCAGCACAAAAAGGATGAAAACACTAAAAACCAGGATGCCTCTCCTCCTCCAAAGGATCACAACTCCTCACCAGTTAAGGATCAAAGATGGATGGAGAATGAATTTGATGAATTGACAGAAACAGTCTCCAGAAGATGGGTAGTAACAAACTTATCAGAGCTAAAAGAGCATGTGCTAACCCAATGCAAAGAAACTAAGAACTTAGAAAAAAGGTTAGATGAAATGCTAACTAGAATAAACAGCTTAGAGAAGAATATAAACGACTTGATGGAGCTAAAAAACACTGCACAAGAACCTCACGAAACATACACAAGTTTCAATAGCTGAATTGACCAAGCAAAAGAAAGGATATCAGAGACTGAAGATCAACTCAATAAAATAAAATGAGAAAGCAAGAATAGAGAAAAAAGAGTGAAAAGAAATGAACAAAGCCTCCAAGAAATATGGGATCATGTGAAAAGACCTAATCTACGTTTGATAGGTGTACCTGAATGTGACAGAGAGAATGAATCTAAGCTGGAAAACTCTTCAGGATATTATCCAGGAGAACTTCCCCAACCTAGAAAGGCAAGCCAATATTCAAGTCCAGGAAATACAGAGAACACCACAAAGATATTCCTCAAGAAGAGCAACCCCAAGGCATATAATCATCAGATTCACCAGGGTTAAAATGCAGGAAAAAATGCTAAGGGCAGCCAGAGAGAAAGGTCGGGTTACCCATAAAGGGAAGCCCATCAGACTCACAGTGGATCTCTGGGCAGAAACCCTACAAGCCAGAAGAGAGTGGGGTCGAATATTCAACATCCTTAAAGAAAAGAACTTTCTACCTAGAATTTCACATCCAGCCAAACTAAGCTTCATAAGCAAAGGAGAAAGAAAATCCTTTATGGACAAGCAATTGCTGAGAGATTTCATCACCACTGGGCCTGCCTTACAAGAGCTCCTGAAAGAAGCACTAAACAAGGAAAGAAACAACCAGTACCAGCCACTTCAAAAACATACCAAATGGTAAAGACCATCAACACAATGAAGAAAATGTGTCAACTAAGAGGCAAAACATCCAGCTAGCATCAAAATGGCAGGATCCACAATACTAACCACGGATAACAATATTAACCTTAAATGTAAATGGATTAAATGCCCCAATCAAGAGACACAGACTGACAAATTGGATAAAATGTCAAAATCCGTTGGTGTGCTGTATTCAGGAAACCCAACTCATGTGCAAGGACACACACAGTCTATAAATAAAGGGATGGAGGAAGATTTATCAATCAAATGAGGAGCATAAAAAAGCAGGAGTTGCAATTCTAGTCTCTGAAAAAATGGACTTTAAACCAAAGATCAAAAGAGACAAAGAAGGGCATTACATAATGTAAAAGGATCAAAACATCAACAAGAACTACTGATCCTAAATATATATGCACCCAATACAGGAGCACCCAGGTACATAAAGCAAGTTCTTAACGACCTACAAAGGGACTTAGACTCCCACACAATAACAGTGGGAGACTTGAACACTCCACCATCAATATTAGACAGATCAATGAGACAGAAAATAACCAGGATATCCAGGACTTGAACTCAGATCTGTAACATGCAGACTAAATGGATATCTGCAGAAATCTCCATCCCAAATCCACAGAATATACATTCTTCTCAGCACCTCATTGCACCTACTCTAAAATTGACATTATTGGAAGTAAATCACTCCTCAGCAAATGCAAAAGAATGGAAATCATAACAAACAGTCTTTCAGACCACAGTGCAACCAAATTAGAACTCAGAATTAAGAAACTAACTCAGAACTGCACAAATTCATGGAAACTGAACAGCTGGCTCCTGAATGTCGACTGGATAAACAATGAAATGAATGCAGAAATAAAGATGTTCTTTGAAACCAATGAGAATGAAGACAGAATGTACCAGAAACTCTGGGACACATTTAAAGCAGCATCTAGAGGGAAATTTACAGCAATAAATGCCCACCAGAGAAGCAAGGAAAGATCTAAAATCGACACCCTATCATCAAAGTTGAAAGAGCTAAGGAGCAACATTTAAAAAAAAAAACTCAAAAGCTAGCATAAGGCAAGAAATAACTAAGATCAGAGCAGAACCGAAAGAGACAGAGACACAAAAAACCCTTCAAAAAATCAATAAATCCAGGAGGTGGTTTTTTTGAAAAGATCAACAAAATAGACCGCTAGCCAGATTAATAAAAAAGAAAAGAGAGAAGAATCAAATAGATGCAATAAAAAGCGATAAAAGGGATAGCACCGTCGATTCCACAGAAATACAAACTACCATCAGAGATTATTACAAAGAACTCTTCACACAAACTAGTAAACCTGGAAGAAATGGATAAATTCCTGGACACTTGCACCCTGCCAAGCCTAAACCAGGAAGAAGCTGAAACCTTGAACAGACCAATAACAAGCACTGAAGTTGAGGCAGCAATTAATAGCCTACCAACCAAAAAAAATCCAGGTCTAGATGGATTCACAGCTAAATTCTACCAGATGTACAAAGAAGAGTGGGTACCACTCCTGAAATTATTCCAAGCAATCCAAAAGGAGGGAATCCTTCCCAAATCATTTTATGAGAGCAACATCATCCTGATACCAAAACCTGGCAGAGACTCAACAAAAAAAGAAAACTTCCAGCCAACATCCAGGATGAACATAGATGCAAAAATCTTCAAAAAAAAATAATGGCAAACTGATTGCAACATCACATCAAAATCATGATCAAATAGGCTTCACCCTGGGGATGCAAGCCTGGTTCAACATACTCAAGTCTATAAATGTAATCCCCCACATAAACAGAACCAAAGACAAAAACCACATGAACATTTCAATAGATGCAATATATACATATATTTAGTTAGCCAGGCATGGTGGTACGCTTTTGTTGTTTCAGTTACTCAGGAGGAGATGGTGGGAAGATTGCTCAAGCTCACAAGTTTGATGCTGCAGTGAGCTATGATCTTGCTACTGCACTCCAATCTGAATGACAGAGCAAAATCTTGTTCCCTCCACCGCCGAAAAAAATTGAGTGTGTGTCAAGAACAATGTCTTTAAATAGGATCACACCAAGTTTAAAAGGTTTTGCAAAGCAAAGTAAACAATCAATGAAGTGAAGAGACAACCAACAAAATGGAAGAAAGTATTTGTAAACTACCTATCTGACAAGGGACTAATAACCAGAATATGTAAGGAGTTCAAACAACTAGATAGGGAAAAATCTAATAATGCAATTTAAAAATGGGCAAAGGATTTGAATAGGCATTTTTCAAAAGAAGACATAAAAATGGCAAACAGGCATATGAAAAAGTGCTCCACATTACTGATCATCAGAGGATGTGAATCAAAACCACAATGAGATATCATGTCACCCAGTTAAAATTGTTTATATCCAAAAGACTGGAAATAACAAATGCTGGTGAGGATGTGAAGAAAAGGGAACCATCATAAACCTTTATGAGAATGTAAATTAGTACAATCACTATGGAGAACAGTTTAGGGGTTCCACTAAAGCTAAAACTCAAACTAAAACTAGGGCTACCATATGATTCAGCAATCCCACCACTGGGTATATACCCAAAATAAAGGAAATCAATATATTGAAGAGATGTCTGCACTCCCATGTTTGTGTCAGCATTATTCACAACAGCCAAAATTTGGAAACAATCTAAGTATCCGTCAGCAGATAAATTGATAAAGAAAACGTGGTGCTTATGCAAAATGTTGTGTTACTTAGTCACAAGAAAGCAGAGGATTCTGCCATTTGCAACAACATGGATGGAACTGGAGGTCATTAAGCTAAGCCAGGCACAGAAAGACAAACTTCACATGTTCTCACTCATTTGTGAAATGTAAAAAGCAAAACAATTGAACTCATGGAGATAGAGAGTAGAAGGATGGTTACTAGAGGCTAGGAAGGAAACTAGGAGGGTGGGAGGGCAACAGCTGAGGATGGTTAATGAGTACAAAATAAAAGTTAGAAAAAATAAACTAGTATTTGATAGCACAACAGGGTGACTATAGTCAATAATAACTTAATTGTAAATTCAAAAACATTAAAAAGAGTATAATTGAATTGTTTGTGACCAAAGGATAAATGCTTATGGCAGTGAATATCCCATTGTCCATATTATAATTATTATGTATTGTATACCTTATATCAAAAAATCTCATGTACACCATAAATATATACACCTACTACGTACACACAAAAGTTAAAATTAAAAATTAAAAAATGAGGCCAGGTGTGGTGACTCATGCCTGTAATTCCAGCACTTTGGGAGGCCAAGGCAGGAGGATTGCTTGGGCCAAGGAATCAAGACCAGCCTGAGCAACACAGTGAGAGGCAGGCTCTACAAAAAATAAAAAATTAGCCAGGCGTGGTGGTGCATGCCTATAGTTTCAGCTACTCAAGAGGTTGAGGCGGGAGGATTGTTTGAGCCTAGGAGGTCAAGCCAGCAGTGAGCTGTGATAGCACCAGTGCACTCCAGCCTGGGCAACAGAGCAAGACCCTGTTAGAAAGAAAGAAAAAGAAAGAAGGAAGAAGGAAGGAAGGAATAAAGAAGGAAGGAAGGAAGGAAGAAAGAAAGGAAGGAAGGAAAGAAGGAAGAAAGGAGGGAGGGAAGGAGGGAGGGTGGGAGGGAGGAAACTCAAATAGTTTCCTCAAATAGTTTCCTCCTTTGCCCACTATCAAGGTCAGATGAAACACTTTCATAAAATGCTTTGTAAACTACAAGTCACTAGTTATGAGGTACGATTGATCAAATATTTGAGCTGAGTTTTTATTTTCCCTTTAAGACTGGGAATTCTACAGTTTTAAATTCAACAAGTATAAATACTGTATTATTTCTCGGAATGAGTATATATTTGAGAGAAATGACCTGGTTCTAAGCAAAGAGTGTGGTAATGACAAAATTCTTCATAGAGTCGAAGTTTATGGAGAACGAGGAGGGTATGTTACTTGGAGGACTAATCAGAGTGAACATAGCATTTGAATGAGTATGTTAATGATTGGATTTGCCTTTAATAAATGGAAATGTATCTGAAGAAGAAGAATGCAGAGGATCACACTGATATGAGAGAGACTTGGGAATTTTAAAAAAGCACAGAGATCTTGCAAGTAGCACAGTCTGACTTGAATAAAGGATACATGAAGGAGAGTAAGGGAAGGCATGGCTCATGACACAGGTAGAACTGAATTAATTGGAGAACTTCCAATATTTGTTGAAGGAAACTGAATTTGAATGCTTGATTAGACAGTTTGAACTTTGTAGGAGATGGGATCTGTGAAGGTCTTGACATAGAGTAATGACAAAATCAGCCATGCTTTATGAAGTTTTCTCTGCATAGGTGTCGGTGTCAATAAGCTAAGTCTTGGAAAGGGCACAGAGGATGCCTCAAAATAGAGGGAACCTATAGGAGGCTGGTACAAATGTCTTGGAGGAGAGGTAATGGTGGATTAACTTGACTGGTAATGACAGAACTGAAAAGGAATAAACAAATACATCTTGGGATAAAATACAACCCACAAGTTTAAATATTTAAATTATTTTTGACACAAAGTCAACATATATTTGCTACCCAATAATATTGAAATAGCACTGGCTGTATGTTAAACGTGCTACTCCCTGAGCAAACTACATTGAAATTATACCTGCCTAGGTCAAGTGTATTGGAGCAAACTGTGTTCATTTCAAAAATTAGGACCAGCTTCCTGTTTTCAGTATACAGCATAATTTTTTAAATTAAAAAAAAATTCCTATCTAAGCCCAAAATATATATTGTGATTAAAACATTTATGCCTAAAAGTAGGTTCTGACAATAACCAGTTCAATTGGTAAAAGTGTTTGGGAATAGTAGTTTACCCATAATTAGTCTTGGGGTCTTATTTTGGGGGGTCCATAATGTGCTTATTTATTTTAAATATTTATTGAGTGCTTACTATATGTTAGGCACTGTACTAGGCATTAGCAATGCAGCCACTGATATGACTGACAATATTTTGACCTATATAAAACATATATTTCTCTAGGTATAGGCAGAAAATGCACTAGTAAACAATATATATATAAGTTAATTTCAGATAGTGACAAGCTCATTGAAAATAGTAAAATAGGTTGATGAGAGTGACTAGGACCAATGATGGAATAAGCTACTGCTTACCCAGACAAGGTCCTAAGGGAACTTCAGACTGTGGGGGTGACTGATTAGAGAGGGGTATAATGGAAACAGCCAGTCATAGAAAGATTTGAAGAGTGTTTCACACAACTGAACAGCACATGCAAAGACCCTAAGCAGAGAGCAATCTTGATATTTCTATGAGTCTAAGAAAAAAAGTGTGGCTCTAATGCAATTGATTAAAGGAAAGTTAAGTATAAGTAGAGATGAAAGAGGTCGGCAGAAGAATCCAGGTCGTTTCGTGACTTGATAGCATGGCAATGAGTTTGATTTTAAGCACCTGGAATTTTTTAAATCGGGGGAAGAAAAATGTTATCAATCCTTTCATGCTATTTTCAAGTTGTGGCATAGCTATTTATGAGTACCCTTAAAATGAAAATACGACCTGGTGTTACCACTTCCATAGAATGCTTGACCCTCTCCTTCAAATACTTCATGGTGAAAACACAATTTCTCACATTCCATTCAACTAAGAGCCTACATTTCCTATAGTATACCAGTCTGCATACCAATTATTTTCTCCCATTGCTGACAAAACATAATTTTTTCCTATATTGTTGTCAGTCCTAATAAACAATTTTATTTAATGTTTAAGCATCAATTACTTTGAAAGAAGGTTTGATAATCATATAACCACCTTTATCAGTAGGCATTGCATGAAAATGGTGTTTTCAGCATTTCTAAATTGGACCATTTCTATTG
The DNA here is from genome assembly GCF_048565385.1 of Saimiri boliviensis. Lineage (NCBI taxonomy): Eukaryota > Metazoa > Chordata > Mammalia > Primates > Cebidae > Saimiri > Saimiri boliviensis. Next base: position 94,557,808 of record NC_133456.1, read on the forward strand.
GAAATTGCAAAGATATCACTTGGCTTAAAAATATAGCCTGGTATTCCATTCCTAAAGGTGCTATTATGCTAACAATAAATCTGAACAAGACCGTAGGCAGAGTGTGGGTTGTGATGTACTCAATATTCATTGCACTCTGACCCAAAGGAATATCCATTATGTGCTTCTGGGATCCTTGAGCAAAGCAGGTTTATTACACCTGCCAATTTTCATGGATTTGCTGTGTGATACATCGTTGTCTTCTAAGAAATCTTGGTCATAGTGAATATTTCCATTCTTCTGGTTTTCTCTCTCGGGTAGTTCATTTGCTCTGGCTCTCAATTCAATAAAAGGCTATGTTTGAAATAGAGTGAAATTCAAGCAATCATAAATAGTTTCCAGTGTCCCTTTTTCCTAGGTGCCTGACTGTATTTAGAAAGAGGTAGATTTTTTCACCCAGATTCACTTTCAGGCTGTGTTATTTATAAAGTAGTAAGCTACGTAAAAATGCTGACAAAATAGATTTTTTTATTTCCTTATTGGTAGTAGCCCTAAAAACAACTTTATTTTAGTGGTAAAAGTCAATTACTTTGGGAGATGTTTTGAAAATAACATAACCACATTTGTCAGCAGACATTACATAAAAATGATTGCAGCAAAGACTTATTATAATTTTGAGTCTCAGTTTTTTCTTCAAGGGTAATTAATACAGTAGGAGAAACCAGCTCATTAGGCCCTGTTGGCATAATACAATAATTAGAATGCTTCAAGGAGAGTTTGATGCTACTCTGCCAATAAATATGACTAGCTCCATGTTGACTTTCTTGAATTATTCCATTTCATCATGACAAAACCAAGTCTCATACTGAATAACTGGTACTTCTTCAGGACTAACCAAATAGTTATTCAGTCTATAATTTTATAAAATACATACAGAAGTCCTTAACCCATGGCAAAACAAACACAAATGGCACAAATGGGCATATTTATGAACCAAGTGACTGTTTTACAAACTACCATTTAAATGGTAGTACTTGTTAAATAACAAGGTTAAAAGAAAATACAGTAGGCAAAAATCCTTAAGAGGACATGCGAAACCCCGTCTCTACTAAAATACAAAAAATCAGACAGGCATGGTGGCGGTGCCTGTAAGACCAGCTACTCAGGAGGGTGAGGCAGGAGAACTGTTTGAACCTGGGAGACGGAGGTTGCAATAAGCGGAGATTGCACCACTGCACTCTAGCCTGGGCAACAGAGCAAGACTCAGTATCAAATAAATAAATAAAATGAAATAAATAAATATTTCTTCATAAAAACAATCTGTGCATTGTCTACAAACACAAAAAATAGACAGTTTTTCTCCATTTATTAATTAGGTTACCCAAATTACCTCATTAACATATTTTTTCTACTTTTAGAAACGTAGATTTTTCAGTAACTTGGGGCTGAAAATAAGTGTTCTCAATCTACATTAAACCTCTTGATTCTTTTTTTCCTTCCAGGAATCATTGTGCCTTTTAAAAATTCCTTTATTTGCTCTTTGCCTCATTTTCAGTATTGAATAGGCATTTATCCCAGCAGAGTTTTATTACTAATTCAACCTCAAAACCAAATTTTTTAATCTGTGTTAGTCAAGATCCTTTTTGTCACAAGGGGCAGAATCTCAGTTGAAGTGAAGTTACTTGCTGGTTTCTCTGGGTAGAGTGTCAGGTTGAAGAGGGCAAGGACCATGGACCTCCTATTGTTGAAGGTCAACATCAAGCTTTGTGCATGGCACATCATAGTTTCTAATATATATCTGTATTTGTTGACATAAATGAACCTTCTTTCTTTTATTCATTTAGTAAATACTTAGAATTCATGTATTAGGGGATGGAGAAGCAGTAAAGCATAAAGCAGATGAAAATTGCTGCCCTCAAAGAGTTTCAAATAGGGCATGTTTTAAAACTTTTAAAATGTTATTAAATTTCTATCTCTAGAAACTTATATCCATAACTTTATTGCACACTGGCAACCATAAAGGAATGAACCAGATTAACAGTTCCCTAGAGGATGTTATATGACTAAATTTATTCTACTGATATTATAAATAGGATCAACAACATTAACTTTGGATAATTCATTCATTCATTCATTTAACAAATATTTACTGAATCCCTACCAAGTACCAGCAAGATACAGGCTCTGCCATCTGGAAGCTTAAAGCTTAGTGAGGGAGAAACATAGGAATTTAGTTTCTTACGACTTCTATAAAAGTTACCACAAATATTATGGCTTAAAACAGTATGTATTTATTTTCTTACAGTCCTGGAGGTCAGAAGTCCAAAATGGGGTTCACAGGGCTGAAAACAAGGTGCAGGCAGAGCCATGCCCCATCTATAGATGGAGGGGAAAATCGGTTCCCCTGGCTTTCCCGGCATCTAGAGTTTCTGTCATCACATCTTGTGGCTCATGATCCCTTCCTCAGTTGTGAAGTCCAACAGTGCAGCATCTTCACATCTCCCTCTGCTCTGCTGCCACATTGCCTACCGCTCTGTCAGATCTAATTCTGCCTCCCTCTTATAATCTCCATAGTCCAGGACCATTAATCTACACATCTCAAGATCCTTAACTTAATCACATCTGCACATCCACTTTACCATATCAGGTAGGACTCACAGGTTCCAGGTAGTAGGACCTAGATATTTTGGGGGGCCATTACTTAGCCTGTCATGCATATCAATGAAACAGTTAAAAAGTATATAATTAGTAACTGTATTTCCTAATTAAATGGGCTTTGGTTTTTCTTCTAATACTTTAAAAAATACTAAAGTAGAACAATCAAACTTTTAAGTACTCAAAACTTTAAAATGGTCCCAGAATCAATCATGTGGATATGGATCAAGTTTCACTGTAAACGCCTACGAGGCCAACGCCTACAGTGAAAGTGCTAAAAGTTGTAGATAATATTTAGAAAATGGGAGGAGAGGTTGTCGAAAAATGTTAAGTTTTAATTCAGAGTTTAGGGAGATTTAAAGTATCAATGTCTTAGAAAAATTATATTCATTAAAATAGCAAGGAAGAATCAAGTAATTGGAAAATACTTGCTGGTATTTCAGAATGAATAAAAAGTGTATTTTGGGAAAACAAGATATTATCACTCTGCATAGTCATAGAATTCTAATCACCAGACAATCTAATTTTCTAAACTAAAATAGTATCTGTGAATAGGGAGATACACTATGAACTCTCTAACAAAACAAACAGATTTAAAGCAGTGTTCTCTTGTGTATATCATTATCAACATCCTTACCTCTGCGGTAATGTTCAGATTGGATTATCTTATTTAAGTAGCTATGGCTTTAAAAAATAGATCCAATCTGTTCTTTCACAATGAAATTGTTTACTAAGGGTATATGGTTATTTCTCCCATTAGAATAAAGCAACAGGACATGCTGAATCACATCCAATTTGGATAAATAAAAGTTAATATAAGAGCTGGAGTATTTCTTAGATTTGATATGTGTTCTGAGAATAATTATTTATTTTAATTTAACACAAAAGGTCTTTTAGAGATCCTATGCTAATTCAATATACATATTTAAAAGGCTTAATGTTAATGTTGAATTTTGACAGGAAGATGAAACTTGAGGGTAGGAATAGAATTCTTATTCACACATGTATGATTTGGGGGCACCTTGATGACTTTCTGCTGTCTTTTTTCAACCTATCCCCAAAGAAGAATATATTATTAACCCCAAATCTTTGTTATAAAGACTTAGAAGTGTCACTAATCAAAACACCATAATCGCTTTGAGTAAATACAATTATAGCACTTCTAGCTGCTGGATTCACTAGTGGTAAAATTGCTTTTATTTGTATAGTTTTCTGATTCTCCTGGTTGATTTCTGCATATTTTAGCATTTCCATTCCTTTTCTCAGGATTGCTATAAAATATACATCCTTTACAATAACTGTGTTTCTGCATTGTAAATTATTATGTTTATTCTTGCATGTCTCTCAATATATTAATGCTTTGTTATAAGTATATGCAAATTCACTAGTACCTATCATCACATAGTCAGAGGGAAGGAGCAGGATATGGTAGAAGAGAGGCTTCTTTGATAATCATATGAGCTAATCAATGTCCATGCTCTGTAACAACTCATGTAGGTAAGCTCAACAATTAATTTTAACAATTCAGTTCAGTTATTATGAACTCTAGGATTGTAACAGACTATAGTTGATTGTTTACAAAAACAGCCACTATTACTGCCTTTATTATTTCTATGGCCTTTTAATGGTATAATTTTGCAGCTTTTCTATAAAGAGATGTAGTACCATTCCACATCCATTGAAGCTGGACTGGTCTTGTGACTTGTAATTGTTAAAATAATGTCACAGAAATGGCAAGGTAGCAGTTCTAAGCCTTGGCATCAAGAAATACTGTACTCTTCTGTTTTTGTTTGTTTGTTTGTTTGTTTATTTGTTTTTCTAGGAACCCTGAACAGCTACCATGTAAAAGAACCCAGACTCATAGAGGATAACATTTGGACCAGACCCAGGGCAACACGGTTGTCTCAGTTAGGAATGTTGTAGAGTAGTCACGTCTCAGATGACTCAGTTCATCAAAGATGCAATACACCCAGGCAAAACGAAAAGAAGACCCATTTAAGCCCATCCTAAATTGCCAGCTCAGAGATTTGTCTACTAAATACATGGTTATTTGTTATTTCAATACGCTCACATTTGGCGTGGCTTGTTACAAAGCAAAAGTTAACTGAAACACAGATATTAATATGTTTAAGTTGAATAAAATAACATGTTCTGGTCTATTCTTTTAAAATAAATGAAAAGAAAACATATCTAAGGTTCTTTCTAGTTCTGAGGTAACATTCTATATTACTTTTTCTTCTAAATGAATATAGCTTTAATTTTTTGCCATATCAAATTCTAAACACAAGAGAAAATATGTAATTCTATTTTAATTTTTTAAAGACTTTACTGTAATGAAAATAAGAATAATTATTCACTGTTTATTGGTGATAAAAATATTTAATTATATTATTTTATAAAAATATACTACATTATCATAATTAAATATTATAAAATTACATTATATAAAACTGTCAATATTTGATAATTCATAAATCTAATAATGTTATTTTCCATTTAAGACTGGCATTTGATACATTTTTAAGGATTAGACTTTCCCTGTCATAGAGGTTACCTTCAAAACTTTATCACTTAGTCATTCAAATGACATACAAATTATGCATTTTGAAAATTGCTCCACCTCTAAAAAGAAATACAATGCCAATATATTTATCAATCAAAACTCATAATAATAGAACACTTTACCTGCACAGGAGTTTATGAGTGGCAGCAGAATTACCAGTTTCCATAGCAACTTCATTTCCACTTTCTAAGGTCAAAAATTTCTCCCATACAATCAGAGGAAAAAAAATTCTGTCCCCCAGTTAGTATCTCAAGAGTCTGAAAGAGACAAAATTGTCATAAAATGAAAAACATGCAAACACAGAATATTTAAATAAGAATATTATTGTTGCATATTAATTAAATTTGATATTAAATTTTTATTATCCAAAATAAAGCAACCTAAATGGATACTTTCTACACGTACATATTTTCTGCAAGTTCCAGTAAATTCAGCTTATATTTTTTAAAATTTCAATTCACACCTCAAATGTACATGGCATTTCCTATTATATTTTTTGTAGTTGTTAATGGGTTGGAATGGAATTCAAATGATTATATTTCATGTGTACCAAAATTTACATTAGTTAAAAAAAAACATATTAAACCAACCACATAATTCTGTTGTTTGTGTTTTGAAATTTTTATTCACTAGGAATGGGATATGATATTTCTGTATCATATATATATACATTAACATCAATTTTCTGCATTTTATCAATATTATTGAGAATATACTCATTAGGTAACAATATTTGTCCTAATATCACAAGAAATAAAATTAATATTGTGCTGCAAAATGTCTGCAAGAAATCTATTTCTAGCAGTGTTACTTTCAGGTATGAGACTTGCTTTTCCTAAGGGGTTGCATCATAATTTTCTCTAATTTATTTTGACATTTAAGCTATGTAGTGATAAATGAAATCAAGATAAAGTGTTAGCTTGGCCTTTAGCCCAAAAGAGAAATCTAATAAGAGGTTCATAAAAATTCCTAAACTCATAAAAATTTAGCATGAGCTCAGAACAAATGCATCTAGGTTACATTTGATAAAACTATTATATATCAAGTGATAAGATCCTTTGGAAACTTTAACATAATTAAAACAGATTTTCTTGCAGTCTTAAATATTTTTTGGGAGTGTGTGGACTTTAATCATGATAATAGTAAATAATAAATTTTTTATCAGGTATTGATGAATTTTTAAATTTTAAAAATCTTCCATTTCTTTCTGTCATGAGTTACTTCATCTTAAACCAAAAATCCTTGATTATATTTAACTTTTAAATAGAATTTAAGTTAAATACTTGCCAAATTAAATCAAAGGCTAAAAATCACAGAAAAAATAACAAGATTCAGGGATCAACATACTATATTGAGTCAATATTCTTTCTCAAATGTGTTTGTATCTGACATCGTCTTTCCATTCCTTTTGCCATCACAGCGTTTAATGCCTTACATAAATTAGATTATATGTTATATCAATTCATTCATTTATTATATTTTCATAAACATTTATTTGTTTGTTTCTTTATATAATCCCATTCTTTGCAAGACAATGGGCACTAAGGTGTTAGTGGTGAGCCTAAAATCCTTCATTTCTACCTTTGAGGTACTGCTCTCTTGTGAGGGAGATATTTAACAAAAACAGAAAAAAAAAAACCACACACAGGTAAATATTTATGTGGTAAATATGACAATATTAAAGAAAATGTGAGATGTATGAGATTTATAGGGTGGGGTTCAGGTAGTATTTTTTAGCTGAAGCTTGAAATATGAGTAGCTCTCTGCCAGGTGAAGAGTATGTGTACATGGGGTGAAGAGCAGAGCTGTAGGAATTACAACAGGTATGAAGGAAGGCTGAGACTAGCTTCGTAAGCAAAAGAGAGACAGTGTGCTCAGGTCCTATGGCAAGGCTTGCATTGTATGTTCAAAGATCTGAGAAAGTCCGGTTTGATATTCAGGACTGTGGCATGAGACAAGGTTGGAGAAAGAGAAAGAGGCTGAAATATACAAGACATTTAGGCCATGTTAATGTGTATGAATGTTGTACTTTCAGATTATAATTGAGAATTTTAAGCAGAACAGAATCAAGATTTATTTTATATCTTTGGCTACCGTGGAGAATGGATGAGATGGAGTAAAAAGTGTAATTACACAGAGTAATTAAAGGCTACTTTTGTAGTACAAGAAAAGAATGATGAAGGCTTTAAATAGAGTAGTGGCTCTGAAGATTAAAAAAAAAAATAGAATCTCTGAATAGTCTTTCTGCCTTAAATCTCTTGTCCTTTCTACCCATTTAAATGTTACCATCAAAACATTCTTCCTAAAACAAAGATTGGTCCAATTATGACAGTTTATGCAATGGAGAGTTTAATCACTTTCAATTTCACAAACATCCAAAGTCTTTGGAATGATATTCAAGACTATACACAATAGGTTTCTAATCTTCCTTTTCCACAAGACTACTACTAAATATTTCCAATCCAGTGACAAAGATCTACTTCCTGTGCACATGCACTGTGTATTATCTTTATATATAAGCTATTTAATTTATATAGAATTCCTCCTTAGGGTCTGTATCTCCCTCAAAATTTGTGCAGTGGTAGCATTACATCTTTGATTTCACTGGACAGTTCCCATGTATCTAATTGTCATGGCAGTATTATCAATAGATTCTTTTTCTCAAAAAAGCATCAGCTTATAACAAAATTATATGGTACACTTACGTAATGGATATTTGTTATTTTTTTATCCAATAATTGTCTTCTTCTTGTGATAAAAAGTCTGTGAGTTTATTTTGAGTAACCACCTCCCTATCTACCATCAGACAATACAATTGAAGAGTTATTGCCCCTACCTCCTAACTTCAGGATGAGCATATGACCAGGTCATTGTCAATCAGTACTCTATTTCTTTGGATACAATAGTTTGTAAAGAATTGAGCATATGGCCTAATTGAAACCAATGGCAGTCGAAGCCAGGACTTTTGTTAATATTATTAGAAAAAGTGTACAATCTCTCCATTAAGTTATCAAGAGATGATAAACCTGAAGAGCTGGTATATCTCACAAATGTTGTCTTGACAGTTTGCAGCCATAACTAAAACCTTTCACTTCCCCTTCATGCACAGTTTTCTAAGGCTCCACCCCAAATATATCCCTTATTAGGCTTTAGTAATCCTGAGTTACAATACACACAGTATTAGGCTTTAGTAATCCTGGGTTATAATATACATAGACCCAAATACCACAGATCCTCAAATCTCTAACACTGAGAAACAGCCACTACACTTCCTTGGGCTAGAAAATTATTTAAAATACCCAATCCTCTGGAGGCCTGCAAAATCGAGCTATTTTATCCCATTTTCCATTCACAAGCTACCTCCAATAGTCACAGCTTACTGTAGTTCTATTCCTGGGTACATTCTCCTGCATGGCCATTCCCTCATTTGGAGGTAAGAAGCAGAGTTCCGCTTTTTCTATATCTGGGTGTTATCGTGAGTTGTTCCATCATCCAAAGAATCTATAATCATACCCAGTATCATAGAAACATAAAACATCTTACCTAAACACCCTGGAATTCTAAGATATGTGAGCCAATAAGACAGATTTTTGCCTAGTCCTGTTTCTGTTTTGTTTTTATCTCCTTCTACCTAAGTAATTTGACAAACCCCTTCTTTCTTTCTTTCTTTTTTTTTTTTTTTTTTTTTTGAGATGGGGTTTCACTCTTGTTGCCCGGGCTGGAGGGCAATGGCACGATCTTGGCTTCCTGCAGCCTCGGCCTCCTGGGTTTAGGTGATTCTTCTGCCTCAGGCTCTCAGTAGCTACCTTCAGCTAATTTTGTATTTTTAATAGAGATGGGATTTCACCATGTTGACCAGGCAGGTCTTGAACTCCTGACCTCCAGTGATCTGTCCATCTTGGCCTCCCAAAATACTTGGATTATAGGCATGAGCCACCATGCCCAGCCCCCTTCATTATTTATCCTGAATTTATATGAAGTTTCCCTTAAAGATTCTAGGGCAGATTGACACAATATACTTCTCGTAAGGCTTGCACTTATCAAAGACTCCATTACATTGCCAAGGTTTTTGTACTTTACCTTGATGATAAACACCATGTGTAATACTCACTTATAATACTCGGTGTGGTGTCTACTGCAGAGCTCATAGCTATTCAGTAAGCATGAGCTAGGTTTGTATTTGACAGCTGAACAACCTAGTATTATACAGAAAAAGGCTACACTGGGAATCTAGAGATTTTGCTTGTACTATTGTCTGTTTCTCTTCACCAGCTGAGTAACATTGAGTGATTCATGTACAATCACATTGATTGTCAGTTCCCTCTTTTGAAAATTGAAGGGTCTGACCTGGAAGTCACCTTCAAGTTTCTTCTAGCTATAATATTCTAAGATGGTTTGATTCCATCCAGTGTATAATTTCCTAGCAAATGTTGCCCTTTATCATCTGATTGCTTATCAGCATACTTTAATGAGGTCAAAGCCTGAAAATATATTTTATTTGGCATTCCTCTATAATGCAAGCCTAAATAGCTAATACTTATGCATCAGTTGCCATTTGTAAAAGTTTCATTTGTATAAGTTTAAATTGCTTGAGGAAGAAGAATACTCTGGCTCAATGACAACAATGCAGATAAGAAAAGTATAGTTATTTACTCACAGCAAAAGAAAGTAGAAATATTCAGTGAGTAAAATTTATGCTAGTCACTGACATGCAAAATAGCCACAGGAATTAATTCTAGGTTCCTGGAATCCTACAGGTCACTGAGGCAAAATGTACTAATAAAGGAAAACCAGTATATAAATCTAACTTAAAGAAACTTCTAGAACCTAAAAAAAAATTCTAAAAAAATGTGTCACCAGCATTTTGTTTTAGATGAAGTATTTTAAATGATAATTTGGCCCGGAGTAGTGAGTATCTTGGTTCATTACCTAACTTCTGAGGTTACTGTTCTGTTATTAATGGATAAAATTTGTCCTCCCAGACCATGTGTGTTCACTTTTTCTTGTATAAAATTGCTCAGTGCAAAAGTAACAATTTCAAACACTTCAAGAAAAGAGTATGTACAGATCCATAATCATTTTTCTTGCAATTAAAAAAAAAATCTTTGAACATGTAAAATTACATGTAAGCTTGCTGGCAAAATTTATTTGGTAGCAGAGAACTGTCCCAAAGCAATGTGTGGTTGCTTAGATCTTTTCATCCAACTTATTATAAATATTGATGCATTTTTCTGCTGAAACAGAGATGTTGGTTGATAAGTGTATTATTCATTGGCCATATATACATATGTACAAATTTATATGTATCTTTAATGCACATATCTAGCTATAATATGTATATGCATGCACATATAAGTACTTACAAATTTGTACACACAAATTTATAAATATATAAAAATACATATAAATTTGTACCACACTGCCTTTCTAAAGGCTAAAACAAGGGTCAGCAAATCACAGCCTGTTGAACAAATCTGGCCCCTAGCCTTTTTGGTAAACAAAATTTCATAGCAACCCTACATACCTTTTTATTGATGTATTGTCTATGGCTGTTTTTGTGCTACAAAGGCAGGGCTGAATAGTTGCTCCAGAGACCATGTGGTTTACAAAGACGAAAATATTTATATCTGACTCTTTCTGGGTTTAGAACTTCTGGAATTCCTTTTGCTGATCTCTGGTTTAATGCATTCTAAACTCTAAGACACATTTGGCTGTGAAGATTTCCGTTAAAGGATTATACAACTGTTATTTCTCTAACCCAGTGTATACATACTCAACAAGAATACCATGTATTTAGCAGAAAATAATACAATCCTATATTTCAAAGTAGATTATGACTGTGAGCCCTGCCTTTATATGACCTCTTCTCACCATATGTCACTGACTTGCTTCTCATCTTAGAAGGCAGATGAAAGAACTCAGAAATTGTTGCTGTGACAGTGAGGTTATACTCAATGCTAATTGTACTTAACCCAGACAACATTGTTTGTTTGATTCAGAATAATCATGTTTTTAAGAAATGGAAAAGTGCCACTCACTCTATCTTCTGTCTCTAAAACCATTTGTCAGTCCATAAATGTGCACAATTGCCAGTAAACCAGGAATAAGTATAGAAGTCAAAAAACGGCTGGATCGCAGGCATCAGGAGAATTCTGGAAAGTAGCTGGCATGTTAAACCTTGGTTTGCCCAACAGGCTTGAGAAACAATGAGAGTTAACCTAAACAGAGATGGCATCTCTGTTATTCTCCGTTGTTTATCTTTTATGGAGGAGTTTTCCAACTTTTTTTTTTTTTTTTTTTGCAATGAGAACTAAGGTCATTTTCTTGAATAAAAAGGCAGGGTGGATGTGCATGCATAGCTCAATAACAAGCTTTTGAAAGGTGCTCATGGAGGGTTGGTACTTCTCAACCTAACTTAGAAGCTACAGAGAATGTCTAAAATAATTTAAAACATCATACTATCTATGGTAGGGCAAAATAGGAAATTATTCTTTTTCAATTCTCCTAACACTGTGCTTTTATATTTCTATAAATATATCTAGGTGACACCAACTTTGATGCTGGAGAATTATGTGCATTAATACACACTGTCAGTCAAAGTGACCTGAGGATTTCTTAGCTCTTTTGCAGTATCTGAAATGATTTTCTCATATTGGCAGCAGGAAAAGTAGAAACTACAATTAAAAGGCTTTAGTTATTGCTCTAAGTATAGAAGAGTATAATGGTCAATGGAGGAATATTACTTCAAAATATTGGCTAACTTCTCTAATTGTCTTACTGGTGTTGCTTTAGTTTATCAAGAAATCGTTGTTGCAAGTCCTAGTGGGCTTCATTCTCCCCTTATTTATAGCGACATTGTTTTGACACTAAAGGATTTCATAGTAAAGATCAAGATCCATTTTCAGTTGTCATGTTCATCATCAGAACAAATGTATGCATCACTAATTGCCCTTTTGTTTTTAATTGACCAGTTAATTAACTACATGAGATAAATTAAAAATCTCAAATTCACTTTCTTCACGTAGCTCCACAATCTTATTTTAGTGTGATAAAAATCCATGGCCAGAAGGAAGAGAAGATTTTTAATAATTTTTGTAAGAGATTTCCAACTTCAGCATTAAGGAAGTTATTTACTATCAAGCTAAATCAATAATAAATTAAAAAGTGAACTATTTGTGATCTGAAAAAAATATAGACCAGGAAACCCCACCACCATTAAGTAAGGCAAAATAGCAAGATAAATTGTCCCATCAAATTCTTTGTTTTCAGAATATAATGCTATCACTTATGATAATTGTTATGCCAGGCTCTCAAAATAGGCAGTCATAATAGATGATAGATTAGTAAAAAGATATAACACAGCATGTTTAATGTGATCATAGAAGAAGCAGTACTGCTTTTCTTAGAAGAGGCATGATTACATGTTAAGTTGTTAACAGCATGAAATAAATGCAAATATGTTTGTTATGGAAATAGAATCATTTCTACATTTTTTTTTTAATCAGAGAAACCAAGCTGTAGAACTTAACTGTCATCAATACAGTCTCTCTCATATGCCTTTTTGCTTGAGGCCATGGAGTCTTGCTGAAAGATAATAGTGTGAAGAAATTAGTTTTAAGACTGCTGAAAAATCATACTTTCAATGAATTTCAGAATTGAAAGAAACTATATAGATAATAGAGGTCAGCCTTCTACTTTCATAGCTGAGGAAACTGAGACCTAGAGGGGATAAGTAATTGCCACTATTTATATAAATAAGTGACAGGTAACTAAATAGAATTTAGTTCATGACCTATAATGAGACCTGGGAATTGAAGGCAGATCCCTGATTGAGGGTCCCCCCTGCTATGTGACCCTCTTGATCTGTGACACTGCACACGTCACCAAAGCATAACTCTAGCCTTCATGTGCACCTATTTTTCTAACTGCAACGTGCAAGTAAATATATCTCATCAAAATGCTCTTGGTTGTATATTAATCAAAACAAAAGAATGTGGATGAGAGATGCTGCTATAGCTTTGAGGATTTGTAGTGTTGACTTGCCACTCCTAAAACGGTGACAAGAAATACTTATGGATTGGGCAAATCTAAGTTTGCTAGACTTTCCAACGTCAGGGAGAATACAACTTGAAATAGTTACAATACTTTCTCAGAGAAGTAAATGGACGATATTGTTAATACAAACTAAAAGTGGCCTGAGAAGAACTTTGTACTTCTATATTTGAGTCCTTGTGGACCAACTCTAACTTAATAGGTAGACAAGATTGAAAAGCTAACTTAGGAATATGTGCCTATGACAATAGCTGACTTTTGGCCAATTCCAGCAACCATATTTCAACCACTCATACACTGCTGAGTGTTCAAACTGTGCTCAAATAAAGCAAATGCCAACTATCCAATCCAGCTGTTTTTGTACCCCACTTCCGATTTCTGTACATCACTTCCCTTTTTTTGGCTACAAATTTGTTCTGATGACAAGGTATCCCTGGAGTCTCTTGAATCCGCTGTGATTCTGGGAGTTGTTACAGAATCGGGGATTGCCTGATTCCTGAATTGTTCATTGCTCAATTAAGTGCCTTTAAATTTAATTCAGCTGAAGTTTTTCTTTTAACAATATTTTTAGGGCTCCATGATTTGGGCTAGGTGATTTTAAGGTTGTTCTTGCAGGATGAGGAGCTGATTAGAAGTGGATAGAGATTAGGGCATGATAGCTTAATTTGATGAGTACAAGGTCAGGCTCTTGATACAGATGGTGATGTTGGTCTTGAAAAGTGAGCTTTATCCTCTAGAAGCAAACATTTCCTGAGGGAAGTAGCTAAATTATTTTTGCTTTCAGTGTCCTCAACACAGGGATAGGAAATTGTGCTAGTTCCAGTTCTCAGTAAGGAATTCAATAATATAATATTATAATATAGATGTTATTATTTATATAGAAAATATAGATTATTATAATTCTATATATGTTATAGTCTGTAACATATATCGACGTTATTGTTCTATGTTAGTATTCTAATATTCAATGTGATTATTCTATACATAAGATACAGAATGTTAAAGGACTAGATAGCAAATACTTCTAGCCTGGTCACTGTTGCCACTACTAAACTGTACTATTAGAATACAAAACCAGTCTTACTCAAGAGATAAACAAATGGAAGTGCCAATTTTTAATAAAAAACATTATTTATAAAAATTTCAGGTGAGGAATAATTAATTCATGGCCACAGTTTGCCAACTCCTGGGCTAAAGGTTTGCCTGGAGAGAAGTTTCTAGTGGTAAGTTCTCAGCCCAATCCTCCTGAATATTAGATTAACCCTAGAATCACAGAAAGCTAGAAGAGATAGTGATTATATCAGACAGCTGAAATCAGAAATATCTAGAATTAAAAGAATGAAGTAGATGCATAAATACAAACATATAACACATAATTATGTAGATATAATATATAATCCATATTTGTAAGTAAAATGCCAAGCGGATTTTCTTTTCAGTGATTTTGCTTCTTCATATATTCCAAATTAAAAAAAATAAAAAACAAACAAAACAATAATATATCAGAATTCTATTAAAACAAGAATGTTTCTAAAGCACTTTCTAAAATCTCATTTTAGGGGAAATATAAATAAACTTAGCTGTGAGCAATATTAGAGCAGAAGAGGAAAACCCCCTGTTTTAATGTATTTAAGAAAAAGTGGTCACACTACAGAAAATGTTTCTTTCTCTCTATTTTGCTATAGTTGTCAAATTAAAGAAAAACAAATGAAATAGATCAGTATCAGCCAAAACAGTAAATAAAGATAGTATCTAATAAAAACATGTACTAAGTCATGTATTTAAGTTTTTAAAATAACCTGCTTAAATATATTGAGTAGGAGTAGAGTGAGTAAATGTGGCTTTCCTTCAATTCAAGTTTGAAAAAAAAAAAAGCAGATAACAAAATTCTATAGGATGAAGTTGGGCCAATATTCAATGTTTGCTCATTTTTTTCCTCAGCTGCCAAAAATCTGGCATTACTCAGGTTGCACTAACAAAAGCAAGGTGACCACAACTAGGAAAGTGCTAGTTCTATCCTGACCTGCACTTGTGTAACTACACAAAGGGATTGTGTTCTCTTCTGAGCATCGTGGTTTCAGAGGAACTTTGACAAATTGAAATACTCTTCTGGGGAGCAGTGCAAGGATGATGAAGTGGCTGAGAGCCATGACTTATGAGGGTCAGTGAAAAGAAATGAGCATGTTTAGCCTGGGGAAGAGAGGATTTAGCAGGCAGAGGAGAGCCATCTTCAAATATTTGAAGGGCTGTCTTGTGAAAGAAGGATTAAACTTATTATTTGTGTCTCAGGAGAGCAGAACTGGGACCAAATAGTGGACATTTCAGGGCAGCAAATTTCAGCTTAATATCAGCCCTGAGCATTTTAACAAGTAGAGTTGTTTAGCCAGTGGTTAAATGCACTGGCTTTGAAACCTAGACAGTCTGGAATTCCATTCTTAAAATCTATCAGACACTTAATAGCTTTGTGACTTTAGAAGAAGTAAACTAGTTTTCTGAGTTTGGATTACATGATAATTATAACGGAAAAAGAAGCATCTCCCTCATGGGGTTCATAAGATAATTCAATGAGTTTGTACATACAAAGTGTAATGTTTTCTCTATGAGATGCTTAGTTCTCTGCAACTAGGAATAAATAAATGACACCTTTTCTAGTATATCATAAATAATACTTCTGTTCAATTAGTAAGTTCAACTAGATGACCTCTGAAGCCCTTCTAAACTTGCAGCTCTGTATTACCATACAGAAACAAAATGCTAAAAATCCTCTGATCCAGGGGTCATCAACTAGTAGACTAACAGATTCCTAAAAATAGTGCTTAAAAATTGGGAAATTACATATAAAAATAAACATTTGACTTCTCATTAAATATCTGAAAATTTGGCATCACTAGTTTATATTTCTGTGCAGTAAAAACACAACAAAAAGGCATTAGCCACAACAAACATCAGGAGTGACTGGCACTTTAACACAAGTGTTGACCATAGTTTGGGAGACACCCCCTATTGTCTCACACCTAGCTCCCTTCGCTCTTTCATATTACCTGCCCAGTCTTGGAAGGCATTGTGTAAGTCGCCTCTGCACTATACCAGGTAAGCAAGAGAGCTGGAAGTAGAGTCCTTTAAGATTGTGTGACAGGATATAAAAATAGGAGGAGGAAGAGACAGAATGGGATGCCAGGAGGTAGGCTGAGAAGGAAGCTAACGAGAATAACAGTAATGATAGAATTCATCAAATACCAAACAGAAGCGAGATTCTATGTCAGGAATTACATATACTGCCTCATTTCATCTTCACGGCAGTCAAATAAGGGCTATACACTTATGGCATTCATTTTACAGGTGAAGAGACTGAAACTGAGAGGAACTAAATAACTGGACAAAGTGCACACAGCTAATGAGTGGCAGAAAAATTCCTCATTTGATCAGCATCAACAGAATCCTGAGTCCATGCTTTTCATCACAATGTCCAGTCTTACAGACTTTGCAATTTTGCCCAAAGCTTATGCTGGGAGATTTTGCTCAAATCTGAACATTGAAAAAGAAACATTCCTACCTATTAGAGGTGCAAATTGAAGACTCCCACTTCATTGTGAATAACCTGAATTGTTATAAAGCTATATGGCACTGGGTAAGGGTTCCTACAGTTTATTTATGGGGCTTAAAAAAAGCAACATGCAGTTAAATAATATGCAAAATCCGAGGTTAAATAAGGCAAAACAGTTCCTTTCCTCCAGGATTTCCATATATCTGCAGTGCCAATATACATTACAGAACTTGAAGACAGGGGCATGGCCTGTACCATTTCCCAAACTTCCGAGATACTGGGACTCAGTTTTCTGTAGTGCTTTCCCAACAGTGAACACATCACAGAACACACTTTGGGAAAGTCTAATCCCGGCGTCCCCAGACTTTTTACACAGGGGGCCAGTTTACTGTCCCTCAGAGCGTTGGAGGGTCGCCACATACTGTGCTCCTCTCACCACCAATGAAAGAGGTGCCCCTTTCTGAAGTGCAGCGGGGGGGGGGGGCTGGATAAATGGCCTCAGGGGGCCGCAGTTTGGGGATGCCTGGAGGGAAAGAGTCATGGCCAAGAATTACAAAGGTCTTGGAGACCCAACTGGGCCAGTAGCTAACACTGTAGTTTGAGTAAGCCATGGAACCTCTGTTCTTGGGTTGTCCACTGTAAATATTGTGACAATACTACCTAACCTACAGACTGCTCCTAATTTTTTTTAGGGATCAATTACTAAAGGATGTAATAGAGCTCTCTAACTTGCACAGAGCCCAAGATCTCCATAGGGGATTAACTTACTAAATTTTCTCTGTCTTATAAAAGTGGTCAGGAAAATTAGGTGGATTTTAATTGCTTTTGTGACAATCAGTGATTCTCTGACCACACATGATGGCATAACTTCTTCTTCTTCTTTTTTTTTTTTTTTTTTGAGACAGAGTCTCGGTCTGTCGCCCAGGCTGGAATGCAATGGTGCAATCTCAGTTCACTGCAACCTCTGCCTCCCGGGTTCAGGTAATTTTCCTGCCTCAGCCTCCTGAGTAGCTGGGATTACAGGCACTCACCACTGTGCCCAGCTACTTTTTGTATTTTTAGTAGAGACGGTGTTTCACTGTGTTGGTCAGGCTGGTCTTGAACTCCTGACCTCAGGTAATCCATCTGCCTCAACCTCCTCAGTTGCTGGAATTACAGGCATAAGTCACCATGCCTGGCAGCATAACTTCTTTTTAATAATGCATAGAAATGTGAATTTTCTAACCCACCTAGAAAAGAATTATTGAAAATAATATCTATATATATGTAGCATGTATATATATATAGTCTGTGTGTGTGTGTGTGTGTGTGTGTGTGTGTATGTGTATCTAGCACCATAAATACACTAAAACCATGCGGTTCTGAGCTCTCTCCTGAGAAAAAATGCATTTCCTTCCAAGCTTGTCTATTAGGAGAAGGAAAGGGGAAAATAATCACAGAGCACTAACAGCAGGATGTACACTGATTTCATTCTGTTCCTGTTGGTTAAGGTTCATAGTCCCAAGCCCCTGGACAATTGGACCTTTTGCCTTCTCTTCCATCAACCCCTCCCTTGATATGTGCTCCCATTGGCAATCCTGACCTCATAGAAATAGGAGTCGCCTTGGGAGGAAAAAGTGGTTGCCTGTCAGCAGTGATGCTGCAAAACTCTGGGAAATTTCTCTGCAATAGAGAGGCCAGAATTTTGAAATAATAAAAGTAAAAAAGAGTGAGAAAAAAATTACTCATTTGGGAACAGAGAATGCTATTTCCTCTCAGTATCTTAAGTGCCCTGGCTTTTAGAAATTGTAGAAACTTAAATCAGGCATTACTTTGTTGAGGGTGTTTATTTTTGCAAAATATATCACTGCTGAGCAGAAATACTTTGTGGTATGGGGCATGGGGGTCCAACTTCATTCCCCAGCCCTTTGAAAATTTTATCCAAAGGAGATACAATTTAAAGGCAAAGAAATTCACCCACTGACCTCATGATACATTTCTCCAAGGCCAGGGGATTAAAATATTATCTAAGATTTTTCAACACTGCTTATGTGCTTCTTGGATTCTTACTAATAGCAGACATCACCACGTTCCAGTATCTGGAATTCATGTTTATACAAATAGTACCCTGCTTTTGTAAACTGATTTATAATGTGAAAGATGCTTTCTTAAATGTCTCATTTCGATTTTTTAAACTCCCCAGAAAACAAAACAAAACAAAACAAAAACTGAGGCTCAGGGAGATTAACTAACTTTCCTGCAACCACAGAGGATAAATTGTTCATATTCTTTTAAAAAGCATTGTTTTACATTTTGTACCCTCTAAATGTAGATTACTTGGGAAAAAACTATGATCTTAATTTGTATCCAGGTCTAGACAAGAGTATTATGGACTATTAGCAGTGCATAGGGGATTATGTCCAGATGCTAAAATCACATTTACACAGAAGAAAAAGTACCTTTTGCATAGCTTCCCCAAGGGCTTAGGTTACACAGAACACACTGTGGGAGATTAGCCCAATGGAAAAACACTGGGCCAGGAATCCAAAGGACTCTGTGACAGTCCTACTACCTATCATCAGTATCATTAGTTGAGTAAATGGAGCAACAACTCTGGTCTCTGATTTTCAAATTGACATGGTACAGCAGGCAACTCAATAAAGACAAGTGCAAAAGTCGAGATGCTGTGGTCAAATAGAGGAGGCAGACCTCCAAGTAATATAACACTACTTCAAGTAATGGACCAAAAGCATGTAGATGTTACATGGCCAATCTTGGTCTTGTACCGGAACTTTGACTTCACAATGAGTCGCCTTTCCATATTATTTACAGGAAATACAAGATTATTGTCAGCTACCTGGATATATGTATTTGGAATTAGTCAGAAAAAAAATTTAATTGGCCTAAAACACAGGAGGCAGACTGATTGTAAAGGTATTTTGAGAAAACATTCAGGAAGGGAAGGGCTGTAGTGAGATCCACAGCAGGGTTTTGCTGTAGATACTGCCTTTGCTTTAGTTTTGATGGCTGCCCATTAGATTTAGAGGATCCGACAAAGGAAAGAAGAATATGAGAATACAGCCATGTTTCCCTAACAGTAGTCCTTTTTCTCTGCATGATGTAATTAAAAGCCCTAATTCTAGAGCACAGCTACCAATCTAATCTACTAGTTTTTCTTGCATGGCTCTGAGCTCACATATTCAAGACAGCATTGACTTTGTCAGTCTATCAGATTTTGTCTTTAAGAAAATGGAAGTCACTGGCTGGCCTCATGGGAGGCTCAGGAGGGGCAGTCGCAGCTGAGTCCATGCTCTGTAGCCAGGCTGCCTGTGGTTAAATCTGCCTCTGCCTCTCACTAGGTGAAGGATTTGTGTGAGTAACTTAACTCTTCTGTGCCTTAGTTTCCTCTTCAGTAAAATGGGGCTAATAATGGTAGCTACGTTTTCTTTAAGGTGAGGATAAGCTTATTCATATAAACTGCTTAGAACCCTATTTCATAGGCAGTCTGCATTCAATAAATAATAGCTGCTATTATTATTACTACTACTAAGTAAAAAACAACCAAATTGAAAAGATCAAGTTATTTGAAGAATGTCTTATTTTGCTTATGTTGGTCCAGCTTCCTGCAATTCTCTAATTTTAGTATTCTGTCAAGATTCAGTGACATTATTCTACGAAAATATTTATTAAACCTTCATTTAAAAGTACTTACACTTTCAACTCCTAATCAATTTACCTTTAATAAAGGAATACATAAAATATTTATGGCACATCTCCTTTTTCAAGATATTGGTTGGTGTATTTTTCAGAATCTTGTGTATGTGTCCTTATATACATGATGCACTAACTTATATTAATTCAATGAATGAGTTGATGATTGGTTGCTACTTATGAGTGCCTTAAATGTATTTCAGGGATATTATAGAAAAAGCCTCGCAGAAGCAATCACAATTTTGAGTTATTGTTCTTCTTGTTATCTTGATAGAATTCAGTACAGTCTCCTTGAAAGCAGGTACATAAGACTTCTTTAAATAAGGTGAATAAGGGAAAGTAAGCAGGCTTAAGCTAAAGTAACTGTCGTCAAGTGACTGTTATTCAAACACTCTAGAAAGAGGAAAGAAGTGAAATTCTTTCTTCACTAAAGTGATCCTCAGCAAGGATGATATCATCCACCTATATCTTTACTTTTTTTTTTTTTTTTTTGATAGAATTTCCCTGTGTTATCCAAGCTGGAGTACAGTAGTGGGATCACAGCTCATTGCAACCTTGAACTCCTTGGTTCAAATGATCCTCCTGCCCCAGACAAGTCTCACTATGTTGCCCAGCCTGTTCTCAAACTCCTTGTCTCAAATGATCCTCCTGCCCCAGCTTCACAAAGAACTGGGATCACAGGCTTGAACCACCATATCCAACCCATATTTTAAAACACATATATCTCTGGTGTGTCATCAATGAGACAACTGATTTTTAGGACACCAGAGGATGTGCACCGCTAGAAAGAAAAAGCATTTTGTAATCTGCATGTAAACTCTAATGGCATAAACTTGATCTCACAAATGTAAAGTGATACTTGAGCACAACTCATTTTTTAGTTTATTGGATGCAATCAGATTTTTAAAAGATATGAGTTTGAAAAAGTATTGATCACATTTGCAAGATGTTATTCAGAGGTTTTAGAGTAAAAGAAATATAAGCACAGTTACACATTTTAGAAGTGTCAGGTCCAATCTGCTTGTCAATTCCCAGAACAAACTAGTTTTTCAGAGGATATACGCATATAAATAAACTAAATGCATACAGAAAAGCACATATATCTTTTCTTTCCAAATCACTTTCCTTCACTCTACCTGACATAAACTCCCTGATGTCCTTGCCAGAGTGGTATTTTTGGCACAATATTGTTCCCGATTTCTCTATTGCCTCCTGGGGACCAGCCTTTCAAACATATAATGTGAATTTTCTCATGAATGCCAGTGATATATGGCTACATTTTTTCTTCGAACTTTCCATCCCCCAGGCACTCCAAGTACTCTGTGACTACTTTCAAGATATTCATAACAAGGTGAATAGCAATTACTTGTAATAGAAGGTAGAAGAGGCAAAGGGCATTTTTATTGGTTCTAGGAAGATTTACCTACATTGATACAGCATTTACTGAAAAACTCTTATCATTCCAGAGTATGATGAATGACCACCTATGTCTCAGCTCTGTCCCTGGAGGTTCCAGGTGCTAACTGCCTTGAGGTCTACTTTGCCACACAGAGAAGTTAGTTTCCATTCATTCTGGTATGTTAACTTCACTTGAATTTAGTGAGCAGGGAACATTTTATTCACTCCCAATTCGAATCAAAATAAGGGTTTAATTTGCTTGGCTGTCTTCTGGGGCTAATCTCCATTCATTGAACACTCATACTCCCATTAACTCAAGGAGAACAACCCCCTAAGCAGCTTTGAATAAGGCACTGAAGGACTAATTGTTCCTTTGGAAGCTTGCATACGGCTCCTGCTGGTATCAGTGAGTACCTCCCTTTGCATACCCTGCATTACAGGACAGAACTGAGTAAAAGACATGATTTTATGTTACTAGTCATGGAAAATTAACACCCTACTTACTTCTGAGCTCAGCATTGCATTTCCAGGATGAATATCATAGTGCTTGGTATGCGCTGCAGACCTACCATTTGCAGGTGGAATCCAAGATATCAACTTCTCCTAATCGTGAACATTTATCTCACAGCAGATATCAGAACAGACCTTAGCAGAGGCCAGTTTATGGAACCTCCAAAGGGTCTGTCTGTTATTTCAATGAGCCAACCTGTTAGCTGTGAAAAAGAGTTCTCAATCCCTTTGCTATTCTTAATATTCCATTATTTGTCTATATTTTTCACACTCAAAGAATCTCCGGAGGCGAAGTATAGTAATAAGTAAGTTTCACCTTAATTTATAAATGATTCACTTTTTGCAACTCTTAGTTGAATTCCATTTCCAACAGTTGTTATAAACCACATTATAGAAAGACAAATGATTCCTATGTTGACACAGACAGGCAGACGCTTTCACGTATGCACATGTGCACATTTTTTCATACATGTGACTGACTTGATTTACTAATGAAACATTATTGTCTTTATTTGAGTTCCCCCCAAAAGTAGATTCTGAATCAAGGATTTAAATAAAAGTTTAGTTGGGAGGTGATCCCAAGAAACACCGGTAGGATAGTGGGTTACCCAGACAGAGAATGAAGCCAGTAAAGGTGTGTTACCAAGCCAGTTGCCAGTGTTGTCAGCTGGATCTCAGTTCCCCTAGGGACCACTGGAAGGCAGTACAGCACAATGCTCAGGAACGAAGCCACAGGGCTAAAAAGATGGGTCTTTATTTACCAGTTCCCCATCTATAATTGCATGAGAGTTGCTTTGGGGAGCATTAACTCTCAGGCACTTTTTGTTTTTTTCTTGCTTGAAGGAAAGCATGCTTCCTAGTCCAGAAAATAGCCTTCAGTTCAGAACAGTTAGTTAGGTTTACACAATGTTATCTTTCAGGGTTACAGTGGCAAACCCTGGGGATGAAGGGAGTGAGGGTAGGAAATTCACTAAGGGCATAGACAAACGTCTGCTACAGTGATTAAAACCTTGCCATGTATTAGATATAGGATTAGAAACTTGCCTTGAAATACAGTCAGTGCCTTATATAAAGATTGGACTTTGGCAGGGATTTTTATTACTAGCATACCAAGCTTATTACTCCTAATCAATCTTCTTGTTTTGCAATTGGCTTTTTCATTAAGTGGAGAGAATACAGCAAAGACAGGAATTTTAATAGATAAATCACACTAAAAATTAAGGATTGGCTTTTTTTTTTTTTTTGAGACGGAGTTTCGCTCTTGTTACCCAGGCTGGAGTGCAATGGCGAGATCTTGGCTCACTGCAACCTCCGCCTCCTGGGTTCAGGCAATTCTCCTGCCTCAGCCTCCTGAGTAGCTGGGATTACAGGCACGCGCCACTATGCCCAGCTAATTTTTTGTATTTTCAGTAGAGACGGGGTTTCACCATGTTGACCAGGATGGTCTCGATCTCTTGACCTTGTGATCCACCTGCCTCGGCCTCCCAAAGTGCTGGGATTAGAGGCTTGAGCCACCGTGCCCAGCCAAGGATTGGTTTTTTAATCTAATTTTTAAACTCAACATTAAAAATATACCTAAGGCCGGGCGCGGTGTCTCAAGCCTGTAATCCTAGCACTTTGGGAGGCCGAGGCGGGTGGATCACGAGGTCAATAGATCGAGACCATCCTGGTCAACAAGGTGAAACTCTGTCTCTATTAAAAAATACAAAAAAATTAGCTGGGCATAGTGGTGTGTGCCTGTAATCCCAGCTACTCAGGAGGCTAAGGCAGGAGAATTGCCTGAACCCAGGAGGCGGAGGTTGCGGTGAGCCGAGATCGCGCCATTGCACTCCAGCCTGGGTAACAAGAGTGAAACTCCGTCTCAAAAAGAAAAAAAAAACCTAGATTTACCTATATATGTATGATATGTATGTATCTATCTATTCAAAAGATATTATTTGAGTCTTAATAAAATGTTTTTAAAAAACGATTTTATACAAATAGAGTCATGATGAAAATAATTTTCAAAAGCATAACTTGAGAATTTAAATCAATAACTATTGATAAATACATAGAAATTGATACTTAAATTCATGTACAAATCATATACATTTAACTTTCAGTTATAGACATGTGCCTCCAGCAGATGTCATGTAGGAAGTGTTGGATATACCAACATTAATGCTGGAAACTAGCTGAAGTTATGGAAAACATCTTATATTTATATAGCACTTTGCATATTAGAATGCATTTCACATTCATATTTATCTTTAATCTCCAAAATGAGTGTGAAAAAGGCATTATTATTCATATTTTTTTAAAAAATGCAAAGTGAACATGCAGAAAGTCAGGTAATGTGCTGTAGGTCACAAAACAAGAAAGGGTGAAGCCAAAAATCAGTCCAAACCTTTCCCCAGCCTGTGCCTATGTACAAGAAGACAGTACAATTTCTGCTATTTCACTTGGAACTTTTGGTCACACCAAGACTAAGTTTCTCATGTTGCCTGGGAATGGAGGATTTCCCAGATGCAAGACTTTGAGTGCTATAATTAGGACAACCACAGGCAAAAAGGGAAGGTGGAGTCCTCTAATTGTCACTTAAAATATGCACGTAATCTTGGTGGCATATGCTCAAGTTTTTGGTGATCATGCTGCTATATAGATGTTCTCTAAAGTTATAGTTCCATAATAGCATGCTGCTGATCTCTTAAGATTGATGAAATTCTATAACTTTCTTTTTAAAACAATATTTCTTCCTAGGTGGTTCCCAAGCATAGCATTAGCTACATTAGTATTCTAATACCTTTCCTAGAATATATTTTACTCATTTTTCCTTTCTATGTACTTTCATAAACACTAAAAATAAAAATTATACAAACAGAAGAGGGCATATACCTACTTGTTTCAATATTGAAATGAAGATTAGAGAAGATAAGAAATAAAAAAGTTACTTATCCAAAATAGTTTTGTGGAACTTAAAAGTACTCAGAAAGCTTGAATTATTAAAAGTCCAATATCTTTCAATTTAAATGCATTTGGATTGCTAAAGGGAAAATTGGAAGTTCTAATTCATTTGCTCAAAAACTTTAGAAACAAACAGCTAACACAGGCATATTGCTCTGTAAATAAATATGTGCATCTGCAGGAGGGTGTTGGCATTCAAAAGGAAAACAGAGTAAGTGAATAGCTGGTAACTTTGTCTCTAAAACTAGCACTGCTGTGTTCTTAGTTTCTAAATTCAATGATCCCATCACTCCACGCTTCTCTAGATAATCACTGATCTAATACTTGAGTGTTGGTGCAGGTACTATGCATAATTTTCTGTATGATTTCTGGAATGTATTTTGCTTGACTGAAGGTTAGTTCTTTGACAAATTGTAGAGTGGGAGGCAGTTGGACTAGGTGATCCCCAAATTATCCACAAGATAAATTAGTGATGTTGACCGGATGACAACGAACACTACAGCTGCTACCTGGTTAACAGAGAAGCACAAGGTGGGAAGAGGGCCTCATTCCCTCTTGGCCTCACATGTCATCCTCAGAGTATCACTAAATGTGAGAACTAAGGCCTCAAAGTAGGCATTATACAACAAGACGTCAAAATCACATTTATGATGCAAACATAATACTGAAGGTCATGGTCTGCAAAATTATATTTGGAGATGGAAGAAAGATGACAATCTCAAAAAGATGAGGTAAAAGAGCCAAATTTAGTTAGATTTATGTCTCTACAATTCAACAGTAAGTGGATGAACCAGCTCAAGATAGGAGCTTCAAGTAGCAAAAGGGAAGCCAATTGTGTAATTCTAGTTGTATGCACTTAATTTAGAAAAAATTGTAGACAGCCATTCCCTAATACAAAACTTTGAAACTGTAGGCCCTGAAGAGTGTGTTCATTCAACTCAAAAGGCATATTCTTTGCTTTCTATCTCTCACAGGCTTCTTTTCCCCTTGAACAATCTGTGTTTCATGTATATATACACCCAAACAAAATTGAAAAGCTGTATCAGATATTAGAAAATACCACGTCAACTGTGGCTTTGGCCTAATAGAAGTCCTGAAAATTTTGGAAAAAGAATAGAAAAGATCCTCCAGCTATATTTAGATTGTATTTTCTCAGTGTACAAAAATTCAATCAACAAAATACATTTAATGTCTACAATATATATCAAAGTAAAAGATTAATAAACTAAAAATTCAACCAAGCTAATTATTTTTACGTATAAGACATGGAACTGGTTTATTGACTTCACAGACTTCCTCTGGTTGTGTTGGTTGAATCAAATTATTAGCTAATGTTACCAGTCATGACTTTTATTGAATCTCATGATTACAGGAGAGTACAATACAATTACTTACAGAGGTCTATGTGTTTACATATAATTCTGACAGCAGCCATCAGTACAAACAAATTTGACTAGGTAACTTTAAACTTAAAGAATTTATGTAATTTAAAATGAATTTTACTTATAGTACTTGAAGTATCAAACTTATCAAATAGTTCTCTTTGCATCCATTGTGTAATACTATTGTTGGTACATAGTAGTAACATTTACATAAAGTTGCATTCCCAAATATATTAATTTTTTCTTATCTGTGGTGATTGAATAATTATTATTAAACTATGCTAGAATATATCTTTGAAGCAACCCTATTTCCATATCCCTTAGTAGGGAAAAACAGGCATTTTCAACTTTTCTATTTCACTTGTAAATGAATTAGTAAATACTTTTACAGTAGCATGTATAAATTATATATAGCACAAATAAAGTATATAAAAACTAAATTTACTTTTATATAATTTGTATTATATAATATTGCATATGTATATAATGCAATATATTTTGTATATTTGTATATAATGCAATATATTTATATAATTTGTATTATATAATATTGCATATGTATATAATGTACATATGTATGTAGGTATCTGTATATATAATTTAGGATGTTGAGGTTCCATTGACCTAGTGATGATATATTCAGAGTATTTGGAGAAAATATTTAGCACCATTGGGAAATGTGTTAACTCCCCACATGGCCTTCTTTCTATTTTTCTTCAGTCATGTAGGAAGTTCCTTGGTGACACTGGAAGAAACACAGGAAGAGACACAGGAAGTAACTCTGAATATAAGGATTACGACTTTCACTTCTCTTCAAGCTTGGCTCAAGCCATTACTTCCAGTCAATAAAATGTAGTGTCTGCAGCCAAAAAAGCTCATTTAACAAATATTGATGGATGAGTACACTAAGAATTCTTCGTGTCAGTGATATGAAATTGAACAAGGCAAACATGCTCACTGCTATCATGGAGCTCTTATTCCACAGATGGTGGTGACAGAAAATAGGAAAATAGGCAGAGTTACAATTAAAAAAGTTTGGGATAAGTATGAAGAGGGAAATAAATGCAATAATAAGACAGTGACATGTGGTATAATAAGATTGGGAATCATTGCCGCTGCTTTAGATAAACTGTCAAGAAAAGGTCAAATGTCTGAAAATTCTCCCCATCAAATAGACTCTTGCTATTCTACATGGTAAGAAAAAGGTGAGAAATTAGAGAATCCCGTTTATCTTAACCAGTAGAATAATATTTATTTTAATTAAGCATCTATAATTAGGACACATTCAAATACATGTATATATATGTTTTTGAAAATCAAGTACTGATTCAATATTCTCTATAACTCTTCATTTTCCAATCAGAAAATGGAGGCTTAGGGAATGTTCAAGGAAAATAAGCTAGTAAAAGCAGCAACTTTATTAAAATCAAAAATCGATTTTAATGTTAGGCAATCATGAGAAAGACAAAAATACTCTGGGGTACATAATATTGCTTTAGAAGAGTCTTGGGTCTAGGAGAATTCCTACGAGTCTAGGGGGTTTTGGAGTATAGTTAATGGTGGAAAGTGAGAATACAACTTGAAAAATCCTATGAAATATAAATCCAAACCAAAGCCAAACTGAAACTAAAAGCAAACTGAAAACTACAATGCCCAAAAGGCAGAACATTATCTAGTTCACCATCATAACGTGGAGTTGACTTTTTCTCCTAAGATGATACTATCTTAATGTGTCTGGGGTTGTCAAATCACTATTAGAATATATTACCATTGCTTTGATTAGATTAAGTGGAAAGCTAAGCTTTAATTTACAGAAATTCACATCACAGCCAACTCTCACTTAAAATACTTCTAGTTCATAAAGCAGCACTGAAACTTGGTGCATCTAGTAGCTGACACAATGACTTATTTTTTAATATTTGTTAAGGGCAATAAGTAAGAACCAGTTCTTATATCATTTTACAAGCTGGATGACTGCATGGTAGTAATTTTTTTTCTGACCTGATTTGAACCTGCACAATACTCACATTGCCTCTGGCATTTGACTGTGTGCAGATTACATTTTGTTTTTTCAGAAACTGGGCACTGCCTGGGAACACTAGCAATTCCTAGGAAATCATGTTCCAAGCCCATTGATTTAAAAGGCTAAAATGAACTGCTTTCTTTTGTCCCAAATTTTCCTTCCAAATTTTGCTTATATATCTGATAATTTATTCAAGATTCAGTTTTAAAAATTCACACTGTAAAACTTTGGGTCTGTGTCTCATTCTGCACAGATACTGAATCAAACATTTGAGAATTTTTAAAAAATCAGATGTAGTTATAGTCAATTATGGCTGAGGCAGAGAAGTAAAGATTTAGATAGCTAAAATAAAAATATTTCAATTGTTTGTTTCTGTTTCTCAGGCGTATCTGAGGTATACACAAATAAAACATTAGCATATTTCTTTACCACATTTCCTGAATGTTCCAGATAAAGAAAAAATTAGGCTGATTTATTCATTTATTCTTGTATTCATTCTATAACTTAAAAACAACAACAAAACAACTTCATCACTGGCACTGAGCTGAGTCTTGAAGATACAGTAGTGATAAAATATGAGCAATAATATGACCCTCCCAGACCTTGCAGAAATTTACACATGATTTCATTAAACTCTGATAAGTGCTATGGCATCAGCAATGCAGGTGTTTGGGAAAAATGCAAAAGCACCTTATTTAGTCTGAGGAGAATCAGAAAATCTTCATGGAGGAAGTGGCTGATAATTGAATAATAAGTAAACCAGGTGATGATGTTGGGGAGTGAAGAAGGGGAAGGGATGTTCTTTTTTAAAAAGATATTTCAGTGATGCTTAGGGTACAGGTGGTTTTTGGTTACATGGATAAGTTCTTTAGTAGTGATGCCTGAAATTTTAGAGCACCCATCACTAGATCCGTGTACATTTACCTGATATGTATTCTTTCATCTCTCAGCTACCTCCCAACGTCTCGCCAATCCGAGTCCCCAAAGTCCATTATATTATTATGGAATGGGTTGTTTGGATTAGAAGAAAGTACAGGTGTGGAAGATAGTAGGCCCAAGATAACTTGACTAACAGAAGAAATTATAGGAGGTTCAATGTGGCTGGGTAATTGAAACAAAAAGTTGGGTGTTTGGAGGAGATGGAAGGGAAAAATACAGAATGACAGTCTAGAAAGATAATAGTGGGCTATAGTAAGAATGATAGCAGGGTGTGTGTAATTCAGGGTTTCTCAATCTGGGTGCTGTTGATGCATTGGCCTGGCTGATAGTTTGTTGTGAGAGAAAGGAAGTCTGTCGTCTTTGTTGTAGAATATCTAGGAGCACCCTTGCCTTCATGTGCCAGATACCAGTAGTACCCCCCTCCAGTTCAGACAATAAAAATTATCTTGACTTGCCAACATAAACTCGGGGCCAAAATCACCTCTAGTCCAATGGAATATTAAAAGAATTATACAATATGGCCAGTCGGGATTTGTCCCAGGAATGTAGAGGTGGTTCAACATAAGAAACAACCAGTGGAATACCTCATCTTAATAGAATGAAAGGGAGAGAAAAACTCATATGATCATGTCAATTAATGCACAAAAAAGCATTTAACAAAATCCAAAACACTTTCATGATAAAAATATTCAGACAACTAGGACTAGAAAGAAAGTTTCTCAAAATAACAGATATTTGAGGAAAACCTGCGACTAACACCATACTCAATGGCAAAAGAATGAAATCTATTCCCGTCTGATCAGGAACAAGACATGGATAGTCTCCTTCATCATTGCTATTCAACATTGTACTGGGAGTTCTAACCAGGGCAAGTAGCCAGAAAACTTAATAAAAGATATCTAAATTGTGACAAAAATAAATAACGAAATCATGTCCATTTGCAGATTGCATAATCTTACATACAAAAATCTCAAAGAACCTTCCAAAAACTACTAAAGAACAAATTCAGCAAGTTGTAGGTACAAGATCTGAATATAAAAATTAGTGTTGTTGGTTTTTTTTTGTTTTTTTTTTTGGAGACGTAGTTTTTCTCTTGTTACCCAGGCTGGAGTGCAATGGCGCGATCTCGGCTCACCGCAACCTCCTTCTCCTGGGTTCAAGCAATTCTCCTTCCTCAGCCTCCTGAGTAGTTGGGATTACAGGCATGCGCCACCATGCCCAGCTAATTTTTTGTATTTTTAGTAGAGACGGGGTTTCACCATGTTGACCAGGATGGTCTCAATCTCTTGACCTCGTGATCCACCCACCTTGGCCTCCCAAAGTGCTGAGATTACAGGTAAAAATTAGTTTTATAAACTAAATTAAAAAAAACAAAAAATCCCAAGGACAAAAATTAGTTATGTTCCTACATACTAGCAATTAATTATCTGAAAAGCAAATAAAAAAAAATCAATTTATAATAGCATTCTAAAGGACAAAATGCCCATGAGTAAAGGTAAGAAAGAAAGTGAAAGACTTGTACACTCAGAACCAAAATATATTCCTGAAATTAATTAAAGAAGACTTAAATAGTAGAAAGATATCTATGTTCATGGATTAGAAGACTTAATATGATTAAGATGTCAGTGTTAACTACTCATGTGATTGCAGATTCAAGGCAATCTCCATTAAAATTTCAATGGCTTTTTAAGAAAATAGTTACGGAAAAGCTGATTCTCAAATTTCTATGCAATTGCAAGGGCCTGAATAGTCAAAATAACCTTGAAAAGAACAAACTTGGAGGACTTATACTTCCCAATTTTAAAGCTAAATATTAATGTATGATAATCAAAACAGTGTGGGACTGGAAAAGTTTGGTGGTTTCTCAAAAAGCTGCACATAGAACCACTTTGTAGCCCTATCATTCCAGTCCCAGGTGTATATCCTAAATAACTGAAAAATGGTACTCAAACAAGCACCTGTACACACATGCTTATAGCAGCACATTCAAAAAAGCCAAATGGTGGAAACAGCCCAAATGACTAATTTACAAACAAATTTTGATATATACATAAAATGAATTATTTAGCCATAAAAAGCAATGAGGTTCTGACATACCCTACAACATAGATAAACCTTGAAAATATTACACTGAGTGAAAGAAGTCAGACACAAAAGGTCATATATTGTATTATTCCATTTACATAAAATATCCAGAATTGATAAATCTATAGAGACAGAGGACAGATTGGCCTGGAAAGTGAAAGGGAGAAAATGGGGAGAAATTTACTGATTGGTAAGAGCTTCTTTCTTTGGAGTGATGGAAATGTTTTCGAAGAGGATAGCAGTGGTTGCGCAACATTGTGACTGTATCAAATTCAATTGAATTGTCCACTTTAAAATGGTTATTTTTATGTCATGGGAATTTTACCTCAATAAATTATTTTTTAAAAATCATCCCTGGTTGATAACTCACTCCTTCCTTCCTTCCTTCCTTCGTCTCTCCCTTCCTCCCTCTCTCCCTCCCTGCTTTCATTCTTTCTCTCTTTCTCTCTCTCTTTCTCTCTTCCTTTCTTTCTTCTTGTAAATGTACATTACATAGTATATGTCCTATTATGTTCATATTTTAAATAAAATCAGAAATGTAGAAATTACTCAAAGGAATAATACTAATCTCTATACAAACATTAGAAGACTTTATATACTCTACCATTAGATAAAAGGTAAGAGATTTTAAAAAAAGTTTTTCCAAGTTTGTAATAAATAAAGTATTTCAGCCAGGAATATAATCTTTCCAAAAAATGACATCAGAAAAACAGGATATCAGTATGAAACACCACACTATCCACAAAAATCAGCTTTAAACAGATCACAGAATAAACATAAAAACTAAAACTATACTATTCTAGAAGGAAACATAGGAGAAAATATTTGTGATCTGGGAATGGGCAAAGATTTCTTAGGACTCAAAAATGACTAACCATAAAAATATAGATAAATTAGACTTGATAACAATTAAGACTACCTGCTCTTCAACTGTGACTGAGAGAAAATATTCAAAATACATATAACTGATAGAAAGTTGTGTCTAAAATACATAAAAATATCTTGTAAAAGTTAAAAGAAGCAATCTAATACAAATCCAATATAAATAGGCAAGATATTTTAATAAACACTTTACAGAGAAAAATATGTAAAGAGTCAATAGGTACATAAAAAGATACTCAAGTCATTAGGGAAATGCTAATTAAAACTACAATGAGATACAACACTTCGTACTCAGAATAATGACTAAAACTAAAAAGACTGATTGTGCCAAACATTGATGAGGAGATAGAACAGCTAAACCTCTCATACATTGCTGACAGGAATGTAAAATGGCACAACCATTTTCAAAAACATTTATTAAGTTAAACATCACATATAACCCATCAATTCCTCTCTAATGTAGAACCCAAAACATAAAAACATGTACCTACCCAAAATATGGTGCCACATGCTTCCATTTATATAATGTTCTAGTCAGGAAAACACTAACTTATGGTAATCAAAATCAAATTAGTGATTGTAGGCAAGAAATGTGGTAGGAGGTCAATTCCAAAAAAGTATGAAAGTACTTTTCTGGGTGATACAAGTATTCTGTATTTTGATAGAGAGGAACAGGGAATTATATAGGCATATACAATTTTTAAAAAATTCATTGAACTGGGAGCTTAAAACGTGTATTAGTGAATTACACCTCATTAAAGTCAATGACAATTTCATATTTTGGAGGGAACTAAGGGGGATGATGGAAAGTGTATAAAGGAAAGGGTAGAAAAATATGGAGGAAAAAGCCATGCTTATCTAGTAACTGTTCTGTTTATACAAAAGCGGAATTCTCTTTTAGTCTTATGACTCTCATTCTTTTGCTACTAGTCTAACACTGTTCAATACACTATCTTCTATGATGTTCTATTTCAAATTTCCTCAGACTTTGGTAATAAGAAAACTCGGTTTAAGTAATTCTCAGGAATTTGGACCTATATGTATCTCACTATGTATTAAAAATATGGTAATCAGAGTGTTTAAGATGTCAAATATCAAAGAGTTTATCTGGGCCAAAGAGACATTCTTCATGGATTTTGTGATTTCCTATTACATATATTTCCCATATGAAACACACATGGAAATGTGCACACATGTGCACAGACACATACACACACAAATATTTTTTTGTTATTCTGTCTCAAATGTGCCTAGACATTAATGATGTAAGGGCTTAAAGTCAGACCACAACAAATAAAATTATAGTCCTATTATGACCTACATCTACCAACTTAAAAAACCTGAAATCACCACGTTACTAATAGTTTCACTTAAAAATGTACACTCAAATTATTTGGAAGAGAGAATGTAAAAAAGCCCGTGGCACACTTTCCAACAGCTCCTCCTTCAAATCTGCCACACTGACTTCTTTTCAAATTCCTTCCCTAAGTAGTTAGAAAGATGGTAGATGGATCAATG
The DNA here is from genome assembly GCF_048565385.1 of Saimiri boliviensis. NCBI lineage: Eukaryota > Metazoa > Chordata > Mammalia > Primates > Cebidae > Saimiri > Saimiri boliviensis. Next base: position 94,591,971 of record NC_133456.1, read on the forward strand.
AATTTGGCCCTTTATGTATGGTCCTATAAAAAGCTAGCAACTCACCATTCTCACCTTATGAATTCATGGATCAGAGATTACATTTGTAAATAAAAGAAAAAGGAGAGAGGGAAATGATATTTTTTTATAGAGGCATTGGAAAGCAGCCATCTTATTAACACCAAGGTCTTCAGTCTGGCAGAAAACATTAACAACACAAAAGCTATGCTTATCTCTCAGATGTCTGCTAGAGTTGCCAAAGTCATTTCCATTAAATTATGAATTAGAGAAACATGACTCTATGAAAGACCAAGTGACCAATACTTGAATAGAAGAAAACAACATGAATTGGATTTATTTGGGAAATAAATCTTTATTAATCTTTTCAGCAATTATGTTACCTATATTGACCACCTGTGCACCAATCATGACCTCAAGAGAACAAAATAATTAAGAAGAATGATGGCTGAAAAAACTTACAGAAAAATGACATTATGGGGGTCTTAGGACCTTTGGATCAGTAAATTTTGAATATTGGGTGAATTACTTACCTAGACAGCCTTATTTTTTTCATTTATGAAAGCTAGACTTTAGGCTTTGTTTAGAAATAAAACTGTAACTCCTCCATATGCTTCTTGTTTGTGAACATTGCTATTCCATACAGGTCATACGCAGGTTAGAAAGCTGTGAGTCATTCAGAGCACTATCTTTTCCCTAGCCCTGCTCCTCACATGTGTTCAGTGAGTCACTGAGTCTTCTGGATTGAAGTTATTTTTTGAAAGGCTTCGCTTCACCTTTAGGATAATGTCTTAACTGATAATACAGGCATAAATGGACTTTCCTCATATCCTGGCATTTAAAAAGAACAGCAGCAGTGTTACATATTTAGCCTTGCTAAGTATGGAGTATATAATTTAATCTTCTTGAAAACATGGCATAGATATTTGTTTAGATTGGCTTTCCTCAACAGTGGACCTTGAGACAAGCACTTGTTTATTTGTGAAGTGATTATAAGTACAAGTGAGAGTATGGAGGAAGTGAGACAGGGAAGGGAGAAAATTTGGTAAAGTATGCAGAATGGTGTGAGTCACACTGCAAGGAACTGAAGCTCGGTTTCTCTGTTGACCCTCTAAGTTTCTATATAATATACATTTCAGAATTGCCCTAAAAAGGGATGGAGAACCTGGCATATTTATCAACCTACCCTTTTACTTCGTAAGTTCAGGAATACTTCGGAACATTAATTCCTCGTCTCTACTCCCAGTCAACATTTTTCGTTTGCCCTATGCATTGGTTAGCAAGCTCTGGGGAACCTCAAAGATGCAGGGAGCAACACAGGAACTTGAAGGAGAAAAGCTTGAAACTCTTCAATAGCATCTGTGGGTGAACTTAAATGCATGCTAACAGGATGTAGATTCACTTCCTGCAGTACAAATTAAAGTTCTTAATTTTCGGCTATGGAAATTGATGTAAAAACTTAGAGATGTTAAAGAACTTAGCAAGATCACACAGCAATTTGCATATCTATAAAACAAAACTAGAAAGATAGAGTCTAGAAACTGAACCCATAACCACTATAACCCATTGCTTCTCTGCCTCCTAATTATTCAGCCATATCAAATCACCTGCAGTTCCCTGAACAGGATTTGCTGTTTCTAATTTCTGTTTTTAAACTTTCTTACCTCTTTGGCTACCATGTTTTTCTGTCTTTGGTCCACCTGGTAAACACCAAATAATATTCCAAATCTTTGTCAGAAATTTTTAAATTTTAAACAGTTATTTATACTTATATTAAAGTAATGCACACATGTGTTTATGAAGCCAAATAAGTCTGAGCACAACAAAGGCAATATAAATCTCTTCCCTAGGTCATTCCCTCTAAGCATCCACTCTATTTTCCAGTTATTCTCACTGACATTTACCTGCATCTCTCTAAATAATATCTATGACATGACAATATTTTAATTCATGACTTGGTATTCTCTGCCCAGGCACAGCGGCACACGCCTGTAATCCCAGCTCTTTGGGGCCAAGGTAGGTGGATCATTTGAGGTCAGGAGTTCGAGACCAGCCTAGCCAACATGGTGAAACCCTGTCTCTGCTAAAAAGACAAAAATTAGCCACGCATGGTGGCAGATGCCTATAATTCCAGTTACTTGGGAGGCTGAATGATAAGAATCGCTTGAAGCTGGGAAGTGGAGATTGCAGTGAGGTGATATTATGTCATTCTACTCCTGCCTAGGTGACAGAGTAAGACTCCATCTCAAAAAAATAAAATAAAAAGACTTGGAAACTTGGCATTCTCCATTGGCATCCTCCATTAGCATCCAATTTTAATAGGTAACAATACAACTCTCTTACATCCCAATTCTCCACTCAGTTTCCCAATATAATTTCAGGTTTTCTTTCCATCCATATTCAATACTTTCATGCTTAAGCCAGTACAAATGTTGTCCACTGAAGATTCAAATAGTATGATCACATTTTCATGGTAAATAACTTTTCCTTTTTTATTCAAAAGTTAATAATTTATTTGTAAGTTTCATTGTCTTTATTGTTGTTGGCATCTACTGATGAGGCTATTTTTTTTTCTTTGCTTTGCTTTTTAAGTACTCTACAAAAGTCTCTTGATACAATTATCCTCATGACAGATCCTGTCAGATAATCCATTCATTCCTTTTATTTTGCTAAAGTTTTTTCTCTGAAGCCCTTTCATACACTGCTATAATAACATTTATTTTTCTCCAGGCCTGCTAAACTGCTATTATTGATGGACTTCCCTTAATTCCTCTCCTTGTTGACTTCCCTGTTTTAGACTCCTTGTCTAAGATTCTTTTGTGTACTCCTGATTTTTGGAGCATGTCTTCAGATGTCTGATTACAAGGAATAAATTCTACATAATTTTGGAATACAAAACAGGTTTTTATTTTACCCTCATATTTGCTTAGGGTGTCCTCTTCATCAGTACTGTTCCAAGAATTGGATCATTTTACTTAGAATTTAAAAATCTTTAGCGTTCTGACGTTACTGCTACAATCATCAACTTATTTTTATTTCTAGTCTCCTTTTTGGATAATTTATTCAATTTTATCTTACAATTCTTGTACTAAATATTGTTTTGTTGCCTTTTTTGTTTGAGTCTGGCTATCATAATTTAAATATCCCAAAATTCTTTCTTATTCTCTGCTGCTTGGTGTCCTTTTATTTTTATTTTTATTTTTATTTTGAGATGGAGTCTGGCCTAGGCTGGAGTGCAGTGGCATGATCTCTGCCCACTGCAACCTCTGCTTCTTGGGTTCAAGTAATTCTTCTGCCTCAGCCTATCGAGTAGCTGGGATTACAGGCATGTGCCACCACACCTGGCTAATTTTTTTGTATTTTTAGTAGAGATGGGGTTTTACCATATTGGCCAGACTGGTCTCGAACTCCTGACTATCTGATCTGCCCACCTTGACCTCCCAAAGTGCTGGGATTAAAGACATGAGCCACCACACCTGGCCCTTTTGTTTATTCTTTAAGCTTCCCTTTTATGGATGAAAAAGGCTTTACGGAAGAAAAAGGCTTTCTATGAAGAAATTGGTGATGTTTTGAAATGTTCTTAATTTTTCTTTGTATGGCAGTAATTACTTAGTTGGGGTTTTACCTTTTTTCACTGATGACTTCCTCAAATGTGATAACCCTAGCTATGCATTCATATATCTGTGCTCATTATTGTGGTTTGTGGACTTGGCTTTCTTAGGTTACCAAGGCTAACTCTGGTTTTTATTGGGGAATATTTAAAAGCCTATGTACATATGTTACATTTATTTATATTTATGTGTCTTTCAACTTCTCCACAGAAGGATCATATAAACTCTTAGCTCTTTGTTATTTTTTCTATCTTAAAACAGAAACTGTGCAGCTCCTGTAGCTCAATTTTCTCTGCAAATATTTTTCAACCTCCCACAGGTTGAGAGAAAGAGGGGGTCTAAGTGACAGACTTTCAGATGAACCTTCTATTTTAGGTTTAAGCATTCCTACCACTGCCTCCTAAGATGCAGGATGGTCCCAGCTTCTGAGCCTTCTAGGAAAGTCTGCACAGTAATTCACTTGTTTCTCGCAGTCATCTTCCTTTGAAAGCACTTTAGTGTGATTTTTTTTCTTCTATATTTCATTGAAAATAAAATTTAGTTTTCTGTTTTTGTTCTATTTATTGTTAAGAGTCACTTTATGGGAATGACCAGAGCAAAAAATATATATATTTGCTCAATGTCTTGAGACTAAAAATACCAGTTTTGTGAGGTATTCTTCCTTGACCATCATCAACAATTATCTTTTACCTCTTCTGGTCTGCCGTTTAACTATGTCCATGTTTATGCTCTTCTATTTATTGCATTTATCATGATTCTTGACAGATCCCTGTGTTCCTATTGGCCTGTGATTCCCTTGAGACAGAAAATGTATCTTTTCTTAAATTTGTATCCACCTAGGACTTAACACAAAAAAGCTGCTAAATAACTGTTGGTAGAATTGAATTAATAGTGGAAGTAGCAAGAAGATGTTATTCTATGTCATTACTTCCATTCATCTCTCTTTACTTTTCTGCCACACACAGAAACTCAGCTCTCAACATCTCCAAGGCTTGATTCACAGGATGAATAAGGCAAACTAATGACAACGTGCATTCAAGTTATATGATGGCTAAATAGGAAAGAGGCCCACATTGATGAATATAAATAAAGAGTTCTTCAATTAATGTTACCAGTCATCCTGCTTTTGCAACCACTCTTCTCCTTTCTTTTATCTTATTTCCACCCTCCTGTTCTGCCAAAGTCTGCAATTGTAATGGTGTATACTCATCCAGCCGTGCAAAACTGAAGAGTGTATTCTTTAGCTGAATGCCACCTACTTCTTAAAGACTTCTCTGATTGCCCAGCTGGAAATCATCTCTTTCTCTTTTGAATTCTGTAATACTTCTGCTATCACAGTAACTGCCTGTGTGCACAAAAAATCTCTGCTGAATGAATAAATAAATGAATGGTGACCATGTGGGAGACAGGATTGTCCTAGCTTTGTGCCCATACTGTAGTCATAAAGAGATATCTTAGAAAGATGATTCTCTTATATCATTTGAGTGAATGAGAGTATTCAAGTAATGTGTTTTAGTAGCATGAAACCATTATACATGAGCATTCCTGAACTGTGTCTTCAACCTGATACAGGCTATGATTAAATAGAGGTCTTCAGTTAAAACTAGAGTTCTATCCAGTTTTAACTAGATGGCGTAGGACAGTAATAATCACTTCCTATCTACCTGAGTTTATCCCCTTAAACACATAACGCAGCATAGAATCAGTAGTCTCATTGTGCCAGAATCATTAAATTTGAATACTACAGCAATAAGTGTTTAAAATTTTCTTTTAATTTAATCCTTAAGACTTTTGATGACTTTATCTTTCTTGAGAAATCAGGCCCTTTTCCCAGAATTTACAATGAAGTTGTTCGCATATTGAGCAATCTATTTCATTGCATTAATTACTCCCAGTCTCACATTTTTCATATGATAATTTGTTATTTACTTATCTTCTCAACCAATAATTAGACTATAAACCGAGTAAGTCATGATTCTGGAAAAATATACATATGCCTCTCATTTATACAGCAGAAGGATATACAAATTCAACATCTTTTTTAGTAAGATGAAGCTAATTTGCATAATATCAATATTTGTGAAGGCATTTGACTACCAGTTAATCCAAAGTAATTAGACCCTGTGTTAATTACTCTAAGAGTCCCCGGCCTCTTTAGAAGTTACAGACAATATATTACTTCTACTCTTAACCTTGCTTTCCAATCTCATCTCTTCTCATTTGCCTGAATACACTTTTTTCCTATCAGAATCTTCAAGAGATGTCAGAACCTGAGGAAAGTCACTCTGACTTTCATCTTCATAACCCAGTGCCTAATGCATTGCCTGGAACATAACAAGTATTTAATAAGTGATAGTGTAATTAGTGGGTACTCCATTATTATCATACTCATTATTCTATAAATATCATGCATTTTGACCTCTCTCATTCATCTTTTTTTGAAAATTTCTTGTTTACTTCTCTAACCAATACAACTTCCTCCCATTTCTTAATGCTATGGTCTTTTGAATATTTATGTGGCCTGCCTGGAAGGGTCTGGCCCCTCTGAAATTTGGTTCACACACTGTATTTTAGTATGGGCTTTAAGTCTGTGATGGTTAATTTTAGGGATCAACCTGACTGGATTAAACAATACCTAGAGAACTAGTGAAACATTATTTTTAGGTGCGTCTGAAAGGAGGTTTCCAGAAGAAATGTGAGTATGAGTAAACTAAGGGGAAGATCTGTCCTCAAAGTGCGTGGGCACCATCCTATCAGTTGGGGCCCTGAATGGAACAAAAACAGAAAAGGTGAATTGGTCTCTGCCTCCAGACCTGGGCTACATTAGTCTCCTGCCTCTGACATTGAAACTCCAGCCTTTAGACTTACACCAGAGGCACTCTAAGTTCTCAGGTTTTTGGTTTTGGACTGAGAATACAGGTTCACACACTGTATTTTAGTATGGGCTTCCCTGGTTCTGGGGCATTTCAACTTAGACCGATCCAGGCTACCAGCATCCCAAGGGCTCCAGCTTGCAAAAGGCTTGTCCTGGAATTTTTCAGTCTCTATAATCTAGAGTCTCAATTCTTCTAATAAGCTCCTGTCATAATATCTATAAACATATCTTACTGATTCTGTCTCTCTGGAGGACCCTGACTAACACAGTGTCTATCTTTCTTATTATGCTCTGAGCTGTTTTAGAAAAGAATCTCTAAGTACCTGAGAAGTAACAGGTGGTTAATGAGGTTTGATGAACTAATCCTTAAATTTTACATATTTCCCTGAGAAGATGAATAATGCAGTTCAGAGGTTCCCCAGCTTATTCTTATCATGATCTCCGTAGTGGATCAATCATTTTTATGGCCAAAATAAATATATAATAGTTCCATATTTAAGTATTCTGGTTCAAACAAAATATATTCAAATAACTTACCATATGCTTAAAATATAATATGTATACACTGGAGGGAAATGTATTATTTTATTCTTAAGTACCCACTTATAAGAAGCATAATTACATTGGGCACAGCACAATGTCTTAAAACTTAGAATAAGATTGCAGAGCTTCATTTCCTGTTCTACACTGATTTCACACAGTATTTGGTTTTTATCACAATATCCACTGGAAACTCAGCTTTAAGAAAGATATGATATTGAAAGGAATATTGTAAGATATCAAAATGAAACTACCTTACACTAGTGTTCACTTAGTAGCTGAAAGATGTTAACCATCACTGTTTCTCCAGAATATTTTATTATATCCTATGATGCTTCTCTGAGTTCACTGTTGCTTGCATCCAAGGTGTCTTTGTGCTCTGTTTGGGAATTAAGAATGTGGTGGTAAAACGCATTAATTTTGGCAAAAGCCTGCCTGGTTTCAATTCTGGTTCTACTATCTAACAGCTCTTTTTTTCTTTCTGAGCAATTTACTTTACATCTCTGGATCTCATTTTACTTTTCTGTAAAATGGGGAATGATGTCACATATCCTTTGAGGTTTTTATGAGAATTAAATATGTTAGCCTAAAATACTAAAGAAAGTGCTTGCAACTATATCAAGTGGTGGCTGTTCTTGTCATGATTGCTACTAATTTGAACTGTATATAATGCATTTACAATAGACACCAGTGAAACACCATTGGGGGTCACTATATGTCCTCAGTGACTACCACTTTCCATATACCATCTACAATAGTCCTTTATTCATAGTAATTTTAATAATGCTACACTAGCTGAAATTCACTACTAATCACTGTATGTCAGACATTGTGCTAAGACTTTTAGATTCATTAATCTCATTTAATCCTCCATAAAATTATATGAGATAGGACAGTTATTATTTTCCTATTTTACACATAGGAAAAATGAGGCCAGTGAAATCAAAGTGTATGCCTCTGGCCAATCAGTTAGTAAGTGGTGCAGCTGACCAGTATTCAAATCCAGGTGTGCCTGACTCCCAAATTCAAGTTCCTCACTACTACCCCTTCTAATTAACCAAACGGTAAGGTTGATTCTGTCATTGGACAGAATCAGGAAAAGATTTCCAGATCTTCTCATGACAGAGGAAGCAGCAGAGGTCATGCAATCAGATGTAGATTTGGATCAGGACCTGGGAGGACTTAAATTGAACATCATCCTAGCTTCATTTCAATCATAATCCTGACATCATTGTCAAACCCGCTCCTCATTTTTTTCCCAAAGTACTGACTTAGAGTAGAAGATAAGAAAACTTCTCAAGGCTGCTGAATATTAAGTGAAAATCTTAGCAAACCCATTACAACATACATCACCTTCCTTCAAGATTCATCTATAAAAGGAATTTCTTCCTCAAATTTTCCAACTTTGAAAGATATTATTTTAGAAATGTTCAAAGGTTAGAATATGTGCCTAGCCCACCATCCAAGGAACAATGCATGGTACCGATGTCTTTCAGACAGGCACACTTCCATACAAGTTTATGAAATCCTGAATCAAGAAGCAATTTTTGTCTTCTAACAATAATATAGAAAGTACCTACATTTTCCATGATAGTAAAAGTAAACAACCTGTTTTATGTGGTTTCTTCAGTCAAAAAAAGAATAGATTCTCCCATTATTTAGCAGAGTTGGATATGTTTTCAAGTCAATCTTTTAATAAGATTGACTGTTTACATATCCTAAATCAAAAAGCAATTCTCTTTTTCTGACGTTAATACTTAAAAATGATTCTTCTATCTGTTTTTATAGGACTTGGTTTACTGCTTTTTGAATGCACCTGATGTAAATATCAGATGTGAAGAACATAAAGCACTCTTTTTAAAGAAGGACATTGGTCAGAGATATATTTGCTCATGTAGAATATTCAAGCATAATGCAAAAGCTGATAAATAAATGCTCCACTAACTAGACAACAATTTTAAGATGAGACCTACAGGTAGTTCAAAATTGACTCAGCAGTGGGGACCCAGCCAGTTATAAAGACCTGTATATAGAAGAGGCGTATAAAAATAATTAAACAATTTAAAAATTATAATAAAAGGACAAAGTATGGGGAGAAGCATTTAAAATTAATTCTCTTTGTAGTTTCTTTGTCAAAAAGCTATTAAGGCTGTAATATGCACACAATGTATGAGTATGTTTCTAAATAGAAGTATGTCTCTTTGCTGTCTATTCAGATGGATCTCAGAAGACCAATACTTGAGTAAAAATGGAAGAAAAAACTATATATCATTTTTGCAGACATAACTAAATCTTTGCAAATATGTTCAGAGGAAATAAATAATGTAAATTTTTATGTATTCTAAATTAGAATATGTGTGAATGCAAACTCAAAATAACTGTATCTTTTAAAAAGTCCAAAGTAATAGAAGAGCTACTAGATCTGTTGAGAGTTAAAAATTATTACCACAAAAATAGTTTATGGAACTGAGAATAGAAAAACAATGGTAGATAATATTTTATTTACATTATTTTGACATTTTAAAAGTGTATTACAGGATATGTTTTATTTGTTTTGTTTTGCTTCAGTAAATTGTAAACAAGAAAAATAACAATAAAAGATTAGAAACTATATTCTGAATATTACATCATTTTACTCTACAATTTTGCATGCATCTCCAGAAAGGTACCTTGATTTTTGAGAATGAATATGGAAACCACAGCCACCGGATTCATATATGAAAGTCTCTATGTGAATTCTTACTCTGTAGTCACAAGCAAGTCCCTTGAATCCCCTTAGAACCTTGATACTCATTGGGGATCATATATTAATATCAAATTTATTATATTTTCAAATGCAAATGCTGCTTCCCCCTTAAAATTTTCAACTTAATTTATATGTCTGTTATTCTTTTTATAATCTTATTAAAACAAGAAAAATGTTCTTCTCTTTTGCCACAATTAAAATTCATAATCTTATTAAAACAAGAAAAATGTTCTTCTCTTTTGCCACAATTAAAATTCAATTATTGCATATCGAACAGACTAAGCACACATAAACAATCAGGACTTTTGACTTAGTTTGTTACAATTTCTTTCAATATTTTAGATGGTATTCGTAAAATAGAACTATCCTGTTCTCTTAAAGTGTCTGAACAGTCTGACAAATCAGCAGTAGGTCCTTAACAATAAAAATCTAAGCATTTAGTTCTTGTATATTTCCCTTATAAAATAGTAAATCTCAACTTATTTTAAACATTTCAAAACTTTTTCTAAAAAGTTAATTTATATATACAGTACTTTTCAAATTAAACGGGTATGTCTAAAATCAGTTACTTAATTACAAAATTAAAAAGTGCAAACACGAATCAAATCTGACAAAGACTCCTCAGAGTCTTAAATATGACAAGCACTTTTTACACCAAACACATAGAAAAGATTCTAATTAATACAAAATTAATTCTCAATATCTCAAAGTTATTACAGGTTGAGCACTCACAAGCTCAATATCCCAAATCTGAAACCCTTCAAGATCTACAATTTTTTGAGCACCAGCAGGACTCCAAGGTAAAAAAATTCTACACCTGACCTCATATGACTCATTAAAGTCAAAATGTTGTCAAAACTTTTTTCCTGCTAAAAATTGTTAAAAAAATATTGTATAAAATTGCATTCAGTTTACATGCATAACGTTTATATAACATATACATGAACTTTGTGTTTAGACTTGGGTCCCACTCCCCAGGATATCTCATTATGTATATGCAAATATTCCAAAATCCAGAAAATCTCAAACTTTAAAACACTTTTGGTCCCAAGCATTTTGGATAAGGGATATCCAGCCTGTAATACCATGGGTTTGATATATGTCATTATCTCTATATTTTATTCTATTATTACCCAAAGTTAAAAAAATATTTATTCTCTAAGGAATTTTATCACCTCAAATGGATTATTTTTTTTTATTATAAATAAATCTGAAAAAAGGATGTAGGTGCTCGAACTATGTCTAGGGTAATTTTCTGCATAATACTCACATTAACACCCTCAGCCTTAATTATAATTGTATTTATTATAACAACTGAAGATTTCAAATCTAATCCTTTCAGATAGAGGTGACTTTTGGGGGTCCTAGTTGTGCTCTTAAATAATTTTGAGTGATTTATTTTGAAACTCCGATTTAGAACTAACTTCTTTCAGTAACCTCTTCACAAGCTCTATTAATTGCATATCAATTTTGCATTATTCTAATCTGGCTGGACCACAACTCTTATAGATATTGGTCTGTTGTTCAGGTCACAACTCTGAAATCATGCTAATTACACACATTATCATGTACCATGAGAGCTGAAAGGAAATCAAACAGAAAGGAACATCATCTTCAGAAATTAGCCACCACACCTGGAGCACGGTCAAACATTAATAAACTGTTCCGCTTTTGTCACCCTGGAAAATTTAAAATTCGGGGCCATTTTACTTTGATCTTTTGGAGTCTAAAATATGATTAATTACACATTTAATGAGCCATCTAATTTTAAGGAGGAAAGGTTATTTGTTTTACCCTCTCACAATATGTGCAATAAAGAGTGGTATCTTTGACATATACATGAATGGCAATTGCAAATAAATGCTCTTGGATTTGCCATGAATAAATATTCAGTCATGTCATAATTATCTATAAAGCTGAACCAATTTAAAATTTAGTCCTCAAATGAGCAATGAAATTTTGAAATGAGTACTCAACAATTATAATTTTAAAACATATGACATATTTTACGACCATTTATCTGGCTTTTGTGTGAAAAATACCTATTTATTAGCAAGGTCAACTGAATTTCTCTTACTAATGTCATTGCAATAATTACATTTATGGGTCAACTTGACTAGGCTATGAGGTGTCCATATTAAATATTATTTTAAACATGTCTGTGAGGGTGTTTCCAGATAAAATTAGCATTTGAGTCAGGGGACTCACTAAAGTAGACTGCTATTTCCAATTAGGCATCATCTAATCCACTGAGAGCCTTAATACAACAGAAAATGGAGGAAGAAAAAATTCACACACACACACACACACACACACACACAGACACACACACACACACAGATATGTGGTACTGTTGGTTCTATGTCTCTGAAGAACCCCAACTAATATTTGAATAACTCAATGCTGTTTTATTGCTATTATCATTATTATTATTGACCAAAATGATATATATCAGCAAAACGTAATAATTCCACTATACAATAAAAATCCATATGATAATTTTGGTTATATTTTCACTCAATTCTGGCTAACCATGAGCCCAGAGACTATGTGAAGTAAAAAGGAAAGTTTACTGGATAGACCTCTATCCAACATTATTTATATCCTGATATAAAAATAACACTCAAGTCCACAGTGTACTAAAAATCACTTAAGAAATTTATAAAGATTTTTAAGAATAAAAATAAGTAAACTATATTCTTGACTCTAAGCATATGGATATCTGTGAACCTTCCCTGCTCTTCAATTTTTTTATCCTTGAAGGTCAAAATCAGCACATATGTCTTATATATTGGTCTTTGTTAGAAATCCAACTAATTCCAACTAATTTCGCATATTATACACACGTAAGTGAAAATGAATTTAGCCGGGCGCGGTAGTTCACACCTGTAATTCCAGCACTTTGGAGGCTGAGGTGGGCAGATAGCCTGAGGTCGGGAGTTCAAGACCAGTCTGACCAACATGGAGAAACCCCGTCTCTACTAAAAATCATAAATAGCTGGGCATGGTGGCACACTCTTGAACTTGGGAGGCAGAGGTTGAGGTGAGCCGAGATCGTGCCATCGCACTCCAGCCTGGGCAAAAAGCGAGATACTCCGTTTCCAAAAAAAGATAAAAGAAAAAGAAAGAAAATGAATTTAACAGGAACTTCTCATCTAATATTTTTTCATTTTCCTGGTCTGATTGCAGAGTTTATAATTTCAATGACTTTGGGTTTTCAAGTTCTTTGGGTTTTCTGGACTGTTCTTGGCATACAGGTAGTATCCCCTAGGCTCACTCATTTCACAGCTGGACCAAAAGATCCAAAGAAGCCTCTCTCACATGCCTGGGTGAAGATTCTTGGCTGGAGGGTCCATGTGGTCTCTCTCTTTATGTGGTGTTTCATCTTCCAGGTATTCCATAAGCCTCTCCTTTCAGTGCACACCCTGGCTTCCTTCCTGCATATGGTTTGGGGTCCAAGAATAAGAAAGCAGAAGCTGCTTGGTATTTGAAGAGCTAAGAATTGGTATAGCTTTACTTCTACCAATTCTATTGTTCAAAAAAAAAAAAAATTATGAGGCCATGTCACATTTAGAGAAAAGGAAATAGGTACTACTTCTTAAAGGAGGAGTGGCCTGTATATACAGGAGGGGAGAAATTGTTGGTGATCATGTTTGGAGATTATCTACCACAGTCAGTGAGAATATTACATCATATTTTTATAATATATTATTATATGTTTTTATATACATTTTTATATTTCATATTATATTTTTATAAAGACTTCCTCAGGATGAAATGTATATTTCATTCTGTATATTTTTATGCATTTTATATACTTCATTCTGGGTATACAGAACTCTACATTTTTATAAACAGTTCCTCAGAATAAAAACATTAGAACTTCTGTTTTCTTTAAAACATAAAACTTAGGAAAATATTCAGGAGTAATTCTTGGGAGCATGCATTACCTATTATTTCATTTTTCTGTTTTTATTTTATATATTTTCCAATCTTTTTACTTTGCATTTGTACTTTAAAAATTAACAAAACATCATTTTAATTGTTTCCAAATGTTTCAATTCAGTATTATGAAAAACAGCTAATGTGAAATAAAGCACAAAATCTCAGAGACCGGGGAAATTCGAAGCAAGTTTTGCCTTGTCGTCAAAGCAGAAGAAAGGCTAGATAGGTCCATATTTTCTCCTTGCCTATTCATTTCCTTCATGAGTTCCTGTCTGCCTGATGCTACATTCCTGGATAAGAAAAAATGATGTTCGCCACATACTAAATGGGATGACTATTTCAATGCCTAGGTCTGATTGTATTACATCATGCTCAAAAATTACCAGTAGCTCCTCTATTTTGTTAAGAACAAAATTCAAAGGCTTAACATGAGCTGCAGAAACCTCTTGGTTAGCTTCTCTTGTCACTGGGATCTCTGATCCACCAGCACTTCAACCTTCGCTTTTTCAGTATCCTCGTTCCTGCCATGTCTCCTCTCCTCATCTGCTCTAATTTCCATGTGAACATTTTCTCCTGCATTGGAATTAGCCTGTACCTACTCATCACTTCCCTATGGAAGTCTTCACTGACTTTGCTCACTTGGTCAGTTTATGCTCTTAAGTACTTGTTCTTTGGGGCATTTAGATGATATTTAATGTAGTAATTTTATTCAAGTATTCCCTAAGATTCATGAAGACAGTATGTATCTCTAAAGCCCTGATACTCCAGAGTTTTAAATGTGGTGGGTATATCTAGATAAACAGTTACTAAATTCATCAATCAATCAGTGAGGAAAAACGTAATGGACGAAGTGGCCATTTAGTGATTTTTTTAGCAGAAAAAAAGTTGGTTTACTGTTTATTATGTACAAAGGGTGAAAATGTATCTTTCAATAAAACAGAACAAAACTAAACTAAACTAAAATGTTGCCTGTGGTACTGAGTGGCATTGCTGAACGCAACTGAAGTGGATTTCTTAGTGAGGATAAGACCCAGGTAAACCACTTCGTGCTGGCAAACTCAGTCATAGATGCTGTTGTTATTCACCAGTATTTCCCTCTTTCCAGGCACATAAGGTATTTCACTTCTTTATTCACTCTCTTGAGTATTTTACTTCAGCCAATGAAATGTGAATTCGAGTGATATATATCACTTCTGGGTGAAAGTGTTTAATTGCCACTGCAAGTCTCTAGAACTGCCTCTTTACAGAAATTGTGGAAGCATGTATTCACACGGTATTATAACCTGACAGTCTCATAAAGGACAGTTGCCTCACAGATGTACACAAATAAATCTTTGTTTCAGACTCCTAAGATTTAGGGGGTGGTTTATTACTGCAGCATAATGTATCCTAACTTGTTTAATAAATGTTGTTATTCTAAGCCATAAGTAAAACATGTTTATTTCATGGCTTTAATCTTTATTACGGAGGTCTCACGATGTTGCCCAGGCTGGACTCAAACACCTGGCCTCAGGCCTAAATCAAACACACATTGGTTCCTAAAACTCTCTTTGGCAAAGTCAAACACCTTATTTCATTATTTTCTGCCTAAGTAAAATAGCATCAAATACTAACATAATGTATTATTGTAACTTAAATGCAAGTTAAAACAAAAATAAAAAGTTCTTCCTTGTTCTGAACATCTGGAAAAGTAAGTTATGTATCTCACATTTTAGAGGAGTTTTGGAAGAAGAAAATGTCACACACTTTCTGTATACTTTACCTCTCTGCAATTTATAAATTCTTTTTTAATTTGGAGATGACTAGAATTGCTTTTTACACTCAAACCTATTCCCTGTTACCTATATGCACTCCTGAATTTTCCTAACATATCAAATTCCTGAAAAGCCCACAATATAGATTATCTCCCAAAGATATGTCTCAAATACAATTTGTAGTGATGTAATAAATAACTACTTAAATTTCCTGACTTCATCATGGAGTGGATTACCATGGTTGCCAAAGGTAGAGACATAAATTGAAGTTTAACATTAATTATCATTTTAATATGTTCTATTTTGTTCACCATTAGATTTAGATGACACTGTAATAGCTTACTTGGAATCAGCACAAATGTATTTGAATTTATGTTTCTCTAGTATATTTAGAATCTACATTCATTAAGCAGGCACTTAATGAGCACACACCATGGGCCAGATGCTGCTAGGTGCCAGAGCTAAAAAGTTGAAAACATTGGACCTATATTTAGAAAACTTTAAGTTGTAGACTTGCTCATGACCCGATGGGCAATTTAGGACAAATACTAATTTATCTTTAATACGACTAGAATAATAACTGTATATCACTTGCAGCTATAAAAATATATTTAGAAACATTAACTATTGCAGTTTTCATCTGACCCCTCTGAGTCTGTGAAAGTCAGGTCAGGTATTACTGGCTTCACTGTGTACATTTGAAAACCGAGGTTCAATAATTTATAAAAAAATTTTATGGTTTCATACTTAAAATATAATAAGTTAAACATCTTATAAACTTGGAGAAAAGTGAAAATTACAAGTTATCTCATCGATAGATGATGAACTTCCTGAGCATGAGAAAAAATGTAAAATATCAAAAAAATAAACAAAGGACAGAGGCTGACCTTAGCAAAATGGGCAGATACAAATGATTCAAACACTCATGAAATTCATTCAGGCATATATATCTATTTTAAAAAGTTAATATAGAGCAATACTGAAATACTGTTATTTGTGGATTTGTTTTGTAATCCAATTCAAGAGTATTTACAATTAATCACATTTAGTATTTACAAGGATGGTCACAAAGAGCATTGACCTGCCTGAAAGTACAGAGGGAGTTGTCTTCCTAAAGGACAATTTAGTAATATACACACTCACATTTTTAAGAACATACAACTGGACACAGAAATTGTACTATTAGGAATTTGCTTTTAAGAAATAATCAGACACATATGAAAAGATTCAGGTACAAGTATATTATCAAACCATTGTTCGGTAAATAGTATAAAAGACAAATAGCTAATAGGTTATTGGTGTGAGTAAATAAGGAACACTCATCTGGTGAAAAATCCTTCAGCACTAGGAGAATATTTAACAATGCTGGAGAATGTTTATAAGATGTTAATTAATAAAAACAAGCTATAAAGCAGAACGTATACATTCATCTCAATTTTGTATTTTAAATGCATACACACATCACACACATGCACACACATGATTACTGACAGGCTGCTATAAGCAGAGTGACAGAATAACAATTTATGCATGTTTTGTCTTCTCCAAATTTTGTATAATAAACATATATGATTTTATAATTGGAAAAAATGTATTAAATAAACAATATTCTGTTGATTATTAATTTTCCTTCAATTGTTACTTACATAGTAAGTTACCATGGCTATTAAATAATTTACTGTCATTTGCAAATTTTGAACAGATTTTACCATCTTAGTAAATTCACAAGTACTATTCACTTAATGAAAATGAATAATTTTCAGGTAAAGAGTTGAGTATATGATTAAGAAATTCCATAAACATGTATATAATATGAGATTCTATTTTTGTTAATCCTCTGAAAAATTAGAATATGTCACTATCTATAAAAATAGAGGAATAATTATTATTCTTAGCAATATATGTTTCTTTTTATTTAGTCTTTTGGGTCCATCTCACTATAAAAGTTTGCTAAAATAATCATCTTGGAAATAATTTAAAGTGTTGTTAAATAATTTAATGGCTTCTAATGATCATTTCTCAGGTAAGACCTAAAATTAACAATATTAGCCTCCCCCCCGCAATTGGTAGAGATGTATACTTAATTGAATTAAAGAATATGAGTCAGAATGTGAATTTTATAGGAGCAGAACTCTTCTCTGTCTTGTTCATAGTTGTATCACCAGTGCCTGAAATAGCATCTATCACATAGTAAGTATTCAGCCAATATTTGTGGAATTATTACCAGTATATATTGTTTAATAAAAATATTATTAATATTGGCAATTTAGTATGTTAAATTATTAATCAGAATTAATTAGAATTTTTGTATCAATTGAAGACAGTTTCATGTACAAAAATTTCATGAAAAACATAATATCCAGGGGCTAAAACTCCAAGAATAACATTATTTTAGGATAGCTAAGATACATGTGAATCTTAAAACTTCATTAAAATGAATTTCTGTTACATGTTTCTTTGGAAAAATGACTTTTGCATCATAAAGAAAAGGAGCCCTAATGGTAAAAGCAATTGGTTCAGGCATCAAGTCTTGTGTGCATAATTTTTAAAAAACCGTTATTTGGCTTCCTATATTGAATTACACATAACAGATAGGTTGTTTTTCTTTTAAACTCCAATCTTTTTTCTATGAGAAAGTTGTTTCTGTTTATCGCATAATCACTCTGTATATCTGCATGACAAAAGATAGAATAAGAGTGAAGTCAGTAAAAATAAAGCTTTTGCCACCTAAATGCCCCCCAAAAAGCAGATAGAAAGCTTCCTTCTCTTGTCTACAAACCACATAGGCACCGTCTGCACAAAGTAACAAAAAAAAAAGTAAAGTCGGCACCTCTGGAAAAAAAAAAGTTGTTTTTATAACCACTGTGCTAATTCTAATAAACCATTTCCAGCATATACTTCTGTGGTAAATTTATACATAGGAAAGTCAAAATTATACCTGTTAGCAATACAGATTCAGAACTGAGCATGTTTAGGAATTGACTAACAACATTAAATTCCTAGAAAACATCTTCATGTTCTACTTTTTAAAAAGTGCCTTCTATCAAGTCTAGAATAACAGAAATGTTTTCATCTCAACACAACCTTAAGAACTTTCTTTAATTTCTCCATACAGCGGTCTCCATACAGAGCTCCCTACACAACCCTATTAGACACACAACTGTGAGAAACCAAGTAAGTTAAACTTTGAAACAATATACAAAAAAGGCATTGAAAATACAATGTCTACATTCTTTTGAGAGCTCATCCATGTTGCCCTCTTACACACATAAGTGATAAATTACAAGGAACTCCACCAAATACGTTATTTGAGTCTCTCCTTCCTGCCTTAAAAGAAAACCTTAAAAAAGGGTCATAAAAAGATCCATCCAGTATTCTAACTTTTATTTAGCAGAAATAATCTTAAAAAAAAAAAGGTTCGTTTAGCATTCAGCTTGTACTGTGTCACTAGGAATTGTTGTGCTAACAAAGTTTTTGAATTATTGCCTCTACATTTTAAGAATTTGCACACCATTAAACTTAAAGAATTAATAGAGCTGCCACTCTCAAAGAATATATAAACTAATAAAATCCACTAGTCTGCTTTTCTAACTAAATTCTAGAGCTCCCTAACATATTCTTTCATCTGACTAAACCAAGCACTTTAATTTGTTACAGTAATGTTCATGGAGCCAATGAAAGGGGCCAATGGAAAGACAGATTCAATTGATATTAACCATTTTTTATGAGATTATATACCAGAGACTTGACAATGTTTCCAGAAAAAAAAATAGCAAATGTTCCATTGCCTATAACAAAATAAATCCATGATACCATTAGAGTACAAGACAAAAATAAAATACCAAAAAATGAGAAAGTTTGATGACTTTCTAGATGTTGGAAAGCAGATGGGAACAAGTCCAGTCAACATGGAAGTATAGGGAAATACATTGCACCATGCAATGTGATGCAGAGGGATTTATTTTTCACTACAGACACATACGAATGCTATATAAGTATAAAAACCCTTTAAGAAGTACACATAGCTGAGGTTAAATGTTAAACAGGTAAGTCCTCAGGGGCACCAACTGGAGAGAAACTCAGACTGGCAAGGAGATGGTAAAGTAGGAATAACCTCCCAAAAAGGGAGCCTTTGCATGAAATAGCTGACCTTATAGAAACTTGGTGATCTGGTGGAAAAAAGAACCCCCAAAAGGCAATCAGAACCCAGAATGTGTACTAAACTTGGTTGTAGATCCCAAATTAATTCTGTCTGTATGGTAAGATAATTTGAAGCCAAAAAGTTCACATATGAAACAGTCCAGAGCCAGAGATATTTGTAGAGACACTGTAGAAGCAACAGAGATGCAATGCTATGCAAAAGAATACACAACTCAAACAATGTTGGTTTCCCACAGAAAACAACATTTGCTGAAGGTGAATTTGTCATAAAAAAAAAAATTATGAGCACCAGGAAGAATGATCCACCATGAGGGAAATCCAGCAGATGTAAGTAATAAAGAAATTTGTCCCTAAAAATTAAAATAGTAAAACAATTACAATCTAACTTTAAAATAAACTTACTGAAATTTTTTCAAGAGCTTAAGGATGGGAGAGAAAGTATTAAGAATAAACAAAAAAGCAGAAGAATTTCTAAAAGAGCAATGTAAATTATAGAAATTAAAACTATTTGTTCTTTTTAAAAAATAAAAGTATAAAATACACATTAGTAGAAATTACACTGACTGCAACACCAGAAATTAGAAGAAATGAAAAGATAGAAAAGAAATCAAAGACAGAAGCTTAGAAATACTGAATGAGCATTACTCATTTCTTAAAGGAGAAAATAAAGGGAATTAAACAATGCAAGATTGAAATATATAATAGATGAGAATTTTTCAGAATTGAAGAAAGATTTAGGAGCTTGCAGAGGTCTAAATGAGATAAATTTGAAACAACTCCACAACTACACACATTGTAGTGAACTTGAAGGCATCTCTTTTTTTAAGATAAATTCTTAAAATCTATCCAAGAGAAAAGACGAATCTATCTTCATAAGTACGCTAATAAGATCACAAACAGTCCTCTCATGAGCAAAATTATATTCCAGAAGATCATGGAACAGAATATGCAAAACATTGTTGAGAAAAAAGTATCATTCACATAGAATACTCTAAAAAACTACAGTATTAGTTTAGAATGTGATTAATATAAGCAATTTTCAACAAATACATTTTAAGGGAGTTTAAAACAATTTTTGAATGACCTTAAAATGGTCTTCAGCGCACAGGAAAAGAATCTAGGAGATGCACATAAATAGCAAGAATATGGTAAATAAAGAACTCAGGAAATCACGTCATAAGTCTAAAAAAAAACCTTAACAAAAATATTGGGGGCAGTTTAAAAATAGTGCAAATGTGAGCACTGGGAGAAGTATCATGGAGTAAATTTAAACAAGTCATTGTCCTGTTTGTGAACAGAATAGATATACTATCTTTACTCTTTACTTGAAAATATAAAAGTATACTTTATGTTAAATTAGTTGTTTACTAAAATATAATAAGGGGAGTATACCATTTTTAACTAGTGAAAGTTGAAAAAATGAATAAAGAACATTTGATCAAACGAATAAAAGACAGTGTTTATTTAAAAAACACTTTAGTTGAATACAAAATAAGAAAAAAGAAATAAGTCCAAATTGATCACCATCGTACTAGGTGTGGATGAATTAAATACATTTGTTGAAAGAAAGGAATTTTAAGACTAGAAATAACACACATGAAATTGTTGATATGCAGTACAGACTTGATATTCTTAATGAAAATCTCACACGTGTGTAAGTTTTCAATTGATATGCTAATAGTACATTGCAATAATGAATATTTTAAATAAATTAAATATTCATCAATAAGATCATAATGAGTATAATATATGTAAGATGAAATATCATATTCTAGAACTATATATATTTATAAAAATGAGCCTAGTCTAATATGCAATGAGTTACACAAGTTAAGTAAGTTTGTTTTCAGTATATGATTTACATAATATTTTTAAACAAATTATGTATTTTATGTAAACACACATATATAAGAAAATATATATACATATGTACAACATTCATGGTAATGCAGAGTGAGGAATGGACTAGGTAGAATTACAGTTTACACCCTTATCATATATTGTATTGGCATTTTCATTTTGTAAATACTGAAGATGTAAAATCTCCCATAAATTTAGCATTTGGTAATTCTAAGTGGTGGGAATTGGTAGTTATTAACTTTAATACTTTCCTGAATACTTAAAATTTCCTACTTTTCCAAGAAATATATTTGTGCATTACTGCCAAAAGAATTCAAAAACATGTAACACCTAAAATTGCCTTGTGAAAGTGTGAAAATAGGAAAAACTGCCCATCTTTAAAAGACGGAGTCAGCAGACATGATACGGAATTTATAGAGTTTGCAATAAAAGCCAATTATATTATTCAAATGTATAATGGTGACCACCAAGAAAAAATAACGATAAAATAAACTATGGAAAATACTACAGGAAATGGTGGAAAGGTTTTTCTTTTTGATTTTACTGTCTTCCCTGTAATTTCAAATTTTATTATTGTTGTTTTCAGGTGTATATATTACTTTATTAGGGCATTATCATAAAAAAAGAACAGCCACAACAAAAAAAAAACATGAAAGAAATGTACAAGCATTCGTGATGTTCTTTGAAAAAATAAATTCTGGCTTATTTTTTCTCATGCTTTTCTGTGCATTGCTTTTATAATCAGAAAATTTAATATGCCCCTTTTCTTGATCAAGTCCAACTGCTTGGTGTATACAGAAATATCATTTCTATTTTAAGCTATGTGGATCCAGGGACCAGCATCTCTATATCTTCTCACCATCTTCCCTGAGCTCTATTTTAATATCCACTTATGATTTAACACTCCGGATTTAATTCTCTACTAAATATCCAATACAATTGATTAAATAATAATTACAATTTTATTCTTTTCATTGTTTTATATTATTTTTACCCAGTTGATCCCAAGGCTCACATATAAATGGTTGTAATAGTAATAATAATATGACAATAAACAACTAACACATTAATAAGCACTCTAGTGCTTATTAATTGCCAGGCTTTCTTCCAAGATTTTTGACATATTTACCTGCTGAATTCTCCTGATAATACTGTAAAGTCAGTACTAATATTATCTCCACTATGAATGGAAAACTGAGCTATAAAGAGGATAAGAAACTTGCCCAAAACCACAGAGCTATTCTGTGCTAGATAAAAAGAGAGAAAGCTACCATGGGTGGCACTTCAGCTCAAGAGCTTGCCTCCTGAATCTTGCTCAATCATTTTATTCACACTGAGAAAATGCAATTTGTTTTTCAGTAATATCATTAGTTTTTTATAATACTTCATAGGACACATCATGGTTCCTATGAAGTATTATAAAATACTTCATTATTGCCTCTTCAAAGGATTTTGAGATCTAGGGAAATTCATGTATTCATTCATTCATTTATTCATTTCATTGTAAACCTAATACATGTAAGTTTTATATCCAGTATACTTTCAAAAAGAATTTGAGTCTACAGATTTTGATTCACGTTCCTACTATGTAAAGTTTTGTAAATTACCTTAGGACTTATTGCAAAATAGTTAAGTAGGCCACAGATTTCATCAATACAGTATAGACTAATAGGGGATATTATCAGAAGGCATTCCCAATGGTTCTGTTTTTTCCTCTAGTATGTCCTGTGTTATGCCTTTACCATAATAAATGTTTAATACTACAACATATCACACAGATGAACTTGGTTTTAACTAGAACAGCTCTTTTCAATATGAACACTGACAACAACAACATTCTAATAAAATTTTCTTTCAAAGAACTCTTCTAAATTGATTGATAAACTTCTTAAAGAGATTTTTTTTTATTCCTTTCTTGTCCCACAGGAACAATAAAGAAAAATTTTAAAAAGTAGCAGTGGTAATGGTGGGGATAAAAAACAAAGCAAAAAACACTCCGTTGTCAATTAAAATGTTACTTGACAAAACCTCCAAAACATGATTGAAGCCCATTTCCATTGTTGCCAAATGCTAAAATACCTGGACCTTTGGGGGACATCATGGAAACCTGGTAAGTACTTTATTTAGGATACCGATTGCCCCACCAAAACCTGGCAGCTGAGGAAATTGCTAGTGTTGAGAGGAGGAAATATGTATTTACAAGACGACAATACAGAAAGTTATGCTTTAATAGCTTTACCAGAAGCTATACCATTCATTCAAGTGGCAAACAAGAGAACAAGTAAGATAACCAATTTGTCAGTTAAAATTGAAAAGAAATTTGGATATGCAAGGTGGAAAGTAGACAAACGAGATACAACATGTACACAATTGGTGATCCTGAAGAAAAGAAAGAAGCAATATAGCCACAATTTGACCATACTCAGTTGGGAACAAAAAGAAATAGTAAAACAACAAATCCTGAAATAAGAGAATCTTTAATCAAGGGGTAAACTTCCAAAACGTTAACAAAAATGGAACAAATCCAGGGTAAAAACAAAAAAAAAATCTGTAAAAACAAACACACACGCAAAACAAAAGAATCATGTAGGCACTTAAAAGAAAAAAACTAAGTCACATTCAATGATGGAAATTGCAGACACACCTAAAAATACTGCAAAACAACTTTCAATATGGGAAGGGCCTCCAAAATACGTACAAACATTTACACATTTCCAAAAGAAAAAAATAAGCTTGATCCAAGAAAGATAACATATCTTGAATGTATAGTACAAAAAAAAAAGACATGTTCAAGTTCGGAAATTCACAGAAAATATAGCACCTACGACTATTTCTTAGGTGGAAAGGTACTACAAAGTGAAATCTAACAACCTCCAAAATAATTTAAAATAAAGAACACAGGAATGGTGAATTGGGTAGCAAAATCCTGTTGGTAAAGAATAATTTCTTTCAAATTTGAAATAAGTTTAGACTAAGTCTGTGGGTATTCAGCGAGAATGTACATACCCAAGAATGTAAAACTGATATAGTTTAAATTCAGGTGGTGCAGGTAGAGTCAATGACAACAAATCACATTGCAAATGCATTTAACTCTCATAACAAAGGCTTATAAAAGTTTGTTTACTATTTAAACATGTACACAAAAAACAACCTCAAACTATTGCTATTTTCAAAATTTTTGGTCTTAACTATAAAGGTATTATTCTGGACATAATATCTCCCTTGGAAAGAAATATATACTTAACAATTTCTTCAATGTTGTTTCAACTTCTCTTTTTTCAGTTTAATTAAAATATAAAATCAAAAATTAAACTAAATATTTCTGAGTTTCTTGTTTGTTTGTTTTTTGAGATGGAGTCTTGCTCTGTCACCCAGGCTGGAGTGCAGTGGCACAATCTGGGCTCACTGCAACCTCTGCATTCCAGGTTCAAGCAATTCTCCTACCTCAGCCTCCTGAGTTGCTGGGACTTAAGGTGTGAGTCACCACACCCAGCGAATTTTGGTATTGTTAGTAGAGACAGGATTTCACCATGCTGGCCAGGATGATGTCGATCTCTTGACCTCATGATCCACCTGCTTCGGCCTCCCAAAGTGCTGGGATTACAGGGGTGAACCACCATGCCCACCCAGTAGTTCTGTTTCTTTAGTGTAGGATAAGATCTCATTCTTACAGAAGAGTATCTATTATTGACTATATTATCTAAATATTTATTATTTATTTTTTAAAAGGTGTATGGTAAGAAACCACTCTTAAAAAAGTATTTCTCTCTCATCTGAATTTAGGCATCAGGATGTCTCCAATGATAGTCTTCAAATTTCACAACTGTTATATACAGGTGATGGGGTTTCCTTTTAAAACTTTTATGTATTGCTTGAGTTATTTTTCTTGAGTAGAACTTAAACTTCCGCATTCCAATTAGTATGCTATTAAAATTAACAGATAAGTGAATAAATAAGCAAATATTTGTATTCCTTTTTCTCACATACAAGAATTTAAAAGGTACTATTATACTGCTGAATATTTTTACTTATCAAAATAACACTTAGAAGTATGCAATCAATTTAATATGCCACACATTCTTTTATTTTTGGGGTTTGGTCTAAACTCAGAGAAAATATGTAATCTTTTTCTAAATAAACAAGTGAATTTGTTTTCTTTACGGAAAGTTACATAAAAATTGTAAAAAACTATTCTGGTGCTTCACCATAAATATTCAAAGGAAGTAATGCAATGAAGTCATTTATAAATGATTGACTTTTTTACTAAGATGTGATAAGTTATGCATTTATATAACCTCATGCAAAGCTTTATATAAAAGTCTCCACATTTATATATTTGAAATCTTTGAACTGCACAGCCACGATTATTGCTAAAAAAGAAGAAGAAAAAAGAAAACCCAATGAAGCATTCAAAGATGAAACGATTCTGTATGTCTGTTTTCTATACAAATTGTGTTAGTGTTTTTGTATGTTTATGCTTGTTTTGTGAACATACATAGTTATGTTTACACATGTATGTGAAGGAGGAGGGAAGAAAGAGTCTCCTTAAATATCTTCTTTCCTTATAAAATACAATGTGCATAAATTGGTGAAACCTTCAACAACAATAAAAAGATGATAAACCCATCAGATAAATGAAAATTGCTCAAAACAAGCAATTCAATATTCAGCATATGCTCCTTCTTTTACAGATATCTTCAGAAAACATTGCCACTGTAGATAAAATTATGAATACCTCATTTTCCAAATTGATTCTGTGTGATTCTACTGTTCCCTCTATTTTTTCTCAATATAACTTCTATTTAGTCATTCTGTGAATATTTCTCAGAGGACATAGTCAGGATGCTGATTATTTAAACATAAGTAGTTTTCATTCGGAGAAGCAAAAACTATGAATTCCAATTTTTCTCCCTAAACCCCAATGTTACAGTATCCCATTAACATAATGGGTTATACATGGCTAATCTCAGAGCTCTTAAAAGTTTTGTTCCCAAGTCATCAACTTCTGAAAGTTACCATAAAGTATTATAAGAACCTTAATGCTGACAAGCTTAACTGGTGTAAATGGCAAAGGAAACTCCAGAGGCTATTACTAGGAAGCTGGGTATAAAGCAAAATGCCAGACAAAATTTGGTGAGCCCACATGACCTCCAGTCTTGCTTTGCTCCCCTTACTAAATCCTCCCCTAGGAAACTTTATAACCATTATTTTAAATCATCGGGTGAAAACTGCAAACCCCACCCCTCATCCCTTTTATTAAAAAACAAAAAAAAAGGCAAAAAACATTTAGCAATCACATTTTCCCATCAGCCGTTACAGAAAGGGCGTGTAGCCATCTGAAAGTCCCTGAATTAGCACTGTCATCCCGTCTTGCCCATTAGTTTTACTGCAGCAAAGACTAGTGAAACACTGAAAAATATACCTGTAGTCTCTCTTTCCCTGGTTTGATCCTAATCTACTGGAATACAGATTCAATACATTTTTCCCACACAAGGAATAAATGCATTTTAAACATCAGCATCATAGAAACACAGCATCAATAAAGCAGTGACTTCTTCCCCAACCCCAGCTTTTACCTGTTATGCTAATACAAAGACATTGAAAGGAAGAAAAGCTGCAGCTTGCCCAGCAATATTCTCATTGCAGCAGACAGCACAATTTTGTACTTACAGATCCTACCAGGGAAATGTCTCGGGATCTTTACAATTTTTCTGCAGAACTCTGTTTCAAGCTCTCAGCCAGGCATGCTGTGCATCCAGGCAGAACCAAGCCGTATGGAATGTCTATGCAGCTGGGAGATAATGGGACTCTTTTTCCCAGCTGGGACTGCAAGCCTTTTATCCACTGAGTATTGCGTGGCTCTTCTCTGGTCTTAAGCATGAAATACGCTCCTCTCCTGCTGCATTCCTGTCGGAACCTAGACAATCAGTTCTTGAGGCACATGTGCAAAGCTCTCGTTTGGAATATTCAAAAGGAAAATTCTTTCTACACTGAAAGCCAGCTTTATCTTCACCAACCTTCACAGAATCAGAGAGAGCTGAGAGCAGCTGCCATTCCAGTGGCATGAAAGATTAAATTCATCCTCCTCTTTCTTTGACTGGAGATAGTCACTCCTGTCGGGTCATCAGAAAATCTCTCTTAATTGAAAACTGGGTCAGACTAACTACTTATTAGGTTTCCAACAGGAAAGGAAGTAATTTTTTTTTCTTCCTCTGGTTTCACTGCATTGTCATTTGCAAGCAAAGATTAAGCTGGTCAAGGGTCTGCACTGATTTAGACAGTAATCAAATGTAAGCTTTTTGAAGCATGCCAGTAACTCCTTCTATTAGTGAAGGTGAAGAGAAAGGGAAAATAAAATCAAATGATTGTATGCATTATCACTAAAATCTTTCTAAACTATATTTTAAAAATATGTGTTTGAAGTTTCTTAAAGAAAGGTAAAGAAAGTAGAGTCAAACAAGTCCAAAAGAGTATTGCTGCTCTCCAAGTAACATTTGTTATTCCAGAGGCAGAGAACAAGTGTCTAAGGGTTTGCATAAGAGCTCTGTAAGAAAAATAATAGTTTTTGTGTTTCACCCAGGACACTCCAACTAAAATTTTTAATATATTTGGGTCTTGTCATTGGGTTTTGAAGGAACTAACTGCTTGAAGGATGAAAACTAAGGAACAGCAATTATACAGGCATATATGCAGAGACTCTAAGGCATACAAACGACTATAACAGGAGAATAGAATGATAGTTTGGACTTATCTTCAAGTTAGTATACAAAGAAATTACACACTTAGCATCTTAAAATAAGTGGATACTGAGAAAATGAAATCCCAAAATCAAATGGAAACAAGTCAAAAGATATTTATTGGCCTCAGTTCGCTTTCATCTGACGAGCAAGAAGGTTTCTATTACTAAATTTTATGACTATGTTCTATGGATTTCTTCACATGTTCTAACCAAAATCATAACGGGTTTTAGAAAGGAGATGATGTTTCCTAACACAAGATAAACTCAAAATGGGCTAACCTATTGTTTCACTCAATTCATAGGAAGGCAAACTGGCCTAGGAGGAAAACTACCTGTTTTCAATCAACCTCTTTTTTTTTTTTTTTGAGACGGAGTTTCACTCTTGTTACCCAGGCTGGAGTGCAATGGCGCGATCTCGGCTGACCGCAACCTCCGCCTCCTGGGTTCAGGCAATTCTCCTGCCTCAGCCTCCTGAGTAGCTGGGATTACAGGCACGTGCCACCATGCCCAGCTAATTTTTTGTATTTTTAGTACAGATGGGGTTTCACCATGTTGGCCTGGATGGTCTCGATCTCCTGACCTCGTGATCCACCAACCTCGGCCTCCCAAAGTGCTGGGATTACAGGCGTGAGCCACAGCGCCCGGCCACCAACCTCTTTTTTTTAAAAAAAACTTAGAAGTATTTCTTGCTTTTTAGGAACAAAAATATTTTTTTATTTGTAAAAATGTCAACATGACTTTTTCCACAGTTTTAAGAAATATAATGGTTATATAGTAGACTTTTTTTGTGGAACGAAATTCATTCAACTTAAAGAATATCCCTTTACTCAAAATCTCCAACACTTCTGCCTCATATTCAAGGACAGATGATTGCTTTACTTTCTATTTTACCCAAAAAGGAATAAGAACCAGAAGAAAACTTCAGTAAGCTCCTATCACTGCATCTAGTCACATACCTGCCTCTGTGACCACAGACTCTTCCGTTATCTTGTTACTTGGGGTGAACCATGCTCCCTCTGTAGGCTAAGCCATCCACTTTTGCTCTAGATAGTCTTCTCCTACTAGAGGGACCATTCTACCCACTTGTCTCTCTTTGTGGAATCATCAACTATCCCTCCCTTCTGCAGCATTATAACAGAGATTTGCTGCTAGTTGGCCCATTTTAAGAATCAGCATCCCTTTAACATCACATCTTCCTCTACTACTGCATTTCCTTGCTTCTGTTTATAGCAAAACACTTGGAAGGAATCTCTGTACTTATTGTCTCCATCTTTTCTCATTTTATCTTGAATCCAGCTTGGTTAGTCTTTTGTCCCCACTGTTCTACATGTGTATTTCTTGTCATACTCAATATTAAATTACTCATAGAAAAATGCAATGGTCAACTTAGTTCTAATTTTACTTGATAGATCACTCACACGTAATACAGTTTATCAAGTGCTCCTCCTTTAAGCACTACCTTTACTTAATTTCTTAAATTTTCTTCTAGTTTACTATCGGCTCCTTCTCAGATCCTTTTGCTAATATCTTCTCATTTATTAATCTTTAAGCACTGGGAGCAGAGGGGTGGATACCAAGGGTCTAAAACAGGGTCTGTACACTAAAGGCTACAAGAAATTACTAAGGAAAATTAATTAAGACCTAAATAAGTAAGGAAATATACCATGTTCATGAATCAAAACACTCAATATTTTGAAGGAGTCAATTATCTCCCAATAGGTTTTTAGTTTTAAAATAATCTCAGTCAAAATATCAGTAGGTTTTCTTGTAGTAATCATCAAATGAGGCTAAAATTTATGTGACAATAAAATTAACCAAGAAAGTAAAATCAAATGATAAAGTACAAAGTTGGCAGACATGTCCTGTGATTTTACAATTTACTACTAATGTAGAGTGATAAAGACAGTGTGGTGTTGGCAGGATAGGTCAATAAAACATAATTAAGAGTTTAAAACATATTGGCACATATACTGTCAATTGATTTTAGGCAAAGGTATCAGGTAATTCAATGATAGAGGCACAATAATTTAAGAAATGGTGCTTGAACAAATGAATATTTATTTGTAAAAAAGTTAACCTTAACCCTAACCTCATAGCACACACAAAAATCTAACGTGAAATACATCACACACTTAAAGGTACAGCATTAAAACTTCTGGAAGAAAACCAAACACCCGTAAGTGGGAGCTGAATGATGAGAACACATGGACACATGGGGGAAAAAACATACATCTGGGTCCCCGTGGTGGTGAGTGGGAGGAGGGAGAATATCAGGAAGAATAGCTAATGAATGTTGGGCTGAATACCTGGGTAACAGGATGATTTGCGCAGTATACCACCATGGCACACATTTACCTATGTAACAACCTGCATATCCTGCACATGTACCCCAGAACTTAAAATAAATGTCGAAAAAAAAAACACCTCTGTAAGAAAACCTTGAGTCCTAGGGTTAAGCAAAGATTTCTTAAAACTCATGTGCACATACACACATAAAGACACAAAACATAAAGAATAAACAGAAATATTGGACTTCATTAAAATTTAAAAAGACTGATTTTTGAATACATCATCAAGAAATGTTTATACCCTAATGACAAGTATACAAGCAACTGGTTAGAAAAGGAAAAAATGTATATAAACAGTCATTTTTACCAAAGATGTCCGAGTGACATTTAAACCCATAATAATGATGCTCAACATCGTTATTTCTAAAATGCAAATCAAATCATAAGATAACAACTACATACTAATTAAGCAGGCTCAAATTAAAAACAGTAAAAATTCAGGGTGGGAGTGGTGGCTCACACCTGTAATCCTAGCATTTTGGATGGCCAAGGTGGGCAGATCGCTAGAGCCCAGGAGCTTGAGACAAACCTGGGCAACATGGCTAAACCCTCCTCTTCAACAAATAAAGACATAAACTAGGCATGGTGACGGGTGCTGGTAGTCCTAGCAACTCAGGAGGCTGAGGTGGAAGGATCACCTGAGCCCAGGAGTTGTAGTGAGCCATGATTGTGCCACTGCACTCCAGCCTGGGTGACAGAGTGAGATCCTGTCTCAAAATAATAAAAATGATAACAATAAAATAAAATAAAAACGTTGAAAATTCCAAAAGGTTTTGAGGATGTGAAACAACAGGAACTTGTACCTTGCTGTTAGAAGTATAAAGTGCTACAATTATTTTGTAAAACAATCTGGCACTCCTAAAGTTATATTACTGAGAAATCTCACTCTTATATATTCATCCAAAGGAAATGAAAGGGTATGTCCACACAAATTTTTGCAAAGAAATTTTATAGCAATTTTTAAAATAACAGCCAAATATTGGAAAGAACAGTGATGTCCATCAACAGGCTAATAGATAAACAAATTGTGGTAAATGCATAATTGTAATATAAGTTAGCAATAAAAAGTCAGAAATTACTGATATTTACAACTTGGATTAATTCCAAAGCCGTTATACTAAGAGGAAGATATCCAAGAAAAAACAAAGCAATTCTATACTAACAGAAAACAGAATGTTTGTTCAGGGATAAGGAGAAAGATTAATTGCAAATGGGCAACAAGGAATGTTTTGGGTAATGAAAACATTCTGTTTTTGAGTGTGGCAGTTATTATATGGGTATATGTAGTGGACGAATCATATCAACCTAGACAAATGGGTATATGTTATTTCATGTAAAGTATATCTCAATACAATTGATTTTTAACAGATTAAATGATGACAGACTGTGGATTCTCTTTAAGTCTTTGAAAAAATAAAATCAATAAGCCTATCATTTTACCAAAATATTTTTGTTGTTGACACTATTATTATTATTGATTTTAGTGAAACAGTGAAAATCACTACTCTAATCTCAATATTTAGATATTTTAGGTTTTTTTAGATCTGAGTTAGTTTGATTCACTTATATTTTTTCTAGACAATGATGATGATGATGATGATGATGATGATGATGATGATGATGATATTGATAGGTAACTTCTATAAACCAAATTATGTGGCAGGGGGTGTCTTAAGCATTACATTTGCATTAGTAATGCATTCAGTCCTGATGAGTTTGATATTATTTGCAAAATCTAACAAACAAGAAAGCTGAAGCATACAAAGTTTAATTAAATTGTATAAGAACATCCAACTGTTGACAGTGGAGGAAGGGTCAAACCTAAGCAGCCTGACTTAAGAATCTGGATTAATATTGATTTATTATTCAAATAGCTATACTCTTTCTCACATTTTGCCTACTTGACATGTCAAATTCTGTGAGAGGTATCTTAAATATTTCCCAGAAACACTTTTTTAAATAAAGCAATTTTTTAAAAGAAGTTTTTGTACTATATATTCCCTACACAGACACACACACACACACACACACACACACACACACACACACAGACACACACACATATTTTATATATATATTTTGTACTATATATTCTGCTGCTATATTGTTTAACTGATAAAGCCTATACACACACATATACACACATATATCACATGTGTGTATATATGTGTGTATATAGGGTTTATCAATTAAACAATATAGCAGCAGAATATATAGCACAAAATATCTATATAAAATATAGATATTATATATATAGTGGATTTTGTTTCTATGATTATATAAAATCTTAGGAATCCTTTTAAATATTTTTACATCTCTTGGATGTGAATTATTTTTAGCATTTCTACTTTCTTTCTGGTTTTTATTTTCCTGTACATACTAGAACATTAACATTTTTTTGTCACTGTTTTAGATACGTTTCTTATAAGCATCATTCAGTTTGACTAAAAAAACAAAATTGACTTTGTCTTTTTATAGGGTAGCTTGTCCCATTTGTATTTAGTGTAGTAGCTAATATTTGTACTGAATATATTTTTTTCTTCTGAAGTTTGCAAAGGCATCATTTCCAGAGTCTCCTTCGGTGCAAGCAGCCCTCACAGACCCACAAGGCCTAGAAGGTATTGATCCCAACAGTTCAGTTCCACACATTCCAGTTGGGATTGCATCACTTAGCCTGATGGTGTCATTAGGCAAAAGCTGACAAGTGGAATTTCTCTGGCAGAATGCTGTGGCAAAGTTTCTCTGCCAGTAAAACTAACTTCAGTGAACCATGAAGCACTGCCGTTTTTTTTTTTTTTTTTAAATCCCTCAAAGCCTTAAGGAGAGCCTCTTCCTATAGCTGCTATTGCCTCTGCTCTCCTTACCAAAGAAGGGGTAAAAAAAAATCCAAGTTTGTATTTTTCCTAATACTTTCCAGTAAAATGCTTGGGTTCCTCTTAACTGCCAAGTCTTGAAGTGGGCACTCAAAATGCTGTAAGCTTCAGGCTGCGCAAAACCCTGATCTACTTCTGCCTCCTGCAGGAAAGTATGACTATTGACTATTGCTCTTACATAATTGCCTTGTGAAGAAATCTGTAAAGACATTTTTTTTTCTTTAAACAAATTAAAAGCAAAGATTAACACATAATAATTTATTGAACATGTACATTTTTAAAGATATGTAATATACAAACATGAGTAATATTGTCTTGTCGGTGTTATTTGTTGTTTATGTGCAGATACTTTGATATGCACAACTTTTCTAAACAACCCATGTTTAAAAAAATATTTTCTGTGACATAGTTTTCCTCTATTCACTGCAGACACTTCTCCTAATATTACCAAAATAGGAACAATTTTCTATAATCTTCTGAGTACTTCCTATGAGCTAGACACTAAGTCTAAAATCTTACTTAGTCTTGGTAACAAACCTATGAGACAGATATTCCTATCACCTTTGCTTGACTAGCACTCGAGGTTTTGCCAAGATCATATAACAGTAAAAACATAAACAGGGACATGAATCCAAGTTCACTTAACCCCAGCATTTGTATTCTAAACGTCTTATCAAGAGTGCCCTGCTATATCCACTGGTATATCAAGAAGGCAAAAATAAGTGCTATAATTTTATGGTTATTTCCAGTCTCGAAGGCATAATAGAAAGTTTCTCTTAAATATATAATGTTTTAGGCTATAATTGCTAAGATTTAATAATTAATTAGATAATTCCTATATTCTTTAAAAAACTACTTGTTTTCATGAAAATGGTCTGAATCTAAATATTTGTCTCAAACCTCCACTGTGCTTTGGTGAAGAATAGAAAATATTAAATGGTCCCAGGAAATGGGAATCATTCTTTTCCTTTTGTCTTTTCTTTTTCTTTGTGGTGAGGGAGAGTTACGGATTAGAGTGTCATGAAGAGAAATCACTGTACATACCACACTTACTTTCCCTCAGAAAAAAACACATTGAAGGGAGGGTGATAACAATTTCCTTAGTCTTTTGCCCCAAAACATTTTTTTCACTTATACCACATATGTGTGATTTTACAGATACTTAAAATTTCACTTTCCTCTGGAAAAACAAGTAACAACATTTTGTCATGGAATGTATTACCTTTCAAAGAGAAAATAGTAAGTGAAATGTATATATTCACCTTCTACCACATGGTAGGAGAATGTGTATTTTAGAAAGCTATTGTAATAAATTAAATTCAAGCTCCTTAAATCTATTCATATAAAAATAGAATAACTGTTAGTCATGGTAACTTAAAATGGGGATTGGGTAAGACCTGGTATCTTGTTACCTGAATTGTTTTGTCTCAACCCTGAAAAGACACTGCAAAGTTGTTCCATGAAACTGTCTGCCACCTGCGGCTTCCAACACTGAATTTTAATGAGTGCCAATTGCTCTGCAAGGCTCACTCTTTCAGAGGTATTGTTTACTATAAAGCCCATTGTGATCTTTCTAAATTACAGGATACATTGTTTGGGCCCCAGTGAAAATATTTCCTCACCTTTCCCTGCACATACACTCTTGCCATTGTCTGATCATAGATGGAGTGTACTTCTCTGTCCCTTGATTTTGGCCTTAAACATGTGACTTGCTTTGACAAATAATGTGTGAATAGAAGTCGCAACGTGCTGGTTATAAGCCTAGGCTTTAATTGCCTTTATGTGTTTGTTCTCGCCTTCTTGTTAACTTTGCTATTGTCATAGAAAAATTCACTTTGGCTAAACTGCAATCCATGGAGGATGAAAGATACTTGGAACAGAGCTACTCCTGTCGATCCAAAGACCTCAATAACCAGCAGAGCTGCCCAGCTAACCACAGCCTAGATTATCTGACTCTCATTCATCTTGCACACCTGGGAGATAAATCAGTTCTTATTGCCTTAAGCTACTGAATTTTGAAATAATTTTTTATGTAACCGTAACTAGTCAATACAATATTATCACTTACTGAAACCAAGTTGACTTGGTCTGGGCTCTCCCAAGAGTGGAGCCTAATTCAAAGAGCTTTTGCCTTTGTCACATGTTAGCCATTCATTTCAAAATGTGATCTCAGAAAATAGTAATGACAGGGTGAGTTAAAAATGGAGCAAGGAAAAGCCAATAAAAGGATGTATTGAGTTTTTCAATACCATATAGCAATGATTGTTCCATAGTTTGGGACATCTAGAAAGTGTATCAAATGCCTCTCAGGGCTGTCCACCTCAATTAAACATGGAAAAAGCAACTATCCGTTGGCTCCCATACCTTAGTGATAAGGTGACCATATGCCTTATTATGTAAAACAGGACAATTATGAGAGTGAAAGGAGAGTGTATGAATCATAGTAATGCTGAAACAACTGGCTCAAATCAATCCTGAGCCAGTGAGGCTGTGTGGCTACCCACATAGTGGTCAGCGTTTGTTCTATGGGATATTAACTCTTCTACACATCTAGAGTATATATATACATGAGTGTAAATCAGCTTTCTGTGAGTACTCAGTATCATGGAATCCGAGAAACTGCTGGATAGGAAATGAGAATTGTGAGAAATGGAGCACTGTCAGGTAATATTTGTGTTAGGATGAATGAAGCATTAGCTTGAATGCTTGGTCAGGATAAGAATATTTGAAATGATGCAGAAAAACAAAGCATAGAATATAGTTCCTCCTTTGCAGTATTCAGATATACTCAGGACCTTCATTAAGTCCAATCAGTAACAGAGTCAGATTCTGAATTGTGTCAGCCAAATTCCCTACAATAACTTAAGGGCAAGAGACTGAGAGAAAAAATTCGCAAAACTACTGAATTTGGTCTTAAGCCGTAATTCATATCCATCATTTCATTTCTTTGCTTCCAAATCTAGACTTTCCTCATATTCTACTGCTAATTTTACTCTTCCAGGCTGCTTATCTTTTTGAGTAATCCAGACATTCTTCCTTGAGGAGATGGTACTTACATCCTTTGCCCTAGTGAAACTATATTGCTGTATTTGCCTTTTCACAATTATTACTGTACAATAAATCTTAGGATATACTCCACTAAATTGACAGCATTGCAGACATATTCCTCCCAGATGCCACTGCATAGCAGCAAATGAGGCCTCTTATGGCATTAAGGGTTAATTATACCCACACATATATTAATTTTTTCTTTTTCCTTAGGTCCATTGGAATAAGATAGTTAAAGAGAACAAGTAGGAGCCATGGGGATGGGAGGCAAAAATTCTGCAAATGGAAAGACTAATGATACTATTGCCTGTCATTTCCCGAATCCATGTATTCCACCCACTGTGCACACAACCATATGTATCAAATGCAGGCTTAGTGCATATTTCATATTCTAGAGGACTGAGCATTAACTCTGCAGGGTATGTTCCTGGAACTCTCAACTTAGTTGAATCTTGAACAGTTTATTCCATCATTATTTTTGACTGGCTGCCTCTGAGTGACGGCGTACATGATAAAACTGTTGAAAATTCCATTGTTATTCACCCATTGTCATTTATCCTTTGCTACAAAATGGATCCCTTGGTCTTCGTAAAAAAAAAAAAAAAAAAAAAAAATACACACACACATCTCATCAGAATGATAGATTAGGTATTCTGTAAGTCTTCAGACTGTGTGGCTGGCAGAGATATAAACAATCTATATCCTGAGTAGTTTTCAGTACTGATAATAATAAATCACCCTTCTCTTCAGGGTGGATAATGTCTATTATAATCAACTTGCCATCAAGAGTGTGGCTGGACTCCTTGAGGAATGATATATTAAGGAGTCATGATTGGTCTATGTTGCCAGTGGACTAGGCAATTGGCAGTAGCAGTAGCTCATCTTCTCTGTTTTGAGGGAGGCCATGCTGTTGAATCTATGCATCGCTACTATTCCTGAGGCGATGGACTCTCAATCAGTGGGCTCATTGCACCAGCACTCCTGTGGCCAAGGAAAGAAAACTGATACTCTCCTAGCAGGTTGTACTCTATTGGTCTCGAGCTTGGTGGTTGACCGCCTCTTTGCATTGGGAGCCCTCTGGTGGACACTAACATGAGACAAAAAGAAATGAAGAAGTGCTTACTCGCAGAAGTCCATCATCATCAAGATTTGTTCCTTGTTTTTAACTTCCATTCTTGTCCTTTCTAGACTCTTTACTAACCAGACAAACCATTTACCACAGGTCAAGAGTTGATGTGTATTCATTACTCTCATCACTTTTTCATGCCTACGAAGAGAACAATGAATGCACTGCTCATAACTACACCATCCAGAATGATTTCTATTTGCCACTTTGTTTAGAGTCACCTCTGAGACGAAAAGCAATGAGACATCAGCCCGCTTTCGGCTTACAGAAGCATCTCACAGCAAGTGAACTGTTAAACAGAATTGAGGTATTTTTTTCCCTCTTCAATTGGTCAGTATTTTTAGGTAAAATAGATACTGGCTCAAAAATCCAAAAGCCCACCAAATGAAATGTCTTGCCTTTAATAATAAAAATTATAAGGTGAAATAAAGTGTTCTTTATCTTAGAATGGATGTCTTAGAATGTCATAGATATTTAGAAATCCAAAGATATTTTTGATGTAACAGTTCCAGAGATTTTGTGGATTTATATCCCACTATATGGCATGTTTGTCTTAATAGGACATCTAAATTACTTGTCTTTCTTGCTGACCAGGTCAATTAGGATAATCTTCAGTATTGTGTAACTGAGTAACATTCTGCATAATTCAAAGATAATCAAGGTGCCCTGGACTATAATATGGAAACAAAGTAGGAGAATTTAAATAGCCCTGTAACAAGCCACTGAAAATGTCCTACTATCATTCACATGAAAAGAGAATCTTTTGTTCCCTTTTTCTGATGTAAGTTGGAAAAAGCACAATCATCAGACCAATAGTTATATTCTAAGTTCCAAAGGCTGTGTTGACATGTTCTAGCAAAGAGAACACAGGTAGCATACCTAGTAACTTTTGGGGCTACAACTTTAAAGGTATACGTAGTTCACCAACTGCCCAATCCACTTGGTGTTGTTATTGTTTTTAATGTTGCAACCCAGTTAAATAGATATACAATGGAATAATAACATCACAATTTATAAATCTTTGATGTTGGTGCTAATTTGCAAAGTTCCTCATGGGATGTGTTATTTTTTCAGATTTCATGTTTTAGCCTGGATGTAGCGAAAGGAAAGGATATTTAGGAATCTTTCAGTTGGCTTTTCTATCACAGTGCTCTTATTCTACATGGCAGAAAGCCAATTTGAAATTTTTTCTGGCTTGCTATTATGTATATCCACACAATTTTATATTAAGGAATTGGGAAAATAACCAAATAATTGGTCCACATATACACTGAACACACAGACTTGGGTCAGTCCTCTTTTTCAACCTGGATTTCAAAGTCCACATTAACTGAAGGACTGTCACAGCTTGACAGGTACCCAGGTGTCCATTCAGACTTATATCCAACAATTCTCAAAAATTCCCCAAATTCTGGATATTCCTTCTCCCAGAGTAGAAGTATTGTGGTAAATGGCCACAATTCTCTTTAAGGAAGAATCAGAGGCATTTATACTATGTACAATTGTAGGGTCATTACAGGTCCTTCCTGGTGCACTTTCAGTCAAAGAGCCCTGGGTTATAACTGACATATGGAAATTTACAACTTGAAAACACAGTGGATTTTTCATTGTGATCTTTGATACCAGCCTTCTGCTCCCTAGTTCTCTTTTTAACTTTTGTTTTTAATATCACAAGTCGAGTAACCCCTTAGTAGACTGGCAATATTTTACATCCAAAGGAACATCATAATCTATTAGTCACTGATTCCTACAATAAAGGCATTTTGTTGTCACTCAGGCCTTGCTGCCAATCATGCTTATAGTCTCTACCTTGTCCTCAAAAGTAAACACTGAAAGATGCCACTGCCATTCTGGAATTTCACCTCCCTTAAAAAGAGGGAGCCCTTTTCCATTACATCCAGTGATGCTGAATCTAGTCTACAGAGGACAGGCACCATCAACGAGACCATTGCTTCCCTTGCCAGGGCAAGCTGCTTTCTTCCTGAAGAGATGCTCCTTTGAGCCTTCAAAGGAATCATGGTAAGGGGGTAGGTTTTCCTGGAAATTGATTTTAACCTCCTCATTTTGAGTCTTCTGAAAATTTCTTCAATACAGTGGTGAGGCAGTTTTGCGGCCTAACTTCATTTACTAGGGATTGTCATGTCCGAATTTCTGGAAACTCACCAAGAGTACTAAAGTCTCATTCCCATTACTCCCAGAATATCAAATCGGGAGTCACAGTTGAGTTCTTCCATGACAATTTATCCTTCCCTTACAGTCTACATGTCCTGGGTCTTAGCCTTGGTTTCTTTCAAAGCAGAACCAGAGATAGTGGCTTACATGTGGGTGGTTAAATCCAGAATATGAACTCTAGAAACAGAGATGAGGGATGGGGGCTGGGGGTGGAAAGAAAGAAAAATCAATACAAGGATGTGTTGCTAGGTTGTCTGTTCTACTGCTGAGGTAAGTCTCAGAATCATCTCTCCTCCAGCTTCTGACTCCCTTCATGTTAATTCGTCCCAGAAGGCATTAACTCCTTCACACTTCTGCTGTGTGTATATGTGTACATAAAACATGGGTATTCTACAGCTATGAGGACACAGAAGCCCTGGGGCAGAAAACAAAGGGCACAATGCAGGATTGAAGGTAAATGCTGTCAGATGGCACCTGTGTGAATCTGATCAAAGATTGCACAGAACCAGCTGACACAAGTCAAGAGGCTGAAAGGTTTGGAAGAGGTGCTCAAGAACTATTAATGTTTTCTGAGAAACAAAGAAATGGAATTAAAATTGTTGCAGTTTTCATTATTTAGTTTTACTTTTTAAATAGGTGATTTTGGCACTTTTGAATGTGAAAGATAAGCAAAGATTTACTTTGTGTTTTACCAGTGATTGCATTCTGCCTCTCCTCATGCTGAGCTATACCTCCCAGATGCAAGTACTTTTAACTTTATGGGATTGCAGTTATTTCAAATTTTATTTTCAAAATGCTATGTTTAGTTCACAAATACTTATTTGTAGTCCTATTTGCTTAAATAACTTTTGATAGCATCTTCCGGCTTCTACTAATACAAGGATTTATCAGTTAACTTTCCTTCCTACATCTTGAACTTTATTATCTTTATCCTGTTGGCTACCTTTAAATCTGTAAACACTACACTTAAATATCTTATTATTTCATCACATTTAGAAACTATTTCTACATACTCTACTATGTTAAAAAAAAAAAAAAAAAAGATTAGTATTCCTACCCTTCCTTTCAACTTTCTCCACCAACCTCTAGTTTCCTTTACATTTGTCCGTTGTGATAACATTGGTTTTGGTCTAGTAAACATAATTAAGATTTCTGTGGGTTTTCTACCAATTGATTTGAAGTACTGAAAACCATTAGAAGCATTTAAACTATTTTGGATTCACTTTTCTTTCCTGTGGTTTCAGTGTCTACTACTTCTAAGACATTTAATAAAAACTATTTCTTGGGTCATGTCCAGTGAGATTATTTTCTGAACTCATCTGTTGCTTAGGATCATGGAACATTTTATTTTACTTATTATTTAAAACTTGGATGCCCTGTAAGTATTGTTTTTTATTTTCTCATTAATTTTATAATTTTCTTGTATAGAGAAGAAAATATTTTTTCAAATGCTAATTATCATTTTCTAGTTTCTTATTCATCATTAATTTTGATGGACTCCATTTCATGTTCTAAAGACTTTCAACTTAGATCCTCTTAGAATTTCTTTTTCTAAATTGGTCCCTTTTTGGGCATCATCCTAAAACTTATTTTCATTGCACTTTTAATTTATAGTCATTGTTTCTTGTATTGCAAACCTTCCTTTCTCTTGGTTTTCACTCTAATTTTTTTCTGGCACATACCTGCAAACATCCCGTGAGACTTTTGTCTGAGAAATATTTATTTTGGCATTAATTGTTGACTGCAATAGGACTTACAGTCAATTTCCTGACAAACGTTCAAAGCATTATTTTCTAGAGACTAGTTTTACTGATGTGATGTATAATACCAGCCTGATTCTCAATATTTTATAGATTTTGTTTTCTGGAAGTTTTAGCACTTTCTCTTGGTGTTTTGAGATATTATGATGGTATGTATAGGTATGCTATTTTTAAAAATTCCTTTATCAGTTTAGATTCTCTGTGTTCCTAGACATATTTGTGTCTTTCAAGTGCTAGTAAATTTTATTTCTTTATAACTCCTTCCCCAACCCTTAATCTGCCTTTTGTTTCTAAAAATTATAATAAATTCGTGTTTAATTCATTGGATTGATCTGATGATATTTATTATATCTTTTCTTTCTATCTCTCCTTGACTATTTTTTAAAGTATTAATTAGGGGATTTTTTTTCAAATTTATCTCCAAATTATTTCACTCAGTGTTTCTGTGCTCATATGTGCACAATAAAATGTATTTAAAAATTTCTCAATTTCAGAAATTTTTATTTTATACTGTAGCTCAAAATTGGACTCAGTTGATAAAGGGATCTTTTCCTTCTGACATCAAATATGCTGTGTCTTCTCCAGCTCTCCGACACCACTTGAGTATCTAGTAATTCAATTCTGTTCTGATACTGTCTTTAGATAGCACAGACCCACAGGTGAATGTCTCAGTTCCACAAGACTGCTCCCACTTAAGATGCCAGTAACCAATTCCCATTGGTTCCTGACCCACAGGCTATAAAATTGGGAGTTTCCATGACATCTCCTCAAATTCCATAACTTTCCAGAAGGATTGACAGAACTCAGGATAGCACTTTGCTTATAGTTACCTGTTTATTATAAAGAGAGACTACTGAAACAAATGGGAAAATGTTCATTAAAGCGTTAGTTAAATCTGCAAATGGAAGACATGTAGCAGTAACTATAAACATCTACATGATTGTACGGTAGGAACACAACTTTAAAATACTACATATAGTTAATCCTCATTTATTTGGTAGAAACATTCTTATTAGAAAATGTATTTAAAATCTGAATGCTCTAAAGAGCCACTGCTATTTTTGTTATCTTAGGTTGAGTAGAGTCATTTAAAGAAATTAAACATATGTTAAAATCATTTACTCTGAAAGAAAAATACAAATTACTTCAGGGTGGTTATTTAACTTAGTAGCTCTCATTATTGGAATTTATTAGTTAATTATTCAATTTTTACTTTCTCTATTATAATATATTTATTTAATGATAAAATCTGACATTTTCAAATCCACCTATTATCATATAAAACATTCCTAAAATCAAGTAAAAATTACCGATCACAGGTGAACAAACTAATTATGAAAACTGGAGTTCAGGAAAAATATTTTATTCCCCTCTCCCATATAGTGCCAAATAAACAGAAACTAACTATTCTGAATTTATCATTCATTCATTCACTCATTCATTTATTCTTCAATGAGCATTTTTCTAGCTATTTATCATGACACAGATTTCAAAGGGTAAAGAGACAGAGTTTTTATTTATGTATTTGCTTGTTTTACCCCAAGAGCTCACATTAAATATTTAATAATTTGAACGCCTACAAAATAGGCATTGTGAATTTTGTTTAAGACAATATTTCCTTCCACAATGTCAACATGCCTCTCTGAGGCCACTCCACAAAGGCTTTCCTGACAAGCCCCTTCCAAGTACCTTTATTGAGCACCTTAACACCGAGCATGTTCCAGAGCTATGTTCCTTGCTCACACTTTTGTACTTGATTCTCCTTTGTACTATATTACAAAAACAATGTCTAGTGAAGTAGAAATTCAGTAAACTATTTTTAGCATGTATCTGAGATCTCTCGACTATTTCCTTTCTGTCATGCAGCAACAGAGTTGAACATTTTTAGTCCTACCATGATGTCACAGACCAAGGAAATAAAAGGCACAAATCAATATTTGGAGCTTATCTATAATAGAATTGCAAGCGATTTAACAAAACAACTCACTGTCAGGTCTGATAAAAGATAGTTGGACACTTTTCAGAGAAAAACAGGAGAAGGGTTAAATTCTGACCCTGTGTAAGCAGGCTGTATTTTTTAGAGTAGTTTCAAATTAATAACCATGTGGAAATTATAAATCATCATACAAGTGTACCATTTTATGCTGTCTTCAATATTTTTATAGAAGCTGTACAGCTAGTCAATCCCAAGATTATTTATAGCATATATTTTTTACATCTTTTAAAAAATTTTAACACTTTATTGACTAGAACACATTCGGTTTTTAAATTTCAGATTTTTTATTTTTTTTTTTTATTGACTAGAACACATTTGTTTTTTAAACTCCAGAATTTTTTAAATTTATATATTTTTTTTATTTTTTTGTTTTTAGTTGTAGTGGTTGTTGCTTCTGCAACTTGGCTGAGTCTAGTATCAAATAAGTGGATCATCTCTAAAATTGACTTCCTTAAGTACAGAGAAATCAAGTAAAAGGAAGTCAAGAACAAAAATTTCAGTGGATTTTCAATGTTGTACTTCATGAATTTGTAAGTGTTCCACTAAAATGATTTCCTTTTTGAATGTTGTAGTGTAGAGAGGTCTATCAAAACATATATCCTGCAGTAAACTGAGAGTCCTGAGTATCACCAAATGGCTAATACCATAAATGCAAATATCATTCAACATTGATTCCATTATCACTAACTGAA
Organism: Saimiri boliviensis; assembly: GCF_048565385.1. Taxonomy (NCBI): domain Eukaryota; kingdom Metazoa; phylum Chordata; class Mammalia; order Primates; family Cebidae; genus Saimiri; species Saimiri boliviensis. The sequence goes on from NC_133456.1 coordinate 94,636,214, forward strand.
TGTGACATGTGTCAGGCACTGGCTTAGGTACTGGGAAGGCAGTGTTATTAACTTAGTTTAGGCTCCCTAGATGAGAGTCTGAGATGAAATTTTTTTTTTCAGTAATGTATTGGGCAAGTGTGTCTGGACAAGGGGAATGGAAAAAGCAGGATAAGGCAGCGGGGAGAAGCTAAGTAGCTATAACCTAACTTCAGCCGGTCCAGTGGGAAGCCCTGGATACAGATTGTGCCACAAGTTGATTCCATTTTATGGCAAAGAAAACAGTCAGGCTGGGCGCAGTGGCTCAAGCCTGTAATCCCAGCACTTTGGGAGGCTGAGGCGGGTGGATCACGAGGTCAAGAGATCGAGACCCATACTGGTCAACAAGGTGAAACCCCGTCTCTACTAAAAAAATACAAAAAAATTAGCTGGGCATGGTGGCGTGTGCCTGTAATCCCAGCTACTCAGGAGGCTGAGGCAGGAGAATTGCCTGAACCCAGGAGGTGGAGGTTGCGGTGAGCCAAGATCGCGCCATTGCACTCCAGCCTGGGTAACAACAGTGAAACTCCGTCTCAAAAAAAAAAAAAAAAAAAAAGAAAACAGTCAGTCTTGGGCTCTGGGCTTTGGAAGAGGGTGAGCAGAGAGCAGCATACCTTCCCAGCCATAGGAGCTCTGCTTTGGCTAAGAAAAATTAGAACAACAACTTCCACTACATAGGCTAAAGATCAATTCTCCACACAACAGCAGAAGACATTTGCTTTAACTACGTAGAGTGATTACTCAGTAATATGAGATAATTGGTGGAAGGGAGCTTAATAAAAATCACTAAGAAAAGTAAGCATATAAATATATATATTTTTTAAAGTTACCATTAGTATTTCTCGGAGATTCTTAAAAAAAAAAAAACAACTTTTTTAGATTCTTATTAACGACGTCAAACTTTTGACACTTAGAATGGGCTTGATTGTTTCAGTATCTAAATTGTGTATTCATATCTAGCCATAACACAGCTTTAAAAATCTATGCCCTCTCTATACTACCAGAAAAAAAAAGTAAAACACAGACGTATATGCACAAATATACATTTGCTCTACCTTAAAATAAGCTAGTAAAGACCTACATTTTACCCACTTCTTCTCTACTCATTTGAATTATCTGTATTCTCTTGATAATTTACTAAACATGATGGAACTCTAAAACTGCAATATATTTTAATGAACAAATTATAAAGTTTTTCCTCTCACATTACTTTCCACACTTCTTCATGCTTGGTTAGCCCACTGCTGACTCTGCTATGAAATTGCATCACATTTTATGTTGACGTATCAGTACCATTGAGACTGTCAGCTCCTAAAAGCAAAAGGGTCTGACTCTTCATGTTTTCTTTATGGAATAGTGCCTTGAATCTAGGAGGTACTCAATAAATGTGTGTTGAATTAGTTAATAATCTTGGAGTTACATTTTATGAGGCAGTCATGTTCTAAAGTCAGCAAGAAAAGCAACAATTTCATAAAATTAAAATAATCCTTGAAAAGCTTATAAAATCCCTGTTAAGTAACATATAAAGATTTATTTGAGAGGGGGAATAAATCTGAATATATGCACGCACGCGTGTGTGTGTGTGTGTGTGTGTGTGTGTGTGTGTGTCTGGTGTGTGTCTGCTACTCTAATTCTATATTAGTAATATTTCTTTATTGTCCTCAATTTTCTTCAATTTATTCCTTGAGAACAGTGATAATTTTATCACTATCTACTTGATGCTCACTTAAACAGTAAATTTCAATTCTAATGGTCAGAAAACCCTGAAATAACCTTTATACGTACTTTCACAGGTTTTGATAACTTGCGTTGTTTTTGGTGTGATTGCATCCCCTGTCTGCTTAATATGAGTAAGAAAATAGGGGTGTACCCTCAGTAGGGGCATACTCTACAAAACTAAATTTGTGTAAGTTAAATATATTAATTTTGCATTTTTACTGTATGTATTGCTTCCTAAGTAAATATAATTAGCCCATAGAGTTAAACAAAATTTTAAAAAGAAAACACCCTCTTCTTGGTTTTATTTAATCGTTGAAGTTCCCTCATATCTTCATTTCTTTCATATGTGTCCAGCAACTTGAGAAGCATTGAGTACGTGTTTTCTTTTTGGACCCATACACTGCAATCACAACCAATATCCACAGCATAGCAGTCCAACTAGCAAGTACCTATTCCCTGCCTTAACAATGACTTGCTTTTCTCCATTTGGGCTGTCACACGGCTGTGTTTACAGGATTGCCTCCAGCAGCTAATTATTGTAAACAACATAATGTTATATGGTACTGATGAGAGTAAATATGATAATGACCATGCATACTCATCATAGCTTCATCTTTGGAAAAGTATTTCTGAAAGTAAGCAATTGATGATAGTTGGAATACAAGGAAAGCGAGGGGGGAACAATTTGATTGCTAGGTTTAGAGGTTTCAATTTGCTGAAAAAGTAAATCTCTAACATAATGACATGCAAGACTGTGGAAGAAAAGGCTCCATGACTGCTTGGACAGCTGTTTACATTTTCTTCCATCTGGAGTGCAAGTGAAAAGAATAAAATTTTGTTTGATTGTAATGACTCAGGTCAGGAAATTAGAAATGCAACAAAATTTCCCTAAACCAGTATGATCCACAAACTGATTTCCAGTAAGTCAATACAAATTTCTTTCCTACCCAAAGCAATCAGCATTCTGGACACTGAAAAAGACAGAGATTTTCCAGCAGTTGTTTCTCCCTATTCTCCACCTTTACTGTTATTCATTGTTTTCATCCAATGTACCATTTCAACCACAAGTTTCTTTCTCACGTGGTTGGGTCAGCCATGAGGGGAAAGAAATACAAGTTTAGGAAAATGTTAATAGATCTTCTCTGTCTAACCACACACAATGATATAGATGCTGATTCTTGGCCAGTAAATTAAAATTACAGTGGTTGAGAAATGTAAATACACAGAGGAGTTGCTGTATGGCAAAATCAACTTTACTAAAATTCAGGAAACAAATTGAGGTATCTTTAAAGCTCCTTACTCACCATGCTATCCATAAAGACACTAACACTAAAAATCACCTGTCGTTACACATATAATAAGGAGTTTAACTTCTGGATGAGCTGAAATGTTGACCAGGAGGATTTTGTTAATAAACAAAAGTGGCAGTGTGTCTCAATGAGGAATGAGGTATCTCTATGATATTTTCATATTATTCTATCAATGTCTCCGGGTATTTCAAAATAATTACCCTCATCTCATTTAATACTGCTATAAAATGGATTTAATATTGTTTGAAAACTAAGTAATTCTAAATATACAAAAAGTTTTTGCTTACTTTTGCAACAGAAAATATAAATCTATAATACATTTTGGTTTTTGACATTCTCTGTTCAATTCATTTATTGCACCAACCATTGTCAGCTGTCTCCCTTCATATGATTTTCTGAACACCTGTGCATTTTTAGACTTATATTAGTCTTTTTATTTTTATTCCTGCTGTACCAAATTACTGCCATCATTATAGGTAAACTAATACAAATTTATTACCCTACCGATCTGGTGATCAGAAGTCCAAAATCTAGGTGTTCGCCAAGCTACATTCCACTGGAGGCTTCGTGGGAGAATTCACCTTGTTGCCTTTTCCAGCTTCCTTTATTCCCTGCCTTTCTTGCATCACACCAAACTCTTGCTTCTGAAGTTACTCATCCTATTACTAAGTCTTATCTTCTCACCACCTTTTTATAAAAATCCTAATGCTTGATTACACTGGGTTCACCGAGATAGTCTATGATAATCTCCTCATCTTAAGATATTTTACTTAATTACATCTGCAAAGTCCCTTTTATTGCGCAAGTTAACATATCGAAAACTTCTGAAAATCAGGACATGGCTATTCTTGGGGCTTATTATTCAGCCTACCATAAAACCTAATAGTTTAAATATGAAATGATTCTCTTCCATATCATACAGTTTCATGAACATATTACTTTAGTCTTTGCTCATTATTCATCTTCCATTTTTGTCATGTGTAACAATTTTATAGAAATTATTTTTTCTATATTGCAATAATAAAAATCTCTTTCAGGTTTGCCAGTTCATTTTATCAAATTTTCATTTCATGTTCTTTTTCTTACACTAAATTAATAAATTATTTTATAATGCTTTTCACAGAGAAGGTATCTGTTACATATATGTAGATTTATCATTTATCTTTAAAAAGTAATTTTTGTCTGGGAACTATTTTTTTAATTTATGATGACAAATTTCTTTTAGTTAGGAGAAAAATTAAGCTACCACTTGATATGTACCTGTTATGTGATAGAAATTATGGAATTACCTTGAATTCTCAGGACAAAATTCTAAAGGTAGATTTTATGTCTATTTTAAGAATGATAAAACGGAGACTCAGAGCAGACTCATGAATTCTCCAAGGCTGTGGAGCTGATAGATTATGGATTTACTTTTTGAATCTACACCCTAGTCAAAAATAGATTCCTGTCAGTAAAAAATGGCCAACTTTACTCCGAAGATAATATCACTGACATACTGGTTATTAAAAAATATATATTCCTGTATATATTCTAGTCTAGCTTTTGGACTCTATTACAAATAAATGTGCCCCACACCATACGTGAGATTATTATACAACAATGTAATAAATGGTTTCAAGTTTCCATGGGCATTTAAGGAGGCTATCTTCTCATCTGTCATTCTCTTTTTCTTGTATCTCCTCAAAGATTTTCTTCCTAATGTTATTTCTCTAGGAGGTTGTGGTTGACTTTCCAGACAAAGTTAGTTTTGCTGCTTCCATGCAGTTTCATGACCCTGCCCTTCAACTGTTGTCCACTGAGCAGCCGAGTTTGACTCATCATCTCCACCTCTACACTGTAAACTTAGGGAAAGACCTTGCCTATGTGGTTTAAAACCGAAGAGCTATAACCAAAGACACAGGTGCTACAGTGCGTCTCCTGGGTACTAATATCTCACAGGTACGAGATATATAATTATTGCTAGAAGGGATAAATGAATAAATAAAGTATGCATTTTGCAGAAGGTTTGAAAATAATTGCTAGAGATTTATGTTGGATTATATTTAATGCTGTTATTCTATTTTTTTCTTGTGATTTTCAATATTTACTTGATATATCCATTATGCAATACTGTGTTAGAGGTAAGCCTGTTCAGTTGGGTTAATACCCCTGAAAATTTAGACTGATAAAAAAACAAAAAGTCTTCATTTTGGCAGTTTTTCATATAAGAATGATTACCTTAATACATGATTAAGGTACCATTTTTTCACAGAAGAATGATGGCAGTGTAAAGGGAAAAAAGCACATTAAGGGAACCTGTTTAATAGACACAATACTTATGTAAAACCTTTACTTCAACTATTGTATTTACTCAGCCAAATGAAGTCATTTCTGTTAGAAAATTAGCAGATTATTTTGTTAATATGGCTAATTAAGTAATTTTATAGTTTTAAATTTTCAATTAATATTTATATGTTTCTCAACCAGAAAATGGGTCAAACTATCTGTAAATGTGCCATGATTTAAAATTTTGCAGGAATCTTCCCACATTGTGTTTTATAAAACAACAAATTCTTTTTCTAAAGCAAATATGTGGCCCAGGTTAATCTTCTTTATAAATTCATGTTTTCATATTATACAGAACTTGCTTAAGGCAAGGGACACCTGCATGGGTAAAAACCATTTTAATCTTATTTTCTTAGCAAAAAAGTATAATAGCTAAAAGGCATTTCTCAAGGGTTGGAAAATTACAGATTATTCAAAATTGAGCTACTGCAATGCAAACAACTTATTTTTTTTTCTTCTAGAGAATATCAGTTTGAGTCTTCCTTCACTTGGCAAAATCCATTTATCAGAAGAGAAATAGGATTAAACATGGTAAGAAACTGTGTCCACATGTTTTATGTGACAAAATCTCAAGGTCCTGAAAATTAAATTTCAGTATATTCATTGTTACATTTCCTTTATCAAGTTTTCATTTAAGGAGCTGAGTTATGACTTTGTCTGAATTTGTGCTGAACCCAAAAGCTAACCCAAGGTTTCTCAACTTTGACACTGGTGACATTTAGGTGGTGGGGGAGGGTCCCTGTCCTCTACCCATTAGGTTACAGGTGTGATAATTAAACATGTGATCAGCCAGATGTCCCCTGGGGAGGATGAGGCAGATTCACCCAGAGTTGACAACCGCTGACCTAGCCAAATGGAAGAACCAAGGAGAGTCAGTGCTGTGTTTGTTAAACACAGAGACTTACTCTCTCTGATATTTCTGAACAGTACAGCATGAAGTACTTCATTCAGTAATGGTGAGGGTCACTACATACATTCTCAACTAAGGATTTTGTGCCTGACTGAAAACCCAAGAGATACATTATATTTTAAAACTGGGCAGAGGACATGTACTGACATGCCCTACAAAAAGAACTAATCTATTTGATTATTTCTACTGCTGAGATTTATGACATTAGAGTCAAAACCTCGCCTGTACACCAGAACCCATGGTTATGGCAGCTTGCCTAGTTACCCAAGTGAAAGCATGGAGTGAAGTCAGCTACTCTGACACTACACCACAGTTCCTGCCCTTTCTCAACAAATTCCAAAGGTTGCTGAACTGAAATTGGTGGAAGTATTATTCAGAAACTTGTACAGCAAATGCACACCACCACTACATGCACACTAAAATTTTGAATAAAAGGTATGTAATAAACACCTCTCTCCATTAGGACATTACATACCTACACACAACACATTTTAAATGTTTTTCTCCCTCCTTTTGTATCACATCAAGTGTTTTGTTTTGTTCTAGTGTCCTCCCTGAATTGAAGAAATAGTTTTCTCCTTGTGAATCTGGTTCTTCCACTTATAGGTTCCCTGAAGTGCTCACAAACATATTGGCCTTTTTTAATTTGCTCATCTCCTAGGTGAAGAGCTGTCTATTTTTCACTGACTATTTTCACCAAAAGGGAGATTTCTGGAAGAATAACACTCCCAATCTTCTGGATTTTATTTTGTTATGCTTTGTTTACAAGTAAATAGGGAGATGGGACATAATATTTAGCTAAGGGGTTTCAAGTAGGAAGTCTAGAAATATTATTCCCTGGATCTTATTCCCTCAAGATAAGGCAGTGAGCATGTGCACAGAGCATTACCTGAAGTTACCAGAAGTAATGATCCTGCACTTTTTAAACCAATTTTATAAAATCTAGAGATAGTCACCCTGGATTATAAGTTGTCAGGCTGATTCTTCAAGTTTAGCTAGTTCCCTTGATTATATAAAGCAAAATATTTCTGTAACTTCTTTACATTAGCTTGATAGATGTATTTGTTTGGGAAGAGGGAAAGTGAGGCAAAATTCTGCCAAAACATTTCAAAGGGCAAATCGATTTTAAACAAAAGAATTGGCAGTATTCCAGTCACCTTACGTCTTCAATATTTTGACTATGAAGATGTACAGTATCTCTTCCTTTTTCTTGAAGACTGACAAAATTCTTACTATTCAATAGGGATTTTTTGAGGCATCTGTTTTTTTGTAGGCATTGCTTCACAAATTGGCTCAGACTCTGACATGTCTTCATCCTCAAGGCATGTGAGTGGTTTATATTCACCATTATGCATGGCAATTCTCTTACATGGTGAACTTATCTTATAAAGCAGAGTGTATATCCAATGTTATAAAAGAGATTCAGTGTACCCAATGATGCAAACTGGAATATTATGCCAATGAAAATAATCAATGGCTTGAATGTATCACCTCATTTATTTCTCAAAGCAACTAAATGAGTTAAGTCTTATTAACCCCAATATATGAATGAGTAAACTGACTTCTGTAGATACTTTCATAAGTTGTACATTACACAGAAGCTGGTCTGGGTTCACACTGCTTCAGTAGGTCCAAAACTCTGAACTATGATTTTTCTCAATTTAGAACCCATATACTCCAGTATCTTTTTAAGTTTAACTTTTATTTTAAGTTCAAGGGTACGTGTTCTGTTTTGTTATACAGGTAAACTTGTGTCATGGGGAATTGTTGTACAGATTATTTCATCACACAGGTTTTAAGCCTAGTACCCATTAGTTATTTTTCCTGATGCTCTCCCTTCTCCCACCCTCCACTGTCCAATAGGTGCCAATGTGTGCTATTCCACTCCATGTGTCCATCTGTTCTCATCATTTAGCTCCCACTTACAAGTGAGAACATGCAGGATTTGGTTAAATTCCTGTGTTAATTTGCTAAGGGTAATAACCTCCAGCTTCATCCATGTTCCTGCAAAGGACATAATCTCATTCTTTTTTATGGCTACATAGTATTCCATGGTGTACATGTACCATATTTTCTTTATCCAGTCTAACTTGATGGGCATTTAAGTTGATTTCATGTCTTTCCTATTGTGAATAGTGCTGTAATGAACATACGTGTGCATGTATCTTTATAATAGAATGAGTTAGATTCTTTTGGGTATATATCCAGTAATGGGATTGCTAGGTTGAATGGTATTTCTGCTTTTAGGTTTTTGAGAAATCACCACACTGTCTTCCACAGTGGTTGAACTAATTTACAATCCCACCAATAGTGTATAAGCATTCCTTTTTCTCTGCAATTTTACCAGCATCTGTTACTTTTTTTGACTTTTTTATTCAAACCCATTCCTCCTGGTGTGAAAGGGTATCTCATTGTGGTTTTGATTTGCGTTTCTCTAATGATCAGGGATGTTGAGCTTTTTTCCATTTGATTTTTGGACACATGTATGTCTTCTTTTGAAAAGTATCATCATTTCATTTGCTGACTTTTAAATCGGGTTGTTTATTCTTTTTCTTATAAATTTATTTAAGTTTCTTACAGATGCTGGATATTAGACTTTTGTCAGATGCATAGTATGTAAATATTTTCTCCCAACATATAGGTTGTTTGTTCACTCTGTCAGAGTTTGCTTTGCTGTGCAGAAGCTCTTTAGTTTAATTAGATCCTATTTGTCAATTTTTGCTTCCCTTGCAATTGCTTTTGGTGTTTTTATCATGAAATCTATGCCCATTCCTATGTCCAGAATGCTTTTGCCTTGGTTGTTTTCCAGGGTTTTTATACTTTTGGGTTTCAGGTTTGAGTATTTGATTTATCTTGAGTTAATTTTTATATATGATATAAGCAAATGGTCAGTTTCAATCTTCCGCATGATGTGGCTAGCCAGTTATCTCAGCACCTTTATTGAAATGGGAATCCTTCTCCCATTGCTTGCTTTTGACAGCTTTGTTGAAGATCAGATAGTTGTAAGTGGATGGACTTATTTCTGAGTTCTCTATTCTGTTCTATTGGTCTATGTGTTTGTTTTTGTACCAGTGCCATGCTGTTTGGTTACTGTAGTTTGAAGTCAGGTACTGTGATACCTATAGCTTTGTTCTTTTTGTTTAGGACTGCCTTGGTTATTTGGGCATTGTTTTGTTGTTGTTCCACATGAATTTTTTTTTTTCTAGTTCTGTGAAGAGTCTCAATGGTAATTTAATAGGAATAGCATTGAATCTATAAATTGCTTTGGGCAGTATGGCCATTTTAACAATGTTGATTCTTCCTCTCTGTGAGCATGGCTATTACGTACTTGGATAAAAAATTCTTTAGAGTTTATAGACAAGAGTCTAATTTCCATTACATGCAAAGAGATATTAAAACTCCATAATAATATATACATACGATATAGGTACAATGCTACTTATGCAGCATTGCTTACAATGGCAAAAAATTTTGGAAATATATGTTCATCAAAAAAAGGACTGGTTATATATATTATATGCACGAACATTGTATCACTTTAGGTACCCATTTTAAAATGAGATTGTTTCTTTTAAATTGATATAGAGACATGCTATGATATATATTGTACAGGCATACAAAGTAGAGCCAAGCCAGGCACTGTGCCTACAGTCTGTGACTGCTACTTGGGAGTCTGGGAAGGGAGGATTGTTTGAGCCCTGGAGCTCTGGGCTGTAGTGTACTATCCTAATTGGGTTAACCACAGTAAATCTGGCACCCATATAGTGACCTCTTGGAGTAGGGGATCACCACGTTGCCTAGGGATGTGAATCAGCCCAGGTCAGAAGAGGAACAGGTCCAAACACCCACACTGAGTAATAGTGGGATCAAGCCTGTGAATAGCCACTGCATTTAATCTCGGCAACACAGTGAGTCTCTTGAAAAAAAGATATATTTTTAAAAATTAGGTAGATCCTAAAACAAAACTTACTTTGGACTAACCTAAATGTGCATTTATGTGTATACATATGTATCTTTAGAAAGATAACCTATAAGAAATTTATAGCAGTATTTGCCTACACTATCATACAGGAAGCTAACAGATAAAGATGCAAATTTTTTTACTGTTAAAAGTAAATTAATTGAGCATAGCAGTCTGAGCTTGACCCAGGACAATCAAGCTTGGTAGGGGGAAGGGCATCTGCCATTGCTGAGGCAGTTCTAACTGCACCAGTGTAAACAAAATTGCGAGGAAGTTTACACAGAAGCTGGATGGAACCTGAGGCAGCTCAGCAGCATGTCTGCAAGCAGACAGTGTCTAGACTCCCCCCTTGTTGGGCAGGGCAACTCTTAAAAAAAAGGCAGCAGCACATTGGGGACTTATAAATAAAACCCCACCTTCCTGGGACAGAGCACCTGGGAAAAGGGGCGGTTGTGAGTTCCACTGCAGCAGACTTATACATCCCTGCCCAGCAGCTCTAAAAGGAGCAACAGAGCTCCCAGTACAGCACTTGAGCTCTGATAAGGGACAGACTGCCTCCTTAAGTGGCTCCCTGACCCCTGTATATCCAAAAAAAACGCCTCATACAAGAGAGCCCTGGCTGACATCTGGCAAGTACCCTTCTGGGACAAAGCTTACAGAGGAAAGAACAGGCAGGAATCCTTGCAGTTCAACAGCCCCCATGGGTGATGCCCAGGCAAGCAGGGTCTCAAGTAGACCTCCAGCAGTCCTGCAGCATAGGGGCCTGTTAGAAAGGAAAAAAAAAAAAAAGAAGAAGAAGAAAAGAAAGAAAGAAAGAAATAGCTTCAACACCAACAGAAAAGACATTCACTCAGAGACCCCTTCTGAAAATTTACCAACTTCAAAGACCAAAGGTAGAAAAATTCATGAAGATGAAAAGAAACCAGTGAAAAAAGGATGAAATCACCAGAAACCAGAATGCCTCTCCTACTCCAAGGGATCACATCCTCACCAGAAAGGAACAAAACTGGATAGAGAATGAGTTTGATGAATTGATAGAAGCAGGCTTCAGAAGGTGAGTAATAACAAACTTCTCTGAGCTAGAGGAACATGTTCTAAACAAAGAAACTAAGAACCTTGAAAAAAGGTTAGAGAAAATGCTAACTAGAATAACCAGCTTAGAAAATAAAACAAATAACTTGATGGAGCTGAAAAATATAGCATGAGAACTTCACAAAGCATACACAAGTTTCAATAGCCAAATTGATCAAGCAGAAAAAGCATGTCAGAGATTAAAGATCAACTTAATGAAATAAAATGAGAAGGCAAGACTAGAGAAAAAAAGAGTGAAAAGAAATGAGCAAGAAATATGGGATTATGTGAAAAGACCTAATCTATGTTTGATCGGTGTACCTGAATGTGATAGGGATAATGAATCCAAGTTGGAAAAAAACCTCAGAATATTACTCAGGAGAACTTCCCCTGTCTAACATGGCAGGCCAACATTCAAATCCAGGAAATACAGAGAATGTCACAAAGATATTCCTTAAGAAGAACACCACCATCGTCAAATTCACGAGAGTTGAAATGAGGGAAAAAATGCTAAGGGCAGCCAGAGAGAAAGGATGGATTATCCACAAAGGGAAGCCCGTCAGACTCACCACGGATCTCTCAGCAGAAATCCTACAAGCCAAAAGAGAGTGGGGGCCAATATACAACATCCTTAAAGCAAAGAACTTTCAATCCAGAATTTCATTTCCAGCCAAACTAAGCTTCATAAGCGCAGTAGAAGTAAAATCCTTTATGGACAAGCAATTGCTGAGAGATGTTATCACCACCAGGCCTGCCTTAAAAGAGCTCCTGAAGGAAGCCTTAAACATGGAAAAGAACATCCAGTACCAGCCACTGTAAAAATGTACCAAATGATAAAGAACACTGATACAATGAAGAAACTATCAACTAAAGGGTAAAACAACTAGCTAATATCAAAATGGCAGGATCAAATTCACACATAACGATATTAGCCTTAAATGTGAATGGGCTAAGTGCCTCAACCAAAAGACACAGACTGGCAAATTGGATAAAGAGTAAAGACCCTACAGTGTGCTGTATTCAGGAGACCCATCTTACATGCAAAGACATAGATAGACTTAAAATAGAGATGGAAGAAGATTTACCAAGCAAATGGAGAACAAAACAAACAAACAGAAAAACAACAACAACAACAACAACAACAACAAAACAAGGGTTGCAATCCTAGTCTCTGATAAAACAGATTTTAAACCAACAAAGATCAAAAGAGAAAAAGAAGGGCATTACATAAAGGTAAAAGGATCAATGCAACAAGAAGAGCTAACTATCCTAAATATATATGCACTCAATACAGGAGCACCCAGATACATAAAGCAGGTTCTTAACGGCCTAGAAAGAGATTTATACTCCTACACAATAATAGTGGGAGGCAATAACACCCCACTGTCAATATTAGACAGACCAATGAGACAGAAAATCAACAAGGATATCTAGGACTTGAACACAGATCTGGACCAAGCAAACCTAACAGACACTTACAGAACTCTTCACCCCAAATCCACAGAATATACATTCTTCTCAGCACTACATTACATTTACTCTAAAACTGACCACATAATTAGAAGTAAATCACTCCTCAGCAAATGCAAAAGAATAGAAATCATAACAACCAGTCTCTGAGACCACAGTGCAATCAAATGAGAACTCAGGATTAAGAAACTAACTCAGAATTACATAACTACATGGAAAGGGAACAACCTTCTCCTGAATGACTACTGGATAAATAATGAAATCAAGACAGAAATAAAGATGTTCTTTGAAGCCAATGAGAATGAAGAAACAACGTACCAGAATCTCTGGGACATATTTAATGCAGTGTCTAGAAGGAAATGTTTAGCACTAAATGTCCACATGAGAAGTGAGAAAAGATCTAAAATTGACATCCTATCATCACAATTAAAAAAAAACTAGAGAGGTAAGATCAAACAAATTCAAAAGCTAGCAGATAACAAGAAATAATAAGATTAGAGCAGACCTGAAAGAGATAGAGACACAAAAACTCCTTCAGAAAAATCAGTAAATCCAGAAGCTGGTACTTTGAAAAGATCAACAAAATAGATAGACCACTAGCCAGACTAATAAAAAAGAAAATAGAGAAGAATCGAATACATGCAATAAAAAATTATAAAGGGGACTCACCACATATTCCACAGAAATACAAACTATCATTAGAGATTACTACAAATACCTCTATGCACATAAACCAGTATATCTAGAAGAAATGGAAAAATTCCTGGAGACTTACACCGTCCCAACATTAAACGAGGAAAAATTCAAATCCCTGAATAGACTAATAACAAGGTCTGAAGTAGAGACAGCAAATAACAGTCTGCCAATCAAAAAAAGTCCAGGTCTAGATGGGTTCACAGCCGAATTCTACCAGACATATAAAGAGAAGATGGTACCATTCCTTCTGAAACTATTCCAACCTATACAAAAAGAGGGAATCCTCCCTAACTCATTTGATGAGACCAACATCATCCTGACACCAAAACCCAGCAGAGACACAACTAAAAAAAAAAAAAAATTACAGGCCAATATCCATGATGAACATCTATGCAAAAATCTTCAATAAAATACTGGCAAACTGAATGCAATAGCACATCAAAAAGCTTATCCATCACAATCAAGTCAGCTTCATCCCAGGGATGAAAGGTTGGTTCAACATATGCAAGTCTATAAATGTAATCCATCACATAAGCAGAACCAAAGACAAAAACCACGATTATCTCAATAGATGAAGAGGAGGCCTTCGACAAAATTCAACAGCCCTTTATGCTAAAACTGTCAATAAACTAGGTATCAATGGAACGTATCTCAAAATAATAAAAGCTATTTATGACAAACCACAGACAATATCATACTGAATGAGCAAACCAGAAGCATTATCTTTGAAAACTGTCACTAGACAAGGATGTCCTCTCTCACCCTTCCTATTCAACATAGTATTGGAAGTTTTAGTCAGAGCAATCAGGCAAGAAAAAGAAATAAAGGGTCTTTAATTAGGCAAAGAGGAAGTCAAATTGTCTCTATTTGCAGACAACATGATTATATATTTAGAAGACCCCATAATCTGAGTCCAAAATCTCCTTAAGATGATAAGCAACTTCAACAAAGTATCAGGATATAAAATCAATTTGCAGAAATCACAAGCATTCCTATACACCAATAACAGACTGAAAGAGAGTGAAATCAAGAACAAACTGACATTCACAATTGCTACAAAGAGAATAAAATACCTAGGAATACAACGAACAGAGGATGTAAATGACCTCTGCAAGGAGAACTACAAACCACTGCTCAAGGAAACAAGACAGTACACAAAGAGATGGAAAAAAAAACATTCCATGCTTGTGGTTAGGAAGTATCAATATTGTGAAAATGGCCATACTGTCTAAAATAATTTATAGATTCAATGATATCCCCACCAAGCTACCACTGACCTTCCTCAAAGAACTGGAAAAAACCACCTTAAACTTCATATGGAACCAAAAAAGAGCCCACATAATGAAGACAATCCTAAGCAAAAAGAACAAAGCTAGAAGCATCATGCTACCTGACTTCAAACTACACTACAAGGCTACAGTAATAAAAGGAGCATGGTACTGGTACCAAAACAGAGATATAGACCAATGGAACAGAAAAGAGGCCTTGGAAGTAACACCACACATCTACAACAATCTAATCTTTGACAAACCTGACAAAAACAAGCAATGGAGAAAGGACTCCCTGTTCAATAAATGGTGTTGGGAAAACTGGCTAGTCATGTGCAGAAAGCTTTATTATACCTTATACAAAAATTAACTTCAGATGGATTAAAGATTTAAACACAAGACCTAACACCATAAAAACCCTAGAAGAAAACCTAGGCAATACCATTCAGGACATAGGCATAGGAAGGGACTTCATGAATAAAACACCAAAAGCAATGGCAACAAAAGCCAAAATAGACAAATGGGATCTAATTAAACTTAAGAGGTTCTGCACATCAAGAGAAACAATCATTAGAGTGAAGGACTAACCAATAGAATGGGAAAACATTTTTGCAAGCTACCCATCTGACAAAGGGCTAATATTCAGAATCTACAAAAAACTAAAACAAATTTACAAGAAAAAAACAAACCCATTCAAAAGTGGTTGAAGGATATGAACAGACACTTCTCAAAAGAACACATTTTTGCAGGCAACAAACATATGAAAAAATGCTCATCATCACTGGTCATTAGAGAAATGCCAGTTAGAATGGCAATAATTGAAAAATATGGAGACAACAGATGCTGGAGAGGATGTGGAGAAATAGGAACACTTTTACACTGTTGGTGGGAGTATAAATTTGTTCAACCATTGTGGAAGACAGTATGCCAATTCCTCAAGGATCTAGAAATAGAAATTCCATTTGACCCAGCAGTCCCATTACTGGGTGTATACCCAAAGGATTATAAATCATTCTATTATAAAGACACATACACAGGTATGTTCATTGTGACACTGTTTACAATAGCAAAGCCTTGAAACCAACCCAAATGCCCATCAATGATAGACTGGATAAAGAAAATGTGGCACATATACACCATGGAATACTATGCATCCATAAAAAAGGATGACTTCATGTCCTTCGCAGGGACATGGATGCAGCTGGAAACCATCATTCTTAGCAAACTGAAACAAGAACGGAAAACCAAACACCACATGTTCTCACTTATAGGCAGGTGTTGAACAATGAGAACACATGGACACAGGAAGGGGAAAGGGGAACATCACACCCTGGGGTCTATTGGGGGGTCAGGGCTAGGGGAGGGAATAGAAGTGGGTGGGGAGATTGGGGAGGGATAACATTAGGAGAAATATCTAATATAGGTGACAGGGGGATGGAGGCAGCAAACCATCACGGCATGTATATACCTATGTAACAGTCTTACAAGATCTGCACATGTACCTAAGAAATTAAAGTATAATTTATTTAAAAAATATTTAAAAATCAAATTATTAATATGCATATTTATCATAGTACATGAACATTATATATAAAATCAATATTAAAAAAGTAAATTAATTATCTACTGAAAATCTAAATTAATGTTTTTAAAAAACAGAATATGTTACAGAAGCTATTAAGGGGAAGCTTCCAACAAAGAACTGTGAAGAGTTAAATAGAAATTTAGGCCGGGCGCGGTGGCTCAAGCCTGTAATCCCAGCACTTTGGGAGGCCGAGGCGGGTGGATCACGAGGTCGAGAGATCGAGACCAACCCCGTCAACAGGGTGAAACCCCGTCTCTACTAAAAATACAAAAAATTAGCGGGGCATGGTGGCACGTGCCTGTAATCCCAGCTACTCGGGAGACTGAGGCAGGAGAATTGCCTGAACCCAGGAGGTGGAGGTTGCAGTGAGCCGAGATCGTGCCATTGCACTCCAGCCTGGGTAACAAGAGTGAAACTCCGTCTCAAAAAAAAAAAAAAAAAAAAAAAAAAAAAAAAAAAAATTTAGAAGATAATTGATTTGGCAGGAAAGAGAATCAGTTCAGCTTGAGACATATTGAATGAGTTTAGTGTTGGAATAACTGAATTTGTCATAGTAGGGTATTTGCCGATAGAGTCAGCAACGTGGGTTTGGAATTTTGAGACTGTTTAGCTCCATGTTGTTCCAAACCTACAGCACTAAGCTTCCTCCATCCTATGTGTATTCAAGGACTTGTCTTCAGCACCTACCGTTGTTTAAGCCACAAATCTTGACTTCTGTTTTCTAATTAATGGAAGTATTGGAGTTGAGGACACTAAATAATTGTGTGAGATTAATGTTAACGTTAAGAGACAGTAATGAAGGCAAGTATGATGTTACACTATTTAATTTTCCTTCATATTTTTTCACTACTATGTTTCATATAAGTTGTGGACATTGACTGTATTTATTTAATAGTTTTTAACTGTTCAACTAGAATTAACACAATGATATTTCATGTGGTGAGCCATCTCTTTCTATTTTCATTTTTTTCAGGAGAGACTGACCTATATCCTTGGAACTTATATCCCAGATAAAAGACTGACTTATATCCCTGGAACCTATATCCCAGACACAGACACAGACCTACTATGAGAGCCAGCCCAGTTCATCTCTGTGGCCATGGAAAGAACAGCTGAGTTAAAAGAACGATTCTCAAATCTGGAATGTTTTTATATCTATTTCAAATAATAATGATTGCTCTTCTTTCAGGGCCACTTGCTAAGATACAAGCATGTAAGTCTAGAAATTTTGGACTCAACTACATAGAATGAGTGAGCTACTAGAGAATGAAGTCAACAACCAAGAAAGCAGAAGTGAGTGTAAGTCTGTGTGGGTGTGTCCATGCACATATGTGTCTGAAAGAGAACAAAACCAGATTACATTATATGAATTTCTGAATCAAATCCAAACTACTTATAAAACATTATTTCCTGAGCTAAAAAATCTCTATCTGTATGTCCGTCTATCTATTGTCTATCTTTTGGACCAATTTCAATTGAGGTTTTCTTACTTTAAGTGGCATAAAGTCAGATCTTTTAAAGAGATCTGACTTATATAACATTATAGTTGCCAATATAGTAGGCATAATTAGAAATTGCATGATTCAAATTCTTTGTCTATTTAAGACCTAATTCCATAAAATTTGTGAACATTGAATATGTAGTTCTTTGCCAAGCAATTCAAATAAGCTCAACTGTTCTTGTAGCTCTTCATTTCAATATACTTCAACAAATGTGTTGGATAACTACTATAGTCAAGGCTCTGTCTCACTAAAATAAGCAGCCATATAGAAGCAAAGCATAGAGTTAGCTAACTGACTCAATACAACTGAATACAAAACTCTAGTGCTTGAATTTTGATGTGGGACAAGAACTATGTTAATAAGAAGACAGATTTCTTGAGGTTTTTCTTATGTTATTATTAACCTAGAGCTTCACTTTTCTATAGCATGTATCTTTGAATTACTGTTAAGCTTTAAAAGAGAAGAAAAAATTTGTAACCTATACACAAAGCACAAATATCACTTAAATTGAAGTGAAAATAACAGTAAATTTTAGAACATATGGCTCAGACTTATGTAACTTAAAAGTTCACTTTTTAGGGTGGCTGGCAAGATGGTCAAATAGAAACAGCTCCAATTTGCTGCTCCCAGTGAAATCAATGCAGAAGGTGGGTATTTCTGCATTTCCAACTGAGGTACGTGGCTCATATCATTGGAATTGATCGGACAGCGGGTGCAGCTCACAGAGAGTGAGCCAAAGCTAGGTGGGGCATTGCCTCACCCAGGAAACACAAGAGGTCAGGGAACTCCCTCCCCTCACCTAGGGAAGCCATGATGGACTGTGCCGTGAGGAACAATGCATTTCATCCCAGATAATATACTTTTCCTGTGGTCTTCATCACCTGCTGACCAGAAGATTCCCTCAGGTGTCTATACCACCAGGGCCCTGGGTTTCAAACACAAAACTGGGTGGCCGTTTGGGCAAGCACCGAGCTAGCTGCAGGAGTTTCTTTTCATACTCCACAGCACCTGGTATACCAGTGAAACAGAACTGTTTTCTCTCATGGAAAGGGGGCTGAAGCCAGGGAGCCAACTGGTCTAGCTCAGTGGATCCCACCCCCATGGAGCCCAGCAAGCTAAGATCTACTGGCTTGAAATTCTTGCTGCCAGCACAGCAGTCTAAAGAAGTGGACCTTCAGTAGATCTGCAGCAGAGGGACCTGACTATTAGAAAGAAAACTAACAAACAGAAAGGAACAGCATCAACATCAGCAAAAAGGATATCCATGCAAAAACCACATCCAAAGGTCACCAATATCAAAGACTGTTATATGTAACCAAAAAAGGGCCCAAATAACCAAGACAATCCTAAACAAAAAGAACAAAGCTGGAGGCATTAAGCTTCCCGACTTTAAACTATACCATAAGGCTACAGTAACCAAAACAGCATGGTACTGGTACCATGATATATAGACAAATGGAAAACAGATATATAGACAAATGGAACAGAACAGAGGCCTTAGAAATAGCACTACACATCTACAACATCTGATATTTTACAAATCTAACAAAAACAAACAATGGAGAAAGGATTCCCTATTTAATAAATGGTGTTGGGAAAACTGGCTAGCCATGTGCAGAAAGCTGAAAGTGGACCCCTTTCTTATACCTTAAACCAAAATTAACTCAAGATGGATTAAATACTTAAATATAAGACCTAAAACCATAAAAACCCTAGAAGAAAACCTAGGCAATAACATTCAGGATATAGGCATGGGCAAAGACTTCATGACTAAAACACCAAAATCAATGGCAACAAAAGCCAAAACTGACAAATGGGATCTAATTAACCTAAAGAGCTCCTGGACAGCAAAGAAACTGTCATCAGAGTGAATAGGCAACCTAGAGAATGCGAGAAAATTTTTTCAATCTACCCATCTGACAAAGATCTAGTATCCAGAATCTACAATGAACTTAAACAAATTTACAAGGAAAAAGAAACATCAAAAAGTGGATGAAAGATATGAGCAGACATTTCTCAAAAGAAGACATTTATGCAGCCAACAAACATGAAAAAAAGCTCATCATCACTGATCATTAGAGAAATGCAAATCAAAACCACATTGAGATACCATCTCATATCAGTTAGAATGGCAATCACTAAAAAGTCAGGAGATAACAGATACTCGGAGAAACAGGAATGCTTTTACACTGTTGGTGGGAGTGTAAGTTAGTTCAACCATTGTGGAAGACAGTGTGGTGAGTTTTCAATGAACCAGAACCAGAAATATCATTTTGGCACAGCAATCCCATTATTGAGTATATCCAAAGGATTATAAATCATTCTGCTATAAAGAAACATGCACATGTTTATTGCAGCACTATTCACAATAGCACAAACTTGGAACCAACCCAAATGCCCATTAATGATAGACTAAAGAAAATGTGGCACATATACATCATGGAACACTATGCAGCCATAAAAAAGGATGAGTTCATGTCCTTTGCAGAGCCATGGATGAAGCTGGAAAACATCATTCTCAGCAAACTAACACAGGAACAGAAAACCAAATACCGCATGTTCTCACTCATAAGTGGGAGTTAAATAATGGGAACAGATAGACACTGGGAGGGGAACATCACACACTGGAGCCTGTTGGGGGGTGGGGGTGGGTTAGGGGAGGGATAGCATTAGGAGAAATACCTAATGTAGATGATGGGTTGATGGGTGCAGAAACCATCATGGCACATGTATACCTATGTACCAAAACTGCATGTTCTGCACCTGTATCCCAGAACTTAAAGTATAATTTTTTTTAGAAAACCTATTTGTTTTAACCTTAAATAAAAGTTCACTTTTTAAAATGCACATCAAATATTAAAAATTACATATTGGTATGTGTTACACTGCCCTGAAACAATACATAACATCTATGTCTAAAGGAATCTACATATTAGTAGTAGCTGAAATTGCATAGATGTGGATTTACTGCCAAAAAATAAAAATGCAGTTATTTTGGGATCTCTACAGCTAGAAACCTCAACATAGACTTTTACAGTGCTGAGTAAGCCTGGATAAAATTAAAGCAAAAAATTTCCCCACATGGCTACTTTGGTTATCTTTGGGAATATTATTCATTTGAGAATTTTTATTTCAAATAGTTAACATATGGAAGTACTTTTTTTTTTTTTTGCTTGATGTGGACCAAATTAATGAAAGTAATATAACAAGCAGACAGAAATAGTCTGTCAAAGACACTTGCAAGACATTTTGCATAGAAATGTCCTTGAATTTTGACATTCTGATTTCTTGTTTTCTGACAGTGCTGTAATTTGCTTTAAGAATTGTTTTAATCAGTTGCCAAATGTTTCTTGTGTCACACTGGATAGAAAAAATTGAATTTTGTAAAGATGTAGTGCAGTAGCTTGGATATGATTAATTTTTTTTAATTGACCCTCTTGCTTTCAAAGCCAAGGTCTAATTAAAAACAATGCATTCTTGAAAGAGATTATCACCAAAGATAGTTTTAATAAAGCTTTGCAGGTTCGTTTTGATAACACTGTCATTTTCTTTAACTAGAGGGCTAACGTTGCTTCAATGACCAAAGTGAGTAATTAAGCATCTTTCAGCCAGCCTATGTTTAAACTGCAGTTTCTCAGAGCTCATAAATCCATGAAAATAAATCTCTCTGGGACCATCTCAACTCAAGAAGGATATTTTTAAATGAGCTATAGAGCTGAACTTTGCTCTTTCCCTAAAGTGTGTCACAGATTGTAGAATGCTTATTTATAGAACTAGTTTAGAGACAATCACAGCCTCTTCTTTTGAAAGGAAAACTGTCTTTACTATTTTTTTTTTTAGTTTTACTTTGAGAGGAAAGTTGTCTTCCTTTACTTATAGAAGTCTATTCACAAAAGTCAGGGGTGCATTCTAAAGAAAGAAAAATATGATTTTAAAAAGTAGGAAACACCAAACCATGGTCTTTCGTCAACTTCCAAAACTTTTACAACTAGAAAAGGTCTCAGAAATTAAGAAAAAATAGATTTTTTTTGACATTCTATTTTGCCTATCCTATTTTTTTTTTTAGATAGAAAAAGTTATTTACTGTAAGTTCCAGAAATTTCAGCATAGGCAGCAAGTGTGGACCAATGAAATGATTGCTTCATCAAGCAATCTGTCGATTGTCGACATAAAGTAGTATACACACCCGATTCTTCTTCTAGCTCCTCTGGTTCTTGGTTTGGATCTTGGCATTCCTGGGTCTGCACATTCCCTGCTGCTCCTTCTAGCATCTCTGCATTTTCTTGGGTTAGATCTTGGGGCTCCTGGGTTTGCACATTCCCTTTCAACTTGGCTCTAACTTTCTCACATAGTGAGGTCAGATTCATTGTGTGGCAGATGCCAAGGACCATGTTCCATGCCTGATCTTTTGGGAAGTGTTCATCCAAAAGAAAGAACAGATTCAAGGGGTCAGTAACTCTCAAGTTTGCCCAGGGGATATGCGGGAAGTGCCCTTGGGGGGCTGACCAGAAGTCCATCAGCGTATGGGGTTCCAGGCAAAGCTTGAATTCCTCCAGCTGATACTGAACCAGGGCCATCAGGTAAGGCAGAAGACCATCGTTGGTACCACCACTCGCAGAGGTGGCTACAAAAAAGCTCATCTTGCCCAACAGGTACAATTTCTCACTTTAACAAAGGACTCCTACATCCACAGGACACTTGGACCTGTGCCCAGCCCAAATTGCTCCCCCACTACACCCTATGGTCCATTGTATATACTTCATATTCTGTTCGTTTCTGCTACCTATTTTCTATTTTATTGATGTCTGGTCTTTCTAAGGCCTGGATTTGCACCTTTCTTTCAATCTGCAAGCTATTCTGAGTGCTTCTAATTAAGTCCATATTGGCTGGTGAGACCTCACAGTGGTGTCTGTTGCTTGCTCTCAAGGAGTCCTTGCTGACTTTAGCCCAACATACCCTGTTTTTTAAATTGTACTTTAATTTCTGGGGTACATGTGCAGATCTTGCAGGATTGTTGCATAGGTACACATATGCCATGGTGGTTTGCTGTCTCCATCCCCCCATCACCTATATCAGGCATTTATCCCAATGTTATCCTGCCCCAACCTCCCTACCCACCACGGCACATATATACCATGGAATACCATGCAGCCATAAAAAAGGATGAGTTCATGTCCTTTGTTGGGACATGGATGAATCTGGAAACCATCATTCTCAGCAAACTGACATAAGAACAGAAAACAAACCTGTTCTCACTCACAGGCAGGTGTTGAACAATGAGAATACATGGGCACAGGGAGGGGAACATCACACAATGGAGTTTGTTGAGGGTTGGGGGACTAAGGGAGGGATAGCAGGGGGTAGGGAGGTTGGGGAAGGATAACACTGGAAGAATTGCCTGATGTAGGTGACAGGAAGATGGAGACAGCAAACCACCATGCCATGTGTATACCTATGTAACACTCCTGCAAGATCTGCACATGTACCCCAGAACGTAAAGCACAATAAAAAATAAATTAATTAAAAAATAAATAAATACCCTATCTTTTCTATTGGTGATAATTCCATTCTCCTTTGCAAAATTGCTCCCCCACCACACCCTATGGTCCATTGTATATACTTCATATTCTGTTAGTTTCTACTACCTATTTTCTATTTTATTGATGTCTGGTCTTTCTAAGGCCTGGATTTACACCTTTCTTTCAATCTGCAAGCTACTCTTGGTGCTTCTAATTAAGTCCATTTTGGCTGGTGAGAACTCACAGTGGTGTCTGTTGCTTGCTCTCAAGGAGTCTTTCCTGACTTTAGCCCATTAAATGCAAGCAGATTAGGACAAGAACTGTGTCCATCCTTGCTTCATGCCCTAAGGTCTTTGAGCACAATAAGTGCTCAAAATATTTATATAATTAATAAATAAAACTTAGAGGAATGATGTGACTAAAACTTCACCATCAGATTACTGGAGAGCCTGAGTTAACTTTTCTTTGACTTTTTTTTCCCACGATTTTTACCTAATGCACAGCTTTTTACTAAAAGTCTCTATGCCCTTCTCTGAAGTACAACTGCTTACATTGCTGTTTCTTGACACACGTGTCAGTTCTTTAATATGGTCAATTTGCATTGTGCTTCCTCTGTTTTATCTAGGCATGAAAGTATTCCAGGAAGGCCAATGTATGTCTAATTTATCAAGGACATGATCCTTAAAATAATAAATTTAAAAATATGACATAAAATTGAATACTAATTGTGACCAGTTATTTCATCACTCATATTCATTCAGCACACAGTATACCAGACACTATTTGGATAAAAGGAAATGTAAGATATCAGAGTTCAGGTAACAATATAGACAGAACATAAAGAACCTTTTAGCTTCAAAGATTTTCTTCCAAAGGGTAAAGTCGAACTCTTAAACCCATAAGTATACCCAGTGTCTGCCCTTACTTTTCCTTTTTCACCTGAGATTTAATCTGCTCTGAACAATCAGTGCTTCCTAGCCCCAAACCCATTTTACTGCAGATCCTCCATATAATTTGCAATCTCAAAGAAACGTCTTGGGCCTCTATTAATGTCCTTGCACATACTGCTGGCTCTACCTCTAACGCCATTCCCTGGGTCTTTTGTTATAACCCTTTAAGGTCCGGGGAAAAACATAGTAAGTCATTCCTGTGTTATTTTTCAGTTGACTCAGATATATTTATGTCTTGCTTTTTTATCTCCGACAACTGTTTCTACAAACATCCATTCTACTATCAAATACATCTTACCATAATTATTTTTAAATGTTTACTTCTCACAGTATTCTACAAGTTCCTCAATGGTAAGAATTAGATATTTTTGGTTTAGTTATTTTCCCATATCTCTCCCTCTGCTGACCAACACACTGTAGGTTCAATGTATATTTGACAAACAGACGTATAAATGAATTGAAATTATAAAAAGCATGAACTCCTAAGCCAGGGGGTTGTTTCCATTACACCAAGCTGACTTAACCTGTAACAGACAGGACAACAGACACCATGTTGTGGTCTAATTATAAATCAAAGTTATTTCCTTTAATTGAAGCTATACTTATGACAAATTGTATAAGAGTGAAAAGGGCAATATAGTCTTGGTTTTGTTTTGTTTTGTTTTGTTTTTCTGATGGTTTAGGCTATGCATTTATATGCTTCAGAATCTATTCTTTCAGTTAAAAACACTTAATGATTCCACTTCTTTGTTTTACTTTTTGTGTGGGTAAATATGAGCCTTAAGCTCATCTAATATTGTGGTTTATATTCATTTAATTCCAATTATAAATGTAATTCAAACTAACTAAATAAATAAACAAATATCAACCCTCAAGCTTTGCTTTGGTTGAATAATATGAAATAAACACAGCTTGCAGCCCTAATTAACCAGGTAATTGCTTCTGTGTAGACTTGGTCTGTGTTTGCTTGATAGTGTATCTTCATTCTCAAGCCATGGTTTCTATTAGACTTAATTATGGCCCCCTGCTACTTTAAATCGAGGGTATCCTCAAAATGAGTGTTATGTCTATTAAACTTAATTACTTCCTTCTGTGGATCAAGTGCCTAATATGCTGCTGTTAAAAGGAAGTTGTTACTAAGAGAGGCTGCTCCTAAACTGGAACATACATTTGTAAAACAACTTCCATAACATGGCTCTGACTGGCTGTTTGGAATTCTTGCATGAATTCATTCTTTTTATTAAACATGCTTTATGGAGTAAAAAGTCTGAAATGAACACGGCTATGTATTCAATTTTTTTTTTCTTGGCATGTCCTCTGAATATTGATCATTTTTTCTACTTGACTGATATTTCAACAGGGAAATGACATATCTATTCTAGGCATATTATGGCTAACGGCTACTGGTACATGAACCTTGAGGCTATATATGCTTTCCAATAATTAATTTATTGGTAAAATCCCTAAGAGTGTTGTAATAGAAACTGAAAGGTGATAGAAAGAGGCAAAACACAATGGAGAAATGTGCCAGCTGTGTACCAAGATCTGTTATTACAAACACTTTTAACTCAAATAATTGAACTCTGGGGATTTCATCCTTGAATTTTCATTTCAGAATTGTCCCAACTTAATTCTATTGATCTTCAGGTGCATTTATAAGCAACCTTAGCACTGACGGTGCGTCTAAAGAATCTAAAGCAACATCAGAAAAGCAGAACAAACACATTATCCTATTTTCTCTTTATAAGAACACTTTCTTCTAGTACATATGCAAGTCTGTGCTGGCTGTAGACTAACTGTGTAACTTTGGGAAAATTCCTTTAGTAAAATGAAGATAATCGTTAAAATTCTCACCTTACCTGTCTTACGTGGTTGTCAAGATGATAAAATAAGAATGCTCTGAAATTTCCACATTAATATTAATTTAAAATATCACTGTTCATAAAAGTATGTAAGTTCAAGACAGAAAATTAAAAACCATAAAAAATGATGCTAAGCTATTTTGCACATTCAGTCAAAAATACGCACCCTATTTTTTTTAAAACTGTCTACATGATTCTGAAGTGGTTGGAATAAATTTTTGCCCCTGCTAATGGGATATTTTGGCTATCCCTAGGACATCATTTAAAGTAACAATTATTTTCTCACCTATTATTACTTTCTTCCAGGTAATAGCACATGCCAAAAAATTAATGATCAAAAGTAGTTTTTAGCCAGGCGCAGTGCCTCATGCCTGTAATCCCAGCACCTGAGGCAGGTGGATCACTTGAGGTCAGGAGTTTGAGACTAGCCTGGACAACATGGTGAAATCTCACCTCTACTAAAAATACAAAAAGCAAATTAGCTGGGCATGGTGGGTGCCTGTAATTCCAGCCACTCGGGAGGCTGAGGTGGGAGAATCAGGTGAACCCACGAGATGGAGTTTGCAGTGAATCAAGATCATGGCACTGCACACCAGCCTGGGCGACAGATGGAGACTATGTCTCAAATTTAAAAAAAAAAAGGAAAAAAGCAGTTTTCCATATGCAAAAAATAAGGTGATCAAATTACTTGAGTCAGTTTCCACATAAATGCTTTTACATGATATAGGCATTTAAATGAACTGTCTGTGCTCAGTTACCTGCTCCTAAACCCTGTTGCCAGGAGCTTTTTGCCACCACTCTAAATTTTTGCTACATTGCCGTATCTTTGGATTTTAAATCATTAAAAACATAATTAAAATGGTAAGGTCGTTTAGTTCATGTGGGACTAGTCTTTGATGCTGGACAATTAGAAAGGAAATATGTTGTCTGTATTCTGTGGGGAAGTATCCAAAGGGCCTCTTCTCTACAAAACTGAAAACCATGGTGAAGCAAGAGGGGGAAAAAAAAAGATCTGTCCCCATAAAAGACAGATTCTTTAATTCTGCACTGTTCTTGACAAGCCTAACTCTAGTTGTTGTAAGTTAAAAATAATAATGAAAACAATAATACTAATAAATGTAATGACTAATATTTATCTACTGTTTATATGTGCTAGGCATTTTGACGAACACTTTATATACATTTTCTAATTAAATCCTTTCAACAATCTTACCAGGTAGGTACAATTCTTATTCTGACTTTACAAATGAAGAAACTGAGACATAGAGAGTTTGAGTAAATTACTGAGTACCACACACTAGGATTCAAACTGAGGGATATCCGATATGAGTTCCCTCTTAATGTCTGTGTTATAATGTAAGAAAGGCAAAATTTAGCTCAACGGAATTTGATCTGAGTTCTATAACAACAGAATGAGATTGTTAGTCAAATAATTCCTATTTATAGAGATTAAAAATAATAGAGTAGCAAATTTATGAATGAAGAAATAAAGTCCAGAACAGCGAAATGTCTTTTTCATCACCACAAAACTGGCTAGAAGCAGAGATGAGATAGATGCCAGATCTAAAAATGTTTTCATCATGTCCTGTATTTTTCCCAATTGATGCTGATGAGTACCTGTAAGGATGTTGTACAGGTGTTTGTACAAGAAGTAGTGCAGTGGACACGTCAGCCAGTGGATTTCTTTTTTATTTCTGTTTTTAGAAAAGAATGTTTTTAGATTCTTCCACATGTAATTTGCGCTAGCCCTCTAGTTGTAGCGATGAGCAACAGGAGTTGGCAAATGTTATAACCGATTTCCCAGACAATAGTGGTTGGCCCAAAGGATTGACAAATCCAACTCCCTCATCAATATTAATCCATGAGTATTTACCAATTTCATGTGCTTTCCCAATGAAGTTACTAAAATGTGGTCATTTTAAAGCTTATGATCACTAGAAGGAAATTGAGCTGACAGACAACAAGAAACAGAAATGAGAGGTCAAAGAAAATCACAGCACCATTAAACTGTGGGTTCTAAGTCTTGAATGCATCTGTTGTTTGTTTTTTAAAAATTCTATTCTGTAAATACTCCGAAATCCCTCCTTGACTATATGGGTCAATTAATTTCTCTTTTCTTAGAGTTAGTTTGAGTTGAATTTAAGTTTCTTGCAACTGAAAGACTGAAGGCCTAACTACAAAAGATGGAAGGACTGAACTCTGTTTCCCTTGAGGTGTCTTCCAAGTCACCGTGAGTCACTAATCTCTATGTCTGCTATGTTTAGTCATTCACCACTATTGCCTATTCCACCATTTCATCAAATAACCCAGGAAGTCAACTTGAGCCACTCACTCACTGTGAAGTTAAATGAGAACTCCTCCAACAGGTAGTCCTTATTTCCAAATGTAAGAAAGTCTAAAACTGAATCCTAGTATTCATAAAACGTTTTGTTTTCTTCAGAGGAATTTAAAACACTGTAACTAGAAACCTTTTATTAGCACCACAAACCAGCAGCATTTGAATTAATCCTTAGGTGAGAAAAATTTTGCTTTCTTCCAAGAAACTCCCTTGCAACTTTGTGCACCAGGCTGTGGTACTCTCAGTGAGTACACAATTATTAAACTTGTAATGATGCCTACAAAGTCAAAAACTCCAAATGTATGTTATCTCTACATTAATTTTCATATTCAACTAAAATAAAATATGTAAAACATGAAAACTGACATTAGGGGAATAAAAACTGGCTAAGATATGAGTCATAACAGACACTGCCTTATTGAACTGTAGTCAAACTATCACAGATTTAAAATGAATTACAAGCCCTTGTAGCTGTAATTATTCTTAGAGAGATTGCCATACAGAGATTTCCAGGAGCTGTCAGATACTGCAGTAGTTACCCTCTTTAGATCACTGATACCAGCCAGTGAAATGAAAGTTTTTCAAAGTCGAAGTGTTGAAGAAGTGCCCAAATAGATGTGTCCATGACACTGGATGGACTTATCCAGCTGTCTTGTCACTTTAAGTCACTGACTTTGAGTCAAGACTTGTCAACAACAGAGTGACCTTATGAAGGTCAAGGCATAGTGGGAATTAGTGAATAGATTGATTGTGCATCAGGCTTAGTGCAGGATTATGTCTCATTTTCTTAAATGCCACATAGGCAAAAAATAGGCCAGGAAGAAGTTCACAACATACTAAACACCTGATATTCCTCTTCTCAGCCTTCCATATACAGGTTGTCATTTCAAGCACAACCAAGACTGGGGAATAAAATTCTATTTTCAGTTGTCTTAGTGTACTAATGTGACACTATTCCCTCTGTACGTAACTTAAACTAATTTTTAAAAATCGTAAACTGCAAAGAAAATTAAAAGCCACTCTATGCTTCTTATATCTCACTAAGTAATTAGTAATTAAAAACAAGATTCAGCATCAAAATGTCATATGCCCTTTTCCTGGGAATTAATCAGCTTCAAATCATGGTATCCTTACAAGAAAACATTATTCAAAATGGCAAGGACAGAATCTCACTAGGCAAGGAACCATTAGTTTTCAATCTTTACACCCTTCTTTAATGTTGTATAAAAAAAATGGTAGCAATAGATAATTTATCTGCCTTCTTTTAACCCACTCCTCATCACACAATCTACCCATTGGAGACATCTTTCTTTTCTCCACCTTCTCACTTGTGCATCTTTCATGCATGGAGCCTTCTTCAGTTTAAGTAGAGACACATATTAAAAACACTGAATATTCAAAGCAAATGAAAACTATCAATTTGGATTAAAAAATGTCAACAAAATGTGGTGTCACAATTCAGAAAAATGATGAAAAACTATACATCCAAATAACTTCAGTATTAATCATTATTAGGAAGATTCAAATTTTGATGTCTTCATTAAAATGCTTCTTATCAGCCATTTTGATGACAATAAAGATAATACTATCAGATACAATTTATAAAAAAGAGAGGATAAAGTTGGTTTTTGTATAGTTTGGGAATTTTTGACCGTCTTTGGGAAATAATGACTATTTTGTTGGATTTATAGTTGTATCATCACCGTTTTTCCTATTATCTTCATCACCATCAGTCACTCGTTCATTAAATAATTGCCATTCCTGTGCCCAGCATTTTACATCATTATCTTGTTACCTTGTCAAAGAAGTGAGAAGAAGCAACAAATGCACAAAGTAAGTGGTAAAATTTTCTTATATTAGCATATGAAGTAAAGAGAGTAAATAAATGTTCAAGCACATACAGAGACATGGTATGGAACCCAAGCTCTTTGAAGGTCTTGCTTTTAACCTAATTTCTTAATTCAGAACAAAGCTTTTTTCTTAGCACTTCTCACAATAGCTAATCTGATGTACTGGTGCCAAACAATTTTTAATTAATATTTTATTGAAGTAAAACAAACAAAATGTTCAGAGCATTCAATAGCACTAAGCACACAGAATAAACACTAGGGTTTCTGCCACCATCACTCCAGTCTTGGAAGGAGAAACTTTTGTATCTTGCTTCTATAGTTCTAAATAACATGTTTATGTTGCTGTGCCTTGGAGGACAGATGTACACTGACATTATTCATTAAATTTTCTGTTGTGGCAGGTGAGGATTTTAGCTATCTACTCTCTCAACCCTCATATTTCAAATGTAGTTATATCACAATCTTAGTTTAATGCCGTATTCACTGTTTTAATTATGACATCATAATAAACATTGTCCACTATTGAGTCATAGTTTACTATAATTATTCTTTCTTATTTTTCACTTCCCCTTTTGGTTTCCCAATAGTTAAATGTGATTTGTTTTTATTGCTTAATAGTCTTTGGATCTTTTGCCAAGATTTTTTATACTATCCAAAAAATCTGAAAAGTCCTCTCAATAAAATATTCATAGACCCAGACCTGTCAGAAAATCTGTCAGTTTTGTTTTTTCCCTTGTAGATATCCTTTCTGGGGTTACTTTCATACTGCTCCAAATTATACCAGTTGCTTTTATTTAAACCTGTTGTCAGGCTCTTTTCACAAGATTTCCTTTGACCTCATCTTGGGAATTCTCTTGATCTCTCTCTTGCCATAATCCTCTGTTCTTTGAATCCTATCCTTCCTTTTTCTCATTTTTTTCTCATTATTTTCGAGATGTACCCTATATTCCATTTTTGTTTAAAGAGTACATAGAAGGAAAATGTTTGAGACAGTGAATATCTGAAAACATTGTTAATCTAACTTCATACTGTAATCCAGATTCAGTCATATTATTAGTGTAAATACATTTTAAAAAGAAAAATAATTTCTCTCTGAATTCTGAAGGCATTTTATCCATTATCTTCTAACTTTCATTTGGTGTAGCAGATAAAGAGCCTCATGCCATGCTGATTTCCTATTCTTTGTATGAAACCCTTTTTACTATCAATATCTGGAGGATTTCAGAGTATGTGTTTCATAAGCACTATTTTGAAGAAAATGTATGACTACATGCCACAGAGTGAATCTTTTTACATTCATTTTCTTGGACACTTGATCAGCCCTTCTAATGTAGAGACATTTCTTATAGTTCTGGAATTGTTTTCTCTTGTATCGTTTCCTTCTTAATTTCTTCTCCAGTATTTTCTCTGTTGTCTCTTTCTGAGACATCTCCTAGATGGACATTGTACTGCCAAACTCACTCAATTTTCTTGCCTGTTCTCTACTATTTTCTTGATCTTTATCCCCCTAATTTTCAAAAGAATTCCTGACTTCTGCCCTACAAAATTTTACAGATGTTCATAATTTTATCTACTCATTTGTTGAGTTTCTAAGATTCTTATCTTGATCTCTAATTGCAATTTTTACAGCTTTTATATAGCTTCTTCTGCTCTTATTCTGGGATTTCCCAAAGGGTACTGATTATACAGTGTTGAAGTGTTCTATTTTTTACAAAGTCTTGTTCATACTGCGAAATTCGGAAAGATTTTCTTTTTTAAAAAAGTGTGTTTATTTGGTCATTTCCCACCTTGGAGTATGTCCTCAAATTGTGGCCCACTTTGGCAATCTGTTTGAACTTCATTTGGTGCTCCCAAATGTCAATATCTATGTGTCTTATAAGATATCTGTATATCTTATCTGGAGTTGTCCAGGTGAGCCAGAGAAGGATGCTCTTCTCTTCTAACTTGAAGGTAGTAAGTCTCTCTGTCATTTTTCTAAAAGTTAGGAAGGAAATGAGAATTCAAGTCTCATAATTCAGAAAGCAGCATCCTGTCTTCTTGAGATGCTGAAGTTGAGAGTGGCTAATTGAATTATTTCAAAGATTAAATCTTCTATCTCTTAGAAGGTGGAAGATTTATCCACTTTTCCATGAATATTGGAACTTGCAATCTTTAGTTCTTCTTGCTCTATAATCAGACTTTTAAACACTATCTGTTTTCATCATATCCAACACTACCTTCAATTACACTATTTTTAGCAACTTGTGCCTCCAAAAGTTCAGCCTCCCCGGAGTAAGTCAGTGTATACTTTGTTAACATTTTCTTCACCAAGTAAGAAAATTTCACAAATTTTTATTTTCTGCTTAGTCTATTATCATGTCTTCAGTTCAACATCTTTTTTTCTTGTCATTTGAAGATACCAGTTTATCTTAGATTCATTAAAACTAGAATTTGTGTTTCTGTTTCATATTCTTCTTCCAGTATGGGAGGAAAACGTGCATAAAATTTTTTTCTTTACTAACTTGACACCTAAAGATAACTAATACTAAAATTAACCAGTGGATGTGGTAAAGTTTAAAGGGAAATTTAAAACAGAGAAAATCGATGGCTAAATACAGTGCTTAAGTTTAAAAATACTTGAGTTAAGCCGTTCATCATAAGCACCTCAGCAATCCAACCTCTCCCAACTCTATTCATCCAACTGTTTACAATGCAAGGAGCGATACAACTTACTTCACTATATTTGGTAGAGAAATAATTCCATCTGTGGATACAAACATGATGCTTTGTAATCTATATTACACTCTACAAAGTTTACTTGATACTTGTGGCAATGGAGACAGTGACATTTGTTAACTGCTCACAATTATTTGCTAGTTTTTCATAATATAATTTAGCAACAAGGTTTTCAAAGGTTGGGAAAATGATACACACAATATTTTTGTGAGACAGAATTATTATTTAAAAAGACATAACATTTTAAATAATTATAAAAAACAATATAATCAATATATAAAAATAGTAATATGACATTAGAGCTTATGAAGTCCTCTGGATTAGAGGATCATAATATTCCAACTGAGGCAGGTATTAAAACTTATAGGCACATATAGAACTCAAACACACTTTTTAATGTTTCAGAGTTTCACTAACTTCTGTAACTACTAGATATGGTAATATAAACTGTTGCTTACTTAATATAGAATTATTCAAAATATTGCCAATCTGTTAGTAAGTCAAAAGTAACATTTTTTAGAACATGCAATCAAAGAGGCACCACCCTGACAGAGTTTTACCAGTTTTTTTAGAAGGAGAAGTAATAAGCTGTATATTTACAGAACCTGGGGTCTGAATTTATATGTGTTAAGGCAGAAGAAAACGAAAGTATATGTATGTGGTTTTATCTTTCTTAGGGAAGGTTTTTTGGAAAACACAACCAAGACATCTTAACCTAGGTGGTCTAATTTTTTTTTTCCCCAAAGCTTCCTGAACATAAATCTAAGTAATGTTGACACAGGGAGTTCCAGCTACATTTCTCTCTAAAACATTATGCTTTTGGAGTGGATGGCCAAGCTCTGAGAGATACATTCTGATTTCTCTGAACCAAGACAATGCACTCATAGCCAAAGCAGTGGCATCAGCAAAATGATGGCTTCAAGCTACTGTAACCCAGCTAAAACATTGAAAACCAAGCAGAAACTGTCAGAACCAAGTTTGTCAAAACTCTACGGGACAGTCAAAGGTTTACAGCAGTTAAGCAAACACTGAATAAAGAAAGATAATTTCAAAATGATAGGAAAGCTTTATGACATTTTTACTTGAATTTTTTCACCACTCTCTAGCACAGAACAAATCTAAGAGGAAATCTTGTGTTTCTAGTTTGGAACCCTGATCTCTTGTTCTGGAGGGAGCAAAGACCTTATTCACAGATTATTATGTGTTTCTATTCTAACATGCTTGAATCATATTGTAAAGATTGATTAAGGACACTAATATTTGTTTTACCTTCCTCTAAACATAGGCTGGAAAAGTGATGGGTATTGTTCAAAAACACGGCAAGGCAAACTAACAAACCAACATTTCTGGGCCAAATGATTTCAGTCAAAACATGTAATAGACTGTGTAACAGCCAGGATCAAAAGCAGGGAGAGTGACTTTGAAAAATTAGGACTCCAAAAAGGCTGTGTGTGCAGGTAATTAAAAAATCTAAATTAGAAGCCTTGTTTAGGATTAGATGCATACTCAGAGAAAAATCTGAGAAGGTCATAAACTTTCATCTTGGGCTATTATCTCAGTGCAAGCCTGGCTAAATATTGAACAAGTTGTCCTACATAGACCCAAGATGCAAAGACTGGAGAAGATTTTTATTTATCTATTTACCTATTTTTAATTTTTCTGTATATTTGTTCTTAGCTTCTGGAATTTAAATGAATCTCTATAAAACACTAAATAAGTACAAACAAAAAACACAGACTGTAATGATTACCCTCAAGAAGAAATTGTCTTTGCAAAAAGTTTTGAGAAGTCACTAAATAAATGGAGGATAATAGCCTTAATAATACTGAAAAATGCAGAACCTGGATAAGGGGGGAGATTTTATTTTCAGGACCACCACATCATAATAGTCAAATGTTCAGGTTTTAACAGAAAAAAAACACAAGGCCAAAAAAAGGAAAACACAGAAAATATTTAAAAATATAGACAAAGAACTAAAGGACATCAAAAAAATTGCTAATAACAAAAGAAGAATATCAACAAAGATAAATTATAAAAAGAAATAAAGCAGAAATTTTGGAGCTGTAAAGTACAAGTAAAATGAGAAATGCATTAGAGGAATTCAACAGTGGATTCTGGCAGACAAAGTAAAGACTCAGAGAATGGAAGAGTCCATGAAACCATCAAGTGAACCAACATATTTGTTATAGAATTTCCCAGACATTGGTGGGGGTAGAGGTTGGAAGACAGAAAGAATGGATCAGAAGGTATATTTGAAGAAATAGCTGACAACTTTCTAAATTAAATTAAAGTCATGATTCTACAATCTAGAAATATCAATAATCTCCATGTAGGACAAACTCAGGACTCACATGAAGACATATTATAGATTTTTGAAATCCAAAGAAAAAGAGAAAATATTGAAAGCAGTAAGAAAAATACATTCATTGCATAAGAGGATTCTTCAATAAGATTAATAGCCAATTGCTTATCACAATTCATATAGGCAAGAAAACAGTGGGATGTTATATTAAAAGTACTAAGAAACAACAGCTGTCAACAAAAAATGCTATGCCCACAAAATCATCCTTCAAAGATAAGGGAGAGACAGTGACATTTCAGCATAATCATATGAAAAAGTACATTACCACGAAATTTTACCTATAACCAATGGTAAAATGGAATCTTCAGGCTGAAATGAAAGGACATTAGACTAACTAAAAGCCATATAAATAACTTAAGATCTCTTATCTAGTAAATATATGGGCAAATTAAAAAGTCGGTATTATTGTATTATGAGTTTGTAACCCCATTGTAATTTTTTACAAGCTTTAAAATATAAATAAAGTTTTAAAAATATACAGCTGTATTTTGGGACACACAGTGTATAAAGAAGTAATTTGTGGCAAGACAACAACATAAAGAAGAGAGAATGGAACTATATAAAAAGCACAGTTTTGTATGCTATTAAAGTTAAATTAGTATCAACTCTAGACTGTTATAAATTAGAATGTTAAATATATTCTCAATGATAAACACAAAAATATGTTAATAATTTTGATGGTTAATACTGTCAACTTGATTGGATTGAAGGGTGCAAGGTATTGATTCTGGGTGTGTCTGTAAGGGTGTTGCCAAAGGAGATTAACCTTTGAGTCAGTGGGGTGGGAAAGGCAGAGCCACCCCCAATATGGGTAGGCACCACCTCATCAGCTGCCAGCATGGAATATAAAGCAGGAAAAAAAAAATGTGAAAAGACTAGACTGGCCTAGCCTCCCAGCCTGCATCTTTCTCCCATGCTGGATGCTTCCTGCCCTTGAACATCAGACTCCAAGTTCTTCAGTTTTGGGACATGGGCTGGCTCTCCTAGCTCCTCAGCTTATAGATGGCCTATTATGGAAACCTTGTGATTATGTGAGTTATATATATACTTAATATATATCTTATTAGTTCTGTCCCTCTAGAAACCCTGACCAAAACAAAAACGCACACAGAAGGAAATTAGGAGGATATAAAAATAGATTAAGCACAAAAGAATGCAATAATGAAAGAAATGAAGAATAAGAACAACAATAACATTCTTTAAGACTTAAAGAAATAAATAATAAAATATCAAAAGTAACTTTGTCTCTATTAATAACACTTTTAAATGTAAAGAGACCAAACTTTCAATTAAAGATAATGATTTGAAGAATGGGAAAAAAATCCAAATATATGTTGTCTATAAGAGACTCACTTTAGATCCAAAGTAATAACTAGATTGTATGTAAAAGAATAGAAAAAGATTATATATATATACATATATATATACACGTATGTGTATATATTTATATATATTTTCCAAATATAATAAAGATAGACATAAGTAACAGATGGAAAGTTGGAAATTTTAAAAATACATGTAAATTAAACAACACATTCTTAAATAACTAATAGGTCAAAGAAAAAATCATAACGGAAATTAGAAAATACTTAGATGCTAATGAAAATAAAAACACAACATGCTGTAATGTAGGGAAGCAGTACAGGTAGTGCTCAAAAAATGTAAAACTGCAAACATTTTCATAAATAAAGAAGAAAAATCACAATACAATTACCTAACTTTACCACTTGAGGAACTAGAAAAAGAAGAAAAATCAAACGTAAAGGTGATAGAGAGACGGAAATAATGAAGATAAGATGAGAGGTGAATAAAATGAACAGTGGAAAAATAAGAGAGATAATCCACAAAATCAAAAGCTGATTTTTTGAAAAGATTAGCAAGTCTGATAAACTTTACCATGATAGATCATGAAAAAAGTGAGAAAATTCAAATGACTGAAATCAGAATCAAAGAGAGACCATTAATAATGACCTTATATTAAAAAATGATTATAAGGAAATAGTATAAAAACTTATATACCAACAAGTGGCATTAAAAAGAAATTCCTACAAAGACATAAACTAATAAAACTGACTGTAGAAAAATAGAAAATATTTATAAACCAAAAAGTAAAGAGAAAACTGACTGTAGAAAAATAGAAAATATTTATAAACCTAAAAGTAAAGAGATTGGATTAGAAATCAAAAACTTTTCTCAAAGAATAGCTTAAGACTAAGGGATATTCATTGGATAATTCTATCAATCTTTTATAGAATTAAGACCAGTCCTTCACTACCCTTTCAAAAATTTAGAAGGGGAGAAACAATTGGTAACTCATTTTCTGAGGTGGTAAATATTCTGACACCAAAACCAGAAAAACATATTGCAAGAAAGGAACAGTATGGTCCACTATCTCTTATAAATATGGACACAAAAATCCTCGACAGAGTAACAGCAACTGAATTAATGAAAGGTTCATTCAACATACAAAAACCAGTCAATGTAATACATTATGTTAAGGTAATAGATTCACAATAAACCAAATGAAAAGGTGATCGTAGAAAAAAAATAAAAAATAATTCCATGGTAAAAACACTCAACAACCCTGTAATGGAAGGTGATTTCCTCAATCTTATGTAAGTTATCTATAGAAAGCCACATCTTATATCATCCTAAACTGTAAAAAAAATAAATAAATAAAATAAATAAAAATTATCCCCCTCCACCAAAAGCAAAAATAACACAAGGAAGTTCACTCTCACCACTTCTATGCACCACTGAGCTATAGGTTCTAGACAGGACTATTAGGCAAGAAAAATAAAGGAAAGGCAACCAAATTGGAAAGAAAACGTTAAAATTACTTATACTTGCAGATAGTAAGATTAAGCAAGTCACCAAAAAGAAACTATTGGAGTTAATAAATGAGTTCAGCAAGGTAATGGATACAAGATCACTATGCATAAATCAGTTGCATTAAATCATAGCCATGAACAATCTGGAAATGAAATTAAAAATAATTCTATTTACAGTAGCATAAAAGATACTTACAAATCCATTTAGCAAAAAAATTGAAAGTCTTACAATTAAAGTACAAAATATTGTTGACTGAAATTAAGGAAGCCTTAAGTAAATGAAAAAGCCTCTTGTAGTTTTGGAACAGAAGATTTAGCCTGTTAAGGTAGCAATACACTCCAAATTGATCTGCAGATTCAAAACAATACCTGCTAAAATTTTACCTGCCTTTTTTTTTTTTTTGCAGAAATTGTCAACATGATTGCAAAATAGATACGAAAATGCAAGTTTCCCATAAAATAGATATGAAAATGCAAGTTTCCCAAATAGTCAAAATAATTTTGAAAGAAAAAAATTGGTGGACTTACACTTTCCAAATGTAAAATGGACTACAAAGCTGTCATAGTCAAGAAAATTCAGCACTGGCAAAATGGTAGACATATGGATCAATGAAATAGAATTGAGAGTCTAGAAATAAACTTATACCTCTTTGGCACATAGATTTACAACTTGAGCATATAGAGCAAGTTTGTCTAACCTACAGCCCACTGGCTCCATGTGGTTCAGGATGGCTTTTAATATGGCACAACACCAATTCGTATAATTTCTTCTTTTTTTTTAAATTTATTTTACTTTAAGTTCTGGGGTACATATGCAGATCTTGCAGGATTGCTACATAGCTCCCCACATGTCATGGTGGTTTGCTGCCTCCATCACCCTGTTACCTACATTAGGTATTTCTCCTAATGTTATCCCTCCCCAATCTCCCCACTCCCTGCTATCTCTCCCCTAGCACCCCACCCTTCAACAGACCCCAGTGTGTGATGTTCCCCTCCCTGTGTCCATGTGCTCTCATTGTTCAACATTGACATATGAGTGAGGTGAGAACATGCAGTATTTGGTTTTGTATTCTTCTGTCAATTTGCTGAGAATGATGGTTTCCAGCTTCATCTATGTCCCGGCAAATAACATGAATTCATCCTTTTTTATAGCTGCATAGTATTCCATGGTTATAACTGCCACATTTTCTTTATTCGGTCTGTTATTGATGGACATTTGGGTTGATTCCAAGGCTTTGCTATTGTAAACAGTGCCGCAATGAACATACCCGTGCGTGCGTCTTTATAATAGAATAATTTATAATCCTTTGGGTATATACCCAGTAATGGGACTGCTGGATCAAATGGAATTTCTATTTCTAGATCCCTGAGGAATTGCCACACTGTCTTCCACAATGGTTGAGCTAATTTATACTCCCACAAACAGTGTAAAAGCATTCCTATTTCTGCACATCCTCTCCAGCATCTGTTACCTCCTGATTTTTTAATTATTGCCATTCTAACTGGCGTGAGATGATATTTCAATGTGGTTTTGATTTGCATTTCTCCAATGACCAGTGATGGTGGGCATTTTTTCATGTTTGTTGCCTGCAAAAATGTGTTCTTTTGAGAAGTGTCTGTTCATATTCTTCACCCACTTTTTGATGGGGTTGCATGTTTTTTTTCTTGTAAACTTGTTTTAGTTTTTTGTAGATTCTGGATATTAGCCTGTTGTCAGATGGGTAGCTTGCAACATTTTTTTCCCATTCTGTTCATGGTCAGTTCACCCTAACGATTGTTTCTTTTGCTGTGCAAAAGCTCTTAAGTTTAATTAGACCCCATTTGTCTATTTTGGCTTTCATTGCCATTGCTTTTGGTGTTTTAGTCATGAAGTTCTTGCCTATGCCTATGTCTTGAATGGTATTGCCTAGGTTTTCTTCTAGGGTTTTTATGGTGTTAGGTCTTGTGTTTAAATCTTTAGTCCATCTGGAGTTAATTTTTGTATAAGGTTAAGGAAAGGGTCCAGTTTTAGCTTTCTCCACATGACTAGCCAGTTTTCCCAACACCATTTATTAAACAGGGAGTCCTTTCCTTATTCCTACTTTTTGTCAGTTTGTCAAAGATCAGAAGGTGTAGGAATGTGGCATTACTTCCAAGGCCTCTGTTCTACTCCATTGGTCTATATCTCTGTTTCAGTATCAGTACCATGCTGTTTTGATTACTGTAGCCTTGCAGTATAGTTTGAAGTCAGGTAGCGTGATGCTTCTAGCTTTGTTGTTTTTGCTTAGAATTGTCTTCACTATGTGGGCTCTTTTTTGGTTCCATATGAAGTTTAAAGTTTTTTCCAGTTCTGTGAAGAAGGTCAATGGTAGCTTGGTGGGGATAGCATTGAATATATAAATTACTTTGGGCATTATGGCCATTTTCATGATATTAATTCTTCCTAACCATGAAAATGGAATGTTTTTCCATTTCTTTGTGTCCTGTCTTGTTTCCTTGAGCAGAGTTTTGTAGTTCTCCTTTAAGAGATCCTTCACGTCCTTTGTTAGTTGTATTTCTAGGTATTTTATTCTCTTTGTAATAATTGTGAATGGAAGTTCGCTCATGATTTGGCTCTCTGTTAGTCTGTTATTGGTGTATAGAAATGGTTGTGATTTTTGCACATTTATTTTGTATCCTGAAACTTTGCTGTCATTGCTTACCATCTTAAGATTTTGGGCTGAGGTGATGGGGTCTTTTAAATATGCAAACATGTCTTCTGCAAACAGAGACAATTTGACTTTCTCTTTTCCTAACTGAATATCCTTTGTTTCTTTTTCTTGTATGATTGCTCTAACTAGAACTTACAAAGCTGTGTTGAATAGGAATGGTGAGAGAGGGCACCTTTGTGCAGTACCAGTTTTCAAAGTGAATGAACCAGCCTTGCATCCCTGGGATGAAGCCCACTTGATTGTTATGGATAAGCTTTTTGATATGCTGTTGCATTTGGTTTGCCAATATTTTACTGAAGATGTTTGCATTGATGTTCATCATGGATAGTGGCCTGAAATTTTTTTTTTTATTTATGTCTCCACCAGGTTTTGATATCAGGATAATGCTGGTCTCATAAAATGAGTTAGGAAAGATTCCTTCTTTTTGTATTATTCAGAATAGTTTCATAAGGAATGGTATCAGCTCCTCTTTGCATGTCTGATAGAATTTGGCTGTGAACCCATCAGGACCTGGGGTTTTTTTTTGGTTGGCATGCTATTAATTGCTACGTTTACTTCAGATCTTGTTATTGGTCTATTCAGGAATTCAACTTCTTCCTGGTTTAGTGTTGGGAGTGTGTATGTGTCCAGGAATTTATCTATTTATTCTGGATATATTGCTTTGTGTGCATAGATTTGTTTGTAGTAATCTCTGATGGTAGTTTGTATTTCTATGGACAACAAAATAGATAGACTGCTAGCCAGACTAATAAAAAATAAAAGAGAGAAGAATAGAATAGACACAACAAAAAATGATAAAGGGGATATCACCACTGTATAATTTTTCTTAAAACATTATGAGGTGGTTGTATTTCACATTTTTTTAAGCTCATCAGCTACTGTTAGCATTAGTGTATTTTACATGTGGCCCAAGACAGTTCTTCCAATGTAGTCCACAGAAACCAAAGTATTGAACACCCCGTCTAGACCATTTATTGTGGAAAAAAAATAACCTTGTGAAGAATTGTGCTGGAATAACTGGATATTCACATGCAAGAGTGATATTAAACTCCTACCTTGCATCACACACAAAAATGAACAAAAAACGGAGGTATTAGAAGTACTAAACACTTAGGAAAAATGAAACATAAGGTTAAATCTTCATGACTGTGGGTTTGGCAGTAGATTCTTAAATTTGACACTGATAGCATGAACAACAAAACAAAAATATACACTAAAAGAATTTTATCAATATCTAAAGCTTTTGTGTTTTAAATAATACTGTTAAGAAAGTTAAAAAAGAACCCTTGAATGGGAGAAATAATAACATATCATATATTTGATAAATGTTTCATATCTAGAGTAAATAAGCAGCACTTGCAAGTCAACAACAAAAAGATAACTCAAAATATTGGCAAGGAATTAATAGAAATTTCACTAAAGTTCATATGTAAATGTTCAATATAGGAAAAGATGCTCAAAATTACTAGTCATGAGGGAAATACGAATCAAAACTGCAATGTCACACCATTTCATATCAAATAGAATAGCTACAATCAAAGAAAAACAGACAATAACAAATGCCAGCAAGAATGTGGAGAAAATGAAATAATTCTCATATATTGCTGGTGAGAATGTACCATGGTGCAGCCATGATGGAAAACAGCTTGGCTGTTT
Organism: Saimiri boliviensis; assembly: GCF_048565385.1. Lineage (NCBI taxonomy): Eukaryota > Metazoa > Chordata > Mammalia > Primates > Cebidae > Saimiri > Saimiri boliviensis. Next base: position 94,678,825 of record NC_133456.1, read on the forward strand.
TTTAAAACTTAAGCACAAAGTTACCATATAACAAAAAATTCAAATTTTGCATATGTATATCCAAGAGAACTAAAAAGATATGTTCCATACAAACTTTACAAAAATGTTCAGCAGCATAATTTATAATAGATAAATATGGAAACAAACCAGATGAATGAAAAAACTAACTGTGGTATTGAATGCTATTACAACTGCTGTTGCTACTACTACTATTAATGTTATAATTCATCCTTCTCTCTTCTCCCTACTGCTATTAATACTGAAATCAAATATTACTGAGCCATAAAAAAGAATGAAATACTGATGCATGCTACAACATGAATGAACCTTGAAAACATTATGCCAAGTGACAGAAGACAGAAACAAAAGGCCACATATTATGAGACTTCATTTCTAGGAAATATCCAGAATAAACAAACCTATAGAGATTCTACTGTGAATAGTAGTTGACAGTGGATGGGTGAGTAGATTGGAAATAAATGCTAATGGGCATTTGGGTGGGGTGTGTGTGTGTGTGTGTGTGTTTTATTTTTGGTGGAACGATAACAATGTTCTGGAATTAGGTGGTTGCACAGTCTTGTGAATATACTAACAATTCTTTAATTGTATAATCTAAAATGGAAAATGTAGTCAGATATTAGTTATATCAGTATTAAAAGTAAATTATGTAAAAAGAATAGAAATAGATGCTGTGCTTGGTGATTTTGAACACTATTTCTTCACTCCTAAAGAGATACATAGATAGAAATAAATCTTTCTTCTATTGTGCATTGTTTCAGTCATAAGTTTTGGACCTGCAAGACTAACCTTATAAATCATGGGTGTGTCTGACCTAAGGACCAAAGTCCACCTGCTAAACAGGTAATGAATTTCGTGAATCTAAGCAGTTATTGTCATAGCTGCTGAGTCAACCATTTCTTTATCCACCATGTGTCAGGACTTCTTACACAAAATAGTGAATCTTCTTATAGTTTAATCTCTTTTAGTTGGAGTTTTGGTTCCTTGGAGCCCAAAAGTAGTCTATATGAATTAAAAAGTGCAGGATGGCTTACTATTATTTAATTTTAATGTGCAGAATTTCAATATATATAAAAGCATTCTTTTCAATACTGTATCATTAGATATTGCTAACCAGCAAAATGTGTCAATGTGAGTTGATTTCATATGATGCAATTTTTATTTGGAATAAATCATAGATAACTCATTAAAATGCATTGTTCAATTACCTAAATCATTTGTCAGTTGCAGCACATGTTGTCAGTGTCCCACCCATGTTCTTCAGAACTCATGATCTGGGTGCAATTCCATCAAGTTCCAATAGTCAGTAAATATATCTTTGAGCCTAGGGCATTTTACAAAGCCACAGAAAGTTGTTTATCCATGTTTTACTGCAGGATGGAAGTGCCAGGGTATAAATATTCTCCAAAAGAAGTTTTCAATCAATGGTTCTTGGAAGTGTATGTATAAATATCCAGCTCCCTTGGCCTTATTGTGAAATAATTCTGAGGTCCGTGCTTTACACCATGTTTAAGAGTCTTCCTATAGAACCCAGCTTCAGAGATTCATATGGTTGCTGGCTTGGTATCACACTATATGTTTCTCCTGTTCCCTGTATCACTTACCTATAACTTTACCAATGTCTTTTGCACCTGTCAGAGAAATTATTTGCTCTCAACTTCTTGTCTTAGGAACTGCTTCCAAAGAAACTCAAACTAAAGCATATATGTGCAAAATCATTATCCTAAAGATATATAGACTTACTCACAATGATCACCTGCGTTAACATTTTCATCATATCTTCACTTTTGCATCACAGGGAAGCCCTAGAAAGTTCTGACATTTTACAAGGGCTTAGTGAAACTATTAAGGTTATTAATAGCAAAGCACTGAATCCATGGCTTTCCTCACTTCAACTGTGTCAGCAGTGTGATTACCAACAGCTACTAACTGAATGAAGCTAATTGGCTTTCTCATAGAAAAGCTCTTGCTAATCGTATTTTGAAAAAAAATTGTTATACTTTCTTGTGAAATTACATTTTCAAATTAATATACATTGCTGCTATATTTGTTCATTTGAATAACTGAAATTCATCTGTCCAAGACAAGCTTAAATCAGTATTATATGTTGGTCACACAAATGACAAAACTGAAGGCATGCTTTTCATGCTTACATCATAGTGGAGTGGGTTGATTTGATTCTCTGAAAACACTGCTATTAATTCATGCAATTAACTTGCTGAAAGTATTATATTTTGAAGTTCTATATAATTCCTTCAGACATTCTTTCCCAATTTGTATGATAGAACTGAATAGATAAAATATACTTTTTTAAAAAATCACACTAGAAATATTCTTCCAGAACTTGACACGTTCAGAGAAAAATCAAATTCTGCATTGCTTCAACTGGCTTTTGTAAGAAATTACTGTTGAATAAAATCATATTATTTTCATTAAGAACTAATTCTTTATAATCAACAAAAATAAAATAAATATATGTATACATATTTTGAGAGATGGTACTGGGCAAGATAAAAACTGAAAAACAAAATCATCTTGTCAATTTATTGCTTTATCATTTTCTTAAAATAAGGGCAGCATACCATGTGTATTAATTCCACATAATCACAGCCATCTCATTAATAAATTTATATTCAGATATATCTTTTGTACAGCAATTAGTTATTGCTTATATTTGTTTATTTTCTCAATTATGAAAATAATACTATGTTTCCATTAAACACAGTATTTAATATTACCTTTTATTTATGGCAAATGATATGGATTTTTCATTTGTTCTAATGGCATATAATTTTCTTTTAAAACAAATTTTAGAATGCTAAATGAGTAAATTTAGAAAAAAATGTTAAATATATGATGGTACACAGAAATGGAAAAATGGGTAAAATGTGACAACAGCAGAAGAAACTGCTATAGTAGAGCAATATACTATCTTAACATTAAAAGAATGTATTATTGCTTTGAGGACTGCTATTTGCTACCTAAATGGGTGTCTTCACATTATCATTTGCTACCTGTGTAGGCATCTTCACCTTATCATTCAGGGCTACAATTCCCTCTCCCAAACTATTGCTCATTTCAGCCTAATATTTTATGATACTATAATTGCTAGTCAGGGGGAGCAATCTGGCAAGATGGCCAAATAGGAATATCTCTGATCTGCAGCTCCCAGCAAGACCAATGCAGAAGGCGGGTGATTTCTACTTTTCCAACTGAGGTACACAGCTCATCTCATTGGGACTAACTAGGTAGACAGTTGTTGCAACCCATGGATGGTGAGCAGAAGCAGGGTGGGGGCGTTGCCTCACCCAGGAAGTGCAAGGAGCCAAGGAACTCCCTCCTCTAGCCAAGGGAAGACATGAGGGACTGTGCCATGAGGGACAGTGCTATTTAGCCCAGAAACTGTGCTTTTCCCATGGTTTTTGCAGCCCACAGACCAGGAGATTCCCTCAGGTACCTATATCACCAACGCCATGAGTTTCAAGCACAAAACTGGGCAGCCATTTGTGCAGACACGGAGCTAGCTGCAGAAGTCTTCTTTTTAATATACCCTAGTGGCTCCTGGAACCCCAGTGAGACAGAACCATTCACTCTCCTGGAAAGCGGGCTGAAGCCAGGGAGTCAAGAGGTCTTGCTCAGTGGGTTGCACCCCCGTGGCACCCAGCAAGCCAATATCCACTGGCTTGAAATTCCCACCTCCAGGATAGTCGTCTGAAGTCGACTTGGAGTGCTCCAGCTTGGTGGGGGGAGGGGCTTCCACCATTACTGAGGCTTGAGTAGGATGTTTTCCCCTCACTTTGTAAACAAAGCCACAGGGAAGTTCAAACTGGGTGGAACCCACTGCAGCTCCACAAAGTCACTGCAGCCAGACTGCCTGCCTAGATTCCTGTTCTCTGAGCAGGGCATCTCCGAAAGAAAGGCAGCAGCCCCAGTTAGGGACTTACAGATAAAACTGCCATGTCCCTAGGACAAAGCACCTGGAAGAAGCGGTGGCTGTGGATGCAGCTTCAGTAGACTTAAATATTCCTGCCTTAGGGATAAGAGAGCAGCAGATCTCCCAGCACAGCACTTGAGCTCTACTAAGGGACAGACTGCCTCCTCAAGTGGGACCCTGAACCCCCACCTTCTGACTGGAAGATATCTCCCAGTAGGGGTAGACAGACAACTCATATAGGAAAGCTCTGGCTGCCATCATGCCTGTGACCCTCTGGGATGAAGCTTCCATAGGAAGAAGTGGGCAGCAATCTTTGCTGTTCTGCAGCCACTACTGGTGATACCCAGAGAAACAGGGTCTGGAGTTGACCTCCAGCAAAACCCAGCAGACCTGCAGAAGAGGGGCCTGATTGTTAGAAGAAAAACTAACAAACAAAGCAATAGCATCAACATCAACAAAAAGGATACCCACAGAAAAATCCAAAGTTCATCAGCATCAAAGACTAAGGTAGATAAATCCATGAAAATGAGGGAAAAAACAACACAAAAATGCTGAAAATTCCAAAAATAGAGTGTCTCTTCTCCTCCAAAGAATCACAACTCCTCACCATCAAGGGCACAAAATGGGACGGAGAATGAATTTGATAAATTGACAGAAGAAGGCTTCAGAAGGTGGGTAATAACAAACTCCTCCAAGCTAAAGGAACATGTTTTAACCCTACACAAGGAAGCTAAGAACCTTTACTGCTAACTAGAATAAGAACATAAATGATCTGATGGAGCTGAAAAACACAGCACAAGAACTTCATGTAGCATACACAAGTATCAATAGCCAAATCGATCAAGCAGAAGAAAGGATATCAGAGATTGAAGATCAACAATAAAATAAAGCATGAAGATAGAACTAGGGAAAAAAGAATGAAAAACGACCAAAGCCTTTGAGAAATATGAGACTATGTTAAAAGACCAAAACTACAATTGATTGGTGTACCTGAAAGTGATGGGGAAAATGGAAACAAATTGGAAAACACACTTCAGGGTATTATTCAGGAGAACTTCCCCAACCTTGCAAGACAGGCCAACATTCAAATTCAGGAAATACAGAAAACACCACAAGTTATTCCTCGAAAAGAGCAACCTCAAGACACATAATTGTCAGACTTAGCAAGGTTGAAACAAAGGAAAAAATGTTAAGAGCAGCCAGAAAGAAAGGTCAGGTTATTTATAAAGGGAAGCCCATCAGACTAAAAGCTCACTGCAGAAACCTTACAAGCCAGAAGAGAGTGGGGGCCAAAGTACAACATTCTGAAAGAAACAAATTTTCAACCCAGAATTTCATATCCAGCCAAATGGCTTCATAAGGGAAGAAGAAATAAAATCCTTTAAATACAAGCAAACATTGAAGGATTTTGTCACCACCAAGCCTGCCTTACAAGTGCTTCTGAAGGAAGCACTAAATAAAGAAAGAAAAAATTGGTACCAGCCACTGCAAAAACATACTAAAATATAAAGACTAACAACACCATAAAGAAAATGCATTAAGTAGTGTGAAAAATAACCAGCTAGAATCATGATGACAGGATCAAATTCACACATAACAATATTAACCTTAAATGTAAATGGGCCAAATTTCCCCAATTAAAAGGCATAGACTGGCAAATTGGATAGAGTCGAGTCCCATTGGTGTGCTGTATTCAGGAGGATCATTTAACACAAAGACACATACAGGCTCAAAATAAAGGGATGGAGAAATATTTACCAAGCAAATGAAAAGCAAAAAAAAAAAAAAAAAAAAAAGGCCAGGAGTTGCCATCCTAGTCTCTGATAAAACAGTCTTCAAACCAACAAAAATTTAAAAAGACAAAGAAGGGTATTATGTAATGGCAAAGGAATCAATGCAACAAGAAGAGCTAACCAACCTAAAAGTACATGTATCCAACACAGGAGCACCCAGATTCATAAAGCAAGTTTTTAGACATCTACAAAAAGACTTAGACTCCCATAAAATAATAGTAGGAGATTTTAACACCCCACAGTCAATATTAGACAGATTGAGACAGAAAATTAACAAGGATATTCAGGACTTAAACTTAGCTCTGGACCAAGCAAACCTAATAGACATCTACAGAATTCTCCACCCCAAATCACCGGAATATATATTTTTCTCAAGACATATAGTACTCACTCTAAAATTATTGTTGGGTAGAAATAGCCCATCCCCCATATCCAGGATCCCAGATCCAGCAGGCTGCCTCTGGAGGTTGGTCTGCCCAGCAACAGGACTAGCCAATCGCCTTCCCGCGTCAGCCCGCCAAAACCCGTACACGCCCCGGCATCAGCCCGCCAAAACCTAGCCAATCCCCTTTTGTCACAAGGCTCTTCCCTCTCCTTTGTTTAACCTCCACCAATCACTCCGTGACACCTCGCCTAAACAGGCCGCTGCCCCTATAAAAACCCTCTCCAGCAGCTGCGGGGTGCAGCTCTTCCCTCTCCCGCTCGAGTTGCCCGCAGATCCCAATAAACCTGGACTCGGCTTAACAACTCCTCACTCTTATTTGCTTTGGGAAGGGTCTCTGCGGGTCGCACAATTATTAGCACTTTTTCTGAAATTGACCACATAATTGGTAGTAAAACACTCATCAGCAAATGCAAAATAATGGAAATCATAGCAGTCTCTCAGACCACAGTGCAAACAAATTAGAACTCAGGATTAAACTCACTCAACATTGCCCAACTACATGAAAACTGAACAACTTGCTCCTGAATGACTGCTGAGTAAATAATGAAATACAGGCAGAGATTAAAAAGTTATTTGAAACCAATGGGAACAAAGACACAATGTACCAAAATCTCTGGGACACAGCTAAAACAGTATTTACAAGGAAATTTACAGCACTAAATGCTGAGAGGAAAGATCTAAGAAGGAATCTAAAATTGACACCCAACATCACAATCAAACAAACTAGGGAGGCAAGAGAAAACAAATTCAAAAGCTAGCAGAAGAAAAGAAACAACTAAGATCAGATCAGTGCATCCAGGAGCTGGTTTTTGAAAAACTTAACAAAATACACTGCTAGCCAGACTAATAATGAGGAAAAGAGAGAAGAATCAAAGAGACACAATATAAAAGATAAAGGGGATATCACCACTGATCCCACAGAAATACAAACTATCATTAAAGCATACTGTAAATACCTCTATGAAAATAAACTAGAAAATCTAGAAGAAATTGATAAATTCTTGTCCACATACACCCTCCCAAGACTAAACCAGGAAGAAGTTGAACCCCTGAATAGACCAATAACATGTTCTAAAATTGAGGCAAAAATTAATAGCCTACCAACCAAAACAAGCCCAGGAAGAGATGGATTTACAGCTGAATTCTACCAGAGATACAAAGAGGAGCTGGAACCACTCCTTCTGAAACTATTCCAAACAATACAAAAAGATGAACTGCTCCATAACTAATTTTATGAAGCCAGCATCATCCTGATACCAAAACCTGACAGAGACACAGCAAAAAAAAAAAATTTCAGGCCAATATCCCTGACCAACATCAATGTGAAAATCCTCAATGAAATACTGGCAAACTAAATCCAGTAGCATATCAAAAAGCTTATCCAGTACTATCAATTCAGCTTCATCCCTGGGTTGCAAGGCTAGTTCAACATACACAAATCAATAAATGAATCCAAACATAAACAAAACCAATGACCAAAAAAAAATGATTATCTCAGAAGATGCAGAAAAGGCCTTAGATAAAATTAAACACCTCTTTATGCCAAAAACACTCAATAAACTAGGTATTGATGGAAGATACCTCAAAATAATAAGAACTATTTATGACAAACCCACAGTCAGTATCATACTGAATGGACAAAAGCTGAACGTATTCCCTCTGAAAACCAGCACAAGACAAGGATGTCCTCTCTCACCACTCCTATTCATCATAGCATTGGAAGTTCTGGTCAGGACAATCAAGCAAGAGAAAGAAATAAAGTATATTCAAATAGAGACAGAGAAAGTCAAATTGTCTCTCTTTGCAGATGACATAACTGTATATTTAGAAAAACACATTGTCTCAGCCCCAAAACTCCTTAAGCTGATAAGCAACACCAGCAAAGTCTCAGGATACCAAATCAATGTGCAAAAATTACAAGTATTCCTATACACCAATAATAGAGAGCCAAATCATGAATGAACTCCCATTCATAATAGCTACAGAGAGAATAAAATACCTAGGAATACAACTTACAAGGGATGTGAAGAACCTCCTCAAAGAGAACTATAAACCACTGCTTGAGGAAATAAGAGAGGATACAAACAAATGAAAAAGCATTCCATATTCAGGGATAGAAAGAATCAATATCGTGAAAGTGTCCATATTGCCCAAAGTAATTTATAGATACAATGCTATCCCTATCAAGCTACCATTGACTTTCTTCACAGAATCAGAAAATACTACTTTAAATTTAATACGGAACCCAAAAAGTGCCTGTATAGCCAAGACAATCCTAAGTAAAAGGTACAAAGCTGGAGGCATCATGCTATCTGACTTCAAACTATGATACAAAGCCATAGTAACCAAAACAGCATGGTACTGGCACCAAAAAAAAAGATATATAGACCAATAGAACAGACAGAAGCCTCAGAAGTAACGCCATACATTTATAACCATTGGATCTTTGACAAACCTGACAAAAACAAGCAATGGGGAAGATTTGCTATTTAATAAATGGTGTTCGTAAATCTGGCTAGTCATGTGCAGAAAACTGAAACTGAATCCCTTCCTCATACCTTATACAAAAATTAACTAAAGATGGATTAAAGACTTAAATGTAAGACCTAAAACCATAAAAACCCCAGAAGAAAACATAGGCAATACCGTTCAGGACACAGGCATGGGCAAAACTTCATGACTAAAACACCAAAAGCAACTGCAACAAAAGCCAAAATTGACAAACGTGATCTAATTAAACTAACGAGCCTCTGAACAGCAAAAGAAATTATTGGTTACTATGGCCTTGTATCATAGTGAACCTGAACCAACAGAATTGGAGAAAATTTTTGCATTCTACCCATCCGACCATGGTCTAATATCTGGAATCCACAAGGAACTTAAATAAATTTGCAATAAAAAAACAAACAACCCCATCAAAAAGTGGGCAAAGGATATGAACGGCCACTTTTCAAAATAAGACATTTATATGGCCAACAAACATATGAAAAAAAGCTCATCATCACTGATCATTAGAGAAATGCCAATCAAAACTACAATGAGATATCGTCTCATGCCAGTTAGAATGGTGATCATTAAAAACTCAGGAAACAACAGAAGCTAAAGAGGATGTGGAGAAATAGGAACATTTTTATACTCTTGATGGGAGTGTAAATTGTTCAATCATTTGGAAGATAGTGTGGCTACTCCTCAAGGATCAAGAACCAGAAATAGCATTTGGCATAGCAATCCCTTTACTGGGTATATACCCAAAGGATTATACATTATTCTACTGTAAAGACACATGCACACATATGTTTATTGCAGCACTATTCACAATAGCAAAGACTTGGAATTAACTCAAACGCCCATCAACGATAGGCTGAATAAAGAAAATGTGGCACATATACAACATGGAATACTATGCAGCCATAAGAATGGATGCATTCATGTCCTTTGCAGAGCCATGGATGAAGCTGGAAACCATCATTTTTAGCAAACTAACACAGGAACAGAAAACCAAATACCACAAGTTCTCACTCATAAGTGGGAGTTGAACAATGAAATCATGTAGACACAGGGAGGGGAATATCACACACTGGGGTCTGTTGGGGGATGGGGGGGCAAGGAGAGGGACAGCACTGGAACAAATATCTAACGCATGTTGTACTTGAAACCTAGATGATGGATGAGTTGATGGATGCAGCAAACCATCATGGCACATGTATACCTATGCAGCAAACCTGTACATTCTTCACACATATCACAAAACTTAAAATAAAATAAAAATAAATAATTTTGCTAGTCATAAAACTTTCTTTTTTTCAGTAACTTTTGACACATATAATTATAAAGTATCATGTTTATATTTTTCTGTATGTTGATCCTCCCACTTGCTGATTCTGTTAACTATGCCTCAGAGTGGATCATAGTCTTGGTTGTGATTTTAGCTATAAGCTCATCTTTAATGGGTTCCTCACCCACCACCTCTGCCCTCAATCCCACACCCAACCATGTGAGAAGCTAGAACATTAGTAAAATTCTGCACTTGGAAAAATGGTCTTTGTTGCTAGCATCTTGATAGTTTGTTTCCCCTACCTCCTAAATTCCCTCCTTCTTTGCAGATGGACGGTGGAATTATTAAACTGCTTCTGTTACATTTTATCCAGAATTTCTATATACTGTTAGTGGGTAGTTGGGAGTGGGGAAGAAGTCTTTCTACACCAACTCAGTCTACCTTACTGTTTTTAAGTTTTTCATATTTATATAATATGATAAAACTTTAGGTTTATATTTTTATTAGGAAATCAATATGTTTATAGTTAAATCAAGGTTTTTTTAAAATAACTAGAGTCCATTATAAAATCTCGTGTGTCCTGTTCATATTACATGATTTTTTAATAAATAGAGAAGGCTATTTTCCATGGTATTCTGACTACTTTTAGTTACTTAAAGAATGTAATTTGTTCATGATCAAAATGTTTTTAAAACAACTTAATATTATTAAGAAAATTCAGTCTCATTGAAGGGAACATAATTCTTTTCCTTTAGTTATGTAATGTATTTTCTTGTGAAATGTGATTTAATATGTAATTGAATAGATTTTCATTTCAACATGAAGTACTTTCTGAAAATCACTGACATCTGGAAATGGCAACAATTCCCTGTAAGCTTTGAAAACAATTATGTTAAAGGACTACTTTTGATTGACTTTAAGAAGTTGAAGAGTTCAGTAAATAAAGTAGGTCAAGTGTTAATCATATTTTTATATGTAGCAAATGCTGGTGGCACTTGTACACATTAATATTTCACTGAGTTCAATGTCATCAATCACACTCAATCATTACCTTTTGGTTTCTAATTAATACATATTTGCCCTTCAGAACTTAGCTTAAATAACACTTCTTTCAGGAACTTTCCACAGTCACTTAATTGTATTATGTTACATGCTTACATATTATGTGATTACAGTGTGTATTGCAATTTATTGGGCTTATATGTCTAACATCTGTCTTTTTCACCACTCCGTAAACCCTTGGAGGGAAACAACTGTATTATCTGGTATTCCCTCTGTAACCTAAATTTTCAGATTCTTGAGACAGGAACATATTCAAGAAATAAGTGTTGAATCCAAAAATGGGTGAATAAACAAACATATGTTCAGAACTATTCTTACTTGTAATTCTAACACACATCACGTTATAAAGTCTTGAGAAAAAAACCAATTTGACGTAATGAAATCAGAGTAATTCCTACTCTCAAGTTTTCTCAAATATGCTTCCAGGAACAATTAGTTTGATTGTGAAGACCACAACTGTTCTTGGAGACGCTTCCTGTTTTAGCTTCTATTGCTCCCAAGGATAAAAAATACAAGTCTTCGCTAACTCACACTCATGTTCATCTTTTTTTGGATTATCTCTCTTGCTTGAGTCTCAATTTCCTGATATACAAATTGAGAACAATGGACAGAAATGATGTGCATTGTTGAGGCAAACAACGATGTTATCTGGTTTTCCTCTGTATCTTAAATTTTTAGATTCTTGAGACAGGAATGTATTCAAGAAATAGGTATTGAATGCAAAATGGGTGAATAAACAAACATATGTTTTTTTTTTCTTCAATCTAGGGCACATTTTGCAGTTAATATAATAATGTATAATTCAGATAATTTCATGTTTGAGTTTCATGTTTCTACAGTTACATCTTGTTATTTTCTTTCCAATATTCCAGAAGGAACTTTAGTATATCATCAGGAATTCCTGTCTCCCAAATTAATACTAAAAACCAAACAAACAATAATAGAATACCTATAGGTCTTGATTTTATATTTTTCTCTTTTGGCATTTTCATTTCAAAAAAAGTTGTTTGATTTATCCAGGATTTTCATACCTCTTGTCCATCCAGCCTATCTGAGTACTCCTAAAGAGATTATTTAGGCAATGAAAAAGGAGACTTGAAAAGAAGTTGATTGAATGCTTCCAGTCTCCTAATACTTATTTTGTAAGCTAAGACCACAAATACCAGTTTTGCTAACAAATTTCACTTGTATGTAAGGGATTCTCAGAAAGACACTAAATTGTGTTCATTTTTGTTGAGCTTTTTTCCCATTTAGATGATCCCTGAACCTATTTTTCATTATTTCCATTGTTGCAAGTTTGCAGGAGATAATTTTCCAGTTGATTGATTTAAAGACCAATTTTTACTACAGCTAAAAGTAATATCATATGGCAAACTACAAATTAGAATTTTGATTGAAAATACAACATTTTCCAGGCAGGATTTTACTGGTATATTAATTCATGTTGGATTACAAATAACCACATGTAATAAACAACTCCATTCCCCCCAAGTTTTTAGGACCTTTGGTCAGTCATTTGGCTAAATAAACCTTTAAGGTGCTGTTGCAAACTGCCAATGAATCTATGAAGATAAATTTAAAAATAAAGAACAGAAAAATTTTTGTTTATACACTTCTGGGAACCAATATGTTACATGTACAGTATTCTTTGTAGTTAAAATTAATACCTGGATGCTCTAAAGTTATTTGGTGTTATATAAATCAGCATTTCAATCTTATTAGAAATTCTACCTTCAAGTTTGTGTGTCTATGTATGTGTATGAGTGTGTCGGGTGAGTGTATGTGTGTGGTGTTAATTACATTTGTTTCAGTCTGGTACAAAATATTTCAAGTTTAATTTTAATATTAAAGTTTTTTAAAGGCAGGATTTTGGCTGCTTTTGTAGGAAACGCCATTTGAAATCACAGTCTTAAGGTTCATAGGATTTTTAAAGTAAGTGATTAATTACTTTTGCTGTTGTGGTTTATAATGTGTGACACATTTTAGTGTTACATAGGCTCTAGAGGTGGATCATTTCTCTTTTAGTTAGATTGGAGGCTTTCGCTGTTTACTGTTTTTAATTCAAAAGAAAGAGAGAGAAAGCGAGAAAGAAAGGAAGGAAAGGAAAGAAAAAAGAAAGAGAGAAGGAGGAGGAGAAGAAAGGAAGGAAGGAAAGAAAGAAGGGAGAGAAGGAGGGAGGGAAGAAGGGAAAGGAGGAGGAAGGAAGGGAGGGAGGGAGGGCAGGAGAGAGGAAGAGAGAGATAAAGAAAGAAAAGAACAGAGGAAGGGAGGAAGGCAAGAAGGGAAGAAGGTTAGCAGGAAGGGAGGCATGAAGGAAAGCAGAAAGGAAGGCAGGAGGGAAGGCAGGAAGGCAGGCAGGAAGAAGGCAGGAAGGCAGACAGGCAGGAAGGGAAGAAAAATCAGCCCTGGGTATCATGTATCAAACTTGAGATCATATATAGGTCCAACAATTGGAAGTCTGAATTTTAAACTCTGAAATCTAAAGAAGCAACCCAAAGGTATGAAGAATCTTGTCATTTGAAGTTTAAAGGGATCTTAAATATTATCCAACTGGTTGTCTAATTTCATTCTGGCATTTTTGGATCCCATGACTTAAAATACCTTCTACCAAATAAACTACAATTTATTCATTTTTACCTAACATTGTGATTTACTGTTGTTGTTGTTATTATTATTATTATTATTATTATTTGAGATGGAGGCTCCCTCTGTCACCCAGGCTGGAGTGCAGTGGCACGATATCTCAGCTCACTGCAATCTCTGCCTCCTTGGTTCAAGAGATTCTCCTGCCTCGGCTCCCTGAGTAGCGGGGATTACAGGCACTTACCACCACCCCTGACTAATTTTGTATTTTCAGTAGAGATGGGGTTTCACCATGTTGGGCAGGCTGGTCTCCAACTCCTGACCTCATAATCTACCTGCCTCAGCCTCCCAAAGTCCTGGGATTACAGGTGTGAGCCACCACACCCGGCCACATTCTGAAATTTTTATCAGCATATAATATTGAAACACCAGAGAATTAATTTAATTTCACCTTAAACTTTACTTTTTTGGTTTAGTTTGTGCTTCTCTAAATCCTGGCCAGGTGCAATGGCTCACATCTGTAATCTCAGCACTTTGGGAAGCTGAGGTGGGTGGATCACTTGAGTTCAGGAATTCCAGACTATCCTGGCCAATATGGTGAAATGTGGTCTCTACTGAAAATACAAACAGCCAGGCGTGGTGGCTTTTGCCTTTAGTCCCAACTTCTTGTGAGGCTGAGGTAGAAGAATGGTTTGAACTGGACAGGTGGAGGTTGCAGTGGCAGAGATCACACCACTGCACTCCAGCCTGGTGAAAGAGAGAAACTGTTTCAAAGAAAAAAAAAAAGGTAAATGTATTTGAAATTAAAAAAGGGCCAACTCCCATGCCATAACTACTGTCAAGAATTATATTTCATAAGGGACAAAGGGCAACCTGCAACCTGCATTAGCATGAATTGCCTACCCAAATAATTGCCACTTTAGATAACTGAATGCAGTGGCCTGAAGGTAACAAGAAATATCACAGAGAATCAGAGATTGACTCATTGCTATGATTTGATTTCCTAATAATGTAGACTGTTGTTTCATCCCCAGAATTTTGCCCTGTGCCTGACATATAACAGATGCCCAATGCAAGATTCTTGAATAACTGAATTAATCAAAGAAAATAAAGCGGTAAGTAACTATTATTATGTTGTAAGTGGAAATTTGAGAGTTTTGTGTTCCTGCATTGGGAGCAGAAAAGGAAAATCTTTAAAACTTAGATAAAAAGAACCTTCAAAGTAATTTATTCTGACTTTCCTCATTTTGCAATCCCAAAATACAGTGGTCCTATACTCAAGATCCCAACAACTGGCTAATGAGGAGCATAGTCAGCACCTGAACTCAAAGCTCTGAGTATGAAGAACAAAATTTTGTTTACTTCATTATTTACCTACAGCCAAATAGGAATTGCTGTATTTACAGAACAAAAAAGTGAGATCCTCCCATCTAGTGTCAATGCCTAAAACATCCCTGTTTTATACATTCTGCTTCTGTTCAGTTCAGCTTCAAGCTATGAGGAACATTGTTAGTGATTGTGATAGAAGAGGTTGCAGTTGAATTTCTTGATCATGGTGTTTATAATGCTTCCAGCAATATCATTCAGCAGGTGGCTTAGTTGATATTGATTTTACTAAAGAAAAAATTTCTCCATACAGCATTCTTGAATCATTTGTTGGCAGGCTGGCTGTTAGTTATGATCAGCATCTATTAGATTGAAGTCTGGTCAAATGGCAAAATAGTTGAGTCCTATCAATCAAGGAATAGATGTGGGATATTTTTTAATGAGACAAAACCCTTCTAGGTAGAGCCACGTAGGAAATTGGTTCTCTAAGGACTATACTAAATTTTCTGGTCATGGGGAGGTGTTTTTGGTATTTGAAACCAAGAACATAAAATGTTAGATTATTCTGCCAACAGCCACTGGGACCACATGCGCCATTTTAGCCATAAGACAAAAGGCTGATAGAGAGTTACCCCTGGGAAGCAATTAACAGGGAAGTTCCTATCCAAACAGGTTGAATTATCAAAAAATGGACACTTTTATTTGCCCATTTTTCCATGGTTCATTTATCCAGGCACCAGAGACATCTTCTAGATCATGTGTTTGTCACAGAGATGTTTCTCAAAAACTACAATACTTTTTTTTCTCTAGTCACTGCAGTAAAAAAAAAAAAAAAAAAGAAAGAAAGAAAGAAAAGAAAACCTACTTTATTTCCTGATCACGCTATAACAGCATGATTCTGGATAAGTTACATATTACCTCATTGGTAACAGAAAGCTGAAATATATGATAGTATGAACCATAACATTAACTTTTATCTGCCAGTTTCAGCAAGAAGTCTTTAGCCTAGATGACCTCACTGAATTGTTACAAAACCTTATATATGGTTATCTTTGTTTTACAGATATGGGCACTGAGACTCAGAATTGGTGACTTGGCTGAATTATAGCAGAGACAGGCTCTGATTGCTGGTGAATGTGGTTTCAAAACCCACTGTATTATATTCCACTGACATCCTGCTTACTAAGGTTGCTTGTGTTTTAGTAAGTCTTTAGATGTATATCGTAGTTTGGTATCCTTGGATAACTATGACTAGTAAGCTAACTGACTCAGTGATTCTAATTTACAAATGGAAAATTGAATTCCAGCGCAAGTAAAATTTGCAAGGTTAAAAATCTAACACAAATGTGATGTCTATACATAGTGCTCAAGCTTACATTTTTTTTTTCTGAATTGTGTAAAGGTATGTATGTATGTTTGAAGAATATGAAGCCTTCTGTATGCTACCATTTTTTTCAAACAAATTATTTCTGATTTCTTTTTTTTTTTTTTTAGACGGAGTTTCGCTCTTGTTGCCCAGGCTGGAGTGCAATGGCGCGATCTCGGCTCACCACAATCTCCGCCTCCTGGGCTCAGGCAATTCTCCTGCCTCAGCCTCCTGAGTAGCTGGGATTACAGGCACCCGCCACCATGCCCAGCTAATTTTTAGTATTTTTAGTAGAGACGGGGTTTCACCATGTTGACCAGGATGGTCTCGATCTCTTGACCTCGTGATCCAACCGCCTCGGCCTCCCAAAGTGCTGGGATTACAGGCTTGAGCCACCGCGCCCGGCCTTATTTCTGATTTCTAATTGGAATATGATCTTGCTATGGTAAGCTTCATCAAGTTTTCCCTATGATCTTCATCTCATATTGTCCTCCAATAAAGATTACACTAGAAAAATATGGCTTACAATAGCTGGCATTAGTTAACATCAATGGTTCAATTTTGTTGTTTAATCAGAATCAATTTTGCCTTTATTTAAAGTTAAAAGAAAATTATATTTAAGTAGCATAAGCAGTGAATAAAGCTTCTAAATCCATATTTTAATTATTAATATCCTAATGGTCTTTTCAATTGACTTGAAGTTGTACAACTATCTGTAATATATTTATGCATAATTAAAATGCTCAATTTTTACTTTATTTTGTAATTAGATGGTCTTTTTGATTGCACAAATGTAGGCATTCAGACACATGCACACACACGTTACTATGGAATCTAAATTAAACAGATCTGTAGCTTCAACTGAGTAATTTTAAGTTATACATATGTGCTATTAACCTGAACTGTAGTGGGTCAGATATATAAAGCATTTTTGAGATGAAGCAGATTCTCAATCATAGGGAGAGTCTTAGAACTAATAAGATTTATACTGGTATACCAATCGGATATATGTTCCTTTTATATGACCCAAAGAGAAATACTGAATTCACTTATTATGTTATGATATGACTAAAGTTCTGATTGATTTGCCTGAAAGATATAACAATAAAGTATTTTCAGAATCATGCAAAATGTGGGCATATCCAGAACCTATGTCTCTGAGGATTCTAAGCAATATTTCTGACTTTGTTTAGACATATGAGTAAGAACAATGTGGATTCCATCCGTGATATCGTAAGTGTCTCTTTAAGTGCACCTATGAACATGCAAAGAGGGTGACAGTTTTGCCACCATATTGTGGTTATAATAATATTCAGGTCATAACAAGTTGAAAGAAAAATACTGAATTGAAAAGAACTTTAAAAATGAATGAAATATGCTAGTACTTTCAAGGAGGTTCCTAGAAGGCTCTCTTTCTAATAATAACCACAGAAATAAAGGAAAGGGAAAAAAAGTCTTAAAGAATACTGCTTTAATCTGAATGGAAAGACTGCAAAGCATGTAATTATAAGTGTGTAAAAAGTAAGGAAGTGAAAAGCCAAAATAATGAGAGATTCTTGTAATATCTAGTGTCACAAAGTTGCAGTTCTATCACAAGTTTTGCTCTCAAGAGGTATCTTGGAAAGGGGAAAAAAAGGCCTCAGGAAATAATAACTAGAACTTGGCAAAGAAAGCTTCTTTATGAGAAGTGCCTGCAGGGCAGAAATAATTGGAAGCAGAGGCTTCCGTGGCCCTAACACATGCACCTTGGTTCTACCTAGGAGAGTACTACCTAGAAGACCTAAGCAGAGTATAATAAAAAATCATCTGGAGTTGATCTTGATATTGTATTCGGACAAACAGAAGGAAAAGTGAAGAGAGGCATAAACTTAAGTGTACATTCAAACATGTCCACCTACAGCTACGAGGTCATTATTGGGTAGTTTAGATCAAACATGATTTAGTCTAAAGTATCCAGTGGGTATTTCCTCAGATGACCAGGACAATTGTTTCTGTATCTCCATCCTTTGTTTAAGTGTTTAGTGGGTCTGATAAACGTTAGTGTTTTATAGAAGGAAGCTTTCCTCTTGGTAGCACTACAAACAGTGCTTGCTCTTTAAGAGTTTATTTCATCTCTGGGTAAGTTCAACACACATGAGAAAATATACTGGGGAAGACAGTAAGATCTCAACGGCCATCCTTTCAGCTCCTGTGCTGGTTTAGCTGTCAGGAAAGCACCAAAAATTTGACTCAGGAAAAAGAGAAGTCTATGTTCTTTGGAAATTTACAAAGAAAAAAAATACAGTTTCAGAATTTTAATATTTGATTATGTAATGAAGCTGTTTAAAACTATTTCTCTATCTTTCTCTCAATCATCTCTCTGTCTGTCTGTCTATCTATCTGTCTATCATCTATCTACCTATTCTACCTAGCTGGCTAGTTACCTAGCTATGGCAAGAATAATGGAAAGAGATAGAAAGAGTGAGATAGAATTAGAGAGAAAAAGAGAGAGAGACAGAGAGACAGAGAGAGAGAGAAAGAGAGAGAGAGAGATCCAAATAGACCTGTTTTATGAACGTTTTGACAGGAAGAGTATTACATTTTTTAAAATGTTTGGTTGATGAGAGATACTGAAGAAGGAAACTGAGGTTCATCAAGGGTCACAATAACATTACACCACAGAAATTTAAAAATGTTTCAAAAAGTTATATTTCACTCCATTGACCTTAGAACTTTGCTGTTCTAAAATAATTATTTAGCAGAGTAACACCTGAAAAATTTTACAGCTAGAGTGGATCAGAGGTTACCAGCTGGGGTGGTTTTACCGGGATAGAATGGATAAATTTTACTGTTTTCCCAAATCCTAATCACTATACAGTAACATGTTAGATTTGGTCAAAAGATGAACTTTCATGAGACTTGGAAGGAGTGAGTGAAGTAGTACACCCATTACATTGTGTAGGTTGCCACAGTCAGATGGAGTCCTTGAGCAACTACAAAGGTGCCTGGCAGGTACCAGGTTTACTCACTCTCATCCACTATGTATCATCAGTTTTTCCACTGCTGGATTTTGGTCATAGTAGCCCTAGGTCTGTCACTAGATGTTTGGTTGCACAACCACATAGAGACCAAAGTTTCACTCTATGCCTCAGTTTCTTCAATTACATAATAAAGAGATTGATCTAGAGAAGTTCTTAGGTCCTTTTCCAGCTTTAAAAATTGATCTGTTACACCAGTAACAGACTTAAAGAGAGCCAAATCAAGAACGAACTGCCATTTACAATTGCTACAAAGAGAATAAAGTACCTAGGAATACAACTAGCAAGGAACGTAAAGGACCTCTTCAAGGAGAACTACAAGCCATTGCTCAACGAAATAAGAGAGGATACAAACAGATGGAGAAACATTCCATGTTCATGGTTAGGAAGAATCAACATCGTGAAAATGGCCATACTGCCCAAAGTAATTTACAGATTCAATGCTATTCCCATCAAGCTACCAATGACCTTCTTCACAGAGCTGGAAAAAAACACCTTAAACTTCATATGGAACCAAAAGAGAGCCCGCATAGCCAAGTCAATTCTAAGCAAAAAGAACAAAGCGGGAGGCATCACACTACCGGACTTCAAACTATACTACAAGGCTACAGTAATCAAAACAGCATGGTACTGGTACCAAAACAGAGATATAGACCAATGGAACAGAACAGAGGCCTCAGAAGAAATACAACATACCCACAACCATCTGATCTTCGACAAACCTGACAAAAACAAGCAATGGGGAAAGGACTCCCTGTTTAATAAATGGTGTTGGGAAAACTGGCTAGCCATGTGCAGAAAGCAGAAACAGGACCCCTTCCTGACACCTTACACCAAAATTAACTCCAGATGGATTAAAGACTTAAACATCAGACCTAATACCATAAAAACCTTAGAAGAAAATCTAGGCAAAACCATTCAGGACATAGGTGTAGGCAAGGACTTCATGACCAAAACGCCAAAAGCAATGGCAACAAAAGCCAAAATAGACAAATGGGACCTAATCAAACTCCACAGCTTCTGCACAGCGAAAGAAACAGTCAGTAGAGTGAATCGGCAACCAACAGAATGGGAAAAAATTTTTGCAGTCTACCCATCTGACAAGGGGCTGATATCCAGAATTTACAAAGAACTGAAGCAGATCTACAAGAAAAAAACAAACAAGCCCATTCAAAAATGGGCAAAGGATATGAACAGATACTTTACAAAAGAAGACATACAGGAGGCCAACAAACATATGAAAAAATGCTCATCATCACTGGTCATCAGAGAAATGCAAATCAAAACCACATTGAGATACCATCTCACACCAGTTAGAATGGCGATCATTAAAAAATCGGGAAACAACAGATGCTGGAGAGGATGTGGAGAAATAGGAACACTTTTACACTGTTGGTGGGAATGTAAATTAATTCAACCATTGTGGAAGACAGTGTGGCGATTCCTCAAGGACTTAAAAATAGAAATCCCATTTGACCCAGCAATCCCATTACTGGGTATATATCCAAAGGATTATAAATCATTCTACTACAAGGACACGTGCACACGAATGTTCATTGCAGCACTGTTTACAATAGCAAAGACCTGGAACCAACCCAAATGCCCAACGATGATAGACTGGATAGGGAAAATGTGGTACATATACACCATGGAATATTATGCAGCCATCAAAAACGATGAGTTCACGTCCTTTATAGGGACATGGATGAACCTGGAAACCATCATTCTCAGCAAACTGACACAAGAGCAGAAAATCAAACACCGTATATTCTCGCTCATAGGCGGGTGTTGAACAATGAGAACACATGGACACAGGGAGGGGAGCACTACACACTGGGGTCTGTTGGGGGGAAATGGGGGAGGGGTGGGGGGTGGGGAGGTGGGAAGAGATAGCATGGGGAGAAATGACAGATACAGGTGAGGGGACGGAAGGCAGCAAAGCACACTGCCATGTGTGTACCTATGCAACAATCTTGCATGTTCATCACATGTACCCCAAAACCTAAAATGCAATAAAAAAAAAAGAAAAAAAAAAAAAAATTGATCTGTGTCTTTGCTAGCCTTTTCTTCGCAGCTTTCTTGTGAGGAAAGTGAATAGAGTAAATGATTTCATTACTTCCTCTGGTATGCATACATGCTTGCTCCAACAAAGCCTGCTGCCTCCTGAAAACAATTTAGGGCTCCATGTTTTATTTTTGCTTTAATAAAAGCAAACAAACAAAAACATTAAAAACTCTTCTGCAAGGAACTTACTTTACTGTCCTGGACATAAAAATATATGAACAGGACAAAAGTAAATATGGGTGACTTATACCATACAGAAATTAAATACATTATGAGCTAGAAAAACATTGATCTATCACTTTTCTATATTTTTATTTATTGTTGAACAAATGTAAATTATTCCACAGTCAAATGAATGTGTTAGAGTTGAAATTGCTAAAGGTAGCTATGAAAAAATGAAGATATTGGACAATTTTATTGTTTGGAGACAAGGGAGAGATAAGAGGAAAAAGGAGATTTTAGGGTATTCTTAATGAGAAAGAACACATTTCAGTGGAAACTTTATCAGTAGAGCAGGAAAGTCAGTAACAATGAAATAACTATAATGTTAAATAAAACAATAAATGAATTAATAAAAACTTTTCTTCCAAAGAGACTGTGGATATTTTCCTTTGTAATGATTGAGTAATATCCAATGTACATCCATTATGGTCCTAAGCTTATGAGACCTGCAGTCAATTAAAGTAATCAGGTGACTGATGCTCTATTCATCTCAGAGCTTGGTACCAGTCTTTTATCTTCTTTGATTACTGATATTTAGCTTATCAGTTATCTCAAATAAGTTAGGAAAAACTGATGTGTCTAATCATTTGTTTATTCATTTTGTGACCATGGAAGCACTTGCCATACACTGGAAATGTGCAAGGGACTCATTTAATACATTTTCTTATTTACTTGTCATAGGAACTAAGGTATGTAATGCGATTATCTGCTTTCCTCATATGAAGACATCCAGGCTAATAAAGCCCAAGGATTGACCAATGAGATCTCAATAGAAAATACAGAAAAAGGATTTAAAGACCAGTGTGTCTGCAAAACCCACACTTAACATTTACAATGTTCTGGTTTTTAGTGTAATCACATGCAGCATCCAACTTTAACAGTATATAAGTCTCCTGCTCATAAATGTAGAAAATGACTCCAGTGAAGTTAAGTGTCTTGTCCCTGGGTAACATAATCAGAGGCTACAATGCATTCAAAAGAATGGAGATGCAAAATGGAGGTACAGAATGAGTTCAAGGTAGAGGGCAGGGACATATTAATTGCAGTATTCAGTCAAGGTTTTTTTAACATTATTTTTTCAAGTGACTAGTCTTTTGCTGTTTTGTGTAAACCGATCTAAAAAATGTTGTTGCTAAATATAGAACTGTGTTAAGAGAAGAATATTCCATCTAAAGTCAGAAAGATAAACCAGATGACCTTTTTTATTCTTTCAAAGCAGCTGAATGATCTTTATATTTTTCCAAGGTTACAGAATAATTCTAAGTAAAAGTTCATGACCATTTTTTTTATTTTTGTATTGATACACTCAATTTTTAAAATTATTTTCTTATGTATTTGGATATTAGAAGAAAAAGGAAACAAATAATTACACTAACAATTACTTTTTAAAACAATTTGTAATAAACTGCTCTGTATGCTATATCCCTATCACATTTTTATTGTGTTTGTCTGATATGTAAAACCCTTCATGTGACTCTACGTTGGAAAACTTTAGGCTTAGTAACTAAATACAGAAATTTTGCAAGTAGAAGTTAAACTATATTAAAATTATATTTTAGAATTAATCAGTTCACTTAATAAGTATAATTTCTTCATCTCACTTTTTCAACAATTAACACTTCATATAAAGTAAGGACTTCTACATAAAATTGATATCATGAAATTTCAATTATTTACACTATTAGTACTCTACTGCTTCATCTCTGCATGAGCCAAAACATTCACCTTTTTTATTGTTGCATTTATAACATTTATTTAACTCTTAGGTTCAGCTCAACTGTGACCTCTTTTGAAAAATTTTCTCTGATATTTCTATAATATTCATGCTCTGGTAGAATGATTACAAATATGTCCCATTTGTATTCAGGCCATTTGTAATGTGACTGTATAGCTCTTCCCATCAGGATGAGACTATGTTTTTTCTACCTATTGAATCTAGATTGGTTGCATGAATTGCTTTGTCGAAAAGAGTGTAGTGGATATGAAATGTGCCAGTTCCAAGGGCCTGCACATTGCTTTTCACTCTCAATACTTGCCATAACCATAAAAATGAGCTCAGTATATTCTGCTGGACAATGAAAGACACAAGGCCTATTATGTGTTGTTGTGCCAGGTGACTGTCAGCCAAGTGCCAGACCTGGGTGAGGTCCATAACAGGGCACCCAGTGCCCTGCTCACCTGCCAGCTGAGCACAGATGCACAAGGAAGCCTAGCCAAGATGGGCCAAGCCTGGCCCAGGTCAGCAGAACCACTCAGCTGATACACAGATGTCAGAGCAATCATAAACGGTTATTCGATTAAACCACTAAGTTTTGTGGATGGTGCCTTATGCCTTAATAGATGATAGATCTTTCTTTGTGGATGCCAATACTTATTGTTCTTGCCTCACAGTAAACACTGCTTACTTTTACTGGCTAATCATTTCAATCATGCATATTGTGACTCAAGTAAATTCAACACCATGGAAGAGATAGTGTGAAGATTTTAATACACACACACATATTTAATCATTATATATCAAATATATATATGTTACCAGCAGTCTTGCCTTTGCCAATATATTGAACAAGATGGAAACATTTGATATATGATTATAATCATTATATGATTATAATGGTATATATTTTATATATATTAAATATATGTATATTTCTAATACACAAGATTACCGATAATAGTGGTTGTTTTTACAGAGTAAAACAAAACAAAACATTGGAATAAACTGCAAATCCTCCTTCTTTTATGTTAGTGACCTTGGGCCAGCATCTTAATCCCTCTCTCTGACCTCTTTAAATTTTAAGTGCAGAGCATTTACCACTGTACTCTGCTATTGAACAGATCAACATCTGAATGCTGTCCTCCTACTTTGATAACAAAGCCAGAGAACATTCACTTTTTTCTCCATTTTCTGCCACAGGCCCAGACTTGAAAGCCTCATTCACTCCAATCTCTCCTGGACCTCCCTATCGCTTCATACCACATTAGCATTTCAAATTGTCTTCCCAGCAGTCTTGCCCTTGCCAAAATGTTGAACAAGACAGAAATTTTTAATGAACTGATTTTCGGGGTCAGGAATGTAAATACTATTAATACATTACTTGCAGACCTGATCAAAGTGATATACTTCATGTAGCCTCCTCTCATGTTAAACATATGCCTGAAAATTTAACTCACTGATCCTATCCAAAGGCTAAAACCCACAGCAAAGTTTAACTGAAAGAAACATACTATTCTGATGATGCTTGAAATATGAATATCTTCATATTAAAATTACTGATATAAAGCAAGCTGAAAAAAATTATTAATAACTAGCTGATCAGCAGCAATTATATGCAGTTTGGAGATAAATTTGCAGGTGTCACAAAGCTCATCATGCTTTTGCTTGACTATATTTAATTATAACTATTTGCAGATTGCAAATAATCATATACATATAGATGGGCCTAAATAGCAGATTGCAGATATAAATGATATACTTCATAAACAGTGAGCTATCAGTAGAAATACATTCTATATCTCTTAGCAAGAGAAGTACTTTCATGCCCTAATATTAGCTAAACAAATTTTTTTAAGTGAATGTTTGACTCTCATAATTCTGGAGCACTTGTTATTTAGAATATTGAAGTTGGTTTAAAACCAATGTGAATAGCCAGGGTTGGCAAAATTTCCATGAAGAGAGTACATGTTTGTGGCCATTTGGAATGCGTAAGGATCTACCATTCTGTTGTATCTCTTGTGTTTACTCTCCAGGAAATTTGGGACTGTGGAGATACAAATGAGCTTATGAAAGTCTTGGAAAGCTATGAATGATATATATACCCCATCTTATTATTAGACTTGCTTGATATCATCAGACTCAACTTGCAGAGCCCTGATATTTATCAAAATTTTACTTATTTTCTCACACCAAACAGGTTGTTTCTCAAAGCTGTCTTGATCAGAGGAGCACTGGCACCGTATAATATAATTTTCATTTATATTATCTAGGGCTTAGGCAACAGAAGTAACTAACCAACTAGTTAGGGTTTGTGATTCTAATTAAATTCAATCACTCCACGCAGGCAGGGTCTAAGTCTTCATGTTACAACGTCTCTAATATACCTTTGAGGTTGCTTTTGGGAAAGGGAAAAATCAATTCATTTAAATCCTACTGGATGTCACTCTTGGACCCAAGAAAAACCTGAGTGAACTTATTACTCTAGACACAGGACAATATATGCTGTTAAGTGACACAGTTTTATGCAAAATACCATCTTTTATTTATTCTGGTATGCATTTTTTTTACAATTTAACATCTTAATCTAGAGAGAGTTAACAATCAGAACATCTTAAAATTACGGTTAGCCAGAAAGCATCCATGAAGTAGTTGCTTGCACACATATAACTTTTCTCATTATTTGGTGGCATCACTGAATACCTGTGGCCCTTTGACATTTAAAATATTAAATCACCTAAGAATCACTTAATATGGGTTTTAGATATTTCCTGAAAAACTTCTATTGTTATCATATGGTAAAATAAGGAAAGCAGTAAAATTTGCAGAATGGATGAGGTGTCAGAGCTTAGAAGAAAACCCTGAAGCTAACAGTGAAAGAATCTTTTAGAAATGCTGCACCAATAATGTCTTGGATGGCACAAAAGAAACTATGGTAAAGGAAAACAATGACACCAACAGCTCTGTGTTATAAAGGGATTCAAAATAATTGGAATGTAATTTTAAGATGTTTTAGAAGTACTTTAACCATTTCAAAAGTATTTATCTTGTGGATGGGTGCAGTGGCTCACGCCTGTAATCCCAGCACTTTGGGAGGCGGAGGTGGGAGAGGTGAGTTGGGTCTCCAACTCCTGACCAACTCCACCTAAGGTCAGGAGTTGGAAAGCAGCCTGAACAACATGGAGAAACACCATCTCTACTAAAAATACCAAATTAGCTGGGTGTGGTGGCACATGCCTGTAATCCCAGCTACTCCAGAAGCTGAGGCAGGAGAATCACTTGAACTTGGGAGGTGGAGGCTGCAGTGAGCTGAGATCACGCCATTGCACTCCAGCCTGGGCAACAAGAGTGAAACTCCTATCTCAAACAAACAAACAAAAATATTTTTCTTTTTACATACCACACAGAAATTATTTATAAGAATCTAAAAAAACCCTGAATGTAATTAGTATAAATACATTTTTTAGTAATAGGATGATTTTATAAATAATGAGTATTATGTCACTGTCAGATTTTTTTTTTTTTTAGTTTTACATGAAAAAAGATGTATCTATCAATGGCCATATTTGATTAAATATAGTACTCTTGATTTGGGAAATTATATTCATTTTATGCTCTGAATATTAATTTCATTTCCTGGTTATTAAGTGGTCACTGAAGACCCCAGCATTTGAGATTTATTTTTAAAAATGAATTCTAAAAAATATAACATGTCTTTAAGATCCATAAAAGAACTTTTATCTCACTCTGCAATTCTCATAGGCACCATTTTATATACTTGCAGTCTTTATAAAGAATATTGATTTGCTCTGAAATACTTTCTTTTTTGAGAATCTTAGAGATGCTGGAAAGAGAGTTTTATTTTTGAATCCAAGTCTTGGATCCTCTCTGCTTAACAGGGCTTCCTGTTTATCTCTCTCGTCTAGCATTTTATTATAAGCAGCAAAAAGAAGCCAGGAAGCATTTCTACACTCTACCCAGAAATCTCCTGAAATAAATTATCCATTTCACTAAGTACATTTCCTACTTACTACTTTATTGTGAGTGTAGTGTTGCTAAACTTTTTGCCAGTATGTAACAAGGATTCCCTTTCTTTGAGTGTCAAATTTTCCTCTTTAATTTTTTTTTATAATATCTCCCTGACAGTCTCCATGAGGCTTCCACTCTCAGCCTATTCAAAGCCCCTTCAACTTCCATCTGTCTCCCATTCATTGTTACTACGGCTTTTTAAAGTCTTTGTTACATAAGACCCCATTCTTGGTACCAAAATTAGTTTCAGGTATTGTGATTACATTACAAAAATTCTCAAAACTAAGTTGTTGATATTGTCTATCATAGTTTATGTGTGTTGGAAATGTAGATAGGGTATGTGAGATAATTAATCTTTACTCCAGAGGTTTGGAATCTGGTTTGGAAGAGTAAAAAGGGTGAGCACTGAAATCCTTTGAAGTCTTGTTTTCTTACCTGTCTGGGATTGATGCTGCCTATTGACGGGGAACTTCAGTTTCTTTTCCTGTTATTTTCTGTATGCTCTCCACATGTGGCCTGGGTTGGAAGCTACTCACAGCGTGCTTGAGTTCTAAAGGCAAAATTCAAGAAAGCAAGAAAGCTTGAGAACATAGCATTTGTCCCTTCTGCCATGTGAGGATGCTGGGATAAGTCACTACCTATGGAGTAGAGAGTGAGCTCTTACCAGATATTGACTCTCCTGGTGCTTAGTTCTTGGTCTCCAGTCTCCAGAACTGGGAGAAATAAATTTCTGTTACTTATAAATTACTTGGTCTAAGGTATTTTGTTACAGCAGCATGGACAGACTAAGAAAATGAGGTTGATCGTTACCCAAAAGAAGTAGAATCCATAAATCCACAGGATCAATAGGCCTAACAAATACGAAGCAGTATGAATGGAAGTTAGCACCTAGTCATACTGTAGCAAAATGCCAGTAAAACAAATACAAATATAAAATAATAAATGCATTAAGAAAAAAAAAAGAGAAAAATAACAGGATGCCTTCAAAGGAGCCTCAATTAGAATGGCAATTAACTTCTTGAAAATAATAATAAAAAACAGAAAACAGGCCCGACACCCTGGCTCATGCCTGTAATCCCATCACTTTGGGAGGCCAACGTGGGTGGATCACTTGAGGTCAGGAGTTAGAGACCAGCCTGGCCAACATGGTGAGACCCCCTCTTTACTAAAAATATAAAAAAATAGCTGGATGTAGTGGCATGTGTCTATAATCCCAGCTACTCAGGAGGCTGAGAAGGGAGAATTGCTTGAACACTGGAGGCACAGGTTGCAGTGAGACGAGATTCTGCTACTGCACTCCAGGCTGGGTGACAAAAAACAAAACAAAAACAACAACAAAAACCAGAAAACACTGGAATAGTATTATCAATGCCCTGAAAAAAAAATAAAGATAATTATATAATATTCAATGAAAATATCATTTACAAGGGCAGTAATCCCATTTATGAGAGGAGAGCCCTCATGACTTAATCACTTTCCAAAGGACCCCAAATCTTAATAATACCACATTGGGTCTTAGGTTCTAACATGAATTTTGGAGGGACACATTCAGATCACAACATTCACTGAATATTTCTTTGCTTAATTCTTATTCTTTCCATTCACGACTCTTCTATTTGACCTTCTCATTATATCTTTTTGTTTTCCACTCAATTTTCTATATTGTGTCCCTTTGACTATCTTAATTCTGGATAGTTGTTTCTAACATATCTCTCAGCATGTTACTCCTTTTAACTAAATTCTGTTTCGGTAAATCAGTTTTCTCACTATAACACCGTTAAATTGTTAACTTTGATTATTTTAACTATTATAGGATTTTACTTGTTTTTGTTAGACCTCTTATATTACATTTCATTTATTTAACCCTGATTATTGAACACATTTTAGTTGATTATGTAATTCTAAGTTGAGAGTTCATTACAAATTTGCGAATTTGTCTGTTGTTTTTTTTTAAATCTCTAGTATCTGTAGTACCTGTGCGTCTGTTTCTCCTGTCTATTGTTTATGTTGCAATTTATTTAACTGCTTGGACATATTTTATTTTGCATAGGAAATATTGAAATAGTGTTTATAGAAATAATTTGAAAGTTTGGACAATGTTATCTTTTTCCAGAAAGGATATTTATTTGCCCCTGTCAGGCATCAGGGCACTATCAATCCTGGGTCTTAGGAACAATTTGTATAAAGCACCTTGTATATTTCAAGTATTCTTTCGGTCTCTGAGATTTAGTAGTAAGCTAAGTTAAGTAGACAGAATGCCTGCCCTCATAGAACTTATATTCTTCTTTGATTTTATCTGAATTTAAATGCAGGCAAACCTTGTTCTACTTTTGCCATTTATATCAATTCAACATTCTTTTGACCGAAAAGTCTTCATTTCCCTTTAAATGACCACTTCTATTCACTAAAACATTTTCTAATAAGACTATTAATTATGAGAAGCTTTTGTAGTCCTTCTACAACAAAAGTATTTTGATGATATGGGCAATGCAAATTAATACAAATAAAAATATTAGTTGTTTCAAAAGAGACTTATTTCCTTCGAAAAATATTATAACTAATTATTTTTAAAATAACCGATAGCTTGAATTTATCTTCCTAGATTTTTTTTTTCTTTTTGAGACAGGTTCTTACTCTATTGTCCAGATAAGTGCAGTGATGTGATCATAGCTCACTGCAGCCTCAACTCTGGGGCTCAAGCAATCCTCCCATCTCATCCTCCTGAGTAGCTGGAATAATAGGCCAGTGCCATTATGCCTAGTCATGGTCTTTTTGGTAACTATAGATCTCACTATGTTTCCCAGGCTGGTCTTGAACTCCTGGTCTCAAGCAATCCTCCCACCTTGCCCTCCCAAAGTACTGAGATTATAGGTGTGAGCCACCATGCCTTGCATATCTTCTTACACTTAGTATTACGTTATACAATGTATATATTGGTAGACAGACTATATCGTTCTTTGTTAGAAATGTAAAATTGTTTAATTTCAATAACCCCTCATAAAGAAAAATCTTCAAATGATTTAAGTAGATTTAAATATTTACTCTATCTTTTTGTTATGTTTACAAAAATACAGAATTTGGTAATTCTTCAATTAGCTTCTTCATGGAAGAAATAAGTTCAAAATAAAGTAATTAACATTCAAATTCCTAGCTACTAAATAAAACTGAAAAATATCTATCATAATTGCAAGTTATTTAAAACTTTGGTTTATTATTTGAGACATTATTATCTAGAAATATTATTTTTTATTAAAAATGTTGAAGGGATGCTGTTTGTGCCTCTATTCAAGTCAATCATTAAAGTTACGTTTGTAAACTTACAACACAATAAACATGCTTTTATCTTTCAGTAGAGCTTAACTTTTTGCAAAGCCTTTTATATTAATCTTCTTTGATATTTAACTCTCAAACAGGCAATATGGATGAAGAGACTGATGATCAGAGAAGTTGCTTTCCAAAGTTTTTGTGGCACAGGGTTTGATTTCAAATTACCAAACTTCTGACTTCTAGTCTTGTTTTTATCTTACATTTTACTAAACATATTCTGCAGACTATTAACTTCAGGCATGCAATATCAAACACATTTTAAAGCTCTATGGAAAATTGGAAAAATGCCAATTATTGCAGATTCTTATTATATATTAGGATATTCAAAACTCTGAGGAGGCAACTGTTAACTGTTTAACTTTGTTTAGTACAGACTTTCTCAAGTTTACTTTTGCATAAAATCCTTTCCTTTGAAACACATGTCACATTCTGTATAAAAGTGTTCTGTGCTATATACTGTCCCCAAAGCAATACTGTATAATACTCTACTATTGGTCTTATCTTTCTTTTATCCCATTGTTTGTTTATATAGACCAAAATCACTATATGTGACTCAAAAAGCTGTGCTATGTAGGTCTACCCTCAAAACATTTTCAGTTCTCCTAGATTACTTCACTGACATGAAACATTTTACAAATTACATTATGTCACTTCGGATACAGTCAATAAACGATGCGTTGCTGAGAAGATGGGAAGATACAATGATCAGTAAGGGTGAAAGTTTTTCAGGAATGTTTCTGTGGAGAAAGCTGTTTTAAATGTATACTGAACTCATTTCTATTCTAAATTTTGCCTTCACTTCTATGAGTGATCCTAAATAATTCAGTTCATGCCATATCTCCAAAATTCTTTAATCTCTCTGTAAAGTACCGTTTTACTGGATCAGTAGTTTTCAAACTATATCTCACAAAGTTCTTGAGCCACCATGGCAAGGAGCAAGTTAGAAGTTTTGTGGTGGCCAGGTCCTTTCTGATTGAACCAGAGACTCTCTGCTGCTTTTCCTACTGGTCTTCATCAGATTTCATGTAAACAATGGGTTCATAAGATAGAAGTGGCTTTCAATCCAGTTCCTTTAAAAAACCAGTTCCTTTATATTTTAATAATCAAAGAATCTCAAACTATGAAAAAATGAAGAATAAAAAATCTGACCTATTTTAACTTTCTTATAATTTATAATCAGTCTGACATAGTATTTACTTACTCATACTTCTCTTAAAATATTTCTAAACATGTTGTCATTGATTGACAAGACTTTTTAACTCATCAATTTAGAAAGCCTTTGGGCACTCAGAAGTTGAATCTTGATATACATCACTATTTTTCAGTATTTGCCAGATTACTGACAAAGTAAAATTGCAGAGTATTCACTTATTGCCCAATATAAAGTTATATGACTAATTTAGGATGCAGTCTTTACATATTTTGGTTTCTGGAAGTGTTGACTAATCATCAGCAGGAAGTTTGAACACTAAAGGAAAATTACTTTGACTATTCATAAAGAGTAATTTAAAGAGTAGGACAAATTCCTCTCTTGAACATGCATTTATAGCATTGTCAGAAACAAACACATTGGAGCTTTAAAAGATGAGATAAGATCTAGGGAAGGATTTTACTTTTCAAAGATAATTTAGGTATCCAATCATTTTCTTGGGGTGAATTAGATTTTCCAAAAGGGAACATTTCAAGATGAAGGAAAATGTGTTCATCTCTTTCAAACTCAACAATGACTCTAACTAAAATTATACATGAATGTGTTTCTTGGAATAGGTTGGATTTGGATTACACCAACCTTCTGTGGAATTTACTGGGCAGGTCAGTAAAGCTAAGTAGGAGTAAATTGTATCTGGAAATACATTAATAGTGTTTTACAACATAATGATTCCCTAATTACTTTCCTTAATATACCTTCAAAAATTAAGCAATTTATCCCTTACCTCCTGAGTCACATAAATATTGGGGATTTATCATTCCTACAACCTAAGGTGTTTAAGGACCACTTCCTTTCATGGAAGAGATGAGATAGGGAATATATGTAACTCTACTGCTAAAAATCTCTTATTGAAAAATGGTTGGGACCCTAAAGGGCCATGAAGAAGTAATTTAGTCTGCAATTATATAAAGTAACAAAACTCATGACAATAACTTTTTGTTAGAAGGTTTCCCCAAAACAAAATTTAGGCTGTTCTCATTTGTTTTTTCTTTGGCCAGTCTACAAAGGGAAAATAAAATTATTCCAGCACAAAATAACACATACATCTTCTTTAGATTTCACTACTCAATACACTAGAAAGGTGGGTTTTAATTGAGCATATAGATAAACACAACCTGATTCTATGCATGTCACCCAGATCAAATTCACACAGATATGTACTCTCATTTCACAGAGGTAACAAACTCTGTGACAGTCCCTTGAATGATCTCTAGCAATAAAACATATAATCTGTGCATCTTTGAGGCAATTCATTACATTTATCTGAGCTTTAGTTGCTTACTCTGAAGCCATGCTTATGTTAGGAAACCTAAGTGGCTGAAAGTGTTGAGAATGTATATGACAGATGTGTAAACAAAGTATTTTTTAACCTTGGAGGCTCTGGGTTCTTTTCTGGCAAAGCAGAAACAACATATGAATAAAAATCTAAGTACAGCACATTAAAAAAAAACATACAATTGGGAATAAGGAGAGAGAAAGAGGGGGGATACATACTTCCTTATGTTGTGGCGGTGCATGTAGCGGCACAATGAAGAGCGATTGGCATCCCCAAGTAATTAAGATTCAAAACCAAGTAAGCTCTGTGGATGTAGCCCTATTGTTCCCTTACTTCTCTAAATTAACATGAAAATTTCTAAAACATTAGTCTCTCTCCTACCTCTCTTTTCTCAGTTAAGGTTCAATCTGATACAATTTTTAAAGAGACTAAAACGCAATCAGACACCCAGAGTAGATCAAAGAAAACGCAAACCTTTATCTTTTGTGTTTCCCTTAACAGTTTAGCAGTTTTCAAGCTCAGAGGCTTCAATGGCCATCTCAAGTAAAGAATACCTCAATCAAGTACTACAATGTGTTAAGCACCTTAATAATAATAATGAAATCACCTCCTTTAATGTGGGTGAAGGTCTTCATTTGTTATTCATTTAAGAGCTTAAACCTATGGCTAAAAAGAACACATTTTCCTTTGATTGTCAGCTCACAGTAAAGTGTGCCTGATGAAACTATAGACAGAATCTCTACTTCTTAAGCCATTTTCATCGTTCTTTCATTGGTTAAACTAATATTTGTGGAATACTCATGAAGTTCTGGGCTGTGCTAAGCACTAGGATAAAAGTGAGAAAACAGCCCATTCTTGAGAATTTCTCGAACCAGTGGAGTAGACAATAAAGATGTGTCAATAAAGTAACAAGATTATTAATAGACATTTTAAAAGGTGGCCCAGAGGAAGGTGAAGTGCACTCTGGTGTAGCAGGGAAAGATGGTGCCAGGTCCAGGGACAGTTTTACATTTAAGAAATGGCAGGAAAACAAAGCAAGGCTTAGTTGGTTTGCTCTATCTATTTCTGGCTCTATAGTGAAACTGAGATCCAACATTAGTTAAAAATCACACTAAACCACACGTTACTTTTCAAAAGT
The DNA here is from genome assembly GCF_048565385.1 of Saimiri boliviensis. Classification (NCBI taxonomy): domain Eukaryota; kingdom Metazoa; phylum Chordata; class Mammalia; order Primates; family Cebidae; genus Saimiri; species Saimiri boliviensis. The sequence continues at coordinate 94,713,124 of NC_133456.1, forward strand.
TTGCATTCCAAATAAATAGAGAGAAGTGATAAAGAGAAAAGTGCAAGTGATTTTCCAATTTTTTACCCTGTAGTAAGACAGGGTGCTTCTTTGCTTTTCTCCTTTCAAGGTCTGCAGTTGGTGAGATTTCAGAACTGAATCTACCACCATCAAACTTTTTTCTCACAAGAATGATTCATTGTTAAAGTATCTTCTTGTTAGTCTGTTAAATACAAACAAATAGGGGCTGACGTGGCTCTAGTCAGAAGCAAATGCTTTACAGCCAAGGTTTGAAGCTGAATTTAAGTACTGGCTTTCACGTTTATTGGCTATTTGATCCTGAAAAAATTACTTAGTTCTTTGTATCTCAGCTTCCATTTTTAAAATAGGCTAATAAAGGACTCCTCACAGGACTGTAATGAGGAATAAATGAGCTAATACTGGCAAATTGTTGAGAATAGTACTTAGCATTTAGCAAATGTTGAATGTTAGTTATTATTGTCTATATGAATAAATCATATAGACTATATGATGGTGGGGTTCAGGTCAGAAGGAAATACAATATTTATATATTTATTCAAACAATTAAATATCTGAAATCTATGTAGTTAAAAAATAATCCTTTCTTTGCATCAGTCCTATTTCTATTCATTTATTCATTTAACACTCATAAAATATTTGAGCATCTACTATGTGGCACTTGAGGGCCGTGTGTGTGTGTGTGTGTGTGTACATATATAACAAAATAAGCAGAATCCTACCCTCCTAGAGCTTACATTAAAATGTACAGAGTGGCTTTTAATTCTGATCACAACTAACTAAAATAATTTTATATCCTGTGAAAATATTAAAACCAATAGTCTGACAAAATCACTATTCAAGGAGAGTAAATATACCAGTGGCATCTCCATAAATTTAAAAATGTTAAAATTGCATAAAAAGGGAGTAGATTTGCCGGGCGTGGTGGCTCAAGCCTGTAATCCCAGCACTTTGGGAGGCCGAGGCAGGTGGATCACGAGGTCGAGAGATCGAGACCATCCCGGTCAACATAGTGAAACCCCGTCTCTACTAAAAATACAAAAAAAAAATTAGCTGGGCATGGTGGCACGTGCCTGTAATCCCAGCTACTCAGGAGGCTGAGGCAGGAGAATTGCCTGAACCCAGGAGGCGGAGGTTGCGGTGAGCCGAGATCGCGCCATTGCACTCCAGCCTGGGTAACAAGAGCAAAACTCTGTCTCAAAAAAAAAAAAAAAAAAAAAAAAAAAAAAAAGGGAGTAGATTAGCTGGTTTTTGAAATCCCATTTTACTCTTTTGACTTTATGAAAATATTTCATTTATCTTTCATTGAAATGAGCAGTTACTATATGGCAAGGCTCTGTTCTGAGAACTTTTCCTACTTTTATTTTACTTTGTAATAAACCTGTAAAGAAAGTCTCACCAGTATTTACTAGTGAGAAAGCAAGATAAAAGAAGTTTAGAAAAGAGCCAGGATTTCATGGATATTAAGTAGTGAAATTCAAACTTAAGAAATCTAATTTCAAAGACACATGGTCTTTACTAATATCTAGTATTTCACATTTTAAAATTCAGTGTGGCAGGTTTACAGAAAAAAATGAAAAAAACCTCTCAATATTTTGCTTCACAATAAAAAGGGTATTGAAATATTTTTATATTGTTAGAATGATAAAACATGTTAGCACTTGTTACTTTTTCGTACTGAGCATATGGATGCTTGTTATAAGAGTCTATAATTTTCTCTATTTTGTTTTTTTGGAAAAAAAAAATAGCATACACTCACATACAAGAGCATAAAACCATTTATCATGCATTTACATGTGCCAAGTGCTATTCTGAGTTTATTATATGTATTAGTACATTTAATTCTCCCAAGCAGTTTGTTTGGCAGATGGTATTGTTAAAACACACTTTTTTACAGATGAGGAAACTGAAGCACAGAGAGGTTAAGTAACTGAGAAAGCTAGTATTCAATTCCTGGCAGGAAGGTTCCAGAGCCAGCTGGTGTTCTTCTTAAATACTATCTGATATTCTCACTTGAAATGAAAGCTAACACTTATGGAACACTTACAAAATGGCAAGCACTGTTTTCTTCATGTGGCATGAAATGAATTGTTTAATTTTTACAACTTTATAAGATAGTTACAATATCCTCACTTTATGATTTATTTATTTTTATAGGTTTAAGGGGTACAAGGACAGTTTTGTTACATGAGTACATTTGCCTAATGGTGAAATCTGTGCTGCTAGTGTAATCATCACCTGAATAGGGTACATTGTATCAAATAGGTAATATCTCATTCCTCACTCTCTCCCTTCCTCCCACTTTTCTGCTCTCCAGTGTCTTATTATTACACTCTCTACATCCATGCGTACACAGTATTTAGCTCCCACTTACAAGTGAGAACATGCAGTATTTAACTCTGTTTCTGATAATGGCCTCCAGTGCCATCCATGTTGCTCCAAAAGATATGATTTCATTCTTTTTTATGTCTGAGTAATATTCCATGGGGTGTGTGTCTACACACACACACACACACACACACATATATATATATATATTCCATGTGATACATATCCATATTATATAGTCAGGCATAGTGGTACGTGCCTGTGTTCCAAGTTATTCTATGTCATATACAGATATCTATATTATAATATAGATATATGTCACATTTTCTTTAAACAATCATGTTGATGGACACTTAAGCTATTTCTATATTTTTGCTATTGTGAATAGTGTTGTGATAAACATACTAGTGCAGTTATCTTTAATACAATGATTTCTTTTCTTTTAAATATCCCACTTTAACTACAGGAAAAGGGGGCCATAGGTTTAGCATCTTGCTTAAAACTTTAGACATTTGAAATAGATATCATCCATAATAATTATAACTACTTTTGAGTATTTAAAATGTGTTAAGCATAGTAATACCTGTAAGTTATTTTATTGATTTACCAAATTAATTCTGCCAGGCAAGTTCTAGTCCCATTTTACATATAAGATAACTGAGGATCAAAAATTGTATGTAAATCATCCAGATTCAAAAATATAGTAAATATCTAAGATAATGTTTGAACTATTATCTTGCTAATGCCAAAGGTCATGGTCTCAACCAAAGGTGTACATTAAGACATGTCAAGCAGTTTCAGATTTAGTCTCTAAAAAACAAAGAAAACAAAGAGAAAAACTCTATTTTTATTGAGACAGTGTCTGGCTCTACTGCCCAGGCTGGAATACAGTAGTAGCATGATCTAGGCTCACTGCAGCCTCTGCCTCCCATGGCTCAGATAATCCTTCTACCTCAGAATCCTGAATAGCTAGGTACACAGGCAAGCACCACCATGCCAGACTAACTTTGTATTTTTTGTAGTAGAGACGGGGTTTCATCACGCGCAGGCTGGTCTTGAATTCATGGGCTCAAGTGATCCACCCGCTTTGGGCTCCCAAAGACCTGGGTTTACAGGCCTGAGTCACGTTGTCCATCCAAGAGAAGAACTCCTAAAGTTGAGATTAAGTAAGGACCTACATCCAGGAGAAACGTTTGGGGAATGAAAAGCATTGGTTTATCTAGGAGATGTTTGCATTCAGCCCTTTACCAAACCTACCCCCAAATTTCCAGTATAGGTGTGAAATTTGGTTCAAGGTTGAATACCATTCTTAATTTTGCCTTTTGAATATACTATGTAGGTCACCTCCTAAGTGTATAACCCCATCCATAATTTACTTACACAGTGAGATAAAATTTCCATTATACTACAAGACTGATTATCAAGGTTTTTTTCATTAAATGAAGTTAAAAGTCAGGATTCTTTATCTAAAGACCATCTGATGAGAATTACGCTGACATGATACTTTCATTTCTGGTTGGAACTATAGGGTAAATTTTCATTACTTAGCAATTTCTTGCAAATATTCTCGGGTTCTGCTAGTATGAACCTTAAGTCCTGTAAAAGGATCTGACAAGATAAAACAGCTGTTTTCCAACTATTTCCATTTCAATCTTATATGGAAGTGATCAGAATTTTGTATAATAACCTACTGTCTGAGACTATAAAGGCCTTTGTCAGCTCTTCTATTTCCAACTAGACCAATGTGATAGATGAGAATGGATACAGTCTCCTTTGTTGTCCTTACTAAGTAAAGTTTTAACTTGTCACTATTTGGGTTGCTAAACATAGCAATGAATTATTTACCCAGAAATCTGAAAATAGAATTTAATTATCTGCTGATAACGTATAATTTTTATTTTGGTGGGTGTATCCAGCTAAGAATTCTCTTGCATTATGTAGATAACCACTTTAGAGACAGATAAATTGGGGAAACAAGAAGTCCTGCTCAAACTTGATCTTTATCTGACTGATCTGTAAGACAAACTCAGAGTTCAATGTCTTTCTGAAACATGTTAAAATTTTAGTTAAGAATTAATGAAAAATAAAATCCTAACCAAAGGGTGACTCACATTTACATTCTTATCCTAAAATACATCTAAATAATGTTAAGTTGTGTGTAAAAACTATTCTCAGTATATAAATGTCAAGTTAAAGGAACACAGAGTTGGACTTACACTGTACCTAAATTTATGTATTGACTCAAAGAACTATGTGTATATATAGTGTGTGGGTATTGAGTCCTTTGAGTCAATACACACACACAGACACACACACACACTCACATTCACACATATAAACCCAGTTCTTCTATAAGAATTCACTTTAAAGGTTGTAAAAAATAATTTTTTATGATTAACCACCTAACTGTAGCAAAGTATAAAAGAATGCCTTAATAATATGGCAGTAATAATAATTCTGCTGCAGATGATAAAGATGATAACTTAGATTCACTGAGATATTTTAGGCTTTCAATAACCCTCAAACAAGGAATGTGATATGTAATATTACTTATTATTATCTTAACTTCACAGATGAGTAAATTGATAGTTAAGATAGAAATATTCATGTAACTTTTAAGAGGCAAAAGTGATTCAAATCCAGCTTTGCCTAACTCAAAAGACTATGATTTTAACTCCATCTTATATTACAGATATCTCCGAAAAATGAGACACAAAGACATGTCTGCTTATAAATCATGTTACTTTGTGTGGTACCTCCCAACACAAATCTCTTTCAATTATAATATAAATTTCTTTCAAATATAATTACATGGTAATCTTTCTCCAGCCCCAAGTTTGCTCTTGTTGTATGTCAGTATTTTTCCTTTTCAAAACACTCCATTCTGATAAGACTTCTACTTCTGGTCATAACTGATAACTGGTACCAGGCTAGCCCATTGACCATGAAAATATATGCAGCAGTTGAATTCAGGCAGTGCCTAACAGGGAGTACAAACTGTGATGACTGAGAAGGGAACCTCACAAGGTGAGCACTCAGAAAACCCAGTTCTACCTGAGTTTAATTTTACAACCACATCTTGGAGACCTGAAATCCAAGCATATAGCTGGAGTGTTCCACTGACCTGATGAGGCAAGCAAGACAGTTTGAACAGCTGAAGTGGCTTGAATCTGTAGGACAGAACACCAGAGAGAAGACAGCTGAGCAAAATGGGCAGGGATTCTTAAGCTCATGGTAGGAGACTCTGATTTAGGATTGGGCTATCCCTGTGCTGGCCAAACCTCCCCAGACTTCTCAGATAATGTGAAGAGTGAAGGGGTAATAGATTCTGGCAAGTTATGGATGTATATTATTCACCACAGAGAGCCAAGTAAAAACATGAAGAGATACAGCTGCAAAGTCAGTAAGGAAATGAAATAGAATGCTAAAATAAAGAATAACCCAAAGCAAAGCAAGAAAAGTGCAAAAGAGCAATAAGACCCTGAAGGGACAAATGGTAAACAAGTAGTAAGCTGGTTCACTTAAACCAATGAGATCTGTCATTATATTAAATGTAAATATACTGAACAGTCCCAATTAATAGGCAGAAATTGATAGGCTGGACAGAAGTAAAGCAGATCCAATTATATATTTTCCAAAAGCAATTCAGTTTCAATATAAGATTTAAAAGTATCACTACTACAAAAAAAAAACTTAATGATTTAAATATTTACCTACAGTAGCTGAAAGTACTTTTAGCAAAAGGAAATAAACAAAAATAACAATAGAAGAAGAAAGAAACAGTAGAAAAAATCAATAAGGCAAACGTGAATTCATTGAAAAAAATCAATAATCAATTTTATATTAATGTCAATATTGATATAAGACCAATAGTATTGATCTAAAATACTGATAATATATTATTCCAAACATGAGTAATGAAAAGAGAGAAAACACAAATTGACAATATCATAAATGAGAATATTTCTATAAAGCCTAAAAATGTCAATATGAAAATAAAATCATGAGGAAATATATATCACAAAAACTGGAAATGTTAGCTAGAAGAAAAAAGCTTTGTAAGTCAGTAAGTACAAAAAAGAAAAGGAAAGGCTATTAGGAGAAAACTATCAGATTCGTTCTTTCTTTGATGAATTCTATCAAACATTAAATGAAGAATTCATACCAATCTTACACAAACTGTTTTAGAAAATAGAAGAGGAAACTCTTTGTAACAAATGGTGTGAGGCTGGAAATTCCCTGATATTAAAAACTGATTATTACACGTTATCTACATGTATCAAACTATCACATGTACTTCCAAAATACGTACAAGTATGACATATCAATAAAAGAAGAAAAATATCATGACTATTCAGTATCCCTTATGAAAACAATATTTTCAATGGGATATTAGGAAATAAAAATCACTAAAATACAAAGGGAAAATGCATCTTGACTGAAAAGGAATTTATTAAACAAATGCAAATTTAGTTCAATATGATTTTTTAAAATAAACTAATAAAATTTATTACATTTCAAGGACAAAGGATAAACATTTTATGATTATGTTAACAGACGCAGAGAAAAACAGAGGGCCAGGTGCAGTGGCTCATGCCTGTAATCCCAGCACTTTGGGAGGCCGAGGCAGGCAGATCACCTGAGGTGCAGAGTTCCAGACCAGTCTAACCAACATGGAGAAACTTCCATATCTACTAAAAATACAAAATTAGCTGGGTGTGCTGGTGTGTGCCTGTAACCCCAGCTATTCGGGAGGCCGAGGCAGGAGAATTGCTTGAACCTGGGAGCCACAGGTTGTAGTGAGCCAAGATCGCACCATTGCACTCCAGCCTGGGCAACAAGAGTGAAACTCAATCTCAAAAAAACAGTAAACAAACAAATAGAGAAGAACAATTAGAAATTCAACACCAATTTATGATGAAAATCTTAGCAAACTATGAATAAAAGTAAACTTCTTCAGACTGATAAAGTACATATTTGAAAGAACTGTAACTATCATCACACAGTGACTGAAGACTGAGTCTTTTTTTTCTTAATATGAGAAAACTAGATAAAAAACATTTGTTCTAATTTTATACTATATCATACAATGGATTCTATTCAGTGCAATAAGCAAAAAAGGCAAATAAATTAATGAGATAAAAAACAACTGTTAAAATTGTTTATTCTGAGACTATATGATATTCCACATTATAAAGTTTTGACATAGGTATAAAAATTTCATGCTCGAACTAATAAATAAACTTTGCAAGTCAAAGGATGCATGATAAATACATAAAAATCAACTGTATTTTTATATGCTAGCACTAAAATGATTTTTAAAAATAAATTTTTAAAATACCATTTACCATATAATAAAATATAAAATAATTATAAATCAGTTTAGCAAAAGCTATGCAATAACTGTACAGAAAAACTGGAAAATGCAGTTGAGAATTTTGCATAAATAGAACCTCACCTAAACAAATAGGCTTTTATACTATATTCATGGTTCAAAAGATTCAATGTTTTTAAAATACTGATTCTCTAAAAATTGGCCTATAAAGATGAACCAATTAAAATCAAAATCCTAGGCCAATTCCTACAAAAAAAAGTAGAAATTGACAAGTCGATTCCCAAATTCACATAGAAATACAAAACACCTAGAAGAGCAAAATCATATCTGAAACCGAAGACCAAACTTGAAAGCTCTATGTTGTCTGATCTCAAAAGATGTTATAAAGCTACTGTTATCAAGACAGTAGTGTCTTGATACACTACTGTGTTGACATAGAATAAAATGTAAAGTACAGCATAGTATTGGTGCAAAAATAGATCAGTGGAAAAGAATAAGCAAATCTAGGAATGACCTGCACTTTAATTTTTGACAAAGACATCAAAATAAATTAACAGTGAAATGGCAATCTTTTCAATATGTGTTCTAGAACAACTGTATTATGCCATCTGTGAAAATAAATAAACCCTTACCCCCCCCACCGCCCACCACTCCCTGTAATAGTTGCAACAGATCACAAACTGATGGTCTTAAATGGCAAAATTTATTTTCTCACAGTTCTGGGGGCCTAAAATCTGAAATCAAGATGTTAGTAGGTTTAGTTCTTTTGGAGGCTCTGAAGGAGAATCCATTCCATAATTCTTTCCTAGCTACTGGTATCTGCTTGCAAACCCTTCCATTCCTTAGCTTGAAAAGGCATAATTTGCATATCTGTCTCAGCCTTCACATGACCTTCTCCTATGTCTGTGTCTCAAATCACCATCTCTATTCTCTTACAATGGCCCCAGTCATTAAATTTAGCACCCACCCTAAATCTAAGATTCTCTCATCTCAGAATCCTTAACTTAATTATATCTGCAAAGACCCTATTCCAAATAATGTCACATTCACAGGTACTGGAGATAGGACTTTTTGAGGCCACAATTCAATTCACTACAACCCCTACTAACATCATGCATGAAAAGTAATTTCAAATGAATTATAGATCTAAGCAGAAAAGATAAAATTACAAAAATTCCAGAGACAGCAATATAAGAAAATATTTTATGAGTTTTCAAAGACAGTACACACAAAAGCTTGAAGCATAAATAAAACTGGCCTCCAAGAGAATGAAAATCTTCTAATCTCAAAGGACACCAACAAGAAAGTATAAAGGCAACCCACATACTAAAAAGAAATATTTGTAACATTTCTGACAAAATACTTATGTCCAAATTATTTAATGACATTTTGTAACTCATATGAACATGAAAACAAACACATGGAAAGAGACTCAATATCAGCAATCATCAAGAAAAGTCTAATTAAAACTACAATAAGATATTATTTCATATCCAGTAGAATGTGAGATGAGAGGGTCAACTGCTAATAGTTGACTACCTGGAGCAGAGTAACTGAAGCTGTCACATATTGCTGGAGGGTTCAGAAAATGGTGCAAAAACATTGATAAACAGTTTGTCACCTTCTTAAACACACATAACTTACAGGATTCACCAATTTCACACCTAAGAATTTATCCAAGAGAAATGAAAACACATGTCCATTTAAAGAATTATACACAGATGTTCAACAGTAGCTTTATTCATAATAGCTCCACATCAGAAACTACATATTCATACTACTCAGCAATTAAAAGGAATAGTTGGTATACATACAGAAGGAAAAAACCTCACAGACTTTAACATGAGTGAAGCTGGACATGGAAGGGAGACTGAACTAGAAAAGTAACCATTGTAAAAGATGAGAAACATCAAACTGTTTTTTTAACTCTCATACACACAACTCACAACTCAACACAGAATAGTTCACTTCTGGTCACCAAAATATGTGTGGATTTCTCCCCACTAACAACTACCTAGTGGATACTGAGTGTTCAATAATTCATTTCAATTCTGCCACTATCATTTCAGAACTGAAGTGACTTTATGAAGTGAGAGTCAGATACCATGGGTTAAGGGTTTAGTCTCACAAAATAGCCTCTCTTCAGATGCCAATCACATGGACAATCTGCCTTTGAAATCTTAGTGTTCCATATCCTTGGATAAATAACTGAGGATCAAAAAATACAGAATTAGAGGGATGCAGAGGGCTGAAATGTTTTATATCTGATAACTTTGGAGGGCCAATTGTAGACTTTATCATCTGTGGATTTTGGTACGCACAGGGCAACTTGGAACCAATCCTTTGTAGACATAGAGGGACTATTTTAATGGGCTGTCACCCATTCTTGTAACTGACTGTCTACAGATCATGGGTCCAGTGAATTTTTTCCTTCCTTGGAGTCTATGAATTTTCTAGGATGGCTCACAGAACCCAGGGAAACACTTGCATTCCCCTATTTTTTACAAAGTATATTAGAAAAGATACAGATGAATAGCCAGATGGAAAAGACGCATAAGGTGAGGTATAGGAAAGGGCCTGAAGATTCCATACCCTCTCCTGGTGTGCCACCCTCCAGGAACCTCCACTTGTTCAACAGCCTGAAAACTCTCTAAACTCTGTCCTTCTGGATATGTATGAAGACTTTATAATGTAGACACAAATGATTACATCCTTGGCCATAGGTGATCAACTCAACCAATCTTCAGCCTTTTTCCCCTTCATGGAGGTTACAGGCTGGGCTTGAAATTCCCAACTCTCTAATCATGCCTCGGTCTTTCTGGTAACCAGCCCCCACTCTGAAGCTATTCCTGGAACCCCTGTCACCAGTCAAGCTCATTGGCATACAAAAGACACTCTTTAAGAGTTTTCGAAGTGGTGAGTCAGGAACCAAGAGCAGAGACCAAATATAAATTTCTTATTGTATCACACTACCACAAGCATCTATACCATAAGATTCTATTTATATTGGGTTCTGAACAGGCATAAGTAAGCTATATTGATGGAATATTGATCAGTTTTGTTTGGATGCTGGTGTATATTGACTGAAATGGAATCCTAGGAAACTTTTTATGAAGTTTAAAATGTTCCATATCTTATGTTATATAGGTGTACACATCAATAGAATTGTCTGCACAATATATAGAAATAGGTTTTTAGATCATACATATCATAGTTGCACATGTGTGCTGTAAGAACCTTTACCTTTAATAAAGAAAAATATAGTTTTTGATACTTAAAAATTTAGAGGTCTAATTATTTATGTTAGTAGAAACTTTAGCCAATAATCTTTTTCAATTTTATGTAAGACTGCAACATACGGTTTTTGTTAAGTAGGGTAGTGATGCTTATTTTAATTAATATGTTTCATAACTTACATACATCTTACGTATTATATATGTGAATATATATAAGTACATATTTGAATGTATATATATATATCATTTTCTCTGTAATAAATATTTCTTAATGAACCAATTTTAGTTTCTTTAAAAAGAGTAGAACCAGTATGAACACAACCAAAAACCTTATTTTTCCTTTAATAGTATTATTGAGTACCCTGTGTTGTTTTTCCAGTCCATATATTTTGCACATGTACATTGCCATGACAATCTTAAAACAATAGTTGAATAATATGTAAAAATGTTATGCTATATTTATCTATACAAGTTAATTATTGAAGACAATACTATCTAAAAGCATGGAATCACTTAAAATAGCCACTGCACTTAATTTTTTAAAAAATCAGATTTCAACTTTCTGTCTCTAAAGTTAGATCATGTGACTACTAATAGTCAGAGATGCTGAAATTGAAACGTTATGAGTGTTCTTTACTACTATTTTGTTCAATCAAAGAATTAGCAAGGAATTTAACTTGATTCTGGAAAAGAATGTGCAGCAATCTTTATTAAAAAAGAAAAACATCAAAATGGAATTCATTTTATTGCCAGTGATTAGGCTTTCCATCAGCCACTTATTTTTACAAATATTTAAAAAACAATAATTAGCATTACACAATATTCTTTTGTTTCATCAAGAATGGCAACGGTTTATGCAATTTTTGCTTCACATCTGGCTAGTGATAATCATGCACTATATATTTTACTATTAAAATACATCACATATATAAACCAAATGAAACCTATGTCACGATAAAATTCTTAAATATTCATTTAAAATGGAATGGCTTCCTTTGACAGGTAAACTTACATGGGATTCTTCTGAATGTGCCCTTTGAAAAATATGTTCTGCTGGTACTTACATCTCTTTTTTGATCTATAGGATCTCTCTTTTAATGCACATCACACCACCTAATACCTCACACCTGTTGCTTTTTCATATTCTCTTTATGTAAATTTAACGCCACAAACAGATTGTCTGTGTCTGACATGGAGTCATTTGTAGGGGATGATGGGGGTACCATAAAGCATCTGGTTAGTTGACAATTCAAAATTATGATTAAAATTGGCCAGCCATGGTGGCTGACACTTGTAATCCCAGCACTTTGTGAGGCCAAGACAGGTGGATTGCTCGAATCCAGGAGTTCTAGACCAGGCTAGGCAACATGGCAAAACCCCATTTCTACGGGGCGGGGGTGGGGTGGGGGGGAAACCTATGTTAAAAATACTCAGTTTAGGTGCATTTTGAAACAAGAGAACAGGCAGAAACAAAATATGCACAGTAGTACTCAGATTTCAAGTGCGCTAAATAAAATACCTCTAATTCAAAAGTGGTATCAAGAATGTGAATCACTTTTAGAGACATCAGTTAAAGAAAAGCACCACTCACATTAATATTGTTTTGCAGGTTACAAACTACGGTCCTTCACATCTGGAAGGCATGACAACCCTTGGAAACTCCCATGTCATGGCTAAGGCACTTTGGGCAGAGTAATTACATTGCTAATTTTATTAGATAATTTAGCCATCTTTTTAGGCAGTGTCTGACCTTACTAGGCTGCATTCTTGGTACTCCAGGGCCTGAGAAACAATATATTCAGACCATATGGTTTTATAGATGAAGGACAGGCATCCAATTTTTGTAAGATGAAATATATATTCACATACTCCTTTTATGAAGTCCCTCAGATGTTTTTCCTATTTCAGGATTAGTGTTATAATGGTGTGTTGGTAAAAATAATTTAGATGCTCAGTCATCTGCCACAAAAACTATCTTTAATGATGCTTTTAAAAATTGTTTGAAAATAATAAAAAGTACTCTATAAAAACAATTTTAGTATGTTAACAATTCAGTATTAGTAGTTTCTTGACCTTGGGCTTTTATCCCCAAGGCTGCAGACTTGAAGAATTTTCTTGGAATGTTTGTGTGTGTGTGTGTGTGTGTCACTAGTGTCACCTGTGTGTAAAACTGAAAAATACAAGGTACCTTAGATTTTAATGTCTTAAAAAAATCTATTTACCATCTGTAGGTCAATTGAAGAAGCATCTGTAGAATACTGAGGCTACTAGAACTGTTATGTATCTCATTTTATTATTTTTTCTCACTAAGACAATAATGGGTTGTTTTTAATCACAGTTGAGGAAGTATAAAACTATTTTATAAAATAAGCAATGTGTTTGTTTTAGCTAAGTAGATATAAATATTTATATATTAGTAATAAGGATGTCACTCCAGAATAAAGTAATAATAATATCTACATCTTATTCTATTCCTGCTGCTGTAACAAAACACTTTAGATAGGGAAATTTATAAACAAAATAAATGTATATCTCCATTTCTAGAGCCTAGGAAGTCCAATACTTCCAGTGCTAGAGCCTGGGAAGATGCCAGTACTTCCCGTGTCTGGTTAAGGCTCACTTTCTGCTTCCAAGCTGGTGCTCTGTTGCCGTCTCACCAGATGGTGGAAGGCAAATGGGCAAAAGAGGATGAATCCTGTAAAAACATGGCAGAGGAGATGGAAAGGACAGGCAGTTCTTTGAAGCCTCTTTTAGAAGGGCATTTAACAGCCAGGCATTGTGATTCATACCTGTAATCCCAGCATTTTCAAAAGGCAAAGTGGGAGAATCACTTGAGATCAGGAGATTGAAACCAGCCTGGGAAACACAGGGAAAACCCATCCCTTAAAAAAAAAAAAAGTAGCTACTCAGGAAGCTGAGCTGGGAGGATCACTTGAGCTCATGAATTTTAGGTTACAGTGAACAATGATTGCACCATTGCACCCCAGCCTGCTGGGTGACAGTGAGACATGAGACTCTCTCTGCCTTTCCCAACCCCCTCCCTCTCTCGCTCTCTCTATAGATAGATATAGATACAGATAGATATATAGTATATACATAAATATAGATATGTCTATAGAGAGAGAGAGAGAAAGAGGGAGACAGAGCAAGAGGCATTTATATATATATATATATATATATATATATATATATATATATATATATGGATATTTATCATTTATTCTATTCATGAAGTCAGAGCCCTCATGACCTAATTAACCACTCTAAGACCTCACCTCTTAATACTATCACTGTATCACTGTGAAGGTTAAGCTTCGACACAGGAATTTTGGAGGGACACATTTATTCTAACTATAGCAACTTTTCTCTTTTTTTCAGAAAGACTGTTTAGAACCTGGTCAAAGTAAGAACACATTATATTTTGAATGAGAACAAGTTTAAAGAAGACAAAAATGGATTTTGCCTGGATCCCAGGATGGTCGAATGAGAGGTAGCTCAGGAAAAGCAGCTCCCAGCAAGAGAAACAGAGAGACTGAGCGGTCTTCACAATTCCAAATGAGGTACCAGGTTCATTTCGTGGACCTGGTTGGACAGTGGGTGTAAACCCAATAGGGTAAGCTGAGGCAAGGTGGGGCACTGCCACACCCCATAGGTGCAGGCCACCGGCCGGAGGACCAGGGGAGCTCCCCCTTGGGGACTTTGGTTCGCATACAGCACTCACCCCAGTCCCCTACGAGCCACAGAACAGGAGATCTTGGCCGGGCTGAGAGCCTCAGCGAGCCACCTCAACAGGGCAGAACAGCAACTTCAGCCGAAGCCGAAGCCGGGCGCAAGAACTGGCGGAGGTGAAAGCCAGAAAGCCAGTTGGACCCATCTACCCTCCCCCCAGAGGGAAGGGGACCTGGAAACAGGGAAACAGCCCATACCGGAGGACGGGTCCCCCTCACTCACTTGACAAAGCCCAGCAGACTGAAAAAAAAATCTCATGCCGGAGTTTCGCACCTAGAGAGCAACGAGGAACAATCCAGCTCGGCAGGGAAAGCCTCAGCCGCCATTGCAGAAGCCGGCCTAACTTTCCGGAGTAAATAAAAGACGCAGCAGCTCCACTGAACCCGTGGCAGCCCAACAGCGCCTCTGCAGGCAGACAAACGAAGGGCCGCCTCCCCCAGCAGCTACCCAAGATCAAAACCATGTAAATCCAGTAAGACAGAAAACAAACAGCCCAAGAAGAATGAAACCATCAAAAACCAGAACACCTCTCCTCCTCCAAGGGATCACAACTCCTCACCAGCAAGGGAACAAAGCTGGACGGAGAACGAATTTGACAAATTGACAGAAGCAGGCTTCAGAAGGTGGATAATGACAAACTTCTCTGAGTTAAAGGAACATGTCCTAACCCAACGCAAAGAAACTAAAAACCTTGAAAAAAGGTTAGACAAAATGCTAACTAGAATAACCAGCTTAGAGAAGAACATAAACAACTTGATGGAGCTGAAAAACACAGAACAAGAACTTCTTGAAGCATACACAAGTTTCAATAGCCAAATAGATCAAGCAGAAGAAAGGATATTAGAGATTGAAGATCAACTCAGTGAAACAAAATGAGAAGGCAAGAAAAGAGAACAAAGAGAGAAAAGAAATGAACAAAGCCTTCAAGAAATATGGAATTATGTGAAAAGACCTAATCTATGCTTGATCAGCGTACCAGAAGATGACGGGGAGAATGCATCCTAACTGGAAAACACTCTTCAGGATATTATCCAGGAGAACTTCCCACCCTTGCAAGGCAGGCTAACATTCAAATACAGGAAATACAGAAAACACCACATCGATACTCCTTTAGAAGAGCAACTCCAAGGCACATAATCATCAGATTCACCAGGGTTGAAACAAAGGAAAAAATGCTAAGGGCAGCCAGAGAGAAAGTTCGGGTCACTCACAAAGGGAAGCACATCAGACTTAACAGCTGATCTCTTGGCAGAAACCCTACAAGTCAGAAGAGAGTGGGGGCCAACATTAAACATCCTTAAAGAAAAGAACTTTCCACCTAGAATTTCACATCCAGCCAAACCAAGCTTCATAAGTGATGGAGAAATAAAATCCCTTACTCACAAGCAATTGCTGAGAGATTTTGTCACCATCAGACCAGCCCTACCAAGAGCTCCTGAGGGAAGCACTAAACACAGAAAGCATCCTCCAAAATCTTTTCAAGTATTAATTACCAATCCCCTGAATAGTCTTCACCTAATCACTTCTCTTATTCTTAAAACCTATAAATGAGTAAAATGGCAGTGATCTAAAAATGCAAGAAGCAAGTGAGATCTGTGGGGAAATAAAGCCAATGCCTCTTCAAAAAGAGCTAATACAAGAATGGAAGGCAAGGACCTCCAACCAGAACTGGCCCTTTCCAATGTGCCAGGTGGCTTCCATCTTTCCCACTCAAAGTGGTTTCTAACAAGTATCATTGGTCACTACTGAAGACTGTGTTCAAAATGCAGAACTCTAAGTCCTACAGAAACTTAAAAATCAGATCCTACATTTTAATGAAATGTCTAGGTAATTAATAAGAACATTAAAGTTTGGAAGTCATGGATCCCATCACTTACTTTAAGCTGCACAATGATATGAGGTACATATTTTTATTCCCATTTTACAGATTAAGAAATATATTTTCAGAGATTTTATTTTTCCATGTGTCTTAAATATAGCAAGAAATTTTCCAGCAATGAAGTTTGTATTAACGTACTTATCAGAAATAACATTTTCTAGTAACTTTTGTTTGCTAAACAAGTCACTTCCTAATTTAGTTTTTATCATTTATGTGTAAAAATTATTATGTTTACTGGACAGAAAAAGACATTTTTATGCATCTGCATTCCTAGCCCCATGATTGTCATGTCAAAAATGTTTAACAATTTTAGAGTATGCATGTGTGTAATTCTATCAATATTCTCTGTGGCTTTGGGCAAATTTCTCAACTTCTATTAGTTTCAGAGTCATTATTTATAAATATTAATCTAGTAGTAGAAAAAGAATTGTCAGCTTTAAAGAAACTACAGCCCTTTTTGAGAGTAAATGTTTCATAATGCCCCCTTTATTATCCTGAAATTAAATTTACACCTATGTTGTCTAACTCTACACATCATCTAGGAAAGCTGAAAACTGATACAATGCCTTTAATTAATATAATGGAGAACAAGGAAATCAATTGAAAAATAGTACGTTTTCCAATTGCTTTAGTACAACTACACTGAAAGATAAATGCATTAGTCACCTGTTTGCACTGGTTCCTCTAGAATTACCATGAATTTGGTAACCACAAACGCAGAATGATACAAGTGGTTGCAATGGCTGTTCATATCCCGTAAGTGCTGCAACTATTAGGGATGTGACTCCCTCAAATGGCAACCATCCTTACTGTAATGTGGAAAAAAATAAAATCATCCTCTGATTTATTGAGTTTATACAATTTGATCAATCTGAGAAAAGTATCTGCTGACTTGCCTGGACCAAAATTTAGTTAGGGTTTTCCCACTGCACAGACACCTGGAGTTTGACTCTCTCTTGACTTAAACCAAGCAACAAAACAGAGAACAGTGCATCCTTAAAAGTCCCTCTCAAGAGTCCACTGACTCCTAGGAAAAACATTCCCCAATCAATTGTTCTACCATACCACCTGCTCTTCACACTCCCACAGCCAGCTCCTTCTAGCTCTGTTTACTCTTTCCTATAAAAGAGGAGCCCTTTCTGTCTGCCCTGTGAGATGCTTGCAGATCTTATGGGCAAGTATACTCTGTATTGCAATAGTCCTTTTTCTCCCACTACAATTATCTTTCTGAATGAAATCTCTCCTTACCTAAGTCTGGATTTGTTCCTTTTTATTTAACAGACTTCTAGAAATTCAGAGATATATGACGAGCAAATACATTTCTCCTTGAAAGGACTATACAGTGTGGTCATCTTTCAAAGGTTGCTTTTGATATTGTTAAAGATAGACTTCATAACCGAATTTTAATGAATTTTCAGAAAAAAAGGAGTAAAATGTAATAAGCTACAGTTCCCATTTGAAAGATTAGTACCTGGGGCTAGAGATTAGTTGGTAGGTCTGAGTGCAAAATACTTTGTTTAAAAGTAAAGCAGAATTATGTATAAGGCCCGGGTGATTGTGAACAGATTTTTGAAAGTTGTGTGAGATAAAAAGCTTTCTTCCCTGTATAAGGCTTTTCCATACATTGAGATATGTAGCAAACCTAGCCCCTGGCACCCAGTGCCATTTAGTGCTTCCATTTATTATAATAACCAAAACATACCACAAAATTCCAACTGTAATCTAGATGATTTTACTGCCTCCAGTGAAAACCACTGTACAAAAAGACATTAGCCCTTTTAGCTTAAAAAAAAAATTCCAGTATTATAAATCATCATAGAGCAAAGAACTAGGAACTAAGAGTCATTAGTCTGAAGTAAGAAATTCCTGGACTATAGAAATATGTGCATGTATATATACATGTGTATATATGCGTATATATGCAAATGTGTGTTTATATCTCACTTCATTTCAAAAAGATTTAAGAATATAACATGATTATATTTATTTAACCTTTGATATATTTCCAAGGCTGGTAGATTAACAGGTCAACACAACCACCTTATTAGAGTTGGAAATTTGATCACTTCAAAGCATATACCTAATTTGTATAAATTTATGCTGCTTTAAATGTTTCATGAGAGCATATAATTTGGGGAAGTTTTATAATTAAATCTATGGAAAAATGTTTGATTTTTTTTCTCCCTTTCATTCATTCAGTCGATAATTAGATATGTATGCAGAGGATATAGTACTAAATAAGCTGGGAAATACACATTTAGCTCATATGTTATTGGAGGATGAAACATAAAGGCACAAATGTAAAGAAAAAATAAAACCATCAAATAAATACATGAAAGCATAATAAATGTTGAGGAGAGAATTGAAACTGAACCATGATGGAGAAGAGTCCGGTCACTACTTCAGTCTGAGTGGTTAGAAGAATCACTCCTAATCATAAAATTTGTGAGATGGCTCCTGAATGTCAGGAAAGAAACAGATACATAGAGATCATGAAGAAAAGCTTTTGGGCATGAGGAGCAGCCCGTGCAATAGCCCTGATGCTAAACAGACATGAAGGACAGAAAGAAACACAGTGTGATGAGACCTCTGTAGGAAAGGTGTGGTTACAAGAAGCAGTCAGAGAGGTAGGCATCATTCTGATTACTTAAAAATCACACATTTGTAATAACTTTAGTAACCTAGTACATGAAACTAGTTGTCAAAACTCTGAATGGAAGTAGTCTGGTTCATTCATCCATCCATTCATTTATTCATCTTTGCATTCATGCATCCATGCATCTATCCATCCATCCATCCATCCATCCATCCATCCATCCATTCATTCATCTATTTGTGCATCCATGCATCCATCCATCCATCCATTCATCCATGCATTCATCCATATGTGCATCCATCCATTTATCCATGCATCCATCCATCCATTCATGCATCCATCCATCCATCCATCCATCCATCCATCCAAATCCATGCATTCATTCATCCACTCATGCATCCATCCATCCATTAATCCATCAATTCATTAATTCACCCATTCATGCATCCATCCATCCATCCATCCATCCACCCATGCACCCATCTATTTGCTCGCAAGCATTTATTTATCACATATGATGTTCTGTATTTTTAATTGTGTGCATAATATTAAATAAATTCCCAGTCATTGGTCATAAGGAAGAGCTCACAGTCTGATCATAAACAGTTTATTTTTTAATCAATAGAAATCCAGGACCCTCACTCTGCCACTTTTGTTGTTCTGAGTTCTGATGCACAGCCTGCTGGAAGTTTCACCCAGTTGAGTTGTCAACCTCTTTGCAGTCACAAAGTATGACTTTCAGTGGTGTCTGACAACAATCAAGCCTCTTATATTCAGATAGCTTACTAGATAAAGTCACTGACTGCTACATCAAACCAGACTAATGTGCCTCTCTTCTTTTATGAGAACACATGCCTTCAGTTACAGCTTTAGATGGATACGCTGGTGGTGGTGATAAATAGATGTATTACATTGTCTGCCTAAGTGTACAGGTGCACAAATAGATAAGTTCAACAGGGAGAAAGACAAGTCTTGGGATATCAGCACCTCATCCTGGGGAAGTTGATTGCTAGTGCCTCCACAGAAGGGACCTATTTACTTGTAACAAAGACCATGCCAGGCTAATTTGACAAATTCTGAAGTCAATATTTTAAAACCATAAGGAAAGAAGAAATTACTTAACCTCAAGTCCTTGCAAAACGAAGGAAGCTTGTCATATGGCATTTTCCCCTCAGTAACTTTATGCTGTAGTCCCCCTTAGGACACTAGTTTTGTTTCTTTTTTGTTTTGTTTTGTTTTGAGACTGAGTCTCCCTCTATTGCCAGGCTGGACTACACTGGTGCAACCTTGACTCACTGCAACATCTGCCTCCCGGGTTCAAGTGATTCTGCTGACTCAGCTTCCCAAGTAGCTGGGATTACAAGTGTGCACCATCACTCTTGGCTAATTTTGTATTTTTAGTAGACACAGGGTTTCACCATGTTGGCCCAGGCTGGTCTTAAATCCTGACTTCAGATGATTGGCCACCTTGGCCTCCCAAAGTGAGCCACTGTGCCTGGCCAAGAGTACAACTATTAACTAGACATGATGGCTGTATTATTCAGATTAGATTTTGAGGAAGAAAAAGTAGTGGGAAAAATTTACACAACATGCTCATTATCAATTTTTAAGTTTCCTAAATGCAATTTCTGGCTTATATGACCTCTATTTTGTTTCTTCCTCTATTTGCCAGAGAAAAAGTGAGGACTTGGCCTGCTATCTTTACTGTGATGAACCTGCTGTAGAGAAAAAGTTAAAATGTCTGTAGCTGAGGAATAGAGAAGAGATTCACTAAAGATATCTTGCAGTGCAAATAGAGAAATTTCTCATCCTATTCTCTACCTCCTTGTAGAAAAAGACCAATCTCTTCCAAGTTTCATCTCTAAAAACTGCCATCATGTTATAATATCCCATTGAAATGATATAGTTGACTCTCCTGCTTGCAGTTGGTTTAGAAGTGTTGGTATCTAAATAATAGTACAGTTGAGGCTTCCTGTACTTAGAAACAAAACAGCATTTGGTCTTGTTCCCCTGCAGTGTTCCTGAGATAAATCTTTGAGGGGGTAGGGGGAAGTATTGAAGCTGCTGTTCAAAGCAGATTAGCATTTTGGCTAGCATGAGAATTTAACAGCCTAGGATTAGAGTTAAATGTTAAATTGCTTGCCAGCAGGCATAGAAGAAGAGGGAGAGATGAGGAAAACTACTCCCAGAATTTGGTCAAAGTGGATATGTGCTAAAAAAACACTGGATTGGCCAGGTCTGTTCCTCTTTCCTGGATAAGAGTCACCCCTATCCAACTGTCCTTAGTGGCCTGGGATTTACTGTGGGACCCAGATCTCATGACAGCAGATGATGGGATCAGTATGGCCTCCTGTGAATGAGCTGGAAATGCCTGATCTCCCTTGGCTTAATGTAGAGGAAGGGATCCAAAGGCTTAGGGAGATTGGAATGGTAGAGTGGATTAGTCACTTTAGACCTACTCATCCCAGCTGGGAGGGTCCAGAACATATAACCTTGACAAATGCCTTGCAAAATAGATTTGTGAGGGCAGCACCTGCATCTTTGAAGAGATCTATAATTGCTCTTCTCCGTATGTCAGATCTAACTGTGGAAACCACAGTCACTCAACTGCAAAATTTAAA
Organism: Saimiri boliviensis; assembly: GCF_048565385.1. NCBI lineage: Eukaryota > Metazoa > Chordata > Mammalia > Primates > Cebidae > Saimiri > Saimiri boliviensis. The sequence continues at coordinate 94,734,866 of NC_133456.1, forward strand.
TACAATGGGAATAATTGGATCCCAAGGTGGCAGGGGCCAAGTGGCAGAACTCAAGTGTCAAAGGCAAGGTAGGCATAGCTAATAATAGACAACAGAGGCAAAGTGTCAGTCACAATAGTCTGACTTGTGTAGAGCTCTGGCACTGGCTAATTAATCATGGTGTTCCTAGAAGAGAAACTGATAGGAAGCCTACTGCATTCCTACTTAATTTATACAAGCAGAAAACTTCTAGGTCTAATTTGAATTATAAAAACAGAAAATCATGTCCCCTCAATCAATTTCCAGACAAGTCAGTTTACAGACCCAGAATCCCTTGAATGTAGGGGAGGCTGGGCCCCTTTGAGTAAGGACTCTACTATATTACCAACACTTTATGCAAAGCATTTTTCTCTCATCCTTCCCCAAGGATACCTCTGGGTAACTGTGCATTAGGGAAAGAGAAATGATTAGAAAATTCTGAGTGTATTTTCCTGTGTCATGCTGGGGTTTTTAATATGTTTGTGTATTCTGTTTACATTAAAAAGAAGAAAGAAAAACAAACTGGCTCTGAGATGACATTAATTCCATGGGACCAAAAATGTCACTGTGGTCCTCCAGTTAAAGTGGGGGCTTATGGAGGTCAGTTAATTAACAGTGTTTTAGCTCAGGTCTGACTTACAGTGGGTCCCAGGCTCATCCTGTGGTCATTTCCCCAGTGCCAGAATGTGTAATTAGCATAGACATACTTTGTAGCTAGCAGAACCCCCACATTGGCTCCCTGAATGGTAGAGAGAGTTATTACGGTAGGAAAGGCCAAGTACAAGTGACTAGAATGGCTGCTACCTAGAAAAATAGTAAATAAAAAGTAATTTTGCATCCCTGGAAGGACTGTGGAGATTAGTGCAACCATTAAGGACTGGAAAGATGGGGTAGTGATTCCCACCACGTCCCTATTCAACTCTCTCTTTTGGTCTGTGCAGAAGATGGATGTTGGAGAATGACAGTGGATTATCATAAGGTTAACCAAGTGGTGACTCCAATTGCAGCTGCTGTACCAGGTTTGGTTTCATTGCTTGAGCAAATTAATGCATCTCCCAGTACCTTGTATGAAGCCACTGACTTGGCAATGCCTTTTTCTCCATTCCTGTCCATAAGGCCCACCAGAAACAATCTGCCTTCAGCTGGCAAGGCCAGCAATATACTTCTACTGTCCAACCTCAGGGGCATATCAACAATCCTGCTTTCTGTCATAATCTTATTCAGAGAGACCTTGATTGCTTTTGGCTTCTGTAAAATATCACAATTGTCCTTAGTGGCCAAGAATTTATTATGGGACCCAGATCCATTGGCAGCAGTTGATTGGATCAAGTATCAATTTGTAACGAAGGTTAGATGAATCAGTTCTTTTTTCTAGGAAGTTTGACCTGGAACAAATTAACCTTTGCCTATGCTGGTGACTTGATTGCAGTAGAAATATTATAAAATCAGATGTAGTGATGACCATTTACACAGAAACACAGAGGTATGCCGAGAAAAAAATGACAATAATGTTTACATTCAGAGAAGTAACAACCTTTCTGTACTCCCTGCCTTTGATTCCCCTTAATTTTATTCATTATTTTAACTGAGTATGAAAGATTTTTCTCATTTGAAACTAAAGGATTTGAACTAAAACACTATCCTCACAATTCAAGCCACAAAACTTATCTTCTCCTCAATAGCCAGCATTGCACTTTACACAAAGAAGGTGTGCAATGGAATACTAAATAAGCAACCAGCTCAGTGCTCTTCAAAGTCAATGAACCAGGTTATCAAATATCATTTAAACACTTACTATATTCAAGGCTTTGATATTTTGGTGGGAATAGTCCTTGACCTTGCAGATGGGTGGGCAGGGCCCTAGTAGCTTGTCTTTCTCTAATACTGTCGTGTCAACTTAAAGGTATCTATACGGAATGAGAAGACAGTATAGCAAATGGATGGATTACAGTAGTCATGATTTTATCTGGTACATTCAGACATATCCAGAGCTAGAGAAATATCCCAGGATTTTAAAGATCATATTAAACCAAGTTCTCTGAAAAGAGGCTGACGTGAAATGATGTGATTAGCTCCACTGCGTATGTAGACCTATCCTTGGAGAAATCCAATTTCAAATGCTTGGGGAATCATCCAAAAAAAAAAAAAAAAAGTCCAATAACATACCAGGAAATGTATAAATTTAAGATGTTAAATGTCAACCTACTATTAGTTAAACATAAAAGCTTGGCAATTAATCTCTAGAGGCAAGAATTGCATGTTTTAGAAAATGATTACCTAAGGAAGTGTTAATCAGACTTATTTAACAGATAATGCAATTATCAAAGCACTGGGCTATACTCATGTTTAGTACCTTTCTTACTTGGGGCACAAGGTGTCTAATAAAACATTTTTAAAAGGATTTGGAATACTTAGTTATCTAGCAAGCCTTGATTAGAAATAGATATTTTATTAGATAAATCACTAAAAACAACTAAATTTCTACTTTAGTACTCATAGAGTTGCATTACAGTTTGGTGACATTTCATATCACAGACTACTTCCAGACCTCTCAGATAAGTAATTATTCTTGGTTCATTAGACAGTCTTCAGGCAAGCATTCAAATTGCATGTCTACCATTTACTTACCTTCTATGAACTTGTTCCTTTGGCTGTAACATGAGGGGGAAAATAGTTATAATAGCTCTCTCAAGGATCTGTTGAGTATCAAGTCATATGAGCTATGCGAAAACTTTAGTAAATTATATAGTGTTCTACAAGAGCTAGTTATCTTGTTTAACCCCCTATCTCCTTCATTTCTTAATATTTTCTGTTTCTTATGAGGTTTTCTTTTTTTTTTTTCTCTCTTTGAGTAAGGGTCTTGCTATGTTTCCCAGGCTAGACTCAAACTCCATGCACCACCTGGCCAGGCCTCATTCTTTGGTCTCTGATCATCCTTATCAACATATGCCCATTACTGTCTAGTCCAGGATGTTCTCCATCCTCCTGCCAATTCATTGGCTCTACTTCTCTTCTATACCAAGTCAAATCATTCCATGTTCTGAAGCAAACACAAATTCCTTTGACATAAAACTCAACTACAATTTCCTCAAAAGTTTCACATAATGCCCTCTTCCCCTTCCTTTATTAAAAAAATATATAAAAACTAAACAATATTTTTATTTTCTCCTCCTTCATTAGATCTAAAACAAAGTTGAAATTTCTTTTGCTCTTTTATATGGTTTGGCTCTGTGTCCCCCACCCAAATCTCATCTTGAATTCCCATGTGTGGTGGGAGGGACCTGGTGAGAGGTAAATGAATCATGGGGCAAGTTTTTCATGGGCTGTTTTCATAATAGCGAATAACTCTCAGGACACCTGATGGTTTTATAAGGGGGCATTTTCCCAGACAAGCTCTCTCTTTGCCTGCTGTCTTCCATGTAAAATGTGACTTGCTTCTCCTTGTCTTCCACCATGATTGTGAGGGTTCTCCAGCCATGTGGAACTGTAAGTCTACTAAACCTCTTGCTCAGTCTTGGAGATGTCTTCATCAGCAATGTGAGAACAAATTAATATACTCCTCATTCTACTTGCTCATTAAAAAATGGGCACATTTTTAACTTCTCTGATCTTGTGCTTCTAAATTGGTAAAACATATCACGGAATTTGAGGATGATTAGATAAGGTGGCTCATATAAAATACTCTGCTCTCCATTTGAAACTGCCCCTCCTATCCATTGTCTAACTGGTCTCTGGAGATTAAGCTCTTGATATGGTTTGGATGTTTATCCCCTCCAAATCTCATGGTGAAATGTAATCCCCAATGTTAGATGTGAGGCCTGGGGGGAGATGTTTGGGTCATGAGAGTGGATCCCATATGGACGTCTTGTTGCCATCCTTGCAGTAATTAGTGGGTTCTCACTTTTATTTCATGCAAGATCTGGGTGTTTAAGAGTCTTGGACCTCCATCTTGTCTCTCTTGCTCTCACTCTTGCCATGTGATACACTGGCTCTTCCTTCATCTTTCACCATGATTGTAAGCTTCCTGAGCCCTCAACAGAAGCAGATGCTGGTGCCATGCTTTCTATACAGCCTGCAGAACCATGGACCAATTAAATCTCTTTTCTTTATAGATTATCTAATATCAGATATTCCTTCATAGCAATGCAAAAATAGACCAACAGAGTTTTACAGAGGGTATCATCTGGACTCCAAGGGCCTGGGACTTCTGGGTGGGAATGCCAGGTCATAGGGGGTCCTAAGCAGAGAGCAGACCTGCCTCACCACTTTTCTGGCAGTGGCTGTGTTCCTCCATGGCTACAGTCCCGGTAAGGTACCCCCTCTCCCATAAACCTCCTCTGGACTCTGATGGTAATTCCCCATGTCTTCGGACCTGAGGCTGTATAGCTTCTCACTTTTTCTAGGCCTTGAGTACCTCACCAATCACTGATTGTTTCCCCTTACTTTGCCTTTCACTCTGCAAAAATGTGCCCTTCATGAAATTTTCTTCAGTTAAACTCTTCTGATTAAACCATCGCTTTTTTTCTGCCAGAGTACTAATTTATGTATAAAGCATGTAGCCAGAATTTTAAAAATATTAGTTTTTTATGTGTAACAAAAGAACATATAAAATTACATGATTATCTATTTATGATTATTAATCAGTGTCAGTGGATACCCCTTTTGGAAAATAATTCTAAATTGGTAAATTTGAGTTTATTTCATGATTTCTATGGACAAAGCACTCTGTAAAGCCCCAGAAAGATCCACTACTTTAAATAGTTTGTTGATACATGGAATAATCAGTGGCAATTTCTTTTCAAAATTGAATTCATTGTTTTAAATCCTGTTTTAATTTGGGGATTTTTGTTCTGATAAGCTGAGCTGATTAAGCGATCACATTTGAGGCCTTTTATTTGTTTACTTATTTTTTTTCCCTAATGGAAAACAGTTTTAGTTGGAAAGTCCCCTCAAGTTGCATGTGTTAAATTAAAGGTAGTTTTAGATTCGACAAAAAGCAACTCAGATTTTAAATACTGGACTATTATATTTGGAAAGCATTTCAGTGGATTGCCACCTCTTTCCCTTGTAATACTTTGTAACCTTAGATAGAATGCTATTATCTTCTGTGGAGAATCATGAATCAAATAAGAACAAAATGAACTACTGTACCCAAAGTAGTGAGTTGTTTTGAGTAACAGTTGAGTTAGAGAACATACAAGTACAAGTACTCTATTTAGTGTAAGACAATTCAGTTACAGGTATTAACTGAGTACCCAGGATAGGCCAGACACTGGAAGGTTCTCAAGGAGGAGTGTACATCATCTCTGTTGATGCTGGGAAGGGTAGAAGTGAGGGTTGGCTTGGGGAAAAATTGAATAAATAGTGTGTCTTTATTTTCTAGAACTGTACCAACAGAGTACCACAAACCAGGTAGCTTAAAAACCTGGGATTTATTGTTTCATAGTTCCGGAGAAGTTCAAGGTCAAGGTGTCTGCAGGATTGATTCCTTCAAAGGACATAAGAGAGGGATATGGGCCAGGCCTCTCTCCTTGGCCTATAGATGGCCATTTTCTCTCTATGTCTCATCATATTGTTTTCCATCTGTGCATATCTCTGCATCCAAATTTCTCAAGGACATAAATCATATAGGAATAGGGTCCACTGTAATGACCCCACTTTAACTTAATGATCTCTATACAGACCTCGGTCACATTCAGAAGTCCTGGGGGTAAGGACTTTCAACATATAAATGGGAGTGTGGCACACTATAGCACCCATGCATAATGAATCAAAATTGAGAAAGTGACAACATTTTGTGATAGAAGACAGCACAGCATTCTTTAAAGCACAAAGATGAGATGTCTACCAGAAATTATTAATATTCTGTCTTAAGCCTCATTTTCTAATTTCTCTCTGTATTTAATTAGCTCTAAGTCATTTTTTGTTTTCTCAATATCCAGGGCTTTGCTGTATTAATCTGATGAATGTACTTCTATTCATTAACCTATAAGTCATTAGATACTCCTCTTTTCAAGTATTTCAATGGGACTGAGCTCAAGATTCAAGTCCTAGTAAAGGCAGGCACTCATTATGTGACCTTGGGTAAACTAGTTAACCACTCTGGGCCTCTTTTTCTTCCTATGAAGCCAGAGATCAGTTGTTGAGCTTATCAAGACATCTTTTAGCCCCAGTATTCTGAGCTTCTAATTATGTTATGGACGCTGCCACATACTAACAGAGGACCCTTCTTTATCAAAGAGTTCAGCTCTGCTATATTGGATAATAAATTTACCAAATTATATATTTTTAAAAAGGCACAGTTTGTACTGAGAAGTTAATTGATTCATTTAGAGATAAAAAGTTAATATGAAATTCTTAATCTTCTGGGAGGAGACACTCAATTAGAGTGTTCCCAGTTTCAACTTTTAATAAGATGGCTCTGCTTGAGTGAAAAATAAAGTAGATACTTAGTCACATTAACTTAGGGCCTTCAAACACATCTACCACATTATTTGGCTATCTCAGTCAAAAGATTTATCTTCCAGAAGGACTGAATCCCTTGCCTTGACTTTCTTCTTTATAGAGTGCCATTTTTCTCGAAGGGGTCCATATTATGCCATTGCAGCATAAGGATTATCTTGAACAAAAGGCATTTGAGAATCCAAATATGTAGGAAGGAGCTTTCTCTGCACTCCTCTTGTCTGCCTAAAAGCCAAGTCTTCCAAAAGGATCAACTGTCTTAAATCCCTCTTTAAGAAGTCTTCCTGTACCACATGGAAAGAGTGACTCATGTCCCCCTAGAAAATAAGTGGCACTGGGATGAGAAATTACATAAACAAGACTTTCTCACACAAGCCTTACCTTCCATTAATTTCCCCCATATATTCAGCAGTCATTTCACATCATTTATTGTCCCTCGAAATCCTCGTGCATCCCACTAGTTAAGATGGTATTCTAACCCCTTCTTGGAGCTACATTTTCTGCAGGCCCTCCTATATGTATATGAATATACTTTATGCTTTCTCTTGCTAATCTGTCTTTTGTCATTTTAATTTATAGGCCTCTAATACTGAATGTAAAAGGGTAGAGAAAAAGTTTTCCCTTCTCAGCAGTCTCCAGGTTAGTCTGATGATTTAGGAAGTATCTGACTAGTAAATATATTTAATCAGTTAATTTAATAGCTTGAATAGAGATAGTTTTTAAAACATCATGATTTTAAAAGCAGAAGGAAGCACAATCCCATCGTTTGGTGGCCGATTTTTTTTAAAGAAGAAACATTGTCTAGCTTAGTAAAATTGGTGTCATGAACATCACAGTATGTTCTTTTTGGGTAAGACCGTGAGGCCTTCCTTGAAAGGATGCTGCTGGTAAGGAGTTGCAGTAATAACAAATCTGCATATTCCTGGAGTAAGGTGATACTACCTTGGGGAAAACAACACTCTGGTGATGGTAATTCCACACATTACACTGACATATAGATTAGCATCCCAGGTAGGTTCAGTGTTCTAGGTATCAAAATATGCCCCTACTGTGAGTTAGTATGATAGCCCTAGGAATACAAGTTACAACTCTAGGTTGTGCTACCTCACAACAAATTGCACATTTGGAGAATCAAATTCCTTAGAAAAATTGAAGAAGCAGAAGGAAGTGTGACCAGCTGATGAAAACCATGCTGGATAATATGATAGCGATGTCCTTATATGAAGTTTGTTTGTGGAATACTTTTGCAGTTAGCAGTATAGATGGGGCCCTCTGAGTAACCAGACATTAATATAGAGATGGGTTACTAGGGAGACAGGCTGACAAAGTGAACTTTTATGAATGTCACCTGGGAGGGAGTTTCTAATTCTAGTCTTCTCATTTGCTGTGAACTCTTAGTGAAACTCCAATCAGGGTCAAGCAGGGAGGCATTCTGCCAAATTTGCCCTAAGTCTCTTTTCTGATCTCAGCTCTTAATTTATCCATTCATTTTCAAGCTATTTATTCAGGATCTACTGTGTATCAAGGATTATGCTAGTCATGGGAGATAAAGTGAATTAAATAGGACCAGTTCCTATTGTCATGCAGTTTATCATACTGTGGGGGACTTAGTAGAGTGTTCCTGCAAAATGGAGTAGGCTATGGAATCAATGCAGATGAAAAATCTCATGAATACATATCTTAAACATGCTAGAGAAGGAGAATGAATCTCACATGGAAGTTAGGGATCTGGTAAAAGAATTTTTTTTCTTTCCTTTTTTTTTTTTTTTTTTAAGATGAGGTTTCACCATGGTGGCCAGGCTGGTCTTGAACTCCTGACCTCAGGTGATCCACTCACCTTGGCCTCCCAAAGTGCTAGGATTACAGGCATAAGCCATTCATTGTGCCCGACCCAAGAATTTAAACACAGAAAAGACATGTCTTGTTCCGCATTTCATAATGATCATTCCAGCAAGCCTTGTGGAAGGTAGATTCATTGACAAAGCAGAATAAAAATGTAAGCAGATAAAGCTGTTTCTTTCCATGAAAATTCAATTAATAATGCCTAATAATGGCACTTAAATCTTCTATACTTTAATCTAGTCACATGTGAAATAGGTGAGTTGCACTAGGTCAGAGACTGGCAAACTACAGCCCCAGGGCCAAATTTGGCAGGCTGCCTGTTTTTGTAAATGAGGTTTTGTTGGACTATATCATGCTTATTCATTTTGCATTGTCTACGGCTACTTTTATGCTACAATGGCAGAGTGGAATAGTGGTGACAGAGACCCTATGGTCCATAAAGTCTAAAATATTTACAGTGTGGTCTTTATAGACAAAAATTTCCCAACCCTGTACTGCATAATCAGTTAGGTTTCTTCCAGTCCTAATATTGTTAGAGTCTAACCAAACACTTTACTGAACATCTGTAACCACTCCTCACTTTCTCATATGTACATTATTTATAAACTAATAAATACATATTTATAATGATTTAGGCTGTTTTATATCTGAATATATTGGTTAGCCAAGAGTTATACATGCTCAAAACATGGATCCTACATTTTCAAATACTTAAAAAAATCAAAATGTATTATTCTAGGGGGAGGTGAAATAACAAACTCATAATAATGTACTTGAAAATAGAATACATAAACTAAGGAACTGAACATAATTCCAATGATATCTCAGAGGCTGAATTCTGGTATCACCTTTTCTAATTATCATTAATTTAACTTCTGACCATGTTGGTATTTTAAATGTTTGTATTATAGAAAATGTGATGACCAGACACACATTCACAAGACTACTGAAGGTTAAAAGGAGTGCTTAGGGTCCCATCCTCTCAAGGACTCATAATGGAAACATATCATATTTATATAATACCTTTCTTTGGAAGTACTCCCCAGATCACTTATTGTCTCAGGTTTTAATTTAAGATGTCATAGCTCATACTTACATCAAACATTACTTAGACATAAGGACGGAAAGATAATTTTTAGCTTTGTTTTCTTGATGAGAGAATTAAGGTAGAGACACTACCATTTATTTTACTTTTTTTCTCCTTATTTTTGTCTCTCAGTGACATAACTAGTTATGCATAGTACACACAGAAAAGATCACTTAGACTCGGGTCTACCTCCCAAACTAAAATTGAGACTCTGTTTCTCTATCTGATATATAAGGCATCATATGTGAAAATTAGAAAAGTAGTTTCCTTTCTGACTTTCATGAGCTTCTAAAATTCTGTGAGCCTACATTCCATCAAGAAAAGATGAACACGGCACCAATGCAGGTAAATTTTGGACGTTCCCAGGATGAGTGAGAACCTAATGGTTCTAAGTTAAAAGATTTTGAAGCTTTATTGATTGCTAATTCCAACAGTGTTCTTGTTTTAACAAAGCTCTTCCTTTATCACCAGCAAGTCCTAAGACTATTCTAAGCTTAGCTCAAATATTTTCTAGTTTTTCATCAATTTTAATAATGTCAGCAATTATTCAGTTTTCCAGGTACTGTACTATATTCCAGGCACTACATTATAGTAGTCCTCTCTTATCTACAGGAGATACATTCCAAGAGCCCCAGTAAATGCCTGAAACCATGGAAAGGACCAAACAGTATATATACAGTTTTTTCCTTAGATATACACATCTATAATAAAGTTTAATTTATAAATTAGGCCCAAAAAGATATTCACAACAATAATAAATAGAAGAATTATAATAATATAATGTAATAAAAGTTATACAAATGTAGTCTCTTTCTCAAAATATCCTATTACAGTATACTCATCTATTTTCAGACCACAGGTAACTGAAAATGTGGAAAGCAAAACTGTGGATAAGGGACGACTACAGGATCTAATCCTCATAGCAATCCTCATGAAGAAGCAATTAATTTTATTGTAACAATTTTACAGATAACTAAATTCAGCCTTCCCCGGAAGTGGTAGATTCAGGATTCAAACACAGGCAGCTTGACATCCAGGTCGCCACTGTTAATGGATAGATGATTTTAATTGCTAACTTGACAATCTGTCTACCTTGTTCACTTGATGTTTTTTGCTTTTATATTTTACAAGTCAGACTTATACATTTTTTTAATTTAAATAAAGCACCTTTTCTTCCCACTTACATATTATGCAACTCAGGGAAATAGGCTGTCTTATCAGTTTGTAAAAGCCAGGCAGGTATGCACAAGTATCTTCTGAGTGACTGAAATAAATGATATGAATTGTGCGTACCAATGTGCTTGTGTCATGTGTGCATCTTCAAAGCCTAATGTACTTGTTAGATGTTTTATATAAGTACTTGCAATCCTTATCATTCCTAAATCTAGAAGGAGTTTCTCCTTCCTTAAATAGCTGTTTTATTTTATGTGCATCACTCTTCTAGGATTTTTAATATCCAACCTACTACCATAGACCTTTTAAAATTTACTATCTTCTTAAGTTTAGGGCTGAAGTCATTTTTTAACTTTTCTCCATAATTCTTTTAAAAAATCTTGTAAATGATCTGCAAAAATGTAAATCTCTGTTGAACAAATGAGTAAACATTTTAAAATTTTATTTGTTGATTTATGCAAGGCATATTCTCTAGCTTTCATGTACATATCCTTCTCATAATCTGGAAACTTTTCCAGATTGTTTGCTATCTGGAAATCCAAATAACATTTTAATTGGATTTCTGCCTTTGATGCTTAACCTTGAGGCCGATAAGGAGTTGCTCTAATTTTGTGGTTAACTTCCTGTAGCTAAATTGTGAATTTGACTAGCTTGAGGTAGTGTAGTAAAATTGGACTGGGGTCACAGTGAGGTTAGGAACATTATCGTCTTCTTTTGAATTTACATTGTTTTAAATTAAGTGACTCTGGATATAAAGGATAATTTGTCAGGATTCAGCATATATCAAGTTGTATCTATAAAAAGAAATAAATTTTGAAAACTTGGAGCAGGCTACAGAGCCATATGTCCTTTGACTTTTTGTTCATTTTTTTAAGCTAGCCATGCTTTCCTTTCTTTTTTCTTTAAAAAAAAAAACAAACCTCTCTTCTGTACTTTTTTTCTACATAGTTCTAAAACATTACTTAACAATACTTATAATCTCATATCATACTTTTTATTAACATGTTTTCAGGCAAAGTTTAATTTTAATTACTTCTGATACTCTGCTCTGATTACATAGCAAAGAAAATTTAAGAAGGACTAGGGATATGATGCCTCAGTACATTACATTCTACTAAGTTTTCCAAAGAAGTATGAAGATTATTATCATGTTTTTAAGGTGAGAAACAGAGTTGTTGCCATGTTGGAAAACATCTACAACATTTATCTTTAGAATTCACAAACAGCACTTTCTCTTCAGCTGATGGTGTGGATCAGAGTGCACAACTCTGGGTGAGGCTGTGGGAGCTCCTTTTTCTTTCATTAATAATGAGGGATTGCATGGAAGGTGGTATACTTGTCATATTCCAGAATCATGTATTACATAGACTATCTCATTTAATCTAGTTCATCCATAATATTAACTTCATTTAACGTAGAAAAAGACAGATGAGACAGGACTGAAGTAATAAAGGAAATAAGAGTGAAGTTCCAAGACTTTTTGAACTCGGGTTCTAATTTTATCATAAAAAATACTTGCACATGCAAAACTGACAGATGGCCAGAATTTGGGGTGGGTACGGCACGTTTGCAATGAGCTGGTTCAATTGTCTTTTTTGACAAATTCAAACTGATCAGTAAATTGACATGATTTGGTGAAGTATATTAGTGTTATTGTCAGTCTAGGTCTCATTGCTAGCTGCACAGAAAGCCGATTGCTGAGACAAGTGTTGCCAGGGAAGAACGCTTTAATGAAGGGCTGCAGCCGCAGGAACAGATCAATTTGAAATCATCTCCTCAATTAATTAAAATTGGGGTATTTATATAGTGGGGAAAGGGATGTATCTCTGTGTGAGGAGGAATTAGGGAGGGGTAAGGAAGCAATTATAATAGATAAGGGGTCTGGCATCTCATTGCCTGGATGTGGTGATCAGCTGAGTCTCATTCCCTTGCCCCAGAGTTGGTTTCCAGAGGAAGAAACTCAGATAAGTTTCAAGTTTTAAGATGAGGAAGATCAATTTCCATGTTGATTCAAAAACCTGTAAATACCATTTCTATGGGACAATTGGGCTGGTTTCACTAGAAGTTGTGTCGGTTATCTAATGCTGTGCAAAAATCTACCTCAAAACTTCCTGGATTGAATCAATAACACTCTATTATATCTCATAATTGGGTAATCAGTGCTGACTCAGCAGATAGTCCTTCTGCCCCACTTGCTTCTGAGCCTGGAAAGTACACGCTGTGTGTTTATTCACATGTGCAGTACCTCAGCCAGGATGGCTGGCCCCACTGGGGGATAGCCAGTCATGTCTTTTTTTCCATTTGGCTTTGGCATGTGGCTGCTTGGACTTCCTCACAACATGGCCTCTGACTGTCATGGGAGGATGCTGAAGCCACCATCCCTTTAAAGGCCAGGCCTGGAACTATCACTTCTACCATATTCTGTTAGTCAAAGCAAATCACAAATGCAGTCTAGACTCAAGGGGAGAGGAAAAAGAAGACCCAATTTTTCATGGAGAAACATGGGAGGAATAAACTTAATGATGGACATCTTTTGTGATTATCACAATATGAGAACCTAGAGGAAACACCTTCCTCATCTTAGTCTGCTTCTGGTTCTCTCTCATCACTTTGTCTCTCCTACATGTGTTGCCACAGCATCGCAGCTCTGAGAAGAGAAATGGAATTTCTGATCTATATTCTGTGACCCAAGTTCCCTGCACCTAATGCTTTGCATACATAATAGCAATTATGTATACTCAATATTTATTTCTTAATGTTTACTTGTTCTTTTGTACTCTTTCTTCTCTAGATGATGTTTTTTTAAAAACTCCTTTTTTAAAAAGGAGAAGTGTAGATCCTGGAGAATATGTGTTAGTTATTATTTCTTGAAAATTTGCTATCTTCCAAGTGCAATGATAGGTGATTCTATGATATACCAGTTTGTGTAACCCTTACTGGAAACTAGAGGGCTAGAATACGGTATTTGCAAGCCAAAGGATTCAGATCCCCTGTCAAAGGATACACACTAGAAGATAAAATCAGGAAAAGAATTCCAGTCATCTTACCTCCATGGCCATAGTTATTTCATATGCCAGGAGGCTAAGAAAGTAGAGACAAGTTGCACTTTCTTTATATATATATATATATATACACATATACACACACACACACATATATATATACACACACACATATATATATATACACACATATATATAAGTTTATTTAAATATATATATATATATATAATTGCACTTTAGGTTCTGGGGTACATGTGCAGAACATGCAAGACTGTTGCATAGGTACATTCATGGCAATGTGGTTTGCTGCCTCCATCCCCCTGTCACCTGTATCTGGCATTTCTCCTGTTATCCCTCCCCAACCTCCCTATGCCCCACTGTCCCTCCTCTATTCTTGCCCAACAGACCCCAGTGTATGATGCTCCCCTCCCTGTGTCCATGTGTTCTCATTGTTAAACATCTGCCTATGAGTAAGAACATGTGGTATTTGATTTTCTGCTCTTGTGTCAGTTTGCTAAGAATGATGGTTTCCAGATTCATCCATGTCCCTACAAAGGACATCAACTCATCATTTTTTATGGCTGCATAGTATTCCATGGTGTAGAATTTTGGCAATCAACTGAGAGAAAAGAAATAAAGAGAAGGTATACAGCATAGAGGAGAAAACACAAGAGAAGAGAGAGTAGAAGGCAGAAGAGGATTAAGGAGAAAAAATAGAAAGATTATGATTTTAGGATAGAGAGGCTGAGCATACTTGGAAGCTGATTTCAGTCATTAGACAGGTAAAACAAATAAAAATAAGAAAATAGGTACCCAAGGAAGGAATGTCCCAGAGGAAAATAGAAGTGAATGCTGCTAGGACAGAGATAAACGTGTTGGCTTTGGCAGTGAAGATAGGCATTTCCTCTTCCCAGAAAGTTAAAAAAAAAAAAAAAAAAAAAAAAAAGAACAGACCTAGGAAAGGCCCGGCAAGTTTGAGGTGGAGATGAGAGAAATTAGGAGATTCCTTGAGTGATTAGAAATCTCTTTGAGAACAATTTCAGAGCAAATGTTCAAATTTTGATACACAAATAAATGTTGTTACCAAAAGCAAAGAGAAGTTTGAGAAATGCTCTTGTACTGTTACTGAAGAAACACTGAAATCTTCCCAACAGAAGAAGAAAGAATAAATGTAGCACAAAACTCTTATCTCTTTACTCTTAGAACTTCTAGTCTTTGATTTGGAAATAACCCCCAATATCCGAATGAGCAGTCAAATTAGAGTTTAATATTGTTTGGTGTTAAATTCTACAATTATTTCCTGCCTTCTAAGATTTTGTAGGTAGAATATTAACAGTTTTCTCAATATCCAAAGCAATAAAATATCTTTGTGGATGAAATTAACATTTCTTATTTGGAATATGGTGAACAGTAAGAGGTCAAGTTCACAAAGGAAAAAAAAAAAACATGTCCCAGAGATCCTCTAGTGTTACTGAACACTCTGTAGTCAATTCGATTTTCATGCAAAGTCTAATGCTATTTTAAAGAAAAATCTATGTAATGGGTTGAATACAGGTTTACTTTTCCTTTTTATCAGATAAATCTCTTTTTAAAAGGAACTTAGTATTTTAACAGGAAAGACAAAAAAATAAGCCTCAGGATATTAGCCACAAAGGCATTAACTGGTCTCTGTGAGAATAGCCTGCAGCAAAGCTTAAGAGATATCATTCACAAATCTTAACACCGGCTGACATTAATTTTGAAGTAGTTATTGCTAATATGAATTATGTATAACAGATTAAACTATATTTATTTGCAATCTTTAAAATGTGAGGGGATGTTTCTTCCTTTGATGTATACACTCAAACTCCCATACATATTGTTCATACATCCTTTTTCTTTTAAGATCATGCATAATCCATTTTTATTAAGTAGAGGAAGTCTCATGCCTTCTTCATTCCTGAAGTTAAACTCTCATTTTATCAAATGTGAGCACCAACATTCTCCCTGGAAAGTTAATGTGTATCCTCCATCTTTTGGAAGGCCCTACTCAGTGCAAAGTAATTATTGAGGTTATTAAAGATATGTCAGGAATAATAGTGACATTTTCCTTGGTGTGAAAGAACTCAAGAGAACATGGCTAGTAATTAAGGGAGTAGAGTTAGAATCAGACTACCACCTGGAGACAAATTCCAGCATCACCACTTACTAGCTGTGTGACCCAGGGCAAGTTGGTGATTTTTGGTCTTACTTTCCTTAGAGAGATAACAGCGCCAATTGTATAATGCTGTCATAAAGATTAAATAAAATGACATATGCAATGTCATTATCAGAACACCCAATATTATATATTTTTTGTTATTTTATTACCTCAACCATGTCATATTATTGAGTTTCATCTCCAGTTTCCCCTACATGAAACAATACAGCTGATTGGAAAATAAAAACTCCTGGTCTTGCTCATATAATACCATGTAGCTCAAATGTTATTTTGTCAGTGAGGCTTATCTTATTTAAAATTGAAATGTATACAATTTCATCTTGACCCAGCATTCCCTAATCCTCCAATCTGTCCTATTTTTTCCCATAATAATTTCTAACCTGCAATATTTATTTACTCTATTTATTGTCTTCCTCCTTCCACTAGAATATTAGCTCCTCCAGGGGGGAATTAGTTTTTATTCCTTAATATATCTCAAGTGCCAAGAATAGTGCCTGAGAAATAGTAAACACTACATAAAAATTTGTGTGAAGTGAGAAAAGAAGAGGGATGGAAGGAATTACATCTGATCTTGCTCAAAATGGAAAAGAAATTTAAAAAAAGAAAGATGTGTATATCATATATATAAGGTTTCAAATATTTTAAGGAAAAAGTAACATTACAAAAATGTTCCTGCATTAATTTTTTATAGCTTCAACTGTGACAACAAATTTAAAGCTCTTAATAGTAAAAACTTCTTCAACAGAAGAAAAAAGTAACTTTACATATAAATGTTATAAAATTGATGATATGAAGAAAGTCAGAGGTGCTTGTTCAGACTCATTTTGCTTTCACATTTGTTCATTACACAGGTGCAATTTTCTGTCAATAAGGCATCACAGCTGTTCAGCAATCGTCTCACTCAGAAGCGGAACAGGTAGAATAGAGAGGCAGGTCAGCTCCTTTTAGTTCCAGAGCTTTATGACCGGAGCCTCGTTAGAACCTCTGATCCCTAGGTCAGGGCATGAAATCAGTCTCTCTCCACCAGCCCAACCATAGGTTTGTTTTGCTTCTTAGGAAGAACAACAACAACAACAACAAAATTTGAAAAATGATACCAACAATTCAAATAATTGGGTGTGCCAAAGTCAAGACTATATTTATGCTTCATTTTCTCATTTGCAATTTAGACAGAAATTATAAAGTATCCTGAGAAAACAGTATACCAAACCACTGGGAGAAGAGGGTTCTTTATTAGTGGTCACATTCATTTTATCCAGTTGCTGGAAATCTCTAGTATGTCATATTCATGGGCAATAAAGTCTAGGCAGTTTCTTTATGCAAAGATGCTCACATGCTTCTTTCTTCACTTTCTAGTTTTCCCTGTCCCACCTGTCACAACATACCATATATACAAACATTCTATCTAACCAGTTGTACAGTTCCCATATTATGTAAATATGTGGGTGAATTTTCATATCACACCACCTGAAAGTCCAGAGTGCAGAGATTTAGCATGGCCATACATCCCGGTTTGCAGGGACTACCCCAGTTTTTGTCAACATTCCCAGGATACATACTAGTAACTCTTTCTTTTGTTCTCAAAAGCCTCTCAGTTTGGATGGTGAATGCTGTCATCACCCATAATATATTAAAGTTCAGATACCAAGAGAAGAGGAAAGAAACAGTTTCAAAGAGAACATGCCACAGTGTGTCAATCTTCCAGAGATACTACCTATTACTGTATGCACTGAGGGATTCAGAACCTCCAGAAGCAGCCTTCACTCAGAGGTAATCTAGGAACCTATACCCTAATCTACATTATTGCTACATCTTTTTATTTTATTTTATTTTATTTTATTTTATTTTATTTTATTTTATTTTATTTTTTAGAGATGGGGTATTACTTTGTCACCCAGGTTGACAGGCAGTACCATGATCAAAGCTCACTGGAGCTTTGAACTCCTGGAATCAAGTGATTCTCCCATCTGAGCCTCCCAAGTAGCTAGGACTACAGGCATGGACCACCATCCCTGGCAATATTTTTTAAAATAATTTTTTGTAGAGAAGGGGTTTTGCTATGTTGCCTAGGTTGGTCTCAAACTTCTGACTTCAAGTGATCCACATGCCTTGGCCTCCCAAAGTGCTGGGATTACCAGTGTGAGCCATTGCATCCAGCCTCACTGCTGCATTTTTAAAATGACATTTAATTCATGAGTCCTGAAGTTTCATTAAATTCTATCTATATTAAAGATTTGTCTTTGTCCAAAAAGCCTGATATTCAAAAAAAATCTCTAAAACCTTTCCTTTCCAATCTACTTACAGATTCTTAAACAGAAAAGACGATATCTTACCAGGTATGACTTCTGCCACACATGAATCAATGACTAACTAAATGCTCATTATCTCTGAAAAATTATATTTCCATATCAAAAATACAAAAATCTATTCATAATAACATATTTAGGTGTTTATATAGTTACAATTATTTGAATCTATATAGAAAAAATAATGTATATTAGTAATAAGTTAAAAAAAAGTCAGCTTTGCACCAAAGGATTAAATATAACTAGTTTATTTCCTCGATGAGAATCACTCCAGGGAGAGGGGAAGACTTTATAGATTTCCTGTACTGTATCCTACTTAAATCACCCTCTCCTCGCCTCATTTGACAATCTCTTTCCTTTTTTTTTAAAAAAAAAAAAGATCACCTCCCCCTTTGGTGACATATTAAAACATAATTAATAAATTAAAAATTAGTTCAAACAAGGTGAACAGTCAGGCATAACTAAATCAGTCTATTGATTGCGATTTAGCTGCTGTTTCCCTCTCAAGCAGTGTAGAAGTAACAAATTGTGGGCTATGAAATCATCAGCCTGCAGTATCATGTCATTTAAATGGGAGGATTACACAAGGGTTGTATCTGCAGAAAATGACACTCCTCTCAAATTACGATGTCGGCTACTCCAGTGGCAGAAATGACCATCATCAATATGAGAAAATGTTCAGGATCACAGGAAATGCTGTCCTCCATTTCTCTTCCTTCCCGATACAGCTCTCTGCTCTCCAAAATGAGATAGCTGAGTAGTTGCTGGATAGTTTCCTAATGATTAAAGATGCTCACCATGTTAAACCATACGTTTTGTTGCTTGTATGTTGGGGCTCTAATGAAAAGACAGATACCTCTCTACAGGGGGAGCATGTTTAGGCAATGCCCTTTCCTCGGAACCTAATTAAATCATGATGCTTAAAAGAGTTTTGCTTTTATGATACAAGTAATTTGAGCCCTATTGGCACTGAGTTTAAACACTGCAAGCAAAATATTAGTTTTTGGTCTGCAGTATATTCATAGCCCTGAGTGTCTCCAACAAGCTTGTCTAGAAGATTTTGTTTATGTGAAAGAAATTGCTATGATCAATCACTCTGTAGTAAGGATCAAACAAAATGCTGAATCAAGAAATGTTTTTCCATTGGCCCTGTTCAGCTAGAGACTGGAGTACTACAAGTGAGCTATTATAAATATTCTGCAAGAAAACTACAATTTATGTTCTAGATTTTTTTTTCAGTTGTTGATGTGAAACCTCATGTTTCAGGATCATTTTTTTTTTCCTTCCAGCTCATATTATGCAGTCTCCACAGAGCAAAAGGCAATTTCAGTTGCCCAACCTTGGCTGTTACAAATATTTTAGAAGCTTGTATTTTTCTTGAAATAAAAGAAAATCTCTGAAATCCTCAACGTGCATTGCAGAAATGAATTCAATTTATTTTCTTCTCTAAATCCACATGAGTGTAGCCAAAATCATTATCAGCATTTCACAAATACATTGAAAAACTGGGAGAGTATTTGGGTTGTGGAAAGCTCTTCAAAGAAATGGCAAAAAGGAGAAAAGAAAACATAATTCTGAGCCCTAATTTCCAGGTATGACAATGAATCATATGACTATATGCCATTTCAAAACGTATTTCCATGTGTCCCTTTAGGATTTCACAGAGGGAGAGCAGGCTTTGGAAAGTGAATGAGGTGATAACTTTTGGCTCTTTTCTGTGAAGTTAGCAACATACAGCTTTTCTTATTTTGATTTTATACTTCTCCTTTCCATTTTTTTTCAGTTCTTAGCCCCTATCTGGTCAGAAATCTGGTTAGAAATTTGAGGCCATCTATTATCTCTTCTCCTTTCATTTCTGTTGCTCCAATTAGATATTTGTCAGTGGATTTCTTGTCTGGCACCCTGGCAACCTAACTCAGACCTCTCTGTTGTAAAAGCCATTGTTTAATTGCTCATTTCAGAGCAATGCTCTGAATGTCATTCTACTGCCCAAAAACTTCCTGAGAATTTTCCTGTAGAATAAATGTCAACATTCTTTTCTAGGGATTCAGGGTCTTCCACTGTCTGGCCAAAAATTTTATTTTTTTCTAGTCTTCCTCACTTTTTTTTCGATTGTTCAGTTGAACTCAACACTCAACCAATTTTCCTTTATCATCTAGCTTTAATAATGTGTTTTCCAAGCTGGGTGCGGTGGCTCACGCCTGTAATCCCAGCACTTTGGGAGGCCGAGGATGGTGGATCACGAGGTCAAGAGATCGAGACCATCCTGGTCAACATGGTGAAACCCTGTCTCTACTAAAAATATAAAAAATTAGCTGGGCATGGTGGCGCGTGCCTGTAATCCCAGCTACTCAGGAGGCTGAGGCAGAAGAATTGCCTGAACCCAGGAGGCGGTGGTTGTGGTGAGCCGAGATTGCGCCATTGCACTCCAGCCTGGGTAACAAGAGCGAAACTCTGTCTCAAAAAATAATAATAATAATTTGTTTTCCAGATCCCAAAGTCCCTTTTTGACCCTTCAATTTGTCCTCCACTTGATTTTTTTTTTAATTTGAAAAGAAGAAAGAAAACCTTATTTCACGTTTATTTTCTGTTAACAGTTCCATTAGCAAACTCTTTAGGGTTCTGAGAGATGATGAAGAGAAGCCCAAGTTAGATGACTTGAATCAACAGTTCTGTGGCTATTCATATTCAACTTCCTGCTTTTCATTGGATGGGAATTGGCCCAAGTTTTCCAGTTACATAACCTCTACATTTTGAATACAAATCAAAATCTATTAGGTTATAATAAGGATGGGACCTCTAGCCATGTTTTGTTCTTAGCTGTGTTCCAAGTAGTGTCCACAAATTGCTCATGTAATTACCCCAGCATCTAGCATTGTGTATATTAGCATTCACACACAAAATCGTTAAATAAAAAAAGAATAAATAAAAAAGAAATGGAATGTGAGGAATTTAAACTTCTCTGGATGATCCATAGAGATCAAGAGGCCAGGGAGGAAATGGCAGAACAATGTATTTGGACAAACAACCTCACTTATTGGCAAGAATATCATAGCATTAGCAAGAGAACTAACATTGTGCTATCTCTGAGAGATGGTTTTCTAGCCACAGTTCTCCCACTTTGAGCAGTCAAGTATTTGATAAACCATGAAGATTCTTCAGGCCTCAGTCTCCTCATCTGTTCTGGTAGGTCATGAACTGCAACTAGGAACATAGTGATTGCAAGTGACAATCAATTAGTAATTGCTTCCTGGTACCATGTATGATTCTAAGTTCACTTCTGTATGAAATCAGCAATCAAGAGTATAGTGGACGGTGAGTATTGGCTGCCACGGGCCTGTAGGAATATTGCATTCCTGAGCTAGAAGTTTTCTAAAGGTTTCCATGTTTTTTTTGGATTCTTTTCTTTTTTTAATTTTAATTTTTATTTTTTAATTGTACTTTAGGTTGTGGGGTACATCTGCAGATCATGCAGGATTGTTGCATAGGTACACACATGGCAATGTGGTTTGCTGCCTCCATCCCCCCATCACCTACATCTGGCATTTCTCCCCATATTATCCACTTGATTTTTTTTAAGAGCTCTAGTCTTATGCTTCATTCAAGCTTCTTCGTAACAGCATCTACTCCATGCCATCACTGCCCATCTTTCTAAAGAGAAAGGAGAATCTTCTGGTCTTCCATCCTGTCATGGCCTATTGCTTGTTACCACACGTGCCACTTTTTATATCATATCCAGGAATTTATAGGTATGCTGTAGTGCCCATGAGCCTGCCAGACTAACCATTCCTTAAAGGGACGATCCATGTCACATACATTTTGCATTGCTCTCACTGATATATCATAATTTACATATTGCTAGTATACAGTAAGTTCTTGCTAAGTGAATTAGGAGAAGCATTTCATTTTTTTCAATTCTATTGAACTCATCAAAACTTTTTAAGTCCCAATCCCTCACTGAACTCCCTTCTCTGTTAAGAAATGATAATAAACTTGTTTATAATAAAATGGTTAATGAGTTAATGTTTTATTCTCACTCCAGGCATCTGCATTTAGAAAAAGGCTTCTTAGTGATGCTGCCTTGGATTTTTGACAGCTTTTATAACATGGACAGTAAAAATATATTTTTGTCTTGGTCTGCTGACCTTTTATAATGTTCTGTTTAGAGGATTTTTTTTTTTTTTTAACCACTTTGCCCATGAATGCTGTGACCCTTGTGGCCTTGAGGACACAAACTCCAAACTCTCCTGACCCATATCTTTCCATCTTAATGAACATTTTACAAAGGTCTTCTCATAGTTTAGTTTATCTTGATCAAACCCATTCTGGGGTTCATGTTCTGAACAATTCAGAGATGATTTTTTTCTTTTTATAAAAAAGTAAAATTTAAGAAACTGAATAGACAAATGGATAATGATAGAGCATATATAGAGCAAAATAGAAATCTGACTGATAGTCTGCAGCAACCAGCACAGGCACCTAACCTACTAGTTATAGTAATCAGACCACAAGTTAGACCACTATCTTCAGCAACCAGTCAAGGAAGCCAGACAACAAACTTTGCAACAACTGGCTCAAAAGGGCCACAACTTAATTAACGACTGGCAGCTTCTCTGATTTCTGCCCCACTTAGAGCCGAACAAAGTCAGCTAAATATGCCCCCTAATCAATCACATAAGGTCCCGTGCACCTAGTCAGCTCACCTCCAGCTTCCTCTTGCCAATACCCTGCCCTGAGGGCACACCTGAAGCCTTCCTTTTTGTCCACTGTAAGGCTTTTCTACTCCTCTGCCTGACTTTCAGTCTCTGCCCAAACACAAGTGATAGTGGCTGACTTTCTTGCTATACAGTCTCAATAAATAGTCTTTGCTTTTTCTCATTCAGTTTATTTCCAAAACACACTAGTAATACTGCTGGTTTCTGAGAACTTTTCTTGGTGCTCTCCTGCGAGTGCAAGCCTGGCCCTGTTCTTTTTCAGTTTTCTAGGGCTATGCTACAAACCACCCCACACTTAGTGTCCTAAAATATTAACTAGTCATCATTTCTCATGATTCTGTGGTTTGGCCAAGTGATTCTTTTGCTGGGCTCACCTGTGCTGCATTCAGAATGTGGATTGCTTGGGAACTACACTCAACTGGAACTGCTGGGACAGTAGCTCTCTGTACTCCTTACTCATTGGGATGGTGATGTCAGGGCAGTGTCCTAAGATAGCAAAGAAAAAAATCTTCAAAGCCTCTGGGGACCTTACTCTGGAATGCATGTGTTGATTCTGCTGATAGATTATATGATTCAAAGCAAATCACAAATCCAGCCCAGATCAAGGGAGTGATATGCCTCTCAACTGAGATCTGGTTAAATCACACTATACAGGGGCATGCACACAGTGATAAGAAATATAATTAGCCAAAAAACATTCTAGCACATGTTTCTGTGGCAGTGTTTAGACCACTGTCTCTACTTCTACCATTAACTAAGCAGTACCAGATTCCAAACCATTACTATTTTCTCTACATATTGTTTTATAAATGCCTCTTCCTCACTTCATGTGTTCCTGTCTGGGCTGTCAATCAAAAGTCATGCCACCCTCAACATTATCGAAGCTAGCTAATTAACCTTTCCAAATCCCTAGAAAAGTAATTTGTGATCACCTGATACAAGTACAGCGACTGGAATTTATTTCATTCCCTCCCTTCCCTCCCTCCCTCCTTTCCTTCTTTCTCTTTTCTGAACAATAAAGATAATACAGTTTCACTTCTCTTCTATAATTATAAAGTGTAGCCTAGAGATGCTGCATGGAGAGATGAAGAAAGGGAGCCATTTTTCCTAATGCTATGGTTTGTGTTTTCTTCCTCTCCAAAACTCATGCTGAAACTTAATTATCAGTGTTGCAATATTGAAAGGTGAGGCCTTTAAAAGGTAATTAGGTCATGATGGCTCTGCATTCATGAATAGACTAATCCAGGCGTCCCCAGACTTTTTACACAGGGGGCCAGTTCACTGTCCCTCAGACCGTTGGAGGGCTGCCACATACTGTGCTCCTCTCACTGACCACCAATGAAAGAGGTGCTCCTTCCTGAAGTGCGGCGGGGGGCCGGATAAATGGCCTCAGGGGGCCGCATGCGGCCCGTGGGCCGTAGTTTGGGGATGCCTGGACTAATCCATTCATAAATTAATGAGTTAATGAGTTATCATGAAAGTGGAACTAGTAGCTTTATAAGAAAAGTAAGAGACCTGAGTTAGCATGCTCAGTTCTTCCTCATGTGATGTCCTCTGCGTCCTCAGACTCTGCAGACAGTCCCCACCAGCAAGAAGATCCTCAGCAGGAGGCTCCTTGACCTTAGACTTCTCATCCTTCATAATGTTAAAAAATAAATTTATTTTCTGTATCAATTATTCACTTTCAGGTGTTATGTTATAAACAGCAGGAAACTAAGACACACACTGTTTAGGGAAAACTGAAAATAACTTTCAGACTCCCCAATTATTTAAGCCAAAAAATTCATTTATCTCTTTCAAATCTGAGCAAATGTTTACTACACACCACTGAGAAAGTATTCTAACACTAGAACATTTTAGTTTGGAAATGGCATTTAGGAAGGACCCTGTTAAATGGGTAGAACTTCTATAGAAAAGAATGGAGAAGTACAAGAATTGAGGGGAGACTGGGTAGAATCAAGCAGTGATGAGATAATCTCATTTGATGAGTGCAGATGGAATACAAAAAGGAAGAATAAGAGATAAAGTTGAAAGTGTTTTACAACCAGGAATGATCTAGATTGCTGAAAAAGAAATTCTGCATTTAATTTAACAGATACTGGAAAGTTGTTAAAGATTATAGTATAGAAGAAATCATTCATTGAAAACCAGGAATGGCTAAGGACAGACCTGACTTAGCATTAGAGCCAGACTCTTGGGGTGTGTATTCTACCTCTGCCACTACAGTCCCCACCAGGAAGAAGTAAGACAGGTAGATGGTGAAGTAAAGAAAAAGGGCTTAAGAATGGTGCTTTTAAAATAGTATCTATCGTGATTGGAAATTCATGTCAGGGGTGAAAGTAAAATTGGGCTGGGTTTTGAGCCTTCAATACTTTAAAGAAAGATGGAGTGTAAAGCAGGAAGAAAAAGGAAGGAAGGAAGGAAGGAAGGAAGGAAGGAAGGAAGGAAGGAAGGAAGGAAGGAAGGAAGGGAGGGAGGGAGGGAGGGAGGGAGGGAGGGAAAGAGGGAGGGAGGGAGGGAGGGAGGGAAGGAGGGAGGGAAAGAGGGAGGGAGGGAGGGAGGGACAGGGAGGGAGGGAGGGAGGAAGAGAGGGAAAGAGGGAGGGAGGGAGGGAGGAAAGGAGGAAGGAAGGAAGGAAGGAAGGAAAGAAAGAAGGAAGGAAGAAAATCTTGTTCCACTTGTGAGCTCCTTAGAAGCAGGCACTATGAAATTATTTTATTTTTAGGGAGAGAAAATTACATGACAATCAGGTTTATGATTTAGAAACTTTATTGGCTTCAGTGGACAGACAAACTGTAAAGAAATGCAATCAAGATCAAAATAGTTAAGTACCTTGCTCAAGGTCACACAGCTAGCAAGTGGCAGAGGTAGAATACACACCCCGAGAGTCTGGCTCCAATGCTAGCCTGTTTGCAGGCCATTCCACTACCTTTGTAAACAATTCCTGAGTCCTTCTGATATTAAAATGTTTTAACCTTAGTGCACGTAGTAATAACTCATTTGGACTAACATAATAATTTCCTAACTGATGTCCTTGACTTGAATATGTAGTCTCCATGAATCCATCTTCCACAGGGCTATCATAATGATCTATAAACACACACACACACACACACACACACACACACACACACAAATGCATACAAACTCCAAGTCGCCTCATATCACACCTTAAAAAAAAACTTCAGTATTTCCCTGTTATGCAAAGAAGGCATAAGCTCATTAGCAGATACATACAGACATTTAAAAGCTGGCTGTATTTGTCTGCTAAGTTGCCGTAACAAAGTATGACAGATTTGGTGGCTTGGACAACAGAAATGTGTTAACTCACAGTTATAGAGGTGAAAAGCCCAAAATCAATATATTGGAAGGATTGACTCCTTCTGAGGACTGTGAGGAAAGGATCTGTTCCAGGCCCCTTTGCTTAGCCTGGAAGAAACATGGTCATCTTTCCCTGTGTGTTTTCTTTTTTTTTTTTTTGAGACGGAGTTTCGCTCTTGTTACCCAGGCTGGAGTGCAATGGCGCGGTCTCGGCTCACTGCAACCTCCGCTTCCTGGGTTCAGGCAATTCTCCTGCCTCAGCCTCCTGAGTAGCTGGGATTACAGGCATGTGCCACCATGCCCAGCTAATTTTTTGTATTTTTAGTAGAGACGGGGTTTCACCATGTTGACCAGGATGGTCTTGATCTCTTGACCTCGTGATCCACCCGCCTCGGCCTCCCAAAGTGCTGGGATTACAGGCTTGAGCCACCACGCCCGGCCCCCTGTGTGTTTTCAAATCACTCTGCCTCTATACACGTCTGTGCCCAAAGTTCCCCTTTTTATAAGGACGTCAGTCATATTGAATTTGAACCCACTCTAATTTGACATAAATTTGATTATCTCAGTAAAGACTCTATCTCCAAGCAAGGTCCCATGCTGAGGTCCTAGGGGTTAGTATTTCAGCATATGAATTTTGGGGGGCATACAATTAAATACTGACCGAGTCTGGCTTTTTGGCCAGTCTCTTAAAAGTATCTGCCTTTAACTCTTATTTTGGCAACCCTGAAGTACGTGTAGTCCCCTCATATAACACCACCCTTATCCCCATTATCCCCATTCTGTTTATATATCTTGACACCTTAAGCTTTCTGTTTGCCCTGCACCATCTTGGCAGTGAGAACTTCATTTTCTCCTTGACCTGGTTAATTCTTAAATATTCCTCAGAAGATTTCTTTGATGCTTCAGCCATTTAAATGCTCCCACAAGGTCCCAGGGTTTATATATATCATAGCATGTCCTACCTCTAGGATTTGGACCAAAAAAGCAGCATTCATTTGCCAAAATCACAAGTTTGATATATAAAAGCAAACTATTAGTTAATGTATTAAAATAGAGTTTCCTTAGAAACTAATTGGCCTTATCAGAGCAATTCTTCCCTTAAGGCAAGCCTATGTAGGATGCCAGTTAGCAACAGAAGTTTGCTTCATGAGCCCAGAATCAGAATGAAAAGAACAATAAAATCCAAATTTTTTATGACACCGGGCTAAAATGTCTGATAATCTTTTCCCATAATAGGAATAACTTTGCCAACTCAATAATAATGGTACAAAAGTTAATAATATTTTATATTAATTCATGTGCAGCAGAAACTATAGGAAATGAATTATTTAATATAATCATCACAATAAACTAACAAAAATCTATGCCGTTACTTATTTATTTTTTATTTATTTTGAGATGGAGTCTTGCTTTGTCTCCCAGGCTGGAGTGCAGTGGTGGGATCTCAACTCACTGCAACCTCTGCCTCCCGGGTTTAAGCAATTCTTTTGCCTCAGCTTCCTGAGTAGCTGGGACCACAGGCACATGCCACCACACTTGGCTAATTTTTTGTGTTTTTAGTAGAGATGAGGTTTCACCATGTTAGCCAGGATGTTCTTGATATCCTGACCTAGTGATCCCCCCACCTCAGCCTCCCAAAGTGCTAAGATTACAAGCATGAGCCACTGTGCCTGGCCAATCTATGCTGTTATTACCCTCAAATTATAACTAAGGAAATTGACACCTAGAAAGTTTAAGCAAATTATCCAGGATTTGAACAAACTGCATTAGACCAGATTATTGTATCTTATCTGCCTTCCTCTGATATAGGAAGCCCATTGATCAAGGTACTTGCCTCTCTACTAAATAATTATTTTATGAAAACTTCCAAACTTCACTTTTACAAATCTGTTCCAACATTTACCAACACATCTTTTGACAAATATGTGTTTTAGTTTTCAGTGACATCCTGATGGCATGGAAGTTGTCCTGTATTTATTATGTGATGCAGTCTTTTCATTTTTGGTTTTAAATCTCAGATAGCAACTTAGGTTGAAGTTTTAGGTAGGTGCCTCCATATATGCTACAGGTCCCGGCACCAGTACATGATATTATAATGATCTCTGGTATGCATGTTTTATGTCATCGAAATAAAAGTTGCTTATAGTTAGGACTCAGAAATGCATGTTTTAACTCCATCACTAACAATGTGCCTATCAACATTGTAGAAACTACCTGTTGAGGATATCTGTGTGTGGAGGGAGGTGGAGGGTTGCAAACAATAGAGACCACCTCTGCCTAGCATAAAAAGAGATTCCTTTGAAGAATGAAAAGGGTTTTGTAGAAACAGAGGGAGGGTTTAAAAGGTACACTTAGAAAAGACATAGACCAGAGCATCTCCAGGGCTCTGAGCTGTCCCATTGGGTATTTGGAATGGATCAACTCCCACTTGTTCTAATCTTTGTTTCAATCAGATCAAGATGCCCTAATCAGGGCCATGCAGCAGCCATCTGGCAATATATGGGTCTGGCTACACTGACTGATATCCCTACCAGGATACTGTCAGTAAAGGTCCCTCAGAGCTGGAGCTCTGCCTAAAGGTTAGGTCCCTCAGAGCAGGAGTGATGCCTAAAGGTGAAAGAATGGGTGCTGACAGCAGAAGGACACAAGTCTATGATTTAAGGCAATGTACTAACATAAAACTATTGGAAATCTGAGCTTGGCAGGCATTCTAAGAAGATAAAGTATTTGAGGGATTGGATATATGAATTCATAAATCATTTGGTCATGATTTCTATGTAAAGTTTTCAGAATAGGTAAAAATCACAGAAGAAAAGGAAAGACAGACTTAAAAAAAGGAAATTACGATACATAAACTGGGGAAGCCACTAATTTTTAGGGGGAAAAGAACAACAAAAGTAAACAGAAAATAGTAAACCTTCAGAAAACTATGTCACCTCTCCAAACCCCAGTTTGTTTATTTTTTCTTTTTGTCTTTTGTCAAACACAGATTATATTAGTACCTACTCTTTTGGTGAATTATGAAGATTAAATGAGTTATGAAGAGTCACTTTTGTGGCCCACTAGTAAATGTTAACTGCCTTCTTTATTAGAAAAAAGAGAAAACAGAATGCCACCTTTTAGGAACTAAAGAGGTCAGGAAGCTCAATAGGTTTCTTGTTTCAGTGGCTGAGAAGCATATACCTGAGAATCTAATGATCGGATTCACTGGAAGTACGTAGTAAATAGTTTTCAGTAAATGAGAAACGGTTAAAAATGGAATGGGTGATAAGGAGAGGCAAGGTTAGGGTAACCTTTCCGTAGGCTGAAATAGAAGGAATGGAGCTGGGAAATAATGGACTTCTCCATGCCAGCTGCCAACATGCAACCTGTCCTGTTATTTGTTTCAAATACTAGAATTTGGACATCCCCTCCATTTTTTGTGTGTGCTAGAGCTTCTGAGAGAAAAATCCTGAAACTAAATTCAAACTTTTGCATAAGCTGTAAGCATATCTACTTTTGGATTTCAGGAGTTTTCTAAATAAAAATGTATGTCCAAGCCTGTTTTTTTAAAAAATCAAAACATATACAGCAAGCAAAACAAAAAGTCAGCTGACAGACAGCAGGATTCCTCTCTCTCATATACACCTCCATAACATCCCCTTCTAGAACTCAGGAGAGCTTCATCAGGATATCCTTGTGTGGAGCTGACTTGTACTGCTGGTTGCTTGAGTTTCTATCAGAGCAGTTCAGATAGGTTTTCATACCATCCATACTTCTTAACAACAACAAAAAAAATTATAGAACTAACATAGAGACCAAAACCACCAGCAGAAAAATTTTATATTTCTACAAGACTTTTGATGACATAGGTGAGTATTTAAGCATAAACTTAGTGTTATTAAAAATGAGTTATTCAAGTTGAGCTCTAGGTTCACATTAATAAAACAAATGCTATTCCCTTTGAGCCTTTATTACTCATATGTTGAAATTCTATCTACCCTTGCTTCAAGACTCAGTCAAATATTTCCTCTTCCTTAAAATCTGTCCAGTCTTGAAACTCA
Organism: Saimiri boliviensis; assembly: GCF_048565385.1. Taxonomy (NCBI): domain Eukaryota; kingdom Metazoa; phylum Chordata; class Mammalia; order Primates; family Cebidae; genus Saimiri; species Saimiri boliviensis. Next base: position 94,765,035 of record NC_133456.1, read on the forward strand.
TCTCTTCCACATAATGTTTTTTTTTTTTTTTTTTTTCTCATGGCTTCCATTATCTTCTAGTGCATTTTTTACATTCTACTAGTTTAAAGCTTCTTGAGGGAGGTGCTTACATCCAGATTAGTATTTCTAACAGAATCTAGCATGATTCACTTTGGAATCATAGATTAGGTACCTATACATAAAATTGAATTCCATTGCTAAATGACTTTCTAAATCAAGGTAATATCACTTGGTAAGTTTACTTTCTGAATACTCAAAATCCTACTCACATGTCATCGGATGGTCAGGTACTTGGGGAAACATTCTTATACAAACTTTAGGCTTCAAATTAATGAAGAGGAAAGGCACATATTTGTACCCATTTCTTCCCTTTATTTCTTGCCCAAATCTTCTCAATCTTAACTATGAGACAGCTGAATGCCTAAGCAGATAAAAAGGGAACCCTGGAGAATCTTCAAACTGCTCCGCAAGTGTTTAAATGGGATGCTTTGGTGCAGATGAGGGAATCTGCCCAGGGTGTGTCTGAGCATGCCCACATGTGCACTGGGGAATGGGATGGAGCCATGGGCATCCAGGAGGAGTCTGGTCTCTTCAGTTCCTGTGTGGTCGCCTGGGATTCAATCTGTGAGCTTTCTTTCTTTCTTTCCCTTTTTGCCTAAAATAATCCTGCTCTACTCACCCTTCAATGTGTCTGTGTGTCTAAATTTTCCTGGTCGTGTGACAAGAACCAGGTTTTAGCTAAGCTAAGGAGCAAAATTCTGCAACAACTACACTGGTTGAGTAAGAAAGACCCCCAAAGGCTAACAATACTGTGCAAATTTACTTCAGTAGCAACCAACACAGTGTCCAAAAAGGATGCTGAAATGATGTTTCTAAGAAGCTCTAACCTGATACAAATGCAAGCTTCTTATTTTCATGTTGAGAAAGAGTTATGATACCTCAATATGTAATAAAAAATCTATCTTGTTTTTCCATGGACTCCTGGACTTACAGATTTTTGAGAACAGGTAAAAAAAATTAACTCAGATCTTCTCTCTCGGCTCATTTCAGAGATCATGAAACTGATATACAGAAAGATAATGTAACTGTCTATACATATAACCAATTATCATGGATATATTTGGCACAAAGCTCCCATAGCAGAGAATTTATAAAGATACTTACAAAGCCTGCCCCTAATTAAGGGTACTAATCAAGTTGTCCCCCTTAGCAGAAATGGGATTAATTATGTCCCTGCATCTCTCCCTGGCCAGGTGTCTACTTCTCACCTGATATAATTTCTGTATCTCTCACCCACACCAGCTTTCCAACTAGAAAAAAAAAACCTGTCTCAACTGCCACTTAATTCAACGTGTACAGGTCATCCTGTACATCCTCCGTATGTATTGAAGACATGAATAATCAGTATCTTCTAAAAAAATATGTGTCCTCAATCCCTTGTAATTTTCATAGTGCTTTTGGAATGTCAGTCTGTTTTGCTGGGATTTCATGTAAATTATTTTTGAATCCCACAAATTTTACTTTCTATGAATGACTTCTTTGCTGAGGATTGCTCCCATCTGTGGCCTTTTATGAGATGGATTAGAGCCCTAGGATTGAGTCTCAGATATTAATGCTTGATAAACACAATTACCTGTAACATGATAGATTCTGTCTTTCATAAAATTCATTTGTGTTACTTTATGCCTCTCAGCTCAGCCAGAGGTAGTGATCAGATGGACAACGGCTGGTTTCTAGTGTGATACCTGTCACTGGGACCATTTAAAGTTTTCAGAGCCCAGAGGCTGGTTAAGATCAGAGGCAGAGTCAGTTTGCCTCATTAGGCAATTGTCTAACCAGCTTCATCAGTTCTCTGTCTCCAAGTTATCACTGGAACTTCAGGCTTTAATAATGAACGCAAATTGGTTGAAGACTGGCCCAATTTATATTGATCACTAATGAAATTCTGGTGCTTTCAAAAGCACTTCAATAATTAAACTAGACAAGGCACATACGAGGTATTGTTTGCAGAATGCTTGAAACACTTTAGTAGGATAATTTATTAGAACACAAAGGTGCTCCAATCTGTTCCCTAAAATAGGAATTAGAATGCTAAAGAGAATGCACAAGCCCATGGAAGAATGATATTACAGTATACATATAAAAATAGGTAAAGATAAAAAAATTATACAAGATAATTTATTATAGACACATATAGAATAAGCTATATTTCAGCAAAATGAATGTCTATTTTATAGACTGTAAAATTAGAATTTTGCACATTTCTCTTATTGGGAAGGGTACTAGAGAAGACAGTCGTACGTTACCAAAGAAAGCTCTGTAAAACCACCAGAAAGACACTGAAAACGGAATGAGGCTCTTAGTATCAACCAGAGAATATAGTTTCCAGTCATATTTCCCTCCCATGTGTTTAGATTGTCTTAGTCTGATAATAGTATGCCTCTATGACATTATAGGAGTTGGCTTTCTGAGATAATCAAGTAAGTCTGTTTCTGAAGAAACTCTACATGGGAGTAAGAGGCAGCAAAAGGAGCAGAAGGACAGGGAATGACACTGGAAGGTATTGCCACAATGGAGAGAGCCATTAGCCATCACCACCATTAAAAGAAAACAAACACCTTTTACATGGAACATAAATAGAGTGGCCTTGATACAAACACTGTGAACACATAGTGCTGAATCTGTAGGAGAATAATAAGGAAGGAAAACTGGACTTATTTTGTTTGCTGAAATGACTACTAAGCCATCAGTTGGCCACATATTTGAAAGTCTCTTATCAGACATGGTAATAGGTCTGGCTTCAGCCTTGCAAAGCCTATGTGGCTTCTGCTTTCACTAAAGGACAGCTGTTTTCAAGCTAATAGCCAACATCAGATAAAATGATAACTGGAATATCAGGAGATTAAACTGACAACTATGTTCTCTAAAATCGGCTACTTCCTGGACTAATTCCAATATGCATATGGACCTTACCTTATGGAAACATACTTTTATTCAAAGTAAGTTAAATTTTTCTCCTCTGTTACCACTCCTATTTTATTTAGTTATGTCTTTTTTTTATTTTCTATCTTTATAACATTTACAAGATTATAAACTCTCTGATAGAGTCCACAAATCTTTTGTTCATCACTCTCTAGTCCCAAGAATAGTATCTGCTATAGTGTAAAATTAAATAAATAATTGAGTAAATCAGTCATTCTGTAATCAAAATCAAATGATAGACAGGTTAATTTTGTGAAAAAAATTCTTTTCCAAGAGTAGGAAAATATAAATTATTTGATATTTTAACAATAGATTTGAAGCTAAAAAGAAATAAAATGTAATCTATAAACTCTGTACTAGAGGAAACTAATTTTCTAACTGTAAGCCATAAGAACCTTGGTTAAGTTTCCAACTAGAAATCACCTTATACTTTATCTTCAGCTCTGGCTGCAGATCATGATGATCGGTAGCCTCCTAAGCCTTTTGAAATATACCAAGCTCCAAACTCCTCAGCATAGCAAACCCCAAATTTATGTCCACTTCAGTCTTTGCCATTTCAGTGATAATTTACTACTTGGCTGGAGATAATAAGCAAATACCATATATTTCTGCTCACTTACATGGACAAGAGCCTTCAATGACTAGCATATCATTTATTTTATAATACTATAGTTCTCACCAAACATTCTTATCCTCTCACACCATATTTGTACTAATATAAACCAGTATTTTTTTCATTGCCTATTACTTTTGGATCTGAGTGCTTAATGATAATTTTATTTCCCTAAAGGGAGGTTGAAGGTTGAAACACATATGTGTATAAGTATAGGGTGTATGTTGGGGGAGGAAGGAGAGTGTAAAGGCCTAGAGGGGGCATCTCCAGCTATAATGGAGAGCTTAATACGATTTTTTTTACAAATAGTCCATGTTGCTAAATGAATCATATTTCTTAAAAAATCCCATCTACATATCATATGCTAAATTCCCTTTTAAAGGTTATCTTGTTCCAATGCCCAAATAGAGGCAGGAAAACCTCTATAACAGTTGCAAATGTTGTCATCTAACTGTAGCTTGAAAACTTCAGTGAATGAGGGCAAAGAATGAAGGAAGTTAATTGCATTAGTCCATTCTCACACTTCTATAGAGAGAGGACCTGAGACTGATTTATAAAGGAAAGAGGATTAATTGACTCATAGTTCCACATGGCTGGAGAGGCCTTGGGAAACTTACAATCATGGAAGAAAGAGAAGGAGAAGCAAGGAATGTCTTTTTAAGGTGGCAGGAGAGGGGGAGAGAGAGAAAGAGAGAGACAGAGAGAGAGAGAGAGAGAGGGAGAAAGAGAGCGCATAAGAAACTGTCCATTTTAAACCATCACATCTGGTGACAACTCCCTCACTATCATGAGAACAGCATAGAGGAACTACCCCCATGATCCTAGAAGCTGGGAACATGGGGATTATAATCCGAGATGTGATTTGCGTGGGGACACAGAGCCACACTGGTAATGGAGTAGAGATGCAGAGAACTGTTCATGTTTACTTGGTGGACTTTGATTGTTGTGGATTAATCACCAGGAGATTCCATCTATCCCTAGATGATGTAATGTACACATCATATCACCATAATATACTCTAGTCTATCTGCTTCATCTCTGTTATCATTGCCACTGTTTGCCCTATCAAACAACTACAACTCCTCACCTAGCACATGGCAATTTCCTCCTAACTCCTAACTGCCTGCTTCCATGCCTATAACCTAACAATTGTTTCTTCATTTGGCCATCAACTGATGTTTTCAGAAAATAAATCATCTCATGTTCTTTTCCTGCTAAAAACAATTCAGTGCCCTTCTATCTCATGCCAAATCAAATCCAAATTCCCAAGGACTAGTATATTGCCTGGCTTCTTCTTATCTTCCCAGGCAGCCAGTGTCCCCATGTCTGCCCTCCTGCAAAACATAATGTCCCTGCCTGAAGGCTTTGCATAATTGCTAATTTCAGGCTGCAAACCCTTCCTTCTTATCTTCCATTAGCTGAAACCCATACTCCTCCACTCCAGGAAAGCTTATCTTCCACTAGCCTATAGAGTACTGTCACCCTTAATCTACATGGTCACTTTCTGTCCTTTTACTCTGCTTATCTTTAGAGATTTCCTTACTATATCAAACAATTTTATTTGTTCACAGATTCATTTATTTCTTTGTGTGTTTATTGACTGTCAATCTTCAAATCTAAAATATAAACTCTGTAACACTAGGTCAGGTCCAATTTTTCTTCTCAAGCAAACACCAGTTGTCCCGAAATATTCCTGACTTATAGAAACTGATCAATAAATGCTTGTTGATTGCATAAATGAAAATTCTAGTTCAATATAATTGAGCTTCTGATAATCAGAAATTCTTTATTATGAAATGAGCTATTATAGAAGTAGTAAAACTCATGGTACTTGGGCCTTCTAACCTCTGAATTCTTGTATTTTCTATACAGCAATGGCACTCATCACATTGTAGTAAAACTCATAGTTTGCATGTCATTTTTACTAAATGTTGGCAGTGTGAAGGCACTAGCTGCGTATTATTCACTTCTGAATCTCCTGTGCCTATCACAAGAGAGATGTTTCTCTGTAATGATATCTGTTATTAGGAGACCTCATATTCTGCATAATAATAGGCAATTATAAAGAAAATCTTATGTAAATGATTTAACCAAAATGCAAGCAAACACAGTAATAAGTTTCTATGGAGCTAACTTAGACCACCTAGGCAGGCAGCTTAATGTACCTGAAGGTTGTCACAGACTATTTTAGTAATCCAAAAACAACATTAGTTTGGAAGCTTTGGCCAGTACTGAGACCAAATAGATGAAAATGGAGATCTCAGAGAGTGGGGCTGCTGGTGAAGTCAACCTGAAAGATAGTGCAACTTAAGCCACTGGTTGAACAAAACTGATGGTGAACTTGCCTAGAAAGGAAGATAGGGCTGCTGGCACTTGGTTGGAATATTCTGAAAGGGCTCCCACTGCCAGAGCAGTAGCTAAGATGTTGGCTTTTTCCTTTCCCAGTGAAGGTTATAATCTATTCACACTCATCTGGCTCCTTTGGCTTATGAAAATCACATGTAATCCAATAAAATTTTGTATAACACAAACATTATTCCTTTATTTGCCAATATTATTTGAGCTAATCTGAATCACAGAAGTACGTATAGTGGCAGAGTAGCTGATACTTGGTAAATAGTGGTGTTTAGCAAATAGTGGTTGATTGAAAAAATGTAAGAAGACAAACATATTTTGGCATAAAGAACATCTTCACTAGTTCCTTTTTAGCAGTGAACAGCATTTAAAAATAGAAAGAGATCATGTAATGGCTTCATCTCAGGATAATAGAGTGTAGTAATAGACTCATGTTCTGAGACGTTTCATTTGGAAATGAATATTGCAATATATATCTTTCATGGGGGTTTTCTCCTATAATTTTGACATCCCCATAAAAAAAGTTTAAACTCTAAAGACACTTGAATTTTATCCTACATTTTTGAAAACTAATCTCAGTGTTGTTAATATTTAAGAAGTTTTCCTGCTCCTTTAGAAAATGGCATACTTCTATGTAATTAATATCATGAACACTATGGCTAGTGATGGTTTTTAAATACTAGCCTAAATATTATGAACTAATCCTTTTGTGAATGTTCTCACCTGTTTTGCAGCTGTTCTTATGACTGATTAAGTCATGATAGATGATGTCCCTTTATTGTTGACCTTTCAAATTATGAATTGGCTTCACATTCAACATGTTGATTAAACACCACTCTTCATTATTAAACATTCCTATATAAAGACTATGGTATATTAAATCTATACATAAGTTTTATAATTTAATAGATGAATTGTCTGTAAGCTAAATATATGAAAATCTAGAAGGAAAAATTAAGATCAAAGAGTAGGTATGAGTCTATAAACAGCCACCACACCTTATTTGAAGCTGAGTGATTTGTGTTAATGAGTGGTAGGGATAATATTTGAAAATACCTTTCCATCAGTGCTGTGTCTTAAATGGGAGATTACAAATTAAAAGAACCAAAATGAAGGTTATATAGAGCTCCTTTGTCATCCTGTCATCAATGATGGAACACTGACTCATAGATTCCTGGAATTTAAAGGAATTTTGTAACTCACTGATTAGAAGACTGTATCTAATTAATCACTACCATTTATAAAACTGTTAATACATTTACCTTTTAGTCCCCTTTGAACACCTTCATGAATATAAAATTGATTATAAAGCATCATATTCCATTTTCAAATACTTCAATCTGTTCTAAAGCTGACCTGATTCCATGACCTTGCAACTTTTATCCTCTGACAGAGTCACAAAAATAAACTGAATTTCAATAAATTATGACAATTCTTCTAAATAATATTCCATTAAGAATTACCCACTAATTTTTCTCTTTTTCTCATGCATAAATAAGTCTTCTCCATTTTTTTTCAACTATTCCTCATAGATATTTGTCTAGAGAGTCTTCACCTTCTTGGGGATTCTTATTTAAGCACATTCAACTTTTAAATATACCACTTAATGTCTTTCCTACAATTAAACACAGTGCAATCAACTCTGACTAATGTAGAAAGCTTTAGTTCTAGATATACTACGTATATAAAAGTATATATGATGGAGCATTGTAAAACATATTTTTCTATTTTTCACACTGACAAAAACAACAGTGTTTACACCCTATCGATAGCCACATTGGAAGAGGGCATAAAAAGTATATCTTAGATAACATGTACCTGAGGAGTGAAAATATGCTATGGTGCCCAAACTGTTCAAATTGAGATTTAGTAGTAGCCAGGTGTAACTGGACTTATACAAAGCCATGGGAGATAAAAACACATATTGCTCAACCTGATTGCACATTAGGCATGATCTTTGCAGTCTGGAATGGAGTGGAGCTAGTACAAGTTCTCAAAGGTACTTCCCACAGTAAGGCAAGATTCAATATATTCACATTCTTCTCTTTGCAGTCTTGTTACAACATTGACTCATGAATTTCCAGCCATGTAAAATCTTTTCTCATACAGATGGCTATTTGATTCTGTTTTCCCCACTCCAGCTTTTGTTGTTGTTGTTTTTCTTTCACTTATTTAACTTTCCTTAAGTTAAATATATTGAGTCTACTATATTTTATTAGGTTCAAATTATCATTTCAACATGTTGATAAGGAATTGAATCTTAACACTGCCGTTCACAGTTTTTTTTTTTAATTACTTTTTTTTTAGAGGCATTCAGGAGCATGTCAATGTCCTTAGCTAGATTGCTGGTAAAACCAGAATCATTCAAGAAAAAAATAAAATAGAAATCTTTAGATTAGGACTCGAAAATAATAAAGATCTACCTATTACATCAACTTTCAGTACAAATATACTGTTTATATTCTTAAAAGGTGAGTGGTCTGCGAAAAGCAAATGAAGGTACAGTAAAATATAATCTGTCCAATTGTCCACTAGTACCATTATAAACTTTATACAATTTTATGTATTATTTTTCTCATGTTTTCTATATATATTTGTTGCCTCATCCTCAGATGATTTTATAGCTTGCATTTCTTCTGAAAAGACTTCTTACGTGATTTTCTATCTATAGGTGCTCCTGATTCTCATTCTCTTACCAGGTATAACAGTGTACTAGTGACAGTTGACCATCATGAGGTGTCACATGAGTCATACAAAATTAAATGGACTTCTCAGTGAAGTCATTTTTCCTTATTAGCTTTACCAGGCATGTTAGAAGTAGATGCTTTCCTATGCTTTCCAATAAAGCAGAGAAAGAGCTCCTGAAGGGTAAGATAGTTTTGACAGCATGATTCATTTTTTCAAGCCATAAGCACTGAAAGAATAAACAAACAAATAAACAAAACCTGTCAGGTTGGCTGTCACATATAATTAGACTATAATGGCTGCTATGAGACCTCAGTTTATTTCTAGCACAATGAGCTGGAGCAGCAATTCCCTGTGATTGTGCCAGTGGTGGATTTAACAGACCAGGCATGGAAACCTGATTTATGAGAAGTGCTTTCTCTTTTCACACCCAAAGAACTTGCCAAACAGTCTCCTAATAAAGATGGCCGAGGAATTAAGGTTTAGTACACAGCAGTATAAAAAGTATGGCTTTCAGAACTCAGGAGCTCAGCATTCTTATCTTTGCTGCTACCTGGTTGGGTGATTTTAGGCCAATCTTGAGGCATGTCCATTTTCATATCTCTAAAATGAGGGGCTTGGACTGAATGATCTCTTCTCAGGACAGCTTTAAATTCTATTTCTCCCTTCCTTATCTGACATCCTTAAAATTAATTTGGCATTAAACAGAGAATATTCAATTGACTCCAGTTTTACCTTGTCTTTTATTGAACATTTTATCTGCAGTGGAAATAAATGTTATTTTTGTTCTTAATCTAGGGATATTAGAAGCTAGAATGGAAAATAAGGAGAAAAAGTTGATTATAAAAAGGAAAAGAATCAAAGATGCTGTTTTCCGTAGATTAAGCACAATTGGAAGTAAATATGCCTCTATTATATACCTAAATGATTTGAATGTTATAATCTGTGAAGCCAAAGCAATCTCATTTCTCTTACTTGCTGGTATTATCCCTTGCTGGTTATCTGATCCAAAGAGGCCTGTGAGATCGGATTGTTAAATTTTCAAGAATTTTGCAAGCCATATTATAAAGAGACATGATTAAACATCAAATTACATAAATGAACAATTAATTACATTAGAGGCAAGATAATAAAAGTTCAAAGCTCATCATTTCCAAGTATATTACTACATCTTACTATTGCCTATGTTTTTGAGTTTGTTTGCCTCAATTATATCTGAATAGTAGAAATCCTATAGAATGTTTTGTTATTTCACAGTCTTAAATACACATTCAGTCATGTGAGTACCATGAAATTGGATATATAGGGAGTATGTACTCCATGGAAATAGGAAAATGATATAAATGAAGGATTGATTTATTTTTCTGTTGCTTATTTTGTAAAATTAATTTTTTATCAATATTTTTAAAAAGTTTTTTTTTTGCAGTAAAGTTTCAGTTTTTGAAATCAGGTGAATTTTTCAAAATTTCTAGTATGTCAACAGTTTTATTTAGTCTTCATCAAGCCCTGTAAGATGAATATTATTTTTAAATGATGTCCTTTCTGATAAGGAACCTGAGACTTAATACAAGTGAATGTCCTTCTCAATCTCACTCAGCAAATAAGTCTCACAAGTCTTGGGACTCCAAATTCTTTGCTCTTTTTTTTTTCTTTTCTTTTCTTTTACTTTTATTTTAGTTTCAGGGGTATAGGTGAGGGTTGTTTCTATAGATAAATTGTGTGTCGCAGGGGTTTGGTTCACTAATTGTTTCACCACTTAGGTAATAAGCATAATACCTGATATGTAGTCTTTTAATTCTAACCCTCTTTTCACCCTCAACCCCCAAGCAGGCCCCAGTGTCTATTGCTCTCATCTTTTTGTCTATGTGTACCCCTTTAGCTCCCACTTGTAAGTGAGAATGTGTAGTGTTTGGTTTTTTGTTTCTGCGTTAGTTTGCTTAGGATAATATTTTTCCAGCTCCATCCACATTGCTGCAAAGGACATTACTGAATTCCTTTATTTTTGAGACAGAGCCTTTCTTTGTCACCCAAGCTGGAGTGCAGTGGGGCAATCTTGACTCATTGCAACCTCTGTCTCCCAGACTCAAGCAAGTCTCGTGCCTCAGCCTTCTGAGCAACTGGGGCTGCAGACATGGGCCACCAAATCTGCTAATTTTTGTATTTTAGTAGAGACAAGGTTTCACCATGTTGGTCAGGTTGGTCTCGAACTCCTGACCTCAGGTGGCCTGACTGCTTTTGCCTTCCAAAGTGCTGGGCTGGGATTACAGGCATGAGCCACCACTCCTGGCCCACATTCCTTTTCTATAGATGTATAATATTCCAGGTATATATGCACATTTTCTTCATCCAGGTTACTGTTGATGGGCATGTAGGTTGATTCTATGTCTTTGCTATTATGCATAGTGCTGTGATGGACATACATGTGCAAGTGTCTTTATGGTAGAATAACATATATTCATTTGGGTATATATATCCAATAATGACATTTCTGGGTCAACTGGTTGTTCTGTCTTGGTTTCTTTGAAAAATTGCCAAACTGCTTTCAACAGTGGCTGAACTAAACGACAAGAACATATATATAAGCATTCCCTTTGCTTTATCACCTTGAAAGCATCTATAGTTTTTATTTATTTATTTATTATTTATTTATTTATTTTACTTTTTAATAATAGCTATTCTGGCTGGTGTGAGATGGCATCTAATTGTGGATTTGATTTGCATTTCTCTAAGGATTAGTGATGTTGAACATTTTTTTCATATACATGTTGGCTGCATACATGTCTTTTTTGGAAGATGTCTGTTCATATCTTTTCCCCAGTTTTAATGAGATTGTTTTTTGCTCTTTAATCTTGTTTAAGATTTTGGATATTAGGCTTTTATTGGATATGTAGTTTGCAAATATTTTCTCCCATTCTATGGGCTGTCTGCTTATTGATAATTTCTTTAGCTATGCAGAAGCTCTTTAATTATTAGGTTCCATTTGTCAAGTTTTGTTTCTGTTGCAATTGCTTTTAGCATCTTTGTCATAAAATATTTTCCAAGGCCTGTGTCTAGAATGGTATTATTTTCTAGGTTTTCTTCAAGGGGCTTTTAGTTTTAGGTTTTATATTAAAGTATTTAATCCATCTTCAGTTGCTTTTGTATATAAGAAAGAGGTCCAGTTTCAATCTTCTGCATACGGTTAGCCAGTTATCCCAACACTATTTATTAAAATACAGGGAATCCTTTCTTTACTTCTTGTTTTTGTCAACTTTGTCAAAAATCAGATTGTTGTAGATGCATGGTTTTACTTTGGGACTCTCTATACTGTTCCATTGGTCTATATGTCTATTTTTGTATCAGTACCATGATGTTTTGGTTATTGAAACCTTGTGGTGTAGTTTACATTCAGATATTCTATTGTCTCCAGCTGTCTTCCTTTTACATTAAATTGCTTTGCCTATTCCAGCTCTTTTTTGGTTCCATGTGAGTTATAGAATAGATTTTTCTAAATCTGTGGAGAATGGCATTGGTTGTTTGGTAGCATAGCATTGAATCTGTAACTTGCTTTGGGCAGTATGGCCATTTTAATGAGCCATTTTAATGAGCCGTACTTCCAACCAATGAGCATGGAATATTTTTCTATTTGTTTTGTCATCGCTGATTTCTTTTAGCAGTGTTTGTAGTTGTACTTGCAAAGATTCTTCTCCTCCTCAGTTAGCTGTTTGCCTATATGTTTCATTTTTTTTGTGACTGTTTTAAATGAAATTGTATTCTTGATTGTGTTCTTGTTCTTGATTGTGTTCTTCATCTGTGCTCATCATGGAAATGGGTGTGTATAGAAATGTGACTACTTTTTGCACAGTGCTTTTATCCTGAAATTTTCTAAAGTCATTCATCAGTTCTAGAAGCTTTTATGCAGTCTTTATGATGTTTTTAGGTACATGATCATATTGTCAGTGAAGACAGATAGTTTGACATCCTTTTTTCCTATATGGATGTCTTTTATTTATTTCTTTTGCCTGATTACTCTGGCTAGGACCCCCAGTACTATATTGAATAGAAGGGGTGAGAGTAGACACCCTTTGCAGTTTTTAAGGGGAATGATTTGAACTTTTGCCCATTCAGTATGAAGTTGGCTGCAGATTCATAATAGATGGTTCTTATTATTTTGAGGTATGTTCCTTAGATGCCTATTTTGTTTAGTATTTTTATCATAATGGCATATTGGATTATATCAAAAGCCATTTCTGTGTCTGTTGAAATGATTATATGGTTTTTGCTTTCAATTCTGTTTTTGTGGTGAATCACATTTATGAATTTGCCTATGTTGAACCAATCTTGCATCCCAGGGATAAAGCCTATTCGATTGTGGTAGATTAGCTTTTTGATGTGCTATTGGATTTGGTTTATTTATCTTAAAAAAAAAAAAAAAAAACAAGGATTTTTTGGAGAGAATTTTGTTGAGGAATTTTGCATCTATGTTCATGAAGGATATTGGCCTGAAGTTCTCTATGTTGTTGTTGTTGTTGCTATTGTGTCTCTGTCCAGTTTTGGTATCAGAATGATGCTGGCCTCATAGAATGAGTTAGGGAAGAGGCCCTCCTACTCAACTTTTTGGAATAGTTTCAGTACAAATGGTACCAGCTCTTGTTTATGCATTTGGTAGAATTCAGCTGTCAATCTGCCTGATCCTGTGCTTCTTCTGGTTGGTAGGCTTTTTATTACTGATTCCATACTTAACTCATTATTGGTCTCTCCAGGGTTTGAATTGACTCCTCATTTAATCTTGGGAAGTTGTATCTTTCTAGGAATTTATCCATTTCTAACAGGTTATCTATTTTGTATGCATAGATGTGTTCATAATAGTCTCTGATGATTTTTTGTATTTTTGTGGGGTCAGTGGATATGTCCCTTTGTTGTTTCTGATTTATTTATTTGAATCTTCTTTCTTTTTTCGTTAGTCCAACTAGTGGTCTACCTTATTTATTCTTTAAAAAAACAACTCTGATTTTGTTGATGTTTTGTATGATTTTTCATGTCTCAGTTTCATTCAGTTCAGCTCTGATTATGGTAATTTGCTAACTTTTGCTAGGTTTGGGGTGGGTTTGCTCTTGTTTTTCTAGTTCTTAAGGTGTGATGTTAGGCTATTAATTTGAGATCCTTCTACCATTTTTGATACGGGTGGTTAGCACTATAAACTCTCCTCTTAACACTGTGTTAGCTGTGTTCCTGTGGTTCTGGTATGCTGTATTCTTGATCTTATTAGTTTCAAAAAATTTCTTGGTTTCTGTGTTAATTACTGTTTACCCAGAAGTCAAGAAGGAGCAAGTTGTTTAATTTAATTTCCCATGTAATTCTATTTTTTTGTGAGTGTTCTTGGTGTTGATTTCTATTTCTATTGTGCTATGATCTGAGAGTATGATTGGCATAATTTCAGTTTCTTTTTTGATTTGCTGAGAATTGTTTTATGGCTTATCATGTGGTTGATTTTAGAGTATATGCCATATGCAGATAAGAGAAATGTATATTCTGTTGCTATTAGGTAGAGAGTTCTGTGTAAGTCTGGTAGGTGCATTTGGTCAAATATTGAGTTTAGATCTTGAATATCTTTATTAGTTGATATTATAATATCAACTAGATGATATTAGATGCCTTGATGATCTAATACTGTCAGTAGAGTGTTGAGGTTTCTCACTACTGTTGTATGTATGTATTTATCTGAATTTCTCCATAGATCTCTAAGAACTTATTCTATTAATCTGGCTGCTTTTGTGTTGTGTTATGTTGTCTTGTTGAATTGAACCCTTTGCCATTATGTAATGTCCTCCTTTGTCTTTTTAAATCACTGCAGGTTTAAAGTCTGTTTTGTCTGAAATTAGAATAGCAGCATTTGTTTTTTGTTTGTTTGTTTGTTTGTTTTCTGTTTGCTTGGTAGATTTTTCTCCATTCCTTTACTTTGAGCCTGTGAGTGTCAATTCACGTGAGATTGATCTCTTGAAGAAAGCACACACTGAGTCTTGCTGCTTTATCCAACTGGCCCCTCTGCACCTTTTAATCAGGGCATTTGGTCCATTTACAATCATTTGCTATGTTGTGGATTTGATCCTGGATTTTATGCAAACTTGATAGTGTAGTTGCTTTCCATCACCAATAATCTATGTACTTACTGGTGTTTTTGTGGTGGCTAATAATAGTCTTTTGTCTTCATATGTGGCCCTCCCTTAAGGACACCTTGTAAGGCAGATTGAGTGGTTATTTCTTTTAGCATTTGCTTCCTGAAAAGGATCTTATTTCTCCTTTGCTTATGAAGCTTACTTTGGCTGTATATGAAATTCTTGATGGGAGCTTCTTTTCTTTAGGGATGCTGAATATAGGCCTATAATCTCTTCTGGTTTATAGAGTTTCTGCTGAATATTCTGCTTTTAGCTTGATGGGGGTGCCTTTGCATATTACCTGCCTCTTCCCTGCAGCTGCTTTTAATATTTTTTTCTTTCATATTACCTTTGGAGAATATGATGACTATGTGTCTTGGGGATGGTCAACTTGCACAGTATCTTGCAGGGGTTCTCTGCATCTCTTAAATTTGAATGTTGGCCTTTCTAGTAAGGTTGGGGAAATTTTTGTGAACAATAACCTCAAATATATTTTCCAAGTTGCTTATTTTCTTTCCCTTTTCTGCAATGATACCAGCGAGTCACAAATTTGGACTCTTTACCTAATCCCATATATCTTGGAGGTTTTGTTTGTTCCTTTTTATTCTTTTTTCTTTATTTTCATCTGACTGAGTTAGTTTAGAGAAGCAGTTTTTGAGCATTGAGATTTTATTCCTAAGCTTAGTTGATTTTCCCGTTAACATGTGATTATATTATGAAATTCTTGTAGTGTGCTTTCAAACTCTATCAGATGAGTTTGGTTCCTTCTTAAAATAGCCATTTTGTCTTTCAGCTTTGTCAATTTACTATAATCCTTAGATTCTTTGGATTGGGTTTTAATTTTCTCCTGAATCTTGATGATCTTTATTTCTACCCATATTCTGAACTCTGGGTCTGTAATTCAGCCATTTCAGTCTGATTAAGAATATTTGCTGGGTAACTGGTGTGGTTGTTTGGAGGAAATAAGCCCCTCTGGCTATATGAGTTGCCAGAATTTTGCTCTGATTCTTTTTCATCTGTGTGGGTTGATGTTCTTTTAATTGTGTTGGAATTAAAGTACAGTCAGTTGACTTCACTTCTGGATGTTTTCTGAGGGGTGAGGATTTTGCAGGATCTCCATTTGTGCTTGAATTCTTGTCCTTGGTTTCACAGGGCAGGGGTCACAGGGGGTTGGAGGTATATAAGAAAAGTATTTTTGGTGTTGAAGTTTGGGCTGTGATCTCTTGATGGTGCTTAGTTGTAATGGCCAGTAGGTAGGCTTGTGCTCAGCCACACGACTTCTTTTTATTTCCTCACAACTGTAGCCATGCTTCCTCTCAGTGCTCAGAAAGTGTAGGATTCTCTCTCACTTGAGTGCTGGATGCAGACCTTGGCTTGGTCCTCCTTGGCTGCACATAGTGGCCCTGGGGTAAGCTCAGGCTTTATGTTCTTTCCTTGGCAGGGTTCTTAGCAGTGGTAAGAGGCAGAGGGCCTTTTACCTGGGCTCTACCTTGAAGAAATGCGGAGCCATTACCAATTGATGTGATCAACCTATACCGGGGTTCTTTCAATTAGTAGTGGGTTCTTGGGGAATGTTACTCACTCGCCAGTTCTCTGTACAGGAAATCCTCCCCTGGCTCCACACCAGTCCTGGTTGGACAACTGTCTTATCTTGCTCTTCTTTATCTTCTGGAGATCACATTGCTCCTTTGATGAATCTCAACATGTCTACCTGAATATCCAGCTGAAGAGCCAGCATTTGCTTGCCACTCTTTCTCCTCTGCTTGAGAATGGTGCACATCAGCTGCTTCTAGTCAGCCAGTCTTGACACTCTGCTATTGCTTGTTTAGACCAGGCATCCCCAAACTTTTTACACAGGTGGCCAGTTCACTGTCCCTCAGACCGTTGGAGGGCCGCCACAAACTGTGCTCCTCTCACTGACCACAATGAAAGAGGTGCCCCTTCCTGAAGTGTGGCGGGGGGCCGGATAAATGGCCTCAGGGGGCCGCATGCAGCCTGGGGGCCATAGTTTGGGGATGCCTGGTTTAGACTTAAGAGTGTTGGAGAAAACATTCATAATAGAGATTAAACTTAAAACTATATCATGTCAATAGCTGTAACATTGTGAATAGTGCAAAAAAAATTGAGGTATTATTCTGGTATTTGCAAGATTTGGGACAAGGTTACTCACACTAAGTTTTTATATATATGTTCATTGGTTCATTGTGTGTCACTCATTAACTCAAAGGAAAATATCTACCAACACTAATGTTTGAACTACACTTGTAAATTGCAACCATATTTTGGCTATGGACTAAAAAAGCATGGAAAAAAATCAGTGGAAGCATGCTGTGTAGATCATTTGGCTATATAATTGACAAGAAAGAATACTGTATATATTATTATTTAGAAATAGTATCCTATAAAACTTTTATATCAATAAATATACATATATAAATACACATTTATCAATAAATACACAATAAATACAATGTATAATATACTTGTATATACCTATTTGTTAAACATATATCAGCACACCACTGACTTTTGCCCTCAAAAGTGAATCTGAAATCATTAGCAATCTTCTTTCACAATTTTTCTTGCAGACAAGTATGGCAATTTTATTATGGTTCTGGCCAATTATACTAAAGGAATCTTGGTTGAAGTCCTCTAAGAAACATATTCTATTAATTGGTAGAAAGAAAGTGTTGTATGAGAAGAAAGTCCCTGATTCTTCTCTCCTGCCTTAGACATTTTTGTGAAATAACTTGATACTGAGTTGCAACAGCTACCTTATGACCATGAAGAGAAGACTAAAAGAGACATACTGAAATTCTCTAGAGCCCAGATATCGTGAATTTACTAAAATCATCCCTGATGTTACATCTCTCTACCCTCCTTCTTCTCCTCTTCATCCTATTCCTCCTCTTTTCTTCTTCTCCTCCTATTCCTCCTCTTCTTCCTTCTTTTCCATTGTGTTCAGTAACCCCTTTCATTAGTAGTAGTAATTTTGATGAAATACAAATAATGTAACATTTACCAGACAATTTTAAATATAGAGTTTGGAGGCATTAAGCACATTTATATGTACACTACACTACACCCATCTACTTCTAGAACAATTTTCATCTTGTGAAACCTATGCTCTGCACCCATTCAGTAGTAACTCATTGTTCCTCTGTAACTCAAGCCTCTGGGAGCAACCATTCTACTTCCTGTTTCTATAAATTTTACACCCTAGGTACCTCTCATAAGTGGAATAATATGCTACTTGTTTTTTGTGACTGGCTTTTTTTGTTTACTAAGTTTAATATCCTCAAGGTTCATCTGTGTTTTAACATGTGTCAGAAGTTCCTTACTTTATAAGGCTGAATAAGATTGCGTGTTTGTATATATCACTTTTTGTTTATTCATTTATCCATTGACAGACACATGCGTTGCTTCCACCTTTATGTTATAGTAAATACTGTTCCTGTAAGCAGGTTGTACAGATATCTCCTCAAGGCACAGCTCTCAATCCTTTTAGATAGATATCCAGAAATAGAATTGTGAGGTTCCATATGTCTCTTTTGAGACTTATGAATACAGCCTTATTTTGTAAGTAATTTTTAGGCAGATGTTTTCTTATTTTTTGCCCAAAACATCCTAACTAATATAATGTCAGTTAATTCTCATCTTGGTTCAGGTTGTCCATGATTTCAAGATATTTCTTTCCAAACATAGAAAATTCCTTATTTAAGTTGCTACATTCATTTTTTCCATGCTAAGACTAAACTAGCCTTTTCCTTTTCCTTGAATACACCATGTTTTCTTCCCCAAAAGGTCATTGCAAATGTCATCTGATCTGGCTGTAACACTCTAAAACCTTCACAGTTTCACCTTCAGTAAATTGTATATATCTTTTATCTTTAATCTCAAAATTTCTTATCCCATGTTTTCCACCACGATCCTTATATTTAATTTTTGTTATAAAATGATGTACTTTTTATAGCATTTATTTTTATATTTTATACTAATTTGTATTAACAATATCCGACTTAACTATTATTTTATTAACCCTTTGTTTCTTCTGTTAATGATCTGAATAATTGCATTCTTACTTATCTAGTGTATGACCTTGTTTATCATGTCCTCATCTCTGAAATACCTTTTTAACTTGCCATCCAGGACACCATTTATTTTTTATTCTTCAGTGAATGTCCGCTCTTTCTCAGTCTGTCTTGGTGGAATAATCTCTATTCCTTGATCTCCTACTATGAAGTGCCTTACTGCACGTTCTGTGTAACTCATTTCTTGATATGACACTCAGTATCTTTGGGATCTTAGCCAATCTAATTTCATTAAATATCATCTATGAAAACTCTTTCTCACACTACTCCTCTCAACTCTACACTAATGAAAATCTCCACTAGGATCTCAGCATCAACCTATTGAAACAAAATCAATAATTAACACTTTCGCCTGAAAGGCTTCTCCATCCACACTTCCATGTCAATTAATGGCAGGTCCATTCTTCCAGCTATTCTAGCCAAATAGATTTGAGTCAAACTTGACTTATCTCTTGCTCTCTCATTCTAAGACTGATTGATCAGGAAATCCTATAAATCTAATTTTCAAAACATATCCAGAATGTACCTACATCTTTTCAACTCTGTCACTCCCATCACTTTCATCATCTCTCACTAGAATACTGCAATTGCATCCCACCTGCTTTCCCTTCTTCCAATTTAGTCCTGTTCAGGTTTTTTCTACATAGCAGCGTTTGGCTTTTACTCAGAGGAAGGGAGGGTTGGGGGAGGGCATATGCTATGGTTTAGATACTCGTCTCCTCCAAACCTCATGTTGAAATTTGATTCCCAGAGTTGAAGGTGAGGCTTGATGGGAGGTGTTTGTGGCATGGGGGTGGATCCTTCAATACAAAATGGATTTAGATAAGTTATGACAAAGTATTTACAATGGTCTACAAATATCAGATTTTGTGGTGTCTTGCAGGCCATTGTAAAGGTATCCTGCCACTCTCTGGTCTCATCTGCTACCACTCTCTCTCTTGTTCCATTCACACTTGAGTCACAGGAACCATACTGAACCAGAACTTCTCTCACTGGCTAATCCATCCAGGTATCTGCCAGATAGCTACATGACTCACTCCGTCACCACCTTCAAGTTTTTCCTCAAGTTTAAACATCTCAGAAAAGGCTTTATTGGTAACTCTATTTAACACTGAATACCTCTTGCTTCTGATTCTCCCTTTTCTGCTCTATTTTCTCTCCAGCACATTTTGTCTTTTTGCATAATGTATTCATGCATGCAAATGACTTATTTCTTTATTATGGTTTTCAATAACAAGAATTTAACCTCCACATGGTAGGGAATGATATTTATTTTTATTTCTTTGCAATGCTTTATTCCTAAAGCTTAAAAGAGTGCTTAAGTTACAGTAGGATTTTAAAAAAAAATAGTTGAATAAAAGAGCCAGAACTACATTTTTTCACAATAATCTAACCCAGTGCTGAACTTAGTATGTGACCCATAGTTGATTCTCAATAAATATTGTTGAATGAACAAATTAACTGCCTAGAATGGAGATATCACTCAATAGATCCTTGTTGGCTGATTATTTATGTTATGGGTCTCCTTGACTACTCAGGGTGACTCTAAAGTGGGTTACCTCAGGGTCAGACTTGAAGATACACTGGGCTATGGGCTGGGAAGAAACATTAGAAAGAAGAAAAATCTGCTTTATGACTTCCTTTGACTTCTCTCCTTTATTTGAGGATTTCTGCTTGAGTTGCAGCTCACACACATGATACTCATACGCATCAGCAACATGTGTGTTTTCTCTGTTTTGTTTTTAATCTTGGGTGTTATTGCTCAGTAACATTAGAAGTGAAACACCTCTCATAAATCCACAGGATGGTACCTGAGTCTTTCATAGAGAACAGCAGACAAACACCTGCAGCTTACCATGCACTTTCAGGGCTAGCACAACATAGCAGCAATTCTAATGTTACACAAAGAAACCATTTGTGCTTGTCTTCATGTGACTACATTTAAAGTATATTTATTGGAGTTTTGAGTGTGCAATATCAATTGTCTTAATCTTACCAAAATAATGATTGCTTCTCATAAAATAACTATAGTTATTTAGTTAGTTATATAATTATATAAAATAACTTTAACAATTGTAACCTATTCCTCCTGGTATCCTTTCTCACTCTCCTTTTCCCTCCTCTTTCCTTCCTCCATCCTCCCTCTCCTTTAACTCTCATTTTGCTTCCTTCCAGCCTTGCCTCTCTTTCTTTCCTGCTTATGCTCTGATTAAACTGTGGACATGCAAGGGTATGGATGACAGCAGGCACCAGAATCTTTCATGTTATACACAGGGTTCTGAGCACAGCATGCCTTTGGCCCAGGCAGGTGGGGGAGCTGAGAGAAGCAGGCTAGCCATCTGGAGACGAACATATGGGTGGTGTGGCATACATTCTCACAATTGCTGCTGGGAGGCTTAGAAATAGAAAGGGGTGGTTTGACTCCTTCTCTTAATTAAAAAAAAAAAGGAATTTGAAAGGGGTGCCAGTATGGAGGGATCCCACTTAAAAGCACAGCATAGTTTCTGTAAATGTTCATAATCTAAGGGTTTAAAAAATTAGAGGTATTTCATTTTTTTAATGTAATGATTGAGTTAATTGACTTTCATCTCATATTTTATTATTGTTAATTTAATATCATAATGTGAAATAAGTTGTATAGCACAACAGTTCCATACATTGTAAGGTTAAAAAGTTAATCTGGGATTTTATTTATTTATTTGCTACTTATTGCCAGTTTCTAACTCAGATAAAGTAGAACAACATCTTAGATAATGTGTATAAAATAGGGACAAAATAATGTGGAAAACTGAATATTTTTAAAGCCTCTGTGAGGTGTGACTTATTCTAATTATTAGCCACTTTCAGTATATTTTTTTTAGAATTCTGGTCTATGAATTAGGAAAGCTATGTTCCAGTTTAAACTTTGATCTTTCCTTAAGTTTTAGAGAAACAATTTTGGTTTCTTTGAATGTCCTTTTCTCGTCTCAAAACCAAAAACAAAACAAAAGAAAAATCAAAAGAACTCAGCTGTGATGGGGTTCATGATTCTAGGTTTAGTCGTAATTGAGTCAAGTGCATAAGATAGAATTATTGTGTAAACTAAAACAAATTGGAGTTATGTCAGAAAAAAGTAAATAAATTCCCTGGTTAAACAGATTAGGGTGCCTAGCCTTTTAATATAAATGTTTCCATGATGGCTATTTTATTAGCTTATCTACCATCTATATAATTGGATGAACATGGACTTCAGTGATATACGGAGGATTCAAAAGAAAGGCTTGTTACTTAGAGAAGCGGGTTCATTTCTAGGCACCCAATTTTCAGAGTTTTCCATATTTTGTATAGACTATGAAAACCATGTTCAGGGAAAGACAATCAGGGTGATAAAGGGTCACTAAATATTAACATGAAGATGGTAAAATAAATTGACTTTCTATCTGAAGTGAGAAAGTCTAAGTCAGAGTGGGAAGTATGATGCTTCTCAGGAATGCCTGAAGAACTATTAGGTCGAAAATGAATTACACTTCTCTCACATGAACTAAAGGCCGTTCACTCCATAAACATTTATTGAGTACATATTATGTGTCAGATGATAAGATAGATGCCATGGATCAGATACTGAGCAAAAGCAAATACAGCACCTCCCTTCATGGAAATTTCAGTTCAGAATCTAATAAATTCTAGAAATAAATGTAAAGTTACAACTGTGATAAGTGCTCTAAAGAAGAGAAACTGGTCTAGTTAGAGAGGTCAAAAAGGGTTTCCCAGGGAAGAAAACATCACATGGGATACTGAAAAAATGAATAAGAAAACATTAACTGTGAAAAATGATGTGTGTGTGTGTGTGTGTGTTTGAGGGTATGAATGAATGAAATAGTGTTCTAGGTAGAAGGAACAGCATATGCTGAGGTCTTATGATAGAAGTGACATGATCTGATGTGGTTTGGCCACATAGGTCCAAGGAGAGTATGAAGTGAGGTGAATCCGTAAAAAGGAGCTAAGACATTGCAGAGTTTATAAGTCACGTTGATTGTAATGAGGAATCATTGAAGTGTTTTACATACGAGATGGAGCATGTGATATCATTTCATATTTATTTAGATAAATGCAGCATGAAAATCGTGTAAAGAGACACAAAAGTGTCTATGATTAACCGGTTAGGACACTCACCTCTCCAGAAAAGAGATAGCGACCACTCAGTTTAGAGTAATGCCGATGACTACGTAAGTGAGGAAAAGTAGGTAATCACAGAATATTTAGGAATGAATATGAACAATTTTTTTGTTGAACTGTATTGTTAGAGAGAAGGGGGGAGTTGTCAAAAAATGACTCCTGGGTTTCTGGCTTAAAAGCTTAACAGTGGTGTTTCTGCATTCACTGATCAGATTATACCGATTTAGACCATGTTGGAAGACTTGTGTAGAGAGATTATAGGTTTGAGTTGGTCAGGCTGACTTCATGTATCATGTAAAACATATTGAAATCACCAAGTCATTAAATACATGAAGTCCAGAGTCAAGTCACAGCTCAATATGCAGGAGAGCCAGAGCTGCTGGAAAGTCCTGGAGAGAAAGGGCAAATAAAGGAAGATCTTTGCAAGAACAGCTTGGCCCTTCTTAGCCCTGATCTTGTATTAAACCAATGCTGAGACAAGCATAAAAGAAGTCCTCAGCAAATATTCACTAAGAATCCAGTGTGACATTACCCGAATGTCTGTATTCAAGGTTGAAAGCAGTAGCAGAAAAAGTAATCTTGTCTGTATCTTTCATGCTTGGCGCTAAGCCTCAGTGCCTGCTGATAATTCAATCTGTTAATAAAAAGAGGGCAACCTTTTTCTCCCACATCAACATGAAATAAATGAATAACATACCATATGAATAAATGAATAAAGCAAAACAAGAAACAGCTGAGAAAGGAGAAAAAAGTCAATAAAAGCTATTGATCAGAGATGCTTTAAGAATGTAAACATTCAATACTGAAAAGAAAACAAAAGCATAATTGTAGTAGCTATTTAATATTTGCACAGTCTTCATTAGAATGCTCACTACAGTTAAAATTTCTAGAAGATCGTTTCTGCATAAACATAGTGTCTGAATCACTGAATAAAATAACTCTGAATTCCCATTGACTGCTAGGACCTTTAAAAGTTATTGTATTTAAAATAGAAATTGTAGGACGTTTGTGAAGTTTTACTGTTGATACACAATTCTACTTTTAATATCTTCAAGCTTTTAAAATGTTGATATTTGGCAGTGCACTATGCTGTGAAAAAATTATGGCATGCCTTTCTCAAATATCTTGGGTTTATGACAGAAAGACATCTCTAAGAAATCAATCATTCTTCAGGTTGATTTTTTTCCAGTTTTGCCTTAGAAGTAGTCAGCAATTTGAAGCTTTTAAAATGATTATTTCTTTGGTAGCTTTTGGGCTATCAAATCTTGGAAATACAGTAATTAATTGATGTAATTAAACACTTAAAGCAACACTTGCAAAATTTGGTCTTGTGAAAATTAGCTAGAGTTTTAAAGTAAACAGGCCATTAATGTAAAAGAGAATTTAAAAGTACATATTGAGTTTGCATGTGTGTGTGTGTGTGTGTGTGTGTGTGTGTGTGTAATATTACCACAACCAAGGGAAGATTTTTAAATTTATCTTTTCAGTAGACATGAGATCAAATAACATAAACATATATGTATTAGTCAGGATTCCCTAGAGGGACAGAACTAATAGGATATATACATACATACACACACACACACATATTTATGTGTGTGTGTGCGTATGTATATATATGTGTATATATATGTGTGTGTATATGTATATGTTTGTGTGTATGTATATATGAGTTTTTTTTTTTTTTTTTTTGAGACAGAGTTTCGCTCTTGTTACCCAGGCTGGAGTGCAATGGCGCGATCTCGGCTCACCGCAACCTCCGCCTCCTGGGTTCAGGCAATTCTCCTGCCTCAGCCTCCGGAGTAGCTGGGATTACAGGCACGCGCCACCATGCTCAGCTAATTTTTTGCACCATTAGTAGAGACAGGGTTTCACCATGTTGACCAGGATGGTCTCGATCTCTTGACCTCGTGATCCACCCGCCTCGGCCTCCCAAAGTGCTGGGATTACAGGCTTGAGCCACCGCGCCCGGCCTATATGAGTTTATTAAGTATTAACTTACACAATCACAAAGTCCCACAAGAGACTGTCTGAAAGCTTGAGAGGCAAGGAGAGCCAGTCCGAGTCTCAAAACTGAAGAACTTGGAGTCTGACATTTGAGGGCATGAAGCATTCAGCACAGGAGAAAGATGTAGGCTGGGAGGCTAAGCCAGCCTCGCCTTTTCACGTTTTTCTGCCTGCTTTATATTCTAGCCATGCTGGCAGCTGATCAGGTTATGCCCACCAGACTGAGGGTGGGTCTGCCTTCCCCAGCCCAAATGTTAATCTCCTTTGGGAACACCCTCACAAATGCACCCAGGATTAGTACTTTGCAAACTTCAATCCAATGAAGTTGACACTCCATATTAACCATCACAATATATAATATGAATTAATCAGTTTGGTATATTGAATACTGAGCAAAATTATTAAGCCTAGTTTTCTGACATTACTGTAAATGAGAAGAAAAACTAATGAATTGCAAAAGGAAAATTTTGTTTTTTGAAGACAAAGAGGTACATTACTAAGGACTAAGTAGCTGGCAAGTTTTTTGTTTGTTTTTGTTTTTGTTTTTTGTTTAACCTCTGGGCCGTAGGAGGTAGATCAATTGTCCCCTCTCCTGGATCATCCCTGATGCCATATCAAAAGTAGCTCAGCCTGCCCACATGCTTTAAACCATGCTGGTTGCTATTAAGCTGTGCACTTTTATTTACTTGACATGGCTTCTTTCCATTGGAACAGAATCTTATCACATTTTTAATATGTCCTTGTTTCTTAGAAAATGATTAGCACTTTGTAGGGGCTCAAACATATTTTTTTACAAAAGAAACACTCATTGTATGTCAGGCACAATCCTAGGTGTTTCACATTCATTTTTTTCTTATACAATAATATAATGTGCCTTACATATTATAAACACTCAATAAAACGAGTTAGTAAAAATAAAACAAAAGATTCTTCCAATGCAAAAGCTTGCCTAAATTCTAGTTATATCAACCTAACTCTACTGGTTGGAATATTTTCAGTTTATCAATAAATGACAATTTGACCAGATTTACTACATTTATTGCTATATTCTGTCAAACATGTCGTTAGCAATAGAATACATAAGTAACTATATTTTATTCATGTGTGTATCCTTAGTTTCTGTAATTCAGTAGGTACATAATAAGTATTTGTTCAATGAATGAAAAAAATAGTTATAACTAATCTATGTTTTCAGCTATGGCTGTAGTTACTTGGTCCTATGAGGAGAAAAATATCAAATTTATGCCTGCATCTCCTGATTATTTCTGGGATCATAGACAATTACAGACACAAATAGTCACTAAATGTGTAAGAAAAAAAGGAAAGTACACAGAAAATGGTGGAGACACAAATAATTAAGTTCTGTGTATAACAACTCACTAAAGTAGGTACTATTATTTTTCCCATTATATTGATAAAGAAATTGAGGCACAGAAAAGTAAAATACCATGCCTAACATTGTAGAACAAGAAAGTGGTAAGGTCAGGATTTAAAATTAGGACAGAATAACCCTAGAGACCACCCCAGTAATCATTATACCATAGTGTTTCTAGGTGTCAAGTGGGTAAATGGGTGCAGATACAAAGAGAACATTCCATGCAAGGAATCATAGAGGAATGAAGTATGACACCGAAGATAACAGATAAAGGTGAAACCAGCCACAGTTTTCATAAGGTCAAAAGTCATTGAAAGGGATTGAGCAAAAGATATGATGGGGGAGTGACGCTGTGAGATGTAAATATGAAAAGTCCAATCTGGATGCAGCATGTGTGTTAAAAATATTGAAAATACTTGAATTCAATAGCAAAATAAATATGACCACTCTGGGTCTCTTTAAAGTTTTTACATGTCCATGAGCCCACTCATTATCTGGCATGTTACTAAAAAGGGAGGCTGTTAATGAGGCAAAGTGCCATAACTTCTCTAAAGAATGGTTTAAAAAGTAAGGTTTGCTTAAGCATTGCTTATGGCAGGTAAATCTGGAATATTATTTTCTTTTTGTTATAGTAACAATTTACTGCAAAGCTAGTAGCTCAAACTCATACAAATGTATTAACTCACAAGGGTCCCAAGTCTAGATATAGTGTGGTGTGATTGGTTCCATAAGTGCTATACAGTCATAGGATTAAAGCCCTCATTTCACTGCTGGCTCTGAGAGGCCATATTTCTAGGCTAATGCCCACCCCTCTCAAAGCCAGAAATAATAGGCCTACAAATCCTCTGAATTTTCTCTTTTTGCCTTATATCTCCAAGGCATCTCTACTGATGAAATATTCTGCTTTGGTTTCTGCTTAAAGGACCCATGTGATTACACTGGACTCACATGGATAATGCTAAATAATCCTCCTAAATTAAAGCCAGCTGATTAGTGATTCTAATTCCATCTGTAATATTTCTTCATACAGGTATCTAAATTAGTGTTTGTTTGAATAACATGAAAACTGGAGTATTTGGGGGACTTCATCAGATTCCTCTCTACCACATATGGTCTCCTTTTTCTGTGAATTTATATATATATATATATATTCATTTTCCCTTTAGTCATAAAACAAAAGTCATGTAAAAAATATATTATCTTGAAAGAAATAATAATTTGTAATGGTAAGGATGGATGTGTCATTATATCTGGAGCCTATGTAAATGAATAAAGATTAAAAACCCAAAAATAAATTTCATAATATAATAAATTAAGATATTCTACTCATTCCAATTATCTTTTCAGCAACTCATCATTTCTCCAAGATTTTATATTACTATTTCAGATACAAATGACATATTTTATTCAGGCCCACCAGCATTAATAATTTCATAGCGAAATAGGACAAAAAACAAGGTACTTTATATGATAGATGATGAAATTTGAAAGTAGAAACACATTCTGATCTCACTTATTCTGCCATCTATGGCAATACCTATAGCAATGAGGAGCAAGGGTATAAAATGGTAAATGTATGATTTCTAAGCAAAGAATAATTAGTCAATATTAGTATTTTGTGGGAGTATTCATGCTTCATCTAAATCGATCTTTGGAAACACATTAGATTCTTCAGAGATGTCCTTAAGGCAGCTACTAATGATATCCCTGATTTTGAAGGAGTTAATGTATATCTCTTAGAAAGTACTTTATCTGAAGGTAACTGAGGTATTTAAGAAAACATTGCTCTAAAATATTATAAATATAAATAAAAACTAGTGGTGACATTTAATTCTCTACCCAGACAAAGGAATAAATTAAGCATTATTTAATGGATTCCAAATCTATACTACTTTCCCTCTAGGAAAGAAAAAAAACCAGGTAAGATTTAGAAAGAAGATAACCATTTTTCTAATTTCAAAGAGCTTTGAAAAATAAGTGAACACTTTAACAACAAATAGGAAATTAAGTTTAAAACAGAAACAATAAATCTAGGAGCCAGAATGAATAATTATTTCAAAATTTGCCCTGCAGTGCTCCTAGAGTCTTATGTCTCATGTTCAAAGTGAACAACATATCTATGAACTCTGTAGGGGATCAGAAATAATGAAAAGAAGATGCTAATTACATGGTCATTATGGAATCTACAACATGTTGATTGATTACTAGACACTAAACATCTATGCAAATAAGAAACCAAGGGCCAGAAGTTATGAAACACAAGAATGTAAATGAGGTCAAGAATTGTACATGAGTTTCTTCAACTCTGACTCTTGAACTGGTAAGTGGAGAGATTATGGAGTTTAGATGTGTTTCCTTTTGGAGTTCATGCTAAATACGCAATGTAACTAAAATGGCATCAAACTGTTTCTCACATATTATATGAATACTGTATGTAAGTATAGCAAGTATTTAGAAAGCAGTTGATGATGCTGTGGGATGATGTCTTTGTCATCAGCCAAATACTTCTATGTTTACCTAAAAGTGATCTGTAATTTCTATTATCAACAGCAAAGTGTGTTCTATTTCCAAATAGGTAGAGGATTTCCAAGGATATATTGCTTATATTCTTTTAGAAAGTTCAGAAGCAGTCACATTTATATAGTGTTTGTACAGAATCACTCATCTTTCATAATATAACTACTTAACACTGAGAAATATATGGGTAAATGACAGTGGCAGTCTCCTGATGCACAATGAGGTTTACATTTTGGCTTTTAAAATTTAGGTCAATTTATCAATACTTGGATGTGCAGTGTAGATCCAATTCACCTCACAGACTATGCCTTTTAGCTATAACAGAAGTTCCTTGTTTCAAGTCTCATACATGAAGTTGAAATGATATATAGTATTAGTATATATCTTTCCACCATTTGAATGAAACACAAACCTAAGAGTATCCAATGATCAATGCTTGCAGCCTACAAGGAATTTAATAACATCACTGAAGCCAACCACTTTATAATTTATTTGAGCCTCAGTTATGTGAATACTCAGAATAAACCAGGGAGTAGACTGCTATTTATGCCTTCTCCAATCTTCTTCCAAGCTCAGGAAAATAGCCACTTTTACTCATACCATTTTTTGAGTTGCTATTGTCCTTATAAAGCAGTACTCCAAAAAATAATACTGAACCCAAATAAGCACCACTTTGCAACAACATTTTCTAAAAGAGAATCATATTTAAGGAAAAATATATTTTGCAATGTACAGATTTTCAGATATTCACACTTGTCACCATTGCTTATCAGTATTTGGATTAAATAAAATCATAGCTATGTTACTAATAGGGCAGGAATT
Organism: Saimiri boliviensis; assembly: GCF_048565385.1. NCBI lineage: Eukaryota > Metazoa > Chordata > Mammalia > Primates > Cebidae > Saimiri > Saimiri boliviensis. Next base: position 94,794,771 of record NC_133456.1, read on the forward strand.
CTGAGAAAAATCATACAAAGAGAAAGTGAGGTGTATTTGTTTGGAGAAAATAAAGAGGAGTATATTTGCTAGTTTCAATGAAGGATAACTCACAGGCTCCTGAACACTCCTGTACTGAAATTCTTCAATATTTTCTATGTAAGCTAACAATTTACAAACAATTTGATGAAGTAATTGATCATATACTCTCTGGAGAAGGTTTGGATTTTCAACCACTTAATAGGAGTGTACTCTTATGTGATAAATACATATAATAACTATATGTCCTTGTGGAACTGTTGAGGAGATTAAATGAATTAATGTACATGGAATGTTTAATAGAGTGCTTGGCACATATTAAACACTCAATAATAATAGCTATTAATATTGGTAGAGGCAGAACCATAGCAACTTTAAGATAATAGATGTAGTTAACAGCTAAATGCCACAATTATGTTAGAATAGTTTTTGGTGTTTCATATCTATTTTATTTAGACATTACAACCATTCTACCTTTGAAGGAACTTCAGGCAAGTTACAAAATAAAATGTAATAGAGGATAAAATCAATTTAAATAAAATCATGTTCAACTATCCTTTCTTTTCCTCTTTACCAAGTACAATGCTCTGCACATAACTGGCATGCAAGAAATGCTTGATGAATAAGTAAATAAAGAAATGGAAAGGTGAGTGGATGTATGCATGCATAAATGAAAAGGATTCCAGATCATCTGAAAGATACAGAAGGATTCTATTTTCAACAGCTGATGAGCATACTGCCATATTCTGGCAATGATTCTGAAAGCAAAGGAAAGTAGGACAGAAATATTTAGGTGATCTGTTTTTACTTTTCTGCTAAGGGAAAGCAAACTTTTTTTGTTTTTTGTTTTTGTTTTTATTTTTTTCCCTGCTGGCATTAAACACAGACAGGATTTGAGAGAAGGTGTTATTCAGAGGAAAATGATTCTAATTTCACTTCCTGGTTTTGCTACTACCTAGCTATGTAATTTAATCTCCCTAGAATTCTGGATTCCTCAGTTGAAAAATGAAAGGGTGGGACAAGAGTGTTGCTAATTTCCTTCTACCTTCAAATTTTGGTGAGTAATTTAGGTTAAACTGTCTATACCTACTATATCAAGTGGGAGGAATGGATTATCTTGTTAAAAATGCAATCTTAACGAGTTAAATCTACTCTGCTCTAGTGGAATATGTTGTGATTCTGAGATCTGGATCACTGCCAATGAAAAACAATCATTTGTTCCTTCATTAGCTGAGAATCAATTGAACTCAGGCTCTGTATACAGACCCACTGGCTTTAAATCCTGATTATAGTACTTATCCTTAGCAGAAGGGGCCAGACAACCTCTCAGTTTCTCGTCACCTTCATCTGGTAATAAGGAAATAATCAGAGTATAAGTGCTTTCAAAGCTTGTTATAAGGGTTCAGTTATTGTTATTGCTTTAAGAGTGTGGCATAGTTAGTACTGATAAATGTCCACAATTAATACTGAAGCTCAGAGTTGGTCTGAGGAATTTCTTAGCAGATAGATGGTTAACTGGTTTGTGTCTTTAACCCTATCCTACTAGATACACATACCTTGATTGCAGAGGCCATGCATTTATTTACTCTTCAGCACTAACTTACCACAAGTATTTGCTGAACTCTATGTCCCAGCCAATGTTTGCAACCACAAATGATGCATTAGTGAGTGCATTCATACATAGTTCCAGCCCTCAAAGAGTTTATCAGGGCAGACATCAATAAAACAACTGCTAAGTAAACATCTTAATTTGATTAAATGTATGCCAATTGTTTTGGTTTTAATAACAGTAGCAAATATAAGCATTTATAACCAATGTTAGGCTTTTTCATATGTAAGAAAAATACATTAAAAATAAATTAATTCTTTAATAAGGATACTTATATTACTTAAATTAATACAATACATTGGTCTGCCTTCTGCCTTCATATTTAGTCTAAGAAAATCAACCTGGCCCACATTCTTCAAAACGACCTTGAGAACCTCTCTGGAATATGATAGCTGAGTATTCATCCATCAACAAATACTGCTCAGCATTGTTCTAAATACTATGGATGCTTCAATGAAGAAGACAGAAATGTTTCCTATTCTTGGATAATTTAGTTTCTATTCTATTTTTAAGAGACAAAAATCACCAGCAAACAAATAAATACAAAATAAATAAACAGAAGAACTATCTTAGAGTTAAAACGCCTTGAAGAACATTAAAAACTAGGTAAGTGATAATATGATATCATATGCTTGGATGACTCTGTGAGAAAGAATTATTAAGAAGAAGGTTCTTAAAAGAAGTGACATTTGAACTGAAATCTGATTGATGAGAAGGAGACATTCATGAAAGGCATTCATGACAGAATTCCAGGCAGAGAACCCAGCTAGCTCAAAGGGATAGAATTGAAAAATTAGCATGCTGGAGTAAGAGAAAGCTCAGTACAGCGGGAGTTCAGTGGGCAAAGAAGAAGAGAACTGGTAGGAGTAAGAACCCAGATTATGCAGAACTTTTTAAGAGAAGGTAGGGGGTTGATACAATTCTAAGAGAAATGCACACTCATCGGAAGTTTTTAAGCAAAAAAATAGTATCTGATATGTGATTTAAGAAGATTTTAATGTAACTTAAGACTATTAAGTTGCAAAAGGGTAGAAAAATTGGCAAGGAAATCATTAGGAAGTTGTTTCAATGCTTCAGGCAACCTTGGTGGTTTCAGAGGAGAATTTACTACTATATTTAGAGTTTATTTTAAAGGTAAAGTCTTTATGAACTGTTGATGTGTTGGGTGTAGTAGGCTAGAAAAATATGAACTTCAAAGACAATTATGAGAATTTTGGCTTGAGATATAAAACATAAGGTAATGTTATCAACTCAGATAAATACTGCAAGAAGAACAAATTTGGTATATAGGTCAGCTATTGGCAAACTCTTTATAAAGGGCCAGATAATAAATGTTTTAATATTTGCAGACTAATAGGGTCTCTGTTGCAGTGTGAAATAAGCTATAGACAAATGCAAACTAATGGTGTGGTTGAGTTCCAATAAAATTTTATTGAAAATTATGTGACCCAGATTTGACTCACAGCTGTAATTTGCCAGCACCTGGCATAGACCAAAAATGTTGTTCAGGACACGTTAAATTTGAAATGTTTATCAGACATCCAAACGGAAATATCCAGTAGACATTTGGATATATAATTCTGGATTTCCGAGGAGAGGTCAAAACTTGAGATTGATATTTGAGACTCTTCAACTCTTTCTGTTGAATGAAATCACCAGTGCTGAACGTGCAGACAAAAAAAGGAAAATAGACCCAATGATAACACATTGAAACATTCTGACATTTGGAATTTCCAAATCAAGAAGGAGAGGTTGGGAAGAAAAATCAACATTGTTTAATGTTAATGAAACCGAGGATTTATTTATTTATTTGTTTTTTATGTTGATTTTTCTTCCCGACCTCTCCTTCTTGACTTGGAAATTCCAAATGTCGGAAAGCTTCAAGGTGTTATCATTGGGTCTATTTTTCTTTTTTGTCTGCACGTTCAGCACTGGTGATTTCATTCAACACAAAGAGTTGAAGAGTCTCAAATATCCAAAGCTAATAAAAGATTGAAATAGAAGTAAAAATGAGACTATTTAATTTGGCAATCTGGAGATTATTGACAGCCAAGAGTCAAGTCTCTGTGGAATGTAAGAAGTGATGATAGCAATAAAAGACAATTCTTTTACAAAGTTTGCTGGGAAGCAGGGTAGAAAGTTAGGTTGCCATTAAGTGTGGGGTCAAGGTGTGGCTTTTAATTAAGACTGTGTGATGGCAGGAACTGTTTATTGGCTATTGAGAATGTGTCAGCTGACACAGAAGAGCCAATATAGCAGAAGGAAAAGATAATACATGTAAGAATGAATTTCCCAACAAAGAAAGACCAAGATCAAATTCAGTGTGCAAAAGAAGGAGATTCACCTCATCTCAGAATTTGGAGATCTTGGAAAATTTATTCTCTTCCTCTTTCTAGAAGCCTTGTATAACCAACTGTTGTGTACCAGAGCCTGTTTGAATCAATTAGAGAACACCAATGTGAAGAATACAGGAATTTTAACTTTTGGGTAACCTGAAATTGGCCATGCTTTGAGTATTTACAACAGAACAAAATAGGCAAATCGTACAAATTTACATTTGCTTTTTTTTTTTTCTTTAAGAAACTGAAATCTTTGGTAGGGCTCTTATTGACCTGAACCTGTATGGTATCAAGAGTCTGTTATAGGAATCCCTTCAAGATTTTTAGTAATGTAATTTCTTTGTCAAAATACCACAAAATTTCATGTGCTACTGTTGGTACAGAAGGAAACCCTGAAACCAGTATTAGAATTAATTAGATCTCAGAGCAGTGATTTCTCATAGTTAATTGGGGTACATCAACAGAAAAGGGACCCTGAGGTGTGAAAAATGTTGGAACTGTCTAGAATGAAGATGAATCAGACACTGACTTTCGCAGCAAAATCTTATCCTCATTCCAAATCTGGGCTTTTGACCTCCAATAGGCCAATGGATTCTGTGCCTTGCTTATGTTGTTTAAATATTGCCACTTCCCATTGCTGGCTGGCACAGACCACTTCACCCTTCCTACTTTAATTTAACTTCCCAATCTGAGTTTGGGCAGCTTGGTCATGTTTTTTAGCAGTTATCCCTATTCTTATCTCTAACTGGGCTTTGCAACTCTCATCTTGTTACTGATAACCTATACTAATGGTGTTTGAGACACAATTCCCCCAGGGAGCTGCAGGAGAACTTCTAAATAATTATATTCAGATTTGTTCATACATTCTGTTTCACACAGGGAATGGTGGTTATGTATGTGATACAAATAGAAAGCCGCGCTTATTTTTATTTATTTTTTATTAATGAGAAGTAAACTGAAAACTAAGTGCTACCAAGTCTTCAAATGTCATAAGAGGATCTCATGCCAGAATAAACAGATGGCCTCCAAGTATCCTGCAAGAAGCACATCCCACCATAGGCAGGATTCTATGGCATCCAAATATGTGGCATAAGGAAACTTAAAAGAAGCCATTTAGATCTGTGATCCTGCACATTATGGACTCTCAGGTTTAATGAGGTTGGCATGTCCCGTGTGTCTAAGTCAATTATGCCTCTAATAGGATAGTGGGAAGAAGCAGGAGCAGATGAATTAATTCTACAGAATGAGTCTCATTCTTCTAATTTTTCATAGATTTTCCTGGGATATCTCCCAGAATAAGTAACTGGATAACAGAGAACAGTGCAATTTGTGAAGACCAATCTCTTATCTGTTCTTTTCTTCTCAAAAAGAACTTTAGATTTTAAATTAAAAAAAAACTGTGAAGCAATATAATAATTACTATTAGATATTAATGAGTCATTGGTCAGATGTTGTGATTGGGCAGTGAAATTACATTCATTATAATTGTATTGTCAACCATACTGTTCTATTAACTAACCACAGTCTTCACAAGTGGCAAAATAAATTTAAAAAATTGTCTTCCTCGCATTTTTTCTTCATTCTATAAATGTTCATATAACTAAATTTACCAAGTTTATTATTGTAATTTTATGTTACATAAACCTTTGGAGAAATTAAGAATGGCAATAAAGGCATTGCTAAACTAGGGGTTAAAAAGAGGATTGGAAATAGAAAATAAAGAATAATCACAGAAATTTTATTTACTTGCATTTATTCTATATCTTTTGTGCTTTCTAGATGAAAAACTAGAAGTCTACAAGGAAATGTGAGGATCCATGGAATTATCTGCTTTTAAAATAAATTATTATTATAAATAATGGCATATTATATTTTACATGTTTTACATTGTATAGTGTGTGTTCATATTCATCATATCTGTGTTATTTATAATTTACAAATAAGGATCAAAATCCAAAAATATGTAATAATTTGGCTAAAGTAAAACAGACACAATGGCAAAACCAAGAATAATGTTAGGTCTCAACACAGTGTCCCTGCTCCTTCATTGAAGTAAGCTAGCAGTAAAAGATCCTAAACACTTACATTTATGTATTCACTCATTTATACTGAATGTACAAATACTGAAGTAATGGTGAAGATCCATCGTGTGTTCACCCTGTACTTGTAGTGGACATACAGTGGTGAATAAAGCACCAATGCTCCTTCCTTTTTTGGGATATAGAGCCTATTTGGCTATAGAGAAACCCATAATAAGTAAATGTCTAAACAGCAAAACAAATAAGATAAATATTACATAAAATGAGCAGGATGCTATGAGACAATGAATAGGAGTAAGTCTCCTTTGCAGTGGTAAATAAAAAGTGTTCTTTCTGATGATGTGAAAATTAAGCAGAAATCTGGTAAACAGAAAGAGCCAAGTATGTAAAAATATTCCAGGAAGAGAGAACTAGTGGCAAAGAAAGAGTTCAGTATGTTTGAGGGACTAAAAGTTGTCAAGTGAGACCAGAAAGGAAAGAATATGTGGGACAATGTTAAAGGAGAGAGGTTGGAAAGGGGATCAAGTCTATTAGAAGGTTAAGTATTGCAGAAAATGGTAAGGAGGTTACATTTTATTCTAGATTCAGTGGGAAGTCATTGCATTGTTTTCAGCATAGGATGACATGATTATTTTATGTGATCCTCTGCTTCACATAATAATATCTATATAATATATATAAAATTATACCTATATATTTATGACATATAATACCTATATAATATATACTACATATAATACCACATATAAAAATATACCACATATAATATACATATGGTTAGGTAGGAGAGGCATTATACCTGTGGACTATAGCACAAACAGATAAAGAAAGCTTTAGGTAACTTTTATGCATTTAATCACAAACATCTCACACAAGTTTTCCTATCTATCCTGGAAGAAATACTCAAGAATTGAGATGAGAATGAGCATGTCATGGTTTAAAAATAGCTAAACAATTTTGACACCTCTACTGTCAAAATCTGTACTTCCCAAACAACAGAGAAAAATTCAATTTTCAGCAGCAGGTTGCACTCTGAGTTTTATGGAGTTTAAAAATCAAAATGGTTACATGAATTTTTGTTAATAGACACACTGTATATGATTGCCATTTTTTTTAAAGAATATGCATGTTTAATACATGAACGTTACTCAAGGCTTACGAGGATTAACATGTTGAGGATATATAATGCTAACACATCAATATATCATGTTCTTGCTGCTCTAAATCAGATACCTGAAGACTGGAATTTGTTTAGAATGTTTCCCTTCCCTGAAATACAATTTTAAGTTTTCTGCCATTGTTTGTTGTATCCTCTGTGCCTAAAACAATGCCTGGCATAAAATCTATTCAATAATTTTGTGTTTCACAAATAAATTAAAATATCTTTATAAAAAGTCTTTTAAAAAGTTACATTATAAAAGATACTGATTATTTTGAATTTAAGTACTTTTCTCTATCACTGCTTATGTCATTTACACTGTTCTCTGAATACAGAGTGGTGAAACTTAATTGAATATATATGCAAGTGTTTATGTATATGTTTAGTTTACTCTGCACATTGTGAAACAGTGGTGGGGGGAGGAGTGTCAAGATGTCAGTGTTCTATTTATTTATTGCACTGGTTTTCCACACATTGATTTGTTTTCTTCATGGCAATGATATAAGTTATAACTGAATTTTCTGTCTATTTTCTGTCTGCCTCAGCAGAGCGTAAGTTCCACGTGGACAGGAGCCTTGGTCTTCCTATATTTGCTTCATTTTTAGAGCTTTGAATAGTGCCTAAGCTTAAGGTACTCCCTAAATATGTGGAGAATGAGCCAGTAAATGAAATAATGAGTACACTAGGTTTAGATATGTAACTAAGGATTCTCTTGATTCAGAACACTCATACCACATCAGTAAATTCTTTAAAACATTCATTCCTCAACAAATATTTTCAAGTCTTCATGTATCAGATATTATATTATGCTTAGCACAAGATTGGTATAAGCATGAACCTTGGGGAGACAGCTTCAAATTAAAAAAAAATAAAATAAGCTTAAATTATAACTCTCATACTACACGTGTCTTTTTCACAATCAATTTGTTGCTATGTTTGATTTTTGCATTTGTGCTTTTCAAAAGCAGTTCTTTCTAAATGCAAGAAGACTGCTATGTGTCTCGTGAAGAATAACGTGTGCTAGATAGCCTTCATTCAGGAATGAGTTACGATATTGTTAGCTGTGAGTTCAACCATTAATGAATTAACACTGTTAAATACACTATATAAAATAAAGTGTATTTAAATAGAAACATGCATAACACAAGTTTGTGTAATGACTGATTGATGAAAATGTTTTAAGTAGAGGTTCTCATTAACATAACTGTATTTCCTCTAGGGGCAGTGATTTTGTGTTCCTTAATTCAGTGCTGTCTGTAAGTTTATAGAACACGAGTACTGCAAATAATGATAATCAACTCTGTGTGTATGTATAGATAATTATATGTATATATATTTATATGTATAATTTATAAATGTATAAAATATAAAATTTCATAACACTTATATATATATTTATTATGCATACATTTTGCTTGATTTGGCAACCTGTAGTATGAGCCTTGTAGATCATGGTAAAGAGTTCAAATGCGTTCCACATTTCTATTACTGATAAAAAGCCGTTGAATGTTTACCAGTACAAACATAAATTCGTATATCTTGGGGGAGGGCAAGCTTGCAAGTAGAGAGAACAATCAAATTATGGTAGCCAAGGGAAGGACTGATGACAAACCACTTTTAAATATAATTCACTGTTGGTAGACATAGAAAATTATGTATAGTACATATATATATATATACACACACACACATACACACACACATACACACACACACATCCCATATATAATATAGATACATACATAGATACATATATATATATATACACATATACATATATTAGACTTTATTTTACAGGTAGAATAAGCTATGGGCAAGCAATATCATAACCCTGATAAATGTAAACCACAAAGAGTGAGCTGAAGGGAGAGAAAATTAAAGATGGAAGTAGCACTGGCCATCATTTTTGGGGACTGTTTAGAGAACAAAAGGAGATAGTATGTGTTAAAAAGTTAGTATAATTTGCACTATGGGAAATGCACAAGAAATGTTAAATGCATTCTCTCGTTGGTTTCATCACTTCACAGATGATCTTATATTTTGGAAAATTATTGAGAGAACTGAGAGAGAATTTTAGCTTGACAAAAAGTGAATTTCCTGGACTTTTAAACAGCTCATATGACATATTTTTAGCATTAATATATTTTTCACATCTCTAATTATTTGAATGTGACTTGGATGCAATCTTAGGCTTAGTAGTATAGGCACATATTTGTCAAATGTCCAAATATTTCTTACTATTCCACAGGCATAAACATGTAAATACTCAGATGTTCATCTTCTTGGCCAGCATCAGCAGCATAAGGCATCAAAGAAGCCCGCCATGTGATCCAAACCTTGTAGTCTTTAATTCAATACTATTGGTTGAAATATAAGAGCCAACACTTGTTCATGTTCCAAAGTCATCTGCAATTAAATCCATTTGGCAGGTCAAGTTGGAAAGATGTTGACACACAAAATGTTAAATAAAGGTTTGCTTTAAACCTTCCTACTTCGCAGGGCTCAAATTGAGTTTCTGATCTATGAGTAATAAATACACAAGATTAGATGTTGTATAAACCTCTTCATTTCTAGCAGGCAAATGTTGGAAGAGTTTAAAGAATATAACAGAACCCTTTTCAGATACAAATATAGGGGAATGAATGTTAGAAGACAGTTTGGTTTAAGATTAGCTCTATGTTATGCTGGGCTTAATGCCTCGGTGATGGGTTGATAAGTGCAGCAAACCACCATGGCACACATTTACTATGTAACAAAACTTAACATCCTGCACATGTACCTCAGAACTTGAAAATAAAAATTAAAGAATATATTTGAAGAAAAAGATTAGCTCTATGTTAAATGAAATTGTTTTGCTGAACCAATTCAGTCATTCCACAATTAAATACACACACACACACACACACACACACACACACACACGAATATTAATCCAAATGATTTTATGTACGCAATGAGTAACTTAATGTAAAACAATTATGAAACATAAAATGTGAACAGAGAGAAAAAGACAGATGGAAAAGAAAACTTCAGTCTTTATATGTCTGCTCAAAATTCTTTCAATGAGAAATTTCTAACAACTTTGGGGGAAAACAAAACATCAGAGCCAGTGTGGTGGGATTTTCTGAATCTAGACTAAAACAAGGACCTCACAGGAAACAATCAGAGGCAGCCTAGTTTATCAGAAACAGTGCAATAAGGAAGTCCCTATATTTTAACTCTATAAGAATAGTAACTTTGTAATGATCAATCTGCTTTTAGTTGTTTTCTTCAACTCTTTCTGCCTAAAAAGCCAAACTCCTCTGCTCAGCTTATCAGAGTTCTTATTCTATTTTATAAAATGAGAGACGCTGCCCAAATTTATGAATTGTAAATAAAAGCCCATTAAATATGTAGCCTAAATTTGCTGTAATTTTCTTTTACATGTGGTGACAGATTATATTTAGATTTGAGATATGAATGCTGCTTCTGCTGGTACTCTGTTATAGTCTAGCATTCAAGTCCAGGTAAAACCTCACACAGAGTGACTCTACCTTCTTAAACAAAAAGAAGTCACTAGACACAGAAGGGCAGTGATAGCCCCTTCATGCCTTTTTCAAGAATGCCCAGTATTTCATTTCATACAAAAAGACATCATCAGTAGATAGAGTGTCACCTTGAGTAAGTTTGTGTGTGGAGCAGAGAGAGAAGAAGCAAAAGATAAAATTTTGTTAGGTACAGGTTTTTATAGATATTTGTGCACAGAATAGAAATATTTTAGCTGCTTTTGATTCTCTTCCCCAAAATGCGAATGCACAAAGAAATATTTTCTTCTCATTAAACCTTATCCTTAAAATTACTACACTTAAATAGAATTGTTGAGGTTCCCAAGGAATTCTGTTTTACACTGGCTCATGTCATTTTTCTGCTCCAGAGTCACACTACAAAGCATCACCAAACTTTATCTCTCCTTTATCTCTCCTTTGCCTTGCTTCATACTAATAGTATTTAATCCTCCACAAAACCTGCTTTCTTTCACAGTGTTTCTTTCCCAATGTTCTTTTCCATCTAACTCTGTTTCAAAGTGTGATCCTGTGGGAAATGACTCAGGATGGTGGCAAAAATACTAAAGAAAAAATATTAGAGAAAGTTACAGAATATAGTCTCAAACCCTTTTGGAAGGCCTAAGGATTTTTTCCGTAGTTCTTGGCTGAAGGCAGCCTAAATCCCCTTTACATTTAGTTAATAAGTAAAGCAAATAGCTAGGGTATGTGGGGAAGTTTACCTAACTAAGTTGTTTACTCATGTGGTCTTAAAACTAACCTTTGAGCTGAATGGCCCACTCAGGGGAAGGTTGACCAGGGATATTATCCACTAATGGTGCTTGCTTTGGACATTGGAACCTGTTCTTTAATCTTCAACCTCTAGTGGTATTGACTAAAGCCTTTGTCAATTAAACTTTACCAAATAAATTCTAGTATCTCTGGCTCGTGGAGGCCAGTGGTTGCAACTGTTTCCAGAATCCTCCAGGGTGCCTGTAAGTGGCCATGGACCTTCATCTGAACTGGCAAAGCATAGTATCTGTGTGTCAGGGTACTTTATTCATCGGTCATTGAGTCAGGATCTGTAGGACAGACCCCTGCAGGTGGTGGTGACCCTGGCACAATCCTTTTGTATCACTGGCACCTAGGAACCTGTTAGAGATATAAAGATTATGGCTCTATCCTAGCTCTCAGAGTCAGAAACTCTGCTTGGTCCACTATTTCATGCTTTGGCAAGCCCTCCTGTTAATTCTAGCACATAATCAACTTTCAGAATCACAGATCTCCTTTTCTGAGACCCACCTATTTTTCAGAGACCCAGCTCATGTGTTACCTCCTGCAGAAATGTATTTACAAATCCATTTCTCTTTTTCTTATGCCCTCATTAACTTGAGTATGTCTACACAACAGTCTTTATCATTGGTACTGAAATTATTCTCTTGCATTTCTATAGTAGAGATTAGGGTGCATTTGCTACAATTTATATGTGTAATAACAAAACAATGACCATCAAAACTTTATTTTTAGTCACTGGGTTTATTATGCCTTAGCTAAGCAACATAGCAAAGTGGCTGGCCAGGCTCATTGGCTCACACCTGTAGTTTCAGCCACCCAGGAGACTGTGGCAGGAGAATAGTTTGAGCCCAGGAGTTCAAGGCTGCAGTGAACCATGATTATACCAATGCACTTCAGCCTGAGCAACATAGTGAGGCCATGTTTCTAAATAAAATAAAATAAAAAAGAAATGCAATTTTTAAAAAAAGCATTGTGGCTAAGAGCCTGAATTAAATTCTGGCTCTGAAACTTACTAGCTGTGTAACTTTGTGTAATTTGCTTAATCTCTGTGGGTTTCATTTGTGAAATGGTTATAATAATTTCACAGGGCTCTTATAAGTATTAAATAGGTTAATGTATTTGAAACATATAGAATAGCTCCTGTTAGATAGTAAATGTTACCTATTTGTTATTATTTTTTCTTGTTCAGTATTGGCGAGAAGGACAAAAAACCTCAATGGATCTCAAGACATTTCTGTTGCTTCCAGTATAAAACAGTTTATTTCAGGTAACTTCAGCATCATTTGGGTAACTGCTTGGTATTCCACGGTTTCTCCCCATTCTACCTTCTCTTTGACCTTTTTCTGGGTGTTATCATATTCAAGGTACGTTTACCCATTCTCATAGAGAATCTCTGTGAGAATCTCTGCAAGGATCTCTTTGTTAGGTTGTTCTGTTCTCTGTGAGAACAGCCTAATGCCTGGGATTACAGGCATTACTATAAAAGTACCTGAGACTGGGTAATTTATAAAGAAAAGGGGTTTAATTGGTTCATAGTTCTGCAGGCTGTACAGGAAGTATGGCATTGGTATCTATTCAGCTTCTTCAGAGGCCTCAGGAAGCTTCCAATCATGGCAGAAAGTCAAGGGGGGACAGGCATCTTACATGGTGAGAGTGAGAACAAGAGAGAGATTGGAGGGGAGGTGCCATATTTTACAACACCTGTGTCTCTCTATAACTCATTATCAAGAGGACAGCAACAAGCCATGAGGGATTCACCTCTATGACTCAAATATCTACCACCAGCTGCTATCTCCAACACTGAGGATTACATTTCAATATGAGATTTGGGTGGGGACAAATATCCAAACTCTATCAACCTCCATGTTCATTTTGGCTTGCTTCTGTGACCTCTGTTTGGAGAATACCACATATTACTTGCATTATGGACATACATTCTGTTCTCTCTGGGTCTGGACTGATGTGTCTGTAGCTACTATCATGTGTTGATTATTCCTGAGATCCTTTTAAGTGTGTTGATACACAATAATACGGTTCATGGAGTTTAGCCATGATGGCCCAATGACTAGGTCTCCATCTTGGATCTTGCTGATTGTGTTGGCTTTCTGGGACTCATTAAGCTCTCATATTGGGAATGTCCACCATCAGCCTCTGCCATCATACATATGCCCTGAGCCTTATTCTTTTCCTTCTCCTCCTCCTCCTCCTTCTCATCTTCCTTCCCCATCTCTCCCCCTCCACCTCATCTTCCTCCTTCCTCTTCCTCCTTCCTCTCCCTCCTTCCTCTTCCTCTCCTTCTCCTCCTTCCTCTTTTTTCTTTCTTTTCTTCTTTTTTTTGAGAAAGTGACTTACTAACTCTGTCACCCAGTCTGGAATATAGAGGCATGGTCATGGCTCACTGCAGCCTCAACCTCCTGAGCTTAGGTGATCCTCTCGCATCAGCGTCCTGAGTAGCTGGAACCACAGCCACACACCACCACATTCAGATTTTTTTTTTCTTTTGTAGAGAAGAGGTCTCACTATGTTTCCCAAGTTGGTCTCAAAGTTTAGGGCTCAAGCAATCTTCTTGCCTTGGCCTCCCAAAGTGCTGGAATTACAGGCATGAACCTCTGTCCCCAGGCAGCCCTATTCTTAATTCCCCATATACTTTTTGTGTAGTGACCCTGTCCTTACTGAGTTTCTACCATGCAACTGCTGACTGTTTCTGCCATATGCCTGCTGCAGAGAATTAACACTGAGCAATGTCTTTAGAGGCCATTTTCCTCTACCATCTACTGCAGGCTCATGCTATATATTTCTGCGAATGAGAAAAAAGGCTTTCGTCTCAGGCATGGCAAGGAGACTGAGCCACTTTCTGACTTAGAATAAGATGCTGCTTCCCTGGGTGTTGCTGGTGGCAGGACCCATGGCATCTAGGAGAAATGAACCCCTTCACAAGTTTTAGAGGAGTTCTTCCCACTCCACTGCTTTTCTTCTGCTGCTTTCTACTGGCAGAGTAATGGGAGGCATGACTCAGGCAAACAGAGCCCTAACAGAGTTTTCATGCATTTTCCTTCAGCCATTTCCTATCAACTCACTCAACTTGCTGCCTCCTTGCTTCTTCTTCTGTGGCTGAGAGCCTGGGAAAGGGGAAATCTTGGGTAACAAAAGCCTTCTCTAGCACAATAAACTTCAAATCTCTCTCAAATCCTGGACAACTCCTCCCCAAAGTAGAGCCATTTCCCAGTGCCTCCAAACCCCCACTACAGATGGCATGTTCTTCCTTCACACTATGGTTTGATGTAATGCCTCATATATATTAATAATATGTAAAGGACTTCTTGTGGATTTAAAAAATTACTATTCTTCCATATATAAAAGACTGCAATTAAATACGTACTTTAGGGTCAAGACCTGATTCTACCATCCCAATGAAGCAACATAGGCCATTGATTCAACACGTGGAAGTACTGAAATAATATGATTGTAGAAAAGGAAAAAAAACAATACATACGTGAACTGCCCATTAAAGCAACAATGAAACATACACCTATTAGAATGACTATATCACATCCCAGTACATTGCCAACACTAAATATTGATAAGAAAGCAGAGCAACAGGAACACTTACTTATTACTTCTGATAAGATTACAAAATGATAAAACTATTGTGGAAAACAGTTTAGCCAGTTTTTATAAATCTAAACATATTCTTATCATATGACCCAGCAATTATGCTTGTAGGAATTTACTTAAGTGAGGTGAAAACTTAACATCCACACAAAAACCTGTTTACAGTGGCTTTATTATCACCAAAACCTGGAAACAACCAAGATGTCCTTCAGTAAGCAAAGTGAAAAACGTACCATGATATACCAGTGCAATGGCATATTATTTATCAGTAAGGCAAAATGAACTATCAAGCCATGCAAAGACACAGGGGAATCTCAACTGCATTTTGTTAAGTGAAAGAAGCCCATCTGAAAAGTCTATAAACTGTATGACTCTAATGATATGGCATTTTAGAAAGAGAAAAATTATAGAGACTGTAATTTTAGAGACTGTAAAAAAAAAAAATCAGTCATCTCCAGAGGCTTGTGAAGAGGGAGAGAAAGGATAAATCGGTGAATCACAGGTGAACCTATTTTTTATGAAACTGTAGGTGTATGCAGTTTGTATATCAACAACCATAGAAGTGCATGATGAAAGAAATGAAAATTAACATAAGTCCTAGAATACAGTTAAAAATAATATGTGAAGATTGGTTAATTATAACTAATATACCGCATTAATGTAAGATCCTAGTAATAGATTTCTCACTGGCCATTTTGTCTCTTATGTAGGTCAGTTTAATTACATTAATAGAGAATTTATATGTGCCAACCTAGTCTAGCTTGAAGGGAGATGATAAAACAAGCACCTATGTTGTGAGAAGACATCTGGTCAAATAGAAATAGAATTGTACTAGAGTTCATCTTTCTTAGAAATAAATATATACACTTTTTCAATAGATATATATTTATTAACATGTTATATTTCATAATGTAGTATATGTATTTTCATATCAATTAATAACTGAGAAGTCTTGATACTCTGAATTTAAGTCATTTATGCCTCTTTCAAAGTAAATTATGCAATTTGTAAACATTTAAAAATAATTTTAGTACAAATTGTTTTCCTAAAATGCCATCTTCTTAGAAGATACATTTCTTCCCAAGTTCTGCTTTTCCATTTTTAAATTGACACATTATATGCATACATATTTTGGGGGTACCATTTGATTTTCAATACATGTATACATTGCATAAATATCAAATCAGGGTAGTTAGTATATTCATTACCTCATGCATTTATCATTTCTTTGTGATGAGAATGTTCAAAGACTTCTCTTCAAGCTATTTTGTAATGTTAAAAGAAAAATCAGCCAAATTCAATTTAATAAAGTTTAATTGAGCAAAGAACGATTCACAAACCAGGCAGCCTTCTGAGCCAGAGTGGGTTCAGGGACTCCAGTGCAGTCATGTGGTAGATTTATGGACAGAAAAAGCAAAATGAAGTACAGAAAATGGACATAAGGCACAGAAACAGCTGGATTGGTTACAGTTTGGTGTTTGCCTTATTTTGTATTAGCCGAAACTCAGTGATTGGCACAAGGGTAAGCTATAATATGTTTACACCTCCATATAGGTTAAGTTCACCCCTCCATATAGGTTACTGTTCACCATGTAGGAAGAGGCTTTTAGGCTGAACTTAACATATGTAAGAATGAAGCTGTAGGTTAAATTTCATTTAACAGCATGGCGTGGCAACTTACACCCGTAATCCCAGCACTTTGGGAGGCCAAGGTGGGTGGATCACCTGATGTCAGTTCAAAACCAGCCTGGCCACCATGGCAAAACCCCGTCTCTACTAAAAATACAAAAAATTAGCTGGTTGTGGTAGTATGCACCTGTAATCCCATCTACTTTGGAGGCTGAGGCAGAAGAATTGCTTGAACCTGGGAGGCAAAGTTTGCAGAGAGCCGAGATCATGCCACTGCACTCCAGCCTGAGTGACAGAGCTAGGCTCCATCTCAAAAACAAACAAACAAAAAATTTCATTAAATAACAACTTACTGTTAATCTTAGTAACCCTCTGTGCAATTGAACAAAACTTATTTCTTCTATTTAATTGTAACTTGGTACCCATTGACAAACCTCTCTCCATATTCCCCTTCCACATTATCTTTGGTAAACACTGTTCTACTCTCTACTTCTATAAAATCAACATGTTTATTTAGATTCTACAGATGAATGAGATCATTTGGTGTTTGTCTTTCTGTTTCTTGCTTACTTCATGGAACATAACGACATGATTTGGCTGCGTCCTCACCCAAATCTAATTCTTGCCCTAACTTTTAAACCAATGATCTTTAGAAGTTAATCTTTCTGAGCTTCCCTTTTTCTCTTGTGGTATGTAAAATGAATATGAAGTAAATGACTATTAAATTATAAATTTCTTTTATTCTCTGCTAACCCTATTCTAAAAATCCATAAAAATGTTACCTATGATTCAGCAAAGAACACTAGTATCAGTCACTTTAACGTTGTAAAGGATTTTCAAGTCTTTCACATATTAAAACTTATTTTTGTTCTACAATGGTTGTTTTGTGTTTTTCTTACTAAATGAACTAAATCTTAATTTTATATTATGTAATTGCATTAATTTGTATAGAAAATAATTACTGAAGAAAGCAGTTACTATAATTTTAACATAATCATTATTAAGCTTCAACTTACTATTTTTAAAACTACTATTTTGCTGGCAGACAAAATAACATTTCTTATTTTCAGGCCTTAGTTTTAGACAAATTAAAATAATATTTTTTAAGGAGCAAAAGAATATAGATAGATAGGTAGATATCTATATATATATTCAAAAAGTAATTAGTACAGAAATAAAAAAGTGACGGTGACATTTCTGTACTGTTACATTTCTTGGCCTATCAGAAAAACAATAACACAATCTATTTTCATATTTGCAAAATTGGCAAAATTGTTCTAGGCTTTGGGTCAAGTGATACTAAGATGTATTCTGAATGATATAAATTCTAAAAATGTGACGTTGTTGCTTGTGTTACTTACATTATGCTTCATGCACATTTCAAGATAGGCTCTATTACCATGAAGCTTAAGAATTATATAGAAATAGAGATCAATGTCTATGAAAGAAGGCTTGTTATTCTTTGCACTGTTGATATTTGGGGACAGTTACACGTTTTGTTTTGTTTTGGTTTGGTTGGGAGCTGTCTTACCCATTTTAAGATGCTTACTGATATTTCTGGCCTCTACCTCGTTAATGCAAATACGGACTCCACCCCTACTGTCACAATCAAATGTCTCCAGACATTACAAATCCTCCCTGTGTGGCAAAATTAGGCTTGGTTGAAAACTACTGCTCTAGAATATGCTGAACCAAAAAGAATTTTAATGGCATTTACAGATGGATGAAATTAAATGCAATTTTTAAATTAAAAAAATTAATTTCTGCAGTTTTATGGATAAATGATTTATAATTTATCTAATATAGTATATAATTGTTTTTTTTAATTACATTCACAGATTTGTGCAACCATCATCAAACTCTGGAACATTTATATCACTTTAAAAAGAAACCCTGTTCTTATCATCATTCTCATTACCCCCCACCTCCATCTACCATCCCCAGGCAAGCACCAAACTACTTTCTATCTCCATTAATTTGCTTATTACACACATTTCATATAAATGGAATTTTACAATGTATTTTTGTACAATTTTTATCTAGTGTGTGACTGGATTTTTTTCGCTTAGTACAAAGTTTTCAAGTTGAATTTATGTTTAATGTAATATGTATCAATACTGCATTTATTTTTATTGTCAAATTATATTCCATTATATGGATATAACATATTTAATTTACCAATCATCCTTTGCTTATTCTTTAGTTATTGAGAAAACTTCATTATTCAACTATGATTATAAATTTAGCTATTCATTATTTTTCTTTTATTGTTTGCTTTATTTATTTTATACTTTTTTTTGCTTTATTCATTTGAGGTTAGGTTATTGGACTCTTACAAAGTTATTTTTGTCATCTTTTTCTGTTGTTTTATCTTTTTATCATTATAAAATGTCAACCTTTATTATAAATATTTCTTGCTTTTCAGTGTACTTTCTTTAAAATTACCAGATTTCTTTTGATTAGGCTTATCATGTTCCATAAGTCTACTTTCAGTCTTTCTTATTTTAATATTAAAAATACATCTATTATGAGCAGAACATAGTTAAATTTTGTTCTGTTATTCAACTTTATTTTTTTTTTGCCTATGAATTGCAGGATTTTGTCCCTTTTTACTTAATGTAATTGCTGCGCTATTAGAGTTTAAATGGACTATTCTATTAATTTTAAAAAATTTGTCCTATCTTCATAGGCATGGACAAAGACTTCATGACTAAAACACCAAAAACAATTGCAACAAAAGCCAAAATTGACAAATGGGATCTTATTAAACTAAAGAACTTCTGCACAGCAAAAGAAACTATCATCAATGAACAGGCAACATATAGAGTGGGAGAAAATTTCTGCAAGACACACATCTGACAAAGGTCTAATATCCATAATCTCCAAGAAACTTACACAAATTTACAAGAAAAAGACAAACAACCCCATCAAAAAGTGGATGAAGAATATGAACAGACACTTCTCAAAAGAAGACAATTATGCTGCCAACAAACATATGAAAAAAAGCTCATCACAATGGGTCATTAGAGAAATGCAAATCAAAACCAGAATGAGATACCATCTCATGCCAGTTAGAATGGCAATCATTAAAATGTCAGGAAACAATAGATGCTGGAGAGAACGTGGAGAAACAGGAATGCTTTTAAATTGTTGGTGAGAGTGTAAATTAGTTCAACCATTGGGAATACAGTATGGCACTTCCTCAAGGATCTAGACCCAGAAATACCATTTGATGCAGCAATCCCATTACTGGGTATATACCCAAAGGGTTATTAATCACTCTACTATAAAAACACATGCACACATATGATTTTTGCAGCATTATTTACAATAGCAAAGACTTGGAACCAACCCAAATGCCCATCAATGATAGACTGGATAAAGAAAATGTGGCACGTATACACCAAGGAATACTATGCAGCTATAAAAGAGAATGAGTTTATGTCCTTTGCTGTAAATAACACAGGAACAGAAAAACCAAACACAGCATGTTCTCACTTGTAAGTGGGAGTTGAACAATGAGAACACATGGACACAGGAAGGGGAACATCACACACTGGGGCCTGTCGGGTGTTGGAGGCAAGTGCAGGGAGAGAATTAAAACAAATATCTAATGCATGCGGAGCTTAAAACCTAGATGACAGGTTGATAGGTGCAGCAAACCACAACGGCACATGTATACCTATGTAGCAAACCTGCAGGTTCTGTACTTGTATTTCAGAACTTAAAGTAAAATAAAATAAAATAAATTGTCCTATTTGTTTTATATTGTCCTCTTTCTTTTATATTGAGGGTAGTTCATTATAATATTACTCATTAACTTGCTATTACATAGTACATCCTTTTTGTTTTCTTTGGTGAATTATCTTAAACATACAATATATATGTTCATTTATTTCTAATATAAGTTAGTACTTCAAAGCTTCCTCAAAAATGCAAGGCATTTAGATGTTAACTCTATTTCACTCCATCTACAGGCTACTGTTGCCATGTATTCTTATTCTCTGCATATTTAAAATCCTATGTAATTAATAATATTGCTTTATATGGTAAGTATTCTTTTAGATGTTCCCACACAATATCCTTTTCACTAGTTTTTATTCCTTTCTGCTTATATTTCAAAATATTTACATGATGGCTGAAGAACTCTTTAGTGTAATTCTGCTAGTGATAAATTCTATGACTTTTAGTTTAATGAAAACATTTTAATTTTATCTTCACTTTTTAAAGTAGATATAAGCTGATTTATTTTTTATAATAAAAGCCAATTGGCTATTGAGCTCATCTGAAAATAGGAGAAAAGATCTTTTTAATTCTAAACGCTTCAGTTTAGTTCATTCTCCATTATTTGTCTTTTCATTTTAAAGGATGATTTTGCAGGGAATAAAATTCTAGTTTGGCAATGTTGTACCTGACCCCTAAGAAAAATTTAAAGATCACATGTTTTGACTTCTGGTTTCCAAAGTTTTATGCAGCAAATCATTAAAAGTGTTACAATATTGTTGCAACTTTAAAGGTAATATGACTCTTTCTTATCAAGCTTATTTAGGATTTTCTCTTCATTTTACTATTTTCCATGATGTGGTAGGTATGGCTTATTTGAATTTATCCTTCTTAAGAAATGCAATGTTGTATGAAACTATTACTTCTTGTCTTTTGTCAGTTTTAGAAAATCCCTAGCCATTATTTCTTTAAATAATACTTTTTCTCTATTCTTTTTCTGTTCTGAATCACAATAAATATTTTTGACATCTATTCACCATGTCCTATGTGTTTCTTACGTACTTTTCTGAATTTTCCATTTTTTTCTGTTTTTCAGTGTATGTCTCCTCTGACCTACTTACCACTTTACTTATCCTCATACCAATTATATCTAGTCTGTTGTGCTTTGAATCTCGAGTCTTTAATTGTATTTTTTTGTATTTTACGGTTCAAAAATTTTATTTATTTTGATAGTTTACAGTTAGTGTTGACAAATAACGAGTACCCAGTTGAATTGAATTTCAATAATAATAAACTTTTAGTGTAAATATATCCCAAATATTTCATGACATATATTTTATAAAAATTTGCTATTTACTTGATATTTAAAATTAACTTGGAACTTTAAATGTTTATTTGGTAAGTCTCGCAATTCTAGCAAGTCTGTTTTCTAATGAACATTTCCATGGCCATCTAATTTTCTGAATATTTAAAAAATTTTAAATACTTAACATATTAAATATTTATTTAGAAATTATTTATGATAACCCCAATATCTGGATTTCTCATGACTTTTATTTTCCTTTTGTTTCTCCTGGTTTTGGTTATGTAGACTTATCTATTGGTATGATAGGCAGAATTCCAAGATGACTCCCAAGATGTCTGGCCCCATGTGCATAAGCCCTGTACAATCACCTCCCCTTAAGTATAAAAGGAAACTGTGAATATGAGGGGATATGACTCTCAAGATTGTTATTTTATATAGCAAAGAGGTTTACAGATGTAATTAGATCTTATTCAGTTGACTTTAAATTAGTCAAAAGAAAGCTTATCCTTAATCTTATGTTTAGGTCAGTGTGAGTCTGATCTAATCAATTTAGCTTTTTTTAAAGGCTGTTGTTAAGAGGTTAAGGACAATATAAGTCAGATTTAATATGAGAAAAATGGTTTTCTTTTTTCCTTGAAGACAAAGCAATCTTCTATGTTGTGAGAAGTCCTATGAAGGAGGACACATGGCTTGGAATTAAAAGCATAATTTGGCACCTGCCAACGGAGCCAGCTTCTGTCTCAAAAAAAAAAAAAAAAAAAAAAAAAGAGTATAATTTAGAAGCTTGACATATCCTCCAGCCAAGAGCCAGAAAGAAAACAACTTTGGTCAGTTGTGTAGCCACAGGGAATGATAACCAACTTTGGTCAGTTGTGTAGCCACAGGGAATGATAACCAACTTTGGTCAGTTGTGTAGCCACAGGGAATGATAACCTGAACATGTGTAGGAGAGAACCTCAAGCTTCAGATGAGATCTCAGTCCCAACAACAACCTGAATTCAGCGTGACAATATCCTAAGCAGAAGACCCAGCTGATCTCTGCTGAACCATGGATATTTTGAGATACTAAATTTGTGTCTTTTTTCTAGAGATTTCTGGAGTGAGACTTGGTCTATAGCAAACTAGCTTATCAGTACCAGAAGCAAAGCAAATGTCAAATACTATTTTAACAATTCTAATTTAAAAAATACAATCAATCGCAATATATAGACTCTAAGTACGTCATCGTTTTAAAAATTATTCTTTTTTTTTTTTTTTTTTGAGACGGAGTTTCGCTCTTGTTACCCAGGTTGGAGTGCAATGGCGCGATCTCGGCTCACCACAACCTCCGCCTCCCGGGTTCAGGCAATTCTCCTGCCTCAGCCTCCTGAGTAGCTGGGATTACAGGCACGCGCCACCATGCCCAGCTAATTTTTGTATTTTTAGTGTCATTTTTATGGAAACGCTTTCAGCGTGCATAAGGAATCACTGTGTACAAACTGGCCAAGTGCTTCTGTAGATAATGTCAGTGGAGTAAATATTCGCCAGGCCATAACTTGAGTCGATTGCCTTGCCTTTATTACATGTAAATTTTGAATTCTGTGACCAGTGATTTGGGTTTTATTTTGTATTTGCAGGGTTTGTTGTTAATGATCATTAAGGCCCCTCTCTTACAGAACTCTCCTGTTTGTACCTCAACAAATGCAAATTTTCCTCGTTTGCCCTGCACCTCTTTCAGTACACTTAAAGGTTGATTTCCTTTTTCATTGGCGGTACTATTTCTTAGTGTTTTAAATTGGAACATATCTTGCCTCATGAAGCTTTAAATTATTATTTTCAGCTTCTCCCCATGAAGTGCTCTCGTCTGACATTTGTTTGGAATTCTGCCACTGCTGGTCTGCACCAGATGACCATCCTATCTAATACGATTTTTTGTTGCACCTTGTACTGGATTCTGCATATCATCTTTCCCACCTAAAAATGTCTGAATGCTTACACGATTAAATTTTATAACATGCTTAAAAAAAAAAAAAAAAAAAAACATAGTTTCTCTATGTTGACCAGGACAGTCTCGATCTCTTGACCTCATGATCCACCCGCCTCGGCCTCCCAAAGTGCTGGGATTACAGGCTTGAGCCACTGTGCCCAGCCCATGTCTAAGATTCTTAGTTTAGGAAATACAATAAACTAAAAATTTATAAGTAAATATAAAAATAAATTATAAGAGGATTCATAGATTTATAGACAGTTTTCTTTAGGATTTGTTTAAAAATATATACTCCCTATGCTGAATTAAATATGGTCTCCTAGCCATATGTATTTGTTTCATTACTGAGATGTCACAGAAGTAAAAGTAACAATATAAATAAATATAGAAGTACAAATGAAAAAAAGTTTACGAAAAAGTCAACAAATTTCTAGAAATTGGAAAATAGATAAAAGAGGTAAAACAAAATACTCCAGTTAAAAGTGGGATAGTCTGCTAAACAGAACCTCTGCCATTCTGTGATTTTAGATTGAACAGACACTGATCTTTTTGAAAAGACAGTGGGGTCAAAAACTGAAATTAACAGAAGTCCTCTGTGTGAACCAATTTCCTAACTTGACAAGAATTTCTCTCTCAAAGCAACATAGAGTGTAAATGGCAACTATGTTTATCATGAGGGAAATAACATCCCCAAAATAATTAGTTTTTTTCTAATAGAATTACATTTTGTCTTTGGGGAAAATGAAAATCTTTGGTGAGGATGCCGGTCCTTATCTTATCTTAGCATTCGGGGAATCTGTGACCAGTGTCACTGTCCTTCTAAAACATAAAGTAACATCTGGAGATCAGGAGAAGGAATGCAGCAACTTGAAAGAGGATGAAAAAGAAAAATAAATGGAAAAGCTTCTTCCAAAACAAACACACCTAACTTATGGAAAAAAAACAATTTTAAAACTGATAATGTGTAAATAAACATTAAAAAATGTATGACAACCATTAAAAAGTACACTGTGCTATAAAAATTTAAACGCAAGAATGATCACTTAGAGAATAAAAACATAACTGCCAAAAATTATAGAATTTTAAAATAAAGCTGAATAATTTTTATAAAATATGAAGAATGAAAAAAGTACAAAAAAGGAACAAACTAAGACAATTTGGTATCTCAGTAAGAATAAAGATGAAGAATAGATGGTACAAAAATAATTGAAGATAACTGCAGAAATGAAGAGGGACATAAACTTTCAAATGTGAAAACTGAGTATCCAGCAAAAGAAATTTAAAGAGAACCCAGGCATACTTTCTTGAAATTTCAGAACACTAAAGATAAAAAGAAACTCCCAAAGCTTTCTCTTTTTTGAGAGAAAATAGGGAAGTTCATTATTAATGAGAAGACCATCAGATTACTTACAGTCTATACTGGATACCAAAGACAGTGGACAGATGACTTTAAATTTGGGAGGACTTAGAAGGGAAGAAGGAAGTGAAACAGAAAGGAAGGCAGCAGGGAGGGAGGAAGTAAGGAGGGAAAGAGGAAAAGATACTTTTAGATGCACAAGTAGAAAAAATAATTTCTTCCTGCTACCTTTTTATATAAGTAGCTCTCATAAAATCTAAAATTATAAACAGATTTGCTTTTGGAAGAAGAGGGTGGAGAAAGATAACTGCTACCGTTATTTTATTATAAATCTTTTGCATCCTTTGATTTTTAATCAGTATTAATCCTAAGCATGCATTGATTTAAGGCAATTATATTTATTATTTAATTAATTTGATACATCATTTTATCTGAAAATTTTCAGTCCAATAGAAACTACTACTTTTGATTATTACATAAGCAAATAGACTAGTTCTGCTTAATAATGTAATCTTACTACTCTTTCCTCATTCTCTCTAATCCTAGCCCTGATGTGAGTGATTCATACTAGCCAATCTGGCTCATAATCATTCACCAACATAAATTCTTACTTTGGAGTAAATTTTTTTGTCATAAAACTCGATCCTAGAGAAATTTTCTCCATCTTTCTTGACATGTGATATCCATGGTTAAGGTTATAAGACAACAGTGAAAACATGCATAATAAAGATTCCTAGAAATTTTATTTGAAAAAAAATCTATTTTATCATCACAGGTGCCTGGTTATTGCATCTTGTCATAAAATCTGAATGATGTGTCTGGTGCTATTATAGAATGTATTTCCAGCAATACAGGGCTTGTACTGTCATCAAATACCATGTTTTGCTTCCACACTTAATTGACTTCTAAAGTCACTGATAATTTAATCCAAACAAACATGTTAAAACACGGTTGTGACACAAAACTACTTCTAATGGAGTATGATTATAGTTTTGTTTTATTGTTTAATCTTTGGGAGACCACTGGGGTTAATATATTAATTCAATTAATATATGTTTCTTTTGTCTGAACAACTGATTACGTAACCATATTTAGACCTTCATAAAAGAGCCTATATATAATGCAGACTCCATTAAAAATAACCAGTTTCATTATTACTTGTTCTCCTATGCAAGGCATTTTTTTAACCCAATAATATAGCAGTGAACAAAGTAGATAAAACAGCTTCACACATGGAGCTTCCATTGTATAACAGCGATTTGGGTTTTGCAATAAAACAACAAAAAAGAATAAAATAGTAGGCAAGAGTAGCCCCATATTAAAATAAAAGTACATCTATTTGCATTTCTGACATAGAGCATTAATCTGGTTAGTAAAAAAAAAACTCAGTTTCTGATTTCACTTGTAGAACATATTCAAATTTGTCCTCTCAATGGCAAGAATCTACTAGGGACTATATAATTTCTCTGAAAGATGTAGTCAGTCAAAAGGCTTATTTCATCTCTAGAGGGGAATATAATTTTGAGAAAAATTCTTCCTTCATGTTTTATTCCACTGTACTCAGAAATGGAAAAAATGTGTAAGAAAGCCTTGAGAAGATGGAAAATACGTCATGAGGAAGAAACATATTTAGAGGAGAGGCCCTGAAAAGCTAAAGGCAACTATATCTAACAAGACAAAAGTGAGAGCCACAAAGTACTTACTGTAGATATTCAAGTTCAACGTGAGGGAAACATGGAACTGCTCAAAGTACCTAGAAACAATTACAACTCATTCATCCTTGATGTCGTGAGGCCATGCATGCCCCATTGTAACTACTGACCTTGATCTCACTTTTCTTTTGGATATTACCTAGAGTTAAAGCACTTTTATTTCCTTCTCCACTTACCTTAATGGTTACCAAACTCTTTCAGTCATTGAAGTGATTGTAGCAACTTTTTGTTCATGTCCTTTCCACTGCTAAGAGTGCCTAGCTGGAATCTGAACTGTTTGAAAGCCCAAATATTCTTCGCTTCTAAATCAAATTCTAATCTTCCTTGACTGCACCCTTGATCTTTCTAGATAAGGAATTTGTCCCACATCTTCACCCTTATAACTTGTCTCTCATATAGAAAGTACTACATACAGCAACATCCATTAGACATTAATAATGACAGTAAATTTCTTCAAATGTAGTCAAAGTTCCTTGAAACTCAGATGTATGTTCTCAAACTGAAATAGGCCAACTGATATGGTTTGCCTGTGTCCTCACCCAAATCACATCTTGAATTATAGCTCCCATAATTCCTTCATGTAGTAGGAAGGACTCAGTGGGAGGTAACTGAATCAAGGGGTAGGTCTTTACTGTGCTGTTCTTGTGATAGTGGATAAGTCTCACAAGATCTGAAGGTTTTATAAAAGATAGTTCCCCTGCACATCCTCTCTTGCCTGTTGCCATATGAGATGTGACTTTGCTTCTCCTTTGCCTTCTGGAATGATTGCGAGGTCTCCCCAGCCATGTGCAACTGTGAGTCCATTAAATTACTTTTTCTTTATAAATTACTCAGTCTTGGGTAGGTCTTTATTAGCAGCACAAGAACAGACTAATACACCAATAAAGTGACATACATAGTTTAATAAGTCCTAGATTCAACTCTGTATTCTATTACTAAGAATCCCTGTGATTACTTTTAAAACCTTAGTGATTCAGAATCTCAGTTTCCCTTCCAGGGGTTGTGGTGAGCTAAGATCGCACCATTGCATTCCAGCCTAGGGGACAGAGTGAGACTCTATCCCAACAAAAAAAAAGAAAGTGATGATGCTTCATTAAGAAAATAATAGTGTGATTATATTTCTACTTCATAGCAGCTAATATAATACTTTTAATATAGTTGACTTCTGTAACTATTCATTAAATATTAAATGAATTTATTTCAGGAGTAAATAATGTGAGGTGATAAAATGAAAAAGATAGAAAATATGCACTCAGGAGAGTGTGTCTCCAGGCCCTGCCATTTACTGCTTCTATAGGTTTAATCAAGTTTCAATTTGTCTGTAAAGTGGGCACAAAAACTAGACCTAATTCAAAGTCCTCTGTGCACATCAAATAAAGCAATTTACAGTGGAAATTTACTTTGAGATATATTTCTCATTTTGCTCTCTTTGTATACTAGCCTTTTCCATAGTGCTTGTGCTTATTGGATCAGTAGACAAATATAGCAGAGAACATACTTGAAATAGAGGCTTTCTGGTTTTTTCTCAGCCTCTGCATGTAATGGAAATGCACTGGCATAAAGCACATGCTTGTCTCAGAAATAGGCATGTAAATGGAATACTATGCAGCCATAAAAAAGAATGAGTCCAAGTCCTTTTCAGGGACACGGATGAAGCTGGAAGCCATCATTCTCAGCAAAATAACACAGGAACAGAAAACTAAACACTGTATGTTCTCACTCTTAAGTGGGAGTCAAACATTGAGAACACATGGACACAGGGAGGGGAACATCATACACTGGGGCCTGTCAGGGGGTTGAGGGACAAGAGGAGAGAGAGAATTAGGACAAATACCTAATGCATGCTGGGCTTAAAACCTAGATGATGGGTTGATAGGTGCAGGAAATCATCATTGCGCATGTATACCTATGTAACAAACCTGCAAGTTCTGAACATGTATCCCAGAATTTAAGTAAAATATAAATTAAAAAAAGAAATATGCATGTAAAAAAAGAAGAGAAGTAGTGAAAACAGGATAGTAGGCTCAAGGCTGGACAGTGAAAGAGGCATCAAGACTTAATAGAAAGGTTACTTGGTGTATAGAGACAGAGAAACAGAGGCTGTAGAAAACTCCAAAGAGAGAACTAGGACCCTTCATGTTATCACTCAGAATTAACTCGTGCAGTCAGGTGACTCATTGAGCAGGGCCTGTGCTCCTTCTTGGCACTGTATATAGTATTATGTGTAACCATAATAGGTTTTAAGTTTAGAGAACCCCTGCCCCTCCCCGCCACACAAACCCCTAAGGTTAAGCTTTCCATATGCTTGGTGGGATTAAAGTATAAATGGTCTAAATATGTGTATAACTAACTTTTTTTGCACACCAATATATGTGGAGATTCATATTTTCAAATGTGAAAGATATTTATAAGCTGCATATTGTTACTGAGTAGGAGTTACTCTTTTAAAATAATTAAATGGGTACATTGGATATAATCTGAACAATTTCTGCAGTATGGCATGTAATACATTATTATTATTACCATTATTGTCACTGTACAAAAAATACAGATGCACTGTAATTATAGAGCCTGCACACACATGAAACGGCATGCAGAATTAAGAGTGAGTCTCTTGTGCATTCCCATGTACAGCTAAAACATAACCACATTTACTTATGTAATATCTACCATTCTACTTTGTCTAGAAAGAGCTAATGAGATCTGGATTGACACAAATGTGACAATGTATGTGGAGAATGAGGCAGTTGGAGACAACTGACAACCTGTACATCACGTTTAACATAAATGTGAGCTTATGGGGTTGAAGACCTGTACCAAATCTGCAGAAGTAGTTGATTCACAAAATTCCTTACAGAATGTTGTAGCTTTATTTAGGCAACATGCATACCATGTCAACCTTCAAGACAGTATTAGTGAAGAGTAAAATATTTAGCAAAAATGATTTGCTTATTAAACTGATATTTAATAGGCAATGACTCAATACATGTAGAACACTTTCTATAGAAAATGGCATACTACTGTTTAGTATAATTTACCTCCAAATTAAAACACTGAACCAACAAATGAATGTCACAGTCTAAGTTTTTGATTATCTTATTTAAAAATAGTTTCTTCCTTCCCATTTTTGCCCCACTAGGAAAGCTATAAACCTTTAAATGAGTCCACTTAGGCATTTTAAATTTTGTTTTTGTTTTCCACTGAATTAATATCTTCTTACACCAAAGAGTCACAGCTCTTCTAGCTCTTTAACATGCAAATCTTACTATACAGATCTGATGGGGAAAGCTTTTGAACTCTGTTAATCGGAACTGCTTCTCTACATACCTAACATGACTCTGAGGAAGCTGAAAGTTTCCCTGTAAATTGACTCATTCAATTCTTATTTTTTATCTATTGCTTTTCTAATAACAATCTCATGAGAAAACAATGCGTAGATTTAGTTACTTCTCCATGAATCATGCTTACTAATCTTTGGATATAATTACAAATATCACATTGGCATGCTCAATTCCCATGCAGCATTGTTATTGTTTTTGTTTTTTGTTTTGGGGAGTCAGTGTCTTGCTCTGTTACCCAGGTTGGAATGTAATGATGTGATCATAGCTCAGTGGAGCCTCAATTTTCTGAGCTCAAGCAATCCTCTCACCTTAACCTCCCTACTCTCTGGGACTACAGGCTTGCATCACCATAATTGGCTCCATTCTGCTTTTAACAATGATATTATAAGAACCAACTGAAAGATCTCCCAGCAATCAAAGCAAACACAAAGTAACATGGTAAGTATTGAATTACAACTCAAAGTATATGATAGATATTCTTGAGTCTATAATAATATAGTGATTTATTTCCACTTTAGCAAGACAAATAAAATAAATAACCTTTGTATAAGAATATGAAGTAATTTATGTAGATACTCTTCACTCCCTCAAAGAGGTGGAGGACAACTCTCCACTTTTTAAATGTGGGTTGTACATAATAACCTATATTTAAAGTGTACAGTATTGTATACAGGGGAAAATAACTTCACCATGGAGTACCTGAAAAATACTACTTCAGCCCAGTGTCTATGGTCAACATCAACAGCAATAAGTAATGTTGATGGTGTGTGCCCTTGAGATGATGTGATGAGAATGGCAGTTTACCTGTCTGGTCTTCCTCCCATAAATATGTATCCCAGTTTAATCAAAAGGAAAACATCATCAGACATAGAAAGTCAATTATTACATGTTCTCGCTCATAAGTGGGTGCTATAAAATGTGTACACATGGATATAGAGTGGAATAATGGCCAATGGAGACGCACAAGTGTGAGGGGATGGGGGGGCGGGTGGATGATAAATTGCTTCATGGAGTACCATGTACATTATTAGAGTGATGGCTACTCTAAAGCCCTGAGTTAACCACTATGAAATATACACATGTAACCAAATTGCACTTGTGTGGCACACATGTATACAAAGTGAAAAATTTTTTTAAAGAAAGACATCAAGCAAGCCTCAGTTTATATGAAGACTACAAAATACCTAATCAGTTCTCATCAAAATTGTCAAGATCACCAAAAACAAGGAGAGTCTGAGAAATAACCACAGGAAAGAGAAGACTAAAGAGATGTGATAGCTAAATGTAACATGGTATCCTGGATGAGATCCTGGAACAGAGAAAGGATACTTCATAAGAACTAAAGAACTCTAAATGAACTGCCGACTTTAGGAAATTGTAATCAATGAGATCACTATAGTTTCATTAATTATAACACTATACAACACTAAAGTAGAATGTCAAAAGGGAAACTAGATACAGGCATAGAAATTCTTCGCAATTTTTTTTTAAATCTAAAGCTAGTATAAAATTTTAAAGACATCTGAAGGTGGCACACTCTTCTTTCTGTATAATCATCTGCACATTCTCTTTCCATAACTACATCTGTTCTTACTGTTCTAAATAACATTTACTAAATTTTCATTCTCACTTTAATCATTTTTCTTCTGTATTTTTCTTTATTTCCTTTAGTCATTATTAAGGCTAAAGAATCAGTTCATTTTTCAAAAAGTGATGTTGATCCGAGAAAAAGAGGACTTAAATTTGAGGGCCATTTTGTTCTCTTCCCAAGCAGAAAAATGTCAAATCTTGCCAACTACCAAGTTCCACTGAGGCTCCTCACAAAAATAGCAAATCCACTTTAAAGATTTGTTTGCAAGGCAGAAACTCAAATCCCCTGCCTTCTAACTGCCCCAGCTGCAGGGAATTACCACAAAGGGCTTAATCCCCTCACAACGAATCAATTCCAAACTGAAAACTTCATTTTGCCTTTAAAAGATTAGCACTACCCAATTATGCTTTCTTCATTCATGTCTATGAAATTCAATTGATTATAACATTAATTCATGTAAACGAGAGAAGGAAATGAGTTTGGTTATAGTTTTTGCTTTCTAGAGTATGAAAAAAAGACAAAAGCCTTAAGGATTTGGAAATGTATTCAACAGGGCTGATAACAGCCAGCACCGATCTGAGTATTATGACCTCAGGAAATAGGAACAGCTTCCTGTTAACACTACTTTCAGAACAGGGTTTTGTTTCTGGGAAGAACTTTCTTGGTATATTCAGTGCTATCCTAGTCATACTTTAGAAATGCAAAATCCATTTGAAAGTACAATACTAAGTTGACTTCCTTTTAGAATTTTATGGTCAGTGCCAAGTCACTGCTTGCTGTCTATAGTTTTGAGACCCCTCTGATAAAGGAGATGTAGAAGAAGGCTAGGCAAGGAGAGGGGTGGGATAGCAGGGAAATTGACTCCTAAGAGGAAGTCTTTGACATCCTCTCATACATAAGACTACAAAGATTCAACTGCTGAGAGAAAAAGGCCTCTTTAAAGAACAGCTCTCTGAATTTTTAAGAATTGTGAAAGAGGGTGAAAGTTCAAGAGCTGCCAGTTCTCTTTTCCTCTGTACCAGCTTCCATCAGTGTGCAGCTTATGTAAAACTGCTATAATCCAGGCTCTAGGATTCTATATTTTGCCCACAGTCAGGACCTTGAGAAAGAAAATAGTGAGGAGAGTTCCCATCACTGTGGCTTAGAACAAGGCTTTGCACTCTGTGGTCTGGCTCAACACTCCTCAAAGTTTGATGTGCATAAGGATCACCTGGGAATTTCTGAAAATGTGGATTCTCATTTGTTAAGCTGGCGGTGGTACCAGTGGGTCTCTATTTCTAACAAACTCCAGGATAATCTTGAAGCTGATGCTTTATAAATCACACTGTGAGTAACAAGAGTCTGGCTAATTCATTCCAAAGCACCATACAAAGGAAAAGAGTCTGAATGCCCAAGTCTCAGGAACATCTGGAGGGCATCCTTCATGGATTTCATGTCTTTTTAAATATCAACTCCCTTTCTCCTCCCAGTCCACCAAATTTTTAAAAATTCTTCTCAATGTTTCTTTCTCTTCACATATTTATAGCAGTTAAATAAACTCCCAGCTTCTCCTTTTATTGTAGAAGACTGCCTTATTTCCTCTGTATGAATGTATATGTTCAGAAATGTTATAGAATGACTTTCAGCCTTTTCCAATCACCCTCTCAAGAGTTATTTGAAAGCTTTATTTCTCTCCTTTCTTCATCCCCATCATTATTTATCAAAATAAACTACCGAAACCTAGTATAGTTTACTTTCTATTTGGCTAACAAATTCATTTTAAAATAGCTACCAAAACTTAGTATACTAACTTAGCATAGATTTGGTAGTTTATTTTGATAAAACTGTATCTGTCTTCTATGTACAAAATACACTTCTATTAGCCTAACTTGGAAGGTGTTCTAATTTTTCCTTCACCCAGTTTCTAGAATTCCAGATGACTAACATTGCAACACTGATGTGGTAAGCAACTGAGAATCATTAAAAACAAAAACAAAACCTTTTAGAAAGCATGTATGTATGAATAGGTGACTAGGTTAGTATTTATTTGTTTGTTTACATATTACAACAAGTCAATGAGTATTGTGAATCTGTAGGCATTCAAATCATTTTGCCATATTATTCTTCTATTAGAAATAAGAATAGACAAGCCTAAGTAAAGTATAAGTAAATACGAATTTCCTATTCATAGTGACTTTAGGGTGTGGAAGACTTGAAATGATATAGAAAACATACATGTTGTTGTTACTCTTGTGTTGTTTCTGTCATTATATGTTGAAGAAGTTTAGAGTTCTGATGATGACAGGTTTAACTGGTAGACGATAGAATCTGACTGGGACCTCAGAGTTGGTTTGTTTTTTCTAGCACAGCATGTTAGGGATAGGAAATGGATTCTGGCCAGGCGTGGTGGCTCACGCCTGCAATCCCAGCACTTTGGGAGGCCGAGGCAGGTAGATCACCTGACATCAGGAGTTTGAGACCAGCTGGGCCAATATGAGAAACGTTGTCTCTACTAAAAATACAAAATTAGGAGAATGGCTTGAACCCAGGAGGTAGAGGCTGTAATGAGCCAAGATCATGCCATTGCACTGTAGCCTGGGTGACAGAGGGAGACTCAGTCTAAAAAAAAAAAAAAAAAAAAAAAAAAAGGCTTTAGAAGGGGCTTAAACTTTAGCTCTAAAAGAATTTTTCTCACATACTCCATTTTCTCACATCCACACATTTTGCCCTTTGTTTCAATCCACTCCTGTTTATTACCTATTTTGCCTTTAAAGTATTTAAATTTGCGTATCCATTATATAGTTGGGCTCAGTAAAGAACAGGAGTAAACTCCAGTGCATCTGCTGATGGCATTTGCTGTTCCACCATGATGGGCACTGGGTTTTTTAGTCTTCATTACCTTTCGGCATAAATATGTCTATTTGTTTTTATTTAAATTATTTGCTCATTAGCCACATAACAACTTTTTTGGTGGGAAACAGAACACCTAATACAAAAAACTGGTAATTTAGTTCATTATTTTTCTTATTAACTTAAAAGCACTCATTTAAAATCCCCATCACATACCTAAAAGACGAGGAGAAACTAAAATATTCTAAAGTCACCAGACTTGATTTAGCTCATTTTGCCTTTCATCAACATGTATATAAATTAACTATGGGGTACTTAGGGCTAGCAAGCTTAACTTTATTATGAAAATTAGTTCAGTAATAGTAATTACGTTCTTTCGTGTTTATACTCTGAACAGAGAATTAACTTTTCTATCTACAAGGAAACTGCTGCAGATTGATCTTAATAATCTTAATAATTATATTCAGGAAAGCAATATGAACAAGGACTCATCAAAGTTCTTCTAGAGTTTGAGGATAATTATTGAAAACTTCTATCATATTTTATATGTCCAACTGAACTGTAAGTCATCAGTGGATTATATATGTGGTAGAGATATTTGCACCAGACTTTACTTTCTATTTGGCTAATAAATTCATTTTAAAATATCTATTATTTTGTTCTGAAAAATGCAGTGTGCTAGGTTATATACAGTGGTTGTCTCCTTTGCTATTAAAGTCCTCTTGTTTTATACATTTTTCTTGTTCTTATTTTTGGCAGTTACACCCTACTCAGGCAATAGTAAACTGTTACCAGCTGTAAGAAGAAGCGAGGTGAATAACTGGTCTGTGTGTGGTATTTCCGTGGTAGAGGAAATTTTGTTTAAATCCTGGCTCTATCACTTGTAATACTATGTAAATTACTCAACATGCACAAATTTCTTCATCTGTAAAATATGAGTTATATTAGCCCTACAGTGTTATTAGTTGAATTGTGTCCCCTCTCAAAAAAAAAAAAAAGATATACTGAAGTTCTAACACCCAGTGTTTCCTAACCTTCAGTATTAAAAAGTGTGACCTTGTTTGTAGACAAGGTTGTTATGGATGTAAGAAGTTGTTATGAGGTCATACAAGAGTAAGGTGAGTCCCTAATCCAATGTGAAAGTGTGAATGGTGTCTTTGTAAGCAGATGGGCATGAGAAGACCAATATACACACAGGAAGATACTATGTGGCAACTAAGAGGCTGGATTTTTCAGCCTTAAGGGACAACAAAGGTGTGCAGAAAACTGCCAAAACCTATGACGAAGCAAGGAAGGATTCCTCTACAGGTATCAGAGGGAACATGGCCCTGTCAACAACTTGAACTTGGACTTCAAGCTTCCAGAACTGTGATCCAATAACATTTCTGTTGTTTTAGCCACTCAGCTTATAGTACTTTGTTATTACCATTCTGGGATAACGCTTTCAGTGTTCTCAGTAGAAAATCTGATACCAGTGCTCAGTAGACAATTGCTGCTTCATATTTGTAGTTGTTGTTTTTTTTTTCTCCAGTATGTGAAACAGAATGAACCAGATAAATATGTCCAAAGATTTGAGGAAATCATATTTTAAATACTTAAAAAAAATCCATTTAAGAAAAGTGAAATTTCCTATTTGAAATATGAATAAGGGGAAAATGCAAATGTTAAAAAAGTAGATTGGGTACTAGCTTTTATCTTCTACATAATCCAGTGTCTGAAATGTGAGTTCATTTGTTTTCTTTGAAGGCAATGTACTTTACATGCTGAAAACCGACTGACTTAATACACGAACAGACATGAAGCATGTCCAGTGTTCTCATCTTTGGAAAAATCCCTTTGCTCCCATCTCATGTAATATTTTGACTATACTTCATATACAGTCAAGTCACTAACTTGACCTTAGAAACCATAAGTGTTCTTAGAATAAACGACCACTATGATATAGAACTGACTGCAGTCACATTTTTCAGCCACATGGAGGAAAGTGATTGTAGTAGAGGACAATGTAGTTAATGCATAGAGAAAAATGAGTCAAAAGAAAGATAGAAAACTCTAATTTCTTGGTTGGAGATCTGAATCTAGTTAGGTCTGACACGAACTGGACATATACCTGGACATTTTAGTCAATACGGTAAGAAATTCCAATGCAATCTCTTAGGCACAGTTGACAGTTGTTTTTGCATAAGAATCACCGGGAATTTATTTCTGGGGTTTCCTCTTTATATGTTTTGACTTAGCAATCGGTATTTTTAAAAAGCTACCCTAGTAATTAAAAAATGAAACCACGTTTAAGAATCACTGAGCTAGTTTAAGAAGTGTTGCTATTGCTTGTAACCTACTACAGAACTCTGAAATATAAAACAGCCTGAGCCAGATGCAATGCTGCATGTCTATAGTGAAGCTTCTTGAGAGGCTGAGATTGAAGGATTCCTCAAGTTCATGAGTTTAAGTCCAGCTTTGGGCAACATAGTGACAACCTGATCTCAGGAGCAAAACAAAACAAAAAGTAGCCTAACAAACCACCAAATAAATGCAATGAAAATTCACCAAATAACATGAAAGCAATGTAAAAGGTGGAATTCATCCACCAACCACAACAATCCCTGCTTCTCACAGAAATTAGATTCTACAAATAACTTCTGGTAACAGTGTGTGTTCATCCATGTTGCATTGCTATAAAAGAATACCTGAGACTGGATAA
The DNA here is from genome assembly GCF_048565385.1 of Saimiri boliviensis. Lineage (NCBI taxonomy): Eukaryota > Metazoa > Chordata > Mammalia > Primates > Cebidae > Saimiri > Saimiri boliviensis. The sequence continues at coordinate 94,832,018 of NC_133456.1, forward strand.
CTTATAGAGAAAAGAGGATTATTTGGCTCATGACTCTCCAGGCTGTACAAGCATGGCACTGCCATCTGCTAGCCTTCTGGGGAGGCCTCAGGGAGCTTTACTCATTGTGTAAGGTGGAGGGAAGCCAGCATGTCACATGGTAAAAGAGAGAGCAAAACAGAGAGTGAGGGGTGCCAGCCTCTATTAACAACCAGCTCTTGTATAAAGTAATACAGTGAGAACTCACTCATTACCACAAAGATGGCACCAAGCTATTCAAGAAGGATTTGCCCCCATGACCCAAACACTTCCCACTAGGTTCCATCTCAAACACTGGGAGTAAGATTTCAACATGTGATTTGGAGGGGACATATATACAAATTTTATCAGAAGGTTATTTAGAAATTTTCTAAGATGAAAAAGACTCATTCTCAGTCTTATTCAATTTTAATAGAACTGCAGTTGTGTTTTAGTAAAACTGATTTTAATAAAAATTAAACAAAGCATCCATATTCTTTTCTACACATGAAACACAGAGTATAATAGCATAGATTTCCTACAGGTTTATATCTATATATATACAGATATATATGTTTATGTGTATATATATGTGTGTGTCTATGACACAGTACAACAAACATGAAAGGCATACAAAGAAGAAGGAGAAAGGAGGAGATGAAAAGGAGGAGGATGGGGAGAAGAAATAATACAGAGAAATCTTGTATATCTGTATTAGTAAGAGAAAGAAGAGAAGAAGGAAGAGAAGGAAAGGAAGAAAAAGAAAAGAAAGAAAGTTATCTCAGGAAAGTTCAGTACCTAAATTTTGACCTATTTTTAAAGTTAACGTTCAATTTGGATTCTGATGACCTTTTAAAATATGCAAACACAATCTTGTTTTTTGACTGCATTTCTTGTTCATTTGCTTAACAACCATAATTTTGTGATTATAATGAGACTTCAAGGTACCATAAATATAGCATGGCAGATTTTACGAAAACTCACATCACAACACTACCATTTTTTTCATAAATCCTTGCAAAATATGCAAACCATTTAGGTGAAAAAGAATAAAAAATAATAACTTTTTATTGTGAGATGTCAAATAATACATTGCAAATCTGGTGAAATAATAGCTTTTGAACTGAAGAGTTCAAAAGGTGAATGTTAGGGAGGGTTTCTTTTTCTTTTTATATTTTATATAATATATTAATGTTACATATATTAATTTATATTATATATTTTCTATAACGGTGGTATAATATTGTAAATATTAATTATGAAATATATTATGTATTATATATTTAATATGTATTAAATACATATTTGCTTATATATGTGTTTGTATGTATATAGTATATTTATGATTTTAAACTTGTGTCTCTAAGCTAAATGTACTTAATACTTATTAGAAAATAAACCCAGCTACCTATGTAAAACAACTACCTATTTGTTTTTAGATTACCTATCACTAAGACTTCCGATATAATTTGTGAATCCCACTGCAAAATAGAAATGTAGGCCATTTTGTTCAAATAAGAGTGTAAAGAAAGCAGGAGTAGAGCATGAGATATCATGGAGACCTTCTCAGTGTGCAATGCTGTGTGTGCACAGGTCACACAGACATAATACCTAACTGTAATGAACTAAAGTTTAAATGTAGAACAAAAATGAAAAAGTGCCCTGAAGAAATGCTGTTTTTTAATTAAACGTTTTTAAGATAATTGTAAATTTATATGTAGTTGTAAGAAATAATACAGAGAGCTCATGTACATCTGTATTGATTCAAGTTTTCCAGAGAAACACATACACACATACACACACATATATATATGTCTATATATAGAGACATACATTTATACACATAAATACAATAGAAGGGATATATATATATATATGTATCTTCATAGATAGAATATATATTATAGAAGAGCTATATTTATCTATGAAGAGATTTATTATTGCAAGTAATTAGCTCACACAATTATGAAGGCTGACAATAACCACAATCTGTAGTTTGTATGCTGGAGATCCAGGAAAGCCAATTTTATATATAATTCCAGCCTGAGTCCCCAGGCCTGAGCACCAGGGAAGCCAATAATATAGTTTCAGTCTAAAGGCCAATAGGCTTGAGACCTAGAAAGAACTGATTTTCTAGTTCAAGTCCAAAGGCAGGAATAAAATGATGACCCAAATCTACGGCAGTCAGGCAGAAGGAGTTCCTTCTTATTAGTGATATTGCCAACCTTTTGTTCTATTCAGGCCTTCAACTGGGTGGATAAGGCCTCACATTATCAAGGAAAATATGCTTTACTGAGTCTAATGATCTAAGTGTTAAACTCATTCAAGAACACCATGACAGAAACACCTCGAATAGTGTTTAACCAAATAACAAGGCACCCTGTGGCCCAGTCAAGCTGACAGGCTAAATTGTCGTAATATCCTTTACTTCATTTTTCTCCGTGAGGATATCTTGAGAAACCAGAGTTCAAGGTCACAACCAGGAGAAAAATTGATATAATTGAGATACAGAACATTTCCATCAGTGCAAAGTTCCCTCCAATTGTCTGTTTCTTGCCAGAACCATTTCCCTTCTGCCCTGCTTCTTCTTTAAAACCCAGCAACCACTATGTGTTCTCTATTTCAGTACCTTGACATTTCATAATTGCTATATAAATGGAATTATAGAATTTATAATTTCTTTTTTTTTTTTTTTTTTTTTTGAGACAGAGTTTCACTCTTGTTACCCAGGCTGGAGTGCAATGGCGCGATCTCGGCTCACCGCAACCTCCGCCTCCTGGGTTCAGGTAATTCTCCTGCCTCAGCCTCCTGAGTAGCTGGGATTACAGGCACGCGCCACCATGCCCAGCTAATGTTTTGTATTTTTAGTAGAGACGGGGTTTCACCATGTTGACCAGAATGGTCTCGATCTCTTGACCTCGTGATCCACCCGCCTCGGCCTCCCAAAGTGCTGGGATTACAGGCTTGAGCCACCGCGCCCGGCCAGAATTTATAATTTCTTATGATTGCTGGTGTACACCCAGCATAATTAATATTGCTGAATAGTACTCCAAGATACAGGTGTACTTCAGTTTGTTTAATTATTAAACAGTTAAAAGACATCTGGACTATTTCTAGTTTTTGACTATTATGAATAAAACTAACGCGACTATTTATGTACACAGTTTAGTGTGAAAATGAGTCTTCACTTCTCTGGAATAAACGAGCAGAAGAGCAATTGCCGAATGATATGATAGTTATATGTTTACATGAGAAACTGCCAAGCTGTTTTCCAGAGTAGCTTTCCTTTTAAAAATTCCAACTCTTTATGTAAGAGTGATCCAGTTTGTGTATTTTGTGTTTTCAAACATAATTTATCACAGTAAATGCTTGTTGTGATTTTATCTGCTTGAGTAAAGTATAGGAACTTCGCCTGCTTTGTGTCTTTTACCTTTCCATGTTTACGAATAATTTTTAAAAATATTTCCTCTGCATGCATTTAGAACCACATCAAAGTTATCATTTTTTCTTCTACCATCAAATGTATTTTAGAAAACTCAACAAATCCTACTGTATTTACAATAGTTTTGCTTACTGTATTGTTTCTTTCTTTCAGATATTCCAAGATTCTTGGAATGTTATATTCTCTTTGTTTAGAGAACAAATTCTTTAGCCATTATTTATGGTAAGGTTGATGATAACAAACTAATGTTTTCTAATCTGAGAATGTCTTGATTTCCCCTTTAATCTGGGAGGACATTTTCACTGGGTCTAGGATTCTCAGGTGAAAAACCTTTTCTTTCAGCATTTCATTGTGCCACTTCTTTCAGGACTCCATGGTTTATAATAATAAATCTGCTGCCATTTGTATTATTTCTCTCTAAAGATAACGTGTGGGTTTTCTCTGACTCTTCAGGATTTGTAAATGTCCCTTGTCATGGAATTCTTTGGTTTATCTTACTTGGAGTTTGCTCAACTTGTGAGTACTGTGTGTGGGTTTATAACACTGAAAATAGTACTATTAGAAAAGCTAGGGATAAACTCATGTATTTAACCAGCTGAAAATTGCTATATAACATATATTTAAAGAGCTCATGCAAATTAATAAAAAAAGAGAAATGTCTGCTCAATTGAAAAATGGGTTATTTATGGCACAGGCAATTCACAATAGAAGAAACATAACTGGCAAAATAGTTATATATTAAATATTTATCCTAATCAGAAATAAGTTTATTTTTTATTCAATGAAAAGAGTGAGAAAAAACTTTTTTAAAAGAAGGAAGAAAAAGAACAATATTGCCTCATTTAATGCAGGTACACATTTTTTGACTATTTGAGTGTAATAAATTTGAAAATAAAATCATTTTGAATAAACTCACAGATCAAGAATAAATTCTGCAAGATATGTGAAAGGAAAACAAATCTTAGGATTCCAAACTCCCTGAGTCAAAGGGAAAAGTTAAACTGGGAACTGCCTCATGCAACCTGCCTCCCATTTTGTTTCTAAGATGGCAAAAAGCATGAAAAAGCTACTCACCTCTGAGGGAATGTGTTCTCTTTCTGGGTCCACCAGGAGGCGTAGTTTTAAGGGCAAGAATTTCCCAGTGCCGTGCCCGGCTCCCATTTGTCTCCATCCGGGAGACTTAACGGTTTCTGTTTTAATTTTTGCGGGCTGTGGGGAAGGGTCAAAAGTCAATCACTCCAGCAGAAGCCCTGAGGAACTCCTTTCATTGGCCTGGGGTCTTAGAGAAGGTGGGAGTACCTCCCATGTTAAAAATACCCTTCTTCCACAACCTTCAGACTCCAAGTTTGGGTACCTTTCCACAAACACTCCCTTCGTGGAAGCCATCTTTCTCCTGGATTTTCCCTCTGGAGTCTCCTTCCACACTCTCTCCTGGAAGCCTGTCTTCCCCTCCTAAACTCCATCTCTCTCTATTCCCTTCCACTCAGTGTGGAAGCTGCTTTCCTCCCCTGGATTCCATCTTTCTGGATTCTCTCACTCAGTGTGAGAGTTAGCTGTTTCTCTCTCTCTCTAAATAAATCACTTTCTACAAACACCTTTGAGTCTGGCATTTACTGCACACTACGCCGTGGTCCCCTCTCTCATTTTTGAGAGGCAGGAGACCAAGAACCTGGAGAAAAGTCCTCTCAGGGAAGCTGAGGGCACCCTGAACCCCAATATTACATTTGGGCAATCCAGCCAGGGTACACCAGGAGACGGGTACACCAGACTTTTTCTGTACCCCTTTGGGTATAGCCAAAATAGGGGCACAGCAGGAGAAGAAGACTTCAAAACCATGAGTAAAACTGGCCCCATTCTGTCCTGTCTCGTTAAGAACACCTGAAGAGGCTGCAGCCAGGCAGGGCTTCAGGGAACCAGAGCAGCTGTGCGGAGCCTGAGGCACGACCCAGCCAGTCTTAAGTGGTGTGGGTCAGCCAGAGTTAAAAGCACGTTTTTTTGGTTTGTATTTTGTTTTTTGTTTTTACCTTCAAGCTCTCTCTCTGTTTTCCGGCTCCTTATCTATCCTTAGGATTTTATCTCTGGGACCAAAATCTACTGGCGCCTGTGGGGCGGAGCAGGCGAGCACTGCCCCCAGAGCCTTTCGCTCCTTGCTGGCATCGAACCGCCCAGCCGTGGGGGCGGAACCCAGGAAGCAGAGGTCCCTCAGAGAAAAACAGCCGGGAGGGGCAGGTACAGCCCAAGCCTGCAGGGTTCCGGGGAACGTGGTGGCCTGGTGCATGCTTCTGGCAGGCCTCTCCGGTGTTCCCCAATCCCAGGCGGCAGTGTAAAAAGGCTTCCCAGGGTGTTTACCTGCTCACCACAGGTCCCTGTGTGGGCAGTAGCTCGGGGAGTCGCCCAGGCTTGCAAGTGGTTCTGGTGGGGTCAACATGGCGACCAGAAGCTGTGGGGGTGGGGAAACTCACGGCCGGCCCAGCTGCGGCTGCAAATGCGGCTTTTAAACTGATGCGGTAAGCACCTTTTCTCCTCTGCTGGTGAGGCTGAAGGAAAGGAAGTGGTTGTTGGCCCTCAGCCCCACCCAGCTTTTAGGCAGGCCACACCGCCTCAGGTCACACTGGCTCACTGGCCCCGGGTCTTAGAGAAGCTGGGGGATCCTCCCAGGTTATAAGTCCCTTTCTTCCACACCCCTTTAGACTCCATATCTGTGTCCCCTCCCGGGAACACTCCCTCTGTGGAAGCCATCTTTCTCCTGGATTTTCCCTCTGGAGTCCCCTACCACACTCTCTCGTGGAAGCCTGCCTTCCCTTCCTAAACTCCATCTCTCTCTATTCCTTTCCACTCAGTGTGGATGCTGCTTTCCTCCCCTGGATTCCATCTTTCTGGATTCTCTCACTCAGTGTGAGAGTTAGCTGTTTTTCTCTCTCCTCTTGTTTTTTTTTGTTTTTTTTTTTTTTTTCCTCTCTCTCTCTAAATAAATCACTTTCTACAAACACTTTTGAGTCTGGCATTTACTGCACACTACGCCGTGGTCCCCTCTCTCATTCTTGAGAGGGCAGGAGACCAAGAACCTGAAGAAATGTCCTCTCAAGGGAGCTGAGGGCACCCTGAACCCCAATATTACACTTTCCTCACAACTTCCCAAGAGCAAATTCCTTGTGAGCCCCAGGATCTTTATTCTGAAACAATTCTGTTGAATTTTACCCTGACCATATAAACTGATAGCTTGTCTTTACAGGTACAGGACAAAGGACAGAACTCAAGGTCCTCCCTTTGCTCATCTGAGACAAATGCTTTTCTGATTGCTTCCTCTGCCGTAAGTTTATTTTATTTTATTAAAAAATGCAGATTCACTGAGCTAGATGAATACCTAAGTGACCGTTTTTTCCTTTCCACTTTCCCATGTGAATGACTGACTGATCAAAGACTCAGAAGAATGTAACTGCTTGCCTCTTAGCTACCCACAGCTTTAAAAATTTCTTCCTCTCTCTCCAGCATTCGCCGTTTCCCCTTTAAATACTAAAGCCCTCAAAATCATCTTGGGAGAAAGGCACAGACTTGTCCCCCAAGCGTTGTTCTTAACTTTGGCAAAATAAGTCTAAATTAATTGAGACCTGTCTCAGATATTTTTAGATTTACAGACAATATAAAACTTTTACATTAAAATTGTGTTAAGGGTCATAGAACTTCCACGCTTGGTGGTGAAATAAATTGTAAATGAGTTTCATGCAACTTCCACGAGTCTCATTCTAAGAAGTTAAAAATAATAGCTATTATTCTTTATCAGGATTAGTCTTGAATGAGGCAGGGGTTGACTTAGTGGAGTGTGATATGATAGAAAAAGAACTATACATGCTCTCTCTGCCCCTGGTTCCTGCCACACAACTCTGAAAATCCTTGAAATTTCTAGAGTGATGAGTGTCTTTTGCATATTAATGAGTTGATTGGTGGCTTGGGATCCTTAGATAACTTCAGGTTAGGGCTACTCACCAGAAGGACCAAGATATAATTTGAGTTGGAGTTGTCACTCTACCCCCAACCCTCGAAGGAAGAGAGAGGGAGGGATGTTTGAGTTGATTACCGATGATCTAATCAATAGAGCCTATGTAATGTTGCCGCCAAAATATCCAAAATTTGGGGTTATGTGGAGGTGCCTGGGAGGGTGATTGGCCCTCATACCTTGCCCTGGCTCTTTTAAAATTGCATCTCTTCATCTGTCTTGTTCATAGATACTCTTTGTAATGTATCTTATAATGAATGGGCAAATATAAGTAAAATGTTTCCCTAAGTTCTTTGAGCTTCTCTGGAAATTAGTTGAATCTGAGGAAGGGGTTGATAGGAACCAAGATTTATAACCAGTCACTCAGAAGCACAGGTCAAGATCCCAGGATTGCAGCTGACATTTTAAATGGAGGTTAGTCCTGTGGGACTGAGCACTTAACCTCTAGAATCTGATACTATAGGTAGATAGCGTCAAAACTGAGCTAAGTTATAGTATACTCAATTGGTATCTGTTGGAGAATTAGTTGCTTGGTGTGTCATGGGGAACCAACACATCTGGTTGACAAATTCGAATTAAACAGGAGAGCAAGGAAAATGCTTTTTATTTTCTTGTCTCGCATAAGGAAACTTTCAGAAAGTATACACACATAGAGAATCAGCTCTGTCATATGATGTATGTATTCCTAAAATTCACCATGGTATGCAAATTTATGAAATAAAAATTACATGCCTTACGGGGAAACTAGTCTTGGGAAACAATACTCAAAAATAGTTTCAGTGACATACACAGAAGAAAATCATAGGAACCTAATAAAAATAGTAGCATACTTTTAGGCATATTAAGTGGTAAAGAAATATATAGTTTCATAAAAGAAACATGATGCTTCATTCTTGAAAAAGACCTAAGGTTTGTTTGTGGAAGTGAATATTGAAAGAGTTTCAGCTTGGGAGGAATTGCAAAGTGGTGAAAGAAGAATTATCTGAAGTCAGACAGAAAGCTGTAGCACCACATATGGATGGGTGGTCTCATAACACCTGTGCTGAGCTCAAGCAGCTGAAGATAGATGTTTGTGGTTTGTTTATGCTTACATTTTCTATATTGCTACGTGGCTTTGTTCTGCCAGGTGCCATTTTGTGCATCCACCTAGTGTTTCTCAAGATGAAGCAATACATAGGCACACAAGAAATTTGTGTAATGCTCAAATTGTTCCATAATATATAAATAGTTTTGGAACTAATTCATTTTTTTCCAAACGTGCCTTTTAAAAGAACTTACTGCACTACTTTCTTCTAATCAGATACATTTGTTTACCGGTGCTTAAGTTGGCATAGACTTTGTGTAGTTTACTTTACTACAATTCCTTTGAGTATTGAATAAATCCCATTAAATCTGTAGAATATTAATCCAACATATCAACCTTTGGGATTTACTAAAGAATTAGAAACATTTTTATTGCAAAAATAGTTAATACGAGTATGTTTCATATACAAAATTTAGATCCTGCTTCAATGTAAAAATATAGATGTTGGATTAAATAAATTATGTTATATACATATGATTAACTACTATGCAAATATAAAAATAGTTTTACAGAAATTATCTTTTGAAATTAAAATATATTAAAGGCATATTATTAGACAAAAATATAGATATTAAAATAATGTATAATAAAATATAAATCACATATCTTTGTTTATATATAATAAATATATCTACAAGAGTATTGATAACTTGTCTTTGGCTAGGTGAGATTATATTTATTACTTAAATTCTTTGTTCCTTTTTTAAAAAATATTTAGTGATTTTCTTTAATGATATATACAATTAGCATAATCATAACAAACATTATAGTTTATGCAACTTAAAATGTGGTCTCAAAACAATTCTATGATATATTTTATTAAAAGGTTTACTCATGGTCCAAAATTATATCATGTACAATGCCTTTATTAGGCATATGGTCCATGACTCTCCATCTTTTTCCTCCACGAGGATTGATTCATAACTGTCATGCATACCACATGTTTATACTTCGGACCCTGGTGGATGTTGCTAACTGATCTCTGATTTATGACTTTTATCAACACAGTATTGATATAACTGTTACTGAGCAACCAGAATTGGCACATGAGCTGTATCTATTTGCCTCCTCTATTTCATCATGCTGGCAGAGAGCCACTAATATATTCCCACTCGAACACCCATTGTCTGTATCAATTGTATAGAAGTTAGTTAGGTTACTTTTAGAGCCGACTAAAATGCACTATATATTCACTGCATTGTAGCATGCATATATTTGAAACGGAGATGTATCCTACCAGAATATCAAGAAATTATCCATTATTCCAGCATCTAATACTTAGGTTGCTCTAACATATCCTCAGAGGACTTATTTTCAAATCTCACTTTTGGACAAAATATTGCCTTTCTCTCCTTCACTAGTTACATTGAAATAAAATTGCTATGATCCAAGGACTAGAGAAATAAATACTGTATGCTTTAAAGAAAGGCCAATTTGGCAGCAACTGGGGGATGAGGGGGAACGGAATACTGCTGTGCCAATGTCAAAAACAGCCCTTCCTCAAATCCTATCCTTTTTGCAGTGCAGAGCAACCTTCACAAGCTGTACTTCCCTCACGTCCTGAAGCCAAACTTAAAAGTTTAATCCTCATGAGTGAAAATTGAAATCCTTTATTAAAATAGCTCCTGGCCAAAAGACTACTTAAAAAAAAAGAAAGAAAAAAAGAGAAAGAAAGCAAGAGGAAACAAAGACAGCAAATGGTATAGTAAGCTAACAGAATGCTTCCATGGTAACCTTACCACCTTGTATGCAAGGATCCTGGGCAGCCAAGTATCAAGCTATGTGGAGAGGAAGCATGAGTCTCTGGTGCTTACAAATTCAATTCCATTAAACAAGTATTTATTGAGTGTCTTCCATGTGCTCAGCAATGTTTTAGACACTGTGAAAGAAACGAAGGACATATGAGACAGTTACTACCCTGAAGGAGTTTGCAATCTTGTTGAAGAGCTTTCTCTGGAAAACAATTTGCTGCTGAATGAGTAAGAAATACACATGATTCAAAACACCCTGTGGACAGAAGAACTATTCACATGTCATCCAGATGTCATTTTAATGGAAGCTAAACCACCTCGTTTTTAATTTACCAAAGGAATCAACCCAGGGCGTACCTATGTATTTAGCCTTGTCCACATTTCAAGTGGATCATTCTAAGCAAACAAACTTGCTTCTAAACCAAGAATGCTTCTGATGAAATGCATAACAGCTGCCTGAATTTGCTCCTTGACCTTGTCTGTCAAATATGATAGTCATTTATTTCTGGGTAATGCATTATCACCGTGTCCCATTTTGATGATGTATTATACTTACACATCATTGAAGAAGCAATTTGCTTTGATGATGTACAGACATGCAATAGATTATGTCTCAGAAAGAGCAAGAGGAGGAGCACCCTAGAGATCTATAACTCAAGCAGTGATGCCATCCATACAAGAACACAGAGACCATTAATTTAAATTATCTGGACAGGAGCTGGGCTAACGAAAGGACTTCTGACCCTTCCCAAATGTAAAAATAGATATATTAAAAATGTTTCTCATGGTTGCCAAATCGTAGAATAGGGAATCCTTGTGGTGCTGAAACTTCTGAGTGGCTTGATTGTGATGGTAGACACATAAACCTACATATTAATAACAATCTATAGAATTTATACATGTTCCTGTGCACATACACACACAAATGAGTCCAACTCAAATTGGGATAATCTGAGTAAGTTGGATGGATTGTACAATGTCAGTATGATATTACACTATAGTTTTACAAAATATCATTGGGGGAAGCTCGGCAAAGTATATACAGAATCTCTTTGTATTATTTCTTACAAGTGCATGTTATTCTTTAATTATTTTAGTAATTATTCACATGTAATCCAGATGTCATTTTAATAACAATGAAAATATGTTTAATGATTTCTTAGATATATGACAATAAATTATCAGACTCAACTTTTATAGTATGACCAAAGTTTTCTTTCTTTAAGACATTATAAGAAAAAAAGAGGCATTCATACACTTTAATAAAAAATTCTTTTTAAAGGGAGATATTGGCAAATAGTAGTAATCCATGACAATTATATTCATATTAACACCTAATTAATGTTCAATCCAAGGAAAGGGTTCTGCTTAACGAAAGAAACTAATAGAATTTAAAAGATTTTAGAAAGTTATTTCAGTCTGCATATATAAATATAAAAACCCACAATATTGTTCTTTGTTATTAAACAAAATAGCGGGAGAGGGTAAGATCTGTGAAGACAAATTTAAATAAGTTTAAACTAATGCCTAAAGGTGAAATCCAAGTATAGGTTTCTTTAGAGTTATAGTCCTGAATTAAGATAGAAAGTATGTCCATTTGACATCAGAAGTATCTTATGATAAGTATATTCAATAAGGGGATATCTTTATCAATAGTCATATTTACATGCAGCTGAATTTATTTTGGGGCTGCAGGGAAACTAAGGGAGTGTTTATTTATGTTACAGTGATATTAGCCTAAGGGAATGGTTTTGCCTGCTAGGAATAGAATGAAAATAAACAAGTCCATGAAATACAATTATGAAATGCAAATTGAGCAATATGATGGGATTCAACATACAACACATATGGACAAATGTATCAACTTCCATGACATTCCCCTAACCACAAGACATTAAAATAGAGAGTCATTCATAAAGACATTAAGAATAGGAGAAAAGGAAGATACTAGGAGACAAAGGCACATTCCTTGCGGTAGGACGACAGATGATATCATATTTAAGAATGAACTGAAATGCTCAGAGACTCAGGAGAAAAGGAATCATTGGAGGAGAAAGCTGCTCTTCACAAAAGTGTCCTTGGAAGTTAGTATTTACAGAAATCTCAGATTTGAGAGATAGGTATATAAATTAGATAAACTATTCTGTCTTTCAAGCCATATTTGCAATGGGGTATTTTCTGTCATGCTGAGTCCAAATTAACATATTCTAAAGAAATTGATCAATCTGACTCTCCAAGGCTGGAGATACAAGAGTGAGCATGGAGACATGGAATAGAGCCAAAATTATTTTTAATTGGGGATGCATGTAGCCTGGAGATAGGGCATGTTCATTCCTTACTCACATCTCTAAAAATTAATACTTGCCAATAATTACTGACAGTTACTTCTCACGTTCTGAGGTAGAGGCCAGTATGTAAAGAGGACAGCCACTCAAGCTGCCTAAATTAGTTTATTCAATTATTCATTCCTAAATATAAACAGAGAACTAAGGAACACAATGTACTTTGAGGAAAAAAAAAAAAAACAGAAAAGAGATGAAAATTTAAACATGTAAAAATAAGATTTGAGATTATCAATTCATGTGTATATCTTAAATTGATCCAGTGTTTTAGTTCTAGTAAGTGAGGTTACAAAGAATGTAATCCATGCCATGTCATAGTGACCTCAAAAATTTTGTTAGTGACATCTCTAAGATTCTGAAAGGCAGTATACTATATAAAGAAAGAATGCAGACCACAGTGAGCTTGATCACCTTACTTACTGTTGCTTTCTTAAAGCACTTTAACATTTGATTCAGTTTTTTGACATTATAAATATGAGTATATCACCTGTCTGATACAGTGAAAGACAGAAATTTAAAGAGGACTATATAAAAACAAAATTATTTATAATATTAAATATTTTCAACAAGGATATAAAGACTAGTTGGTCTATTGTTTTACTTGATTTGGATGAAGATCATTACAATGATTTAAAAAGCAGCATATTCAAGTCAAGAGACATATAAGTAACTATTAAAGGGTTCAGTGCGAAGTTGTTTGTGCCATTGTAAGGATGTGAGCACATAATTGTGTGTGTGTGTGTGTTTGTGTGTGCATGTAGGTAACAGTGATTCTAGATCTAAACCACATTTTATATTATACTGCTTTGGAAAAAATTATCAACGAAAGATGCAAGCAATTTCATTCCTAAATCCAAATGTTGTTAGAATTGACAAAAGCAAAAATGTGTTGCCGTGAGCTGAAGCCATATTATAATATAACAATAGAGAAAAAATGTCCATTGTTTGCTAATAGTCAGAAAGTCAAGTTTCTTGATGTTAGAAATCATACTCAATTAACCAAGAAGACCCATTAGAAGCAAAACAGAAGAGAAAAGTCAAGGAGGAGGCCATTTCTACCAGGAGCTACTCACAATTCAAGTTTTCCTTATAATGTCACTGTCAAAGAACTGAGGATGGATATAAGAACACACGTGAAAGAGTAAAATGCTTCTGGAATGAGATCCAAAGTAAAAATGGCTAACAGATCATGTCAGAATATGAATGACTTATAAAGAACCTTTGAAAATCTCAAACTGAGAGACAAATTAATTAGTTCTTTCATCAAATCCTCCAATGAAAAAACCCAACTTTTTCTCTTGTTCTTAATTACCTCATCTCTACTTCTTTCTTTTTTCTCTTCATTGCTGCTTATTTCTTGTTTTTTCCCTCATGCAGTTTTCTTTGCAGGATAAACAAATACATGAAGGAGAAATATGAAGGAGATATATTTTGCAATTTTCTTTTCAAATAATTTTCAAGTTTATGTAACATATTTGAGTAGTAAGGAAAGATGATCATACCAATTCATTAGGACCACTGACTTATGGAATATATTGAAAAGATGGTTTCAGGAAGAAAATAAAGATTTTTTCACTATATTAAACAATATTTGGATTTGGAAACCAAAATTTGTACTGAACCACAAGAAATCCTGAGTAGTCAAAACAATCTTAAGGTAGGAAATAAATGCTGGAGACATCACACTTCATGGTTTCAAACTATATTACATAACTATAGCAATCAAAACAGTATGGTACTGGCATAAAAGCAGACACACAAACCAATGGAACAGAATAAACAGTCCATAAGTAAATCCACACATATATGCTCAACTAATCTTTGACATCTGTGCCAAGAATATACAGTAAGAAAGGAATATTGTTTTTGATAAATGGTGTTGGACAATCTCAATATCCACGTGCAAAATAATGAAACTGAAATCTTATCTTGCACTTCATATACTGAACAAAAACTACCTAAAAATGGATCAAGTATGCAAATATAAAACATGAATCTTTAAAACTAGTAAAATAAAACGTAGAAAAAAGTCATTGACATTGGTTTTGGCAATTATTTTTTTTATGACACCAAATACAAAGACACCAAAAGCAAAAATAGACTAGTGGGTCTACAACATACGAAAAAGCTTCTGCACATCAAAGAAAACAATGAAAAGAATCAAAACTCAACCTAAAAATGGGGAAAAAATAATTGTAAAACATCAAATAAGGAGTTCATATCCAAAATATATAAGGAACACATGCAACTCCATATTGAAAAAAATGAAAAACCCTATTAAAATATGGGGAAAGGATATGACTAGAAGTATCTCCAAAGAAGACATACAAATGGCCAATAGGTATAGGAAACAAATATTTCATATCACTAAGCATTAAGGAAATGCAAATCAAATCCACAAGGAGATATCACTTCACATCTCTTAGAATGGCTATTAGCAAAAAGACAAAATGTAACAAGTGTTAGCAAAGCTTTGGAGAAAAGGAAACCCAAGTAAACTATTAGTGAAATTGTAAGTTAATACAGTCATTGTAGAAAACAGTATGGAAACGCCTCAAAAATTAAAATTAGAACTCCATATAATGGGGCAGTTTCATTTCTGTATATATATTCAAATGAAATAAAATCACTCTCCAAAGAGATACCTCTACCCTGATGTTCATTGTAGCATTAGTCACAATAGCCAGTTCGGAGAAATATAAATGTTAATGGATGAATGGATAAATGAATCCATTAAGGATTATACATGCACACACACATACCCACACACAAACACAAATATATTGGAATATTATTCAGTCTTGAAAAAGAAGAAAATGCTGCCATTTGAAATACCATGTATGAACCAGAAGGAAATGATACTAAGCGAAATAATCCAGCAGAGGAAAAAGCACTGCAAGTCTCACTTATATGTGAACTCTAAAATATGCAAATTTGTAGCAGCACAGAGTAGAAGGGTGGGGTTGGAGGTAAGGAAAATAGGGAGATGTTGGCCAAGAGGGTAGGTCTTAAGTGTTCTCACTACACACACACACACACACACACACGCACACACACACACACGAGTTAACTATATGAAGTAATTAATGTTAATTAGCTTGATTGTGATAACCGTTTCACAACATATATGAATAGCTAAACATCAATTTGTACAGTATAAATGCATACAATTTCTACTTGTCAATTATACACCAGTAAAGCTAGAATGTCAAGATAACAAAAATTAACTACAATTTACAGTATCAGACACAGTTAAGAACCTGAGAATATTGAGGATGGAATAGACATAACTCATAAATGAGGTGGCAGAAGAGGAATAGCTAAAATATTAAAGAGCCATTATATAAAAGCCAGAGAAGACTTTGCCATCCATAATCTCAAGTAAAACAATTGGATCAGAGGACAAAAACACGAAGGAAGCATTCTATGGAAGATTTATTTTGAAATGAAAAAGATTTCCTCAAGTTTTGGTGAGTTTCAGGCCATGAAGTTTCTTTTCAAAAGTACTTCAAACGTTTTACAGGTTTTCTGCTCTCTTATAAATCTAAGATCTCGTGATTCAATCACAACCAATGATAACTTGAAAAAAACAATGTTTTACAAGAACAGAGATAATACAATTCACTAAAACCATGGTGATTAGTTAAAAGATTCACTGGATAGATTGCCAGTCTTACTTGCTGAGCTTTAAGTCACATACCTCAGGCAAAATCTTGGTAGCTCTTTCAGGAAGACAGAGTGCACCTCAAAGAGTCTTTAGTTAGGTCCAGCTTTGCAAGCCTGATATTCCTAGGATAATGAATATATGAGTTTTTCTAAAGAGAGAAAGGACATGAATCACAGAGTGATGGCTGAAGCAACACTCATGTACTTGGTGAAAGGAAGTGGCCCTAGAGCTTATTGGAAACCACCAGTTAAAGTGCTCCTAATTTATTGCTACTTAATTTAATTCTTCCTTACATTTTCTCTCTTTTAGTTTTTAAATGTTGAAAATGTTTTTGTTCTTAATTGTGATTTTCTTTCCCTACTGACAATGCATGATAAGCACTAAAGCCACAAAAGTTCATTCTGTTGAGGATGAAGTTAAAATGCATGTTTGTCTTAGGTGATATAAAATAGGTTTCCAAGCAGGTCTGTTCTTTTTTGTCTCTACATGGTTGTTTCAAGTGAAAAATTTAAGGTTTTTTCACATATTATTGGCTTGTATTCTGAAGAAAGGAAGAGCATATATAGAGGATGAAAAAAATAAAAAAACTTTCTAATTTTGCTACCTAAAAGTGCTTCTTTAAACAATACCATATTAAAAGTCAAATGATGAGGGCATTTATCCTATTTTCAAGATCCTCATCAGTTCAAAGAATACAGGTTCCTATTTGTTTTGTTTTTCAATAGTCTAACACAACACAGCATTGGTTTAATAAAACAAACAAAGTTTGCACATTTCTTTGTAATGCCTTCAAAATTAGTTAATGCATACTAAAGTGCCAATTTTCTGTATGTACTGGAGGTCATTTTTCAATTAAGGTGTGCCTATGGCTAACATAAAAAAATACATCAAATAATAATTATACATTCTCAGAAAAGGAGAAGAAATTTGGCCAGAAATATTCAATTTGATATATTGATATATTTCCTATTATTATTTATAATTTTCCCAGTATGAAAAATTGCTAAATTATAAAAGAAATATATGAAATTATAACATTAATTCACACCTATGTTAATTTTTGCCATTGACTTATGAACTAATTCTCAAATTTATTTTGAAATTAATTATACCTTCTAGTACAAGGACCTTGATGGATTTTGAATGTAAAAGAATCCTGGCCGGGCACGGTGGCTCAAGCCTGTAATCCCAGCACTTTGGGAGGCCGAGGCGGGTGGATCACGAGGTCGAGAGATCGAGACCATCCTGGCCAACATGTGAAACCCCGTCTCTACTAAAAATACAAAAAAACTAGCTGGGCGTGGTGGCGCGGGCCTGTAATCCCAGCTACTCAGGAGGCTGAGGCAGGAGAATTGCCTGAGCCCAGGAGGCGGAGGTTGCGGTGAGCCGAGATCGCGCCATTGCACTCCAGCCTGGGTAACAAGAGCGAAACTCCGTCTCAAAAGAAAAAAAAAAAAAAAAAAAAAAAAAGAATCCTGATGATTTTATATTTTCAGGAAACATAAATATAAATTGTATTCAATTATGCATGCTACACAAAGAAGCATTAAACATATTGTAATAGACATTCATACATATTTTTGATTGGTGATTTATCCTGAATTTGTTAACAATGGTATAGTATCTACTTTCTTTTGTCTAGCTGAAATAAGCATATATTAGTCCATTCTTACACTGCTATTACAGACATACATGAGACCAGGTAATTTATAAGACAAAGAAGATTAATTGTCTCACAGTTCTGCAGGCTGTATGAAGCATAGTGGCTTCTGGGAAGACTTCAGGAAACTTAGAATCATGGTGGAAGGTGAAGAGAAAGCAGGCATATCTTACCTGGCCATAATAGGAGGAAGAGAGAGAGGGGAGGTGCACACATTTTCAAACAACCAGATATCGAGAGAACACTTATGAGAACAGCACTTCCAGGATGATGCTGAACTACAAGAAACCACTCCCATGATGCAATCACCTCACACCAGTCCCGAGCTCCAGCATTGGGGATTACACTTCAACATGAGATTTGGGCAGGGACACAGACCTAAATCCAATGAAATCACTTAGGAGTCAGGTCATTCAGTGTTTCTGTAGCATTGTAACATAAGAGAACTAATTTACTGAAATTCACATCTCTTGAAAAATAGAACAATATATGTAGAAATAATAGAATCACAAGTACCTAGATTATTCATATTAATTTTAGGCATGACAATTTTAAAGGAATAAAGACAAAATGGAAACTATTTGCTGGTGATAAGCAATATAATGAGAGAGAATTCAGATGCATGACATATCACTGGTTACTGAGGGAACTCTCATTTAATTTGGCATACGATGACTGGAGTATATGCCAGTGTTGTATATAACACAAAAGAGTGTGATGAGACTAATGATGAAAAGTTCCAGGAGGGGCGTTCAGTTCCATACAAAACTGTGGGCACTATACAGTGATGCCACCGATTTTCCTGGAACATTTGTGAGTTTGTTGATTTTCGTTTTCTCAAATTAGAGGTGTAAAAAAGTAGGCAAGATAGCAATTGGCAAGGATAGTGTAGAAGAGCTGGCTCTTCTAATTCTTAATATTCATGTTTCTGAGCAAGGATAAACCTGAAATATTCCAAGTATAGAACTAATTATATATCAAGAGAGTGTGTCATCAGAAGAAAACTTGGCTGCATGTTAATCTAATTTTTAAAAATATATATTTTCACAGCTGTTGGCTAACATATTTGAATATTATAGGTACGAACTGAAGCTTCATAGTGAATTCAATTCAATATATCACATATTTAAACATATTGAAGGATCATACACATATTTTTGTTATTAGTAATAATACAATAAATAGCATTTTATTGACTGATAATAATGATATTCTGTATACTGTTCTAAATGCTCTCACCCAATAATTCACTGAATTATTAAAATCAAGACATTAAAAAGTTGCTCAAATTTCATTCAGTAAATTGTGAAATAAAAACTCAAGCTTCATGGAAGTCATTATCCTCAACAAACTAACACAGGAACAGAAAACCAAACATTGTATGTTCTCACTTATAAGTGGGAGCTGAACAATGAGAACACATGGATACAGGGAGGGGAACAACACACACTGGGGCGTGTTGCAGGGGTATGGAGAAGAGAGCATCAGGATAAATAGCTAATGCATGTGAAGCTTAATACCTAGGTGGTGGGTTGATAGGTACAGCAAACCACCATTTTGGCACATATTTACCTATGTAACAAACCTAGACATTTTGCACTTGTATCCCAGAACTTAAAATTAAAATAAAATTTAAACAACAACAACAAAAAACCTCAAGCTTCAGTTTATCTGAACCACATGAATCACTTTTACATGATTTAATTATTTTAACCATGCTTGTTTTATTTTTTTCACTTCCTTCCCCTCCAAATTATTTTAATATCCACTTTCTCTCTTCCATATAACTAATATAAAAGGAATTTAGATCAAGAATAGGTGTAATGAATTTCCCTAAAGTGGAATAATTAGTGTAAAACATGTCTGTAACAGAAAGACTGTGAAGACAAGAATTTGCTCTTATATTTCTTATAATAAAGGTAACAATATGGTTGAAGAATAACAATGAATAATAAAACAAACCCTATCTTAGAATTTGGTAAAATGTGTCTATTTTGTGGCTTTTGTCTTTTGGATGGGTCATATCTGAGTCAGAGATATTTTGGCAAGGTCTACGATACTTCAACCAGTATGATGAATGAGTCTTTTCAAGATGAGAGGCAACTGTCTCTGACTTTCAGCCCTGGGAAAATCTATGAGCCTTGACATTGTCTGCCTTTTATAGAAAGCAAGATTTTCCTTGAGATCTTTGACCCAAGATAAGTTTATTTGCTTGCCTTTCCTTGCTCCCTAATGATTTCTCTGGGCAGCAAACTTAGTCCCTTTCAGTCAAAAAATGAAAGATCACACACGATTTAACAAGTTTTTTATAGTCTAATACATGTGCTAGGTAATCGAGATATCATTTTGTGTGCCCTTATCTCTACACAAAAAATAAAAGGGGATTATTGAGACCACTGTCTAGGTAACTCAGGCAAAGGCTATTATTTACAATTGTTGTTCTGAGTGAGTTACCAGGATTAAAGTGATGATTAACTTTGGTCAGTAGATCATGTAACTATCGAAGTGGTATAGTCATAATTTGAATTTTTTATTCCAACCTGATAGATGAAATCAGCTAAACTTTGACACAAAAGAACAAAAAAAATAAGATACCAAAAGCAACGGTAAGTTACTCATTAGCTAGCAATGATATTTCAGTGAATTATTATAAAAATAAAGATAAATTACAGTTTTCTGCAAGGAGAAATAGACACAGGCAGGGAGCTGAAATATATACAGATCAAGCAGTTGATTAGTGTTAGGGCAAAAGCCTAAGTGATTTCTCATGAATGGGATTTCCCAGGAATAATAACTCAGTGATTTGCTATCCATGGAGACAAAATGCATATGTTTCTTCCACCCTTTCAAATTTCTTCTGCCTGAGGTCAATAATAAATTGACCTATAATTAGAGTAGTTTGTGAAATACGAACCAAGTGCAGTGAAAACAGGGGAATTGCACAGGTGGGAAAATGCCCATTAAGGTTATACTCCAAGAATGTGTAGTGTGACAGCTCGAAGTATTGAATCCTAACCACCTGTGCACTTCTGCACTTGCTGAAACACTCTATACATACTAAATGGATTCTTGGTAATGCTGAAAATTTATTATTTGGGCAAAGAATAATTTTAGGAATTATAAATAATATTTTGGAATAATTTTCTGCTATGATTTAAAAGTGACTCAAAAGCTAAGATGTTCTCCAGCATCATAAATAGTTTTTCATTAAGTTTTCATGTTTGCTTCATCTCTTTACCAAGATCACCTAGAAATAGCACCATCTGGCCAAAAAAGATACAGTTTATTCCACCATATGCTTTCTCTGTCCTAATCTATGTGTTAAAATCTAAATACTTTTATTTTAAAAGTGGTTATAAAAACTCTTGTGTATGTCCTTAGATATGACCAGTGTTAGTTAGCGTCTAACAAGTCTTTGTATAAGTTGTACATTATTTATATTGCTATAACATAAAAGCATAGCTTGTCTGTCTGCTTACTTAAGGATCAATTATTTTTGTCAAGAGAATTGATGCCAAGAAAATTCAATAAGCAAGAGAAAAACTTTAATAAACATCTTTGAAACAACTAGATAACTATATTGAGAAAAAAAATGAATCTTGACATAGTTTTAAAAACAAAAATAAATTTGGGATGAATTATAGATCTCAGGATGAAAACTTGAACCAAAAACTTGCTAGAAGAAAACCTAGGTGAATTCAGTGACATTGAGGAAGGCAACAGTTTCATAGGACACAAAAATGCTAACCATAAAAAAAACATACAACTGGAATTCACCAAAGTTAAAAATTACAGCTCAATCAAGAGACAATATTAAGAAAACAAATAGGTAACCTATAGAGTAGAAAAATATCTATAATACTTAAATCTGAACGAGAACTTGTATCAAGAATACAGGTCACCCTTAGTATTGGAGTTAGGGACCTTGATTCCCTGCACAGTCAGAATCTGTGTATAACTTCTGACTTGCAAAAAACTTAACTACTAATAGCCAACTGGGTTTGTTTGGTTTTTTTTTGATGTTTTTTGTGGTGATTGTTTTTTTAAACAGGGTCTCACTCTGTCTCTCAGGCTGGAGTGTGATAATGACTCATTGTAACCTCCACCTTCTGGGTTCCTATGGCAGGCTCTGGAGTAGCTGGGATTGCAGGCATGCACCACCATGCTCAGGTATTTTAAATTTTAGTAGAGATGAAGGTCTCAACTATGTTACCCAGGCTGATCTGGAACTTCTGGGCTCAAGCCATCCTCCATCTTAGCCTCCCAAAGTGCTGGGATTACAGTCACAACATCCGAACATAGCCTGTTGTTGAACAAAAGCCTTACCTATCACTTAAACAGTCAACTAATATATACTTTGCATATAATATGCACTATGTACTATATTCTGCAATAAAGTAATCTAGAGAAAATATTTCTTATGTTATTAAGACAATCATAAGAAAAAAACGTATTTACTATTTATCAAGTAGAAGTGGATCACCATAAAGGTCTTCATCCTCTCCATCTTCAAATTGAGTAGGCTGAAGAGAAGGAGAAGGAGGTGTTGGTCTTCCTGTCTCACGGATGGCAGAGGCTGAAGAAAATCCACCTATAAGTGTACTTGTGTAGTTAAGACCCATGTTGTTCAAGCGTCAACTATATATTAAAGCTCCTGATAATCAGCAACCGAAGAAACAATTATTCAGTAGAATGTTGGACAAACACTTGAAAAGAGATCATTCACAGGAAAACATACACAAATGGCCTGATAGAATATAAAAATGTGCTCAACATCAAGGGTCATCAAGGAAATGCAAATTAAAATAATAATGCTACACCATTTCACACCCACTAGAATGACTAAAACTAAAAGATTGGCAACAGCCAAAGTTAGCAAGGAGGCATATTAGTTTCTGTTGCTGCTAATACACATTTTCACAAAATTCGTGGCTAAAAACAACACGACTTTTTAATGTTTCATTATGTAATTAAAAATCCTAAGAATCAAGATATTGGGAGGTCTGGGTTTCTTCTGGAGGCTTTAGGGAGATAATCTATTTCCATGCCTTGTCTACCTTCTGGAGGTCACCTTCATTCCTTCGTTCATGGCCTCTTCTACCATTTTCAAAGCCAGCAGCAGAACATCTTCTGCTTTCTTTTTCTCTCCTTCCACTTTGTCTGCTCCCATTATCATATCTCTTTGACTCTCACTTTCTTGTCTTCCTCTTACGAAGACCCTGTGATTATATTTGATTCAGTATATAATCCAGAATAACTTTCCCGTCACAAAATCCCCAACCTAATCCCATCTTCAAAGTCCCTTTTCCCATACAAAATAACAAATTCATAGGTTTTCAAGATTAGGACATCTTTGGGGGCGGTTATCTTGCCTAACATACAGAGCAACTTAAATTCTCAGAAATTGCTAGTGGTAACATAAAATGCTACAATACTATTGAAAAACAGTTTGGCAATTTCTTATACAGCTAAGCATAGTTTAATATATACAATCTAATGTTATCACCCCTCAATTCTGTTCAAGGGTCTTAATACAAATAAAAATAAAACATATTTCCATAAACATATGTTACATAAAAATGCCAATAGCAGCCTTAATAACAGTAGATAAAATAGAAACAACTCAAATATCTATCACCCAGAGAATGGGTTAATACATTTTGGTGTTTTCCCATGAGGGTGTACTATTCAGCAATAAAAAACAAAGTACAATAAAAAATAATAAATAAAAGAAAAAATTTAATGATACATGCAACTGCATGCATGGATCTTAATGATATTATGTTGAGTAAAAAAAGTCAGACACACAAAAGACCATAGGATGCATGATACAATTTATAAGTATCCAGGAGCATGCAAAACAAACTGATGTGTGTTGCTGGAAATCAGAATGTAGATCCCACTTGAATATAAAGGCATTTAATATACTAGGGTGAGACAAGTGTTCTATATATTACTTAGGGTGTTTGTTACAGGAGTGTATAAAACTGTCATAACTCATCAAAACAAACATTTAGGATGTGTGCATTTTATTGAATGCAAATTATATGGCCATAAAACAAGTTTTAAAAGCAAATATGTTTTAAAATACTTCTATTGACACAACTTCAGGACTGTATGTTATATTTTTCTTCTGTTGGTATCAATTTTGCCTAAAGGTGGTACAAATTTCCTTATATTGAATCTGTGTCAAAGCAAAGAACCACCACCACAAAACTTAGTTAATTCTCAACCTACCTATGCATAAATAGTCTATTCTCCTTTTTCTTGATTTCTTTTGTCTTTTTTCCTGGATAATTGATTATGGTCACTGAAAGCAAGCAACTTGACCTGTTAGTAAATGGAAATATATTTTTCTTAATTTTAACGTACCATGAAAAGCCCTATGGCAAAGTATTTTTATTACAGTCAATTCTAACAGCATTTGGATTCTTAAATACAATTCCTTGCATCTTTGATTGATGATTTTCTTTTATATTAAATTAAATGAAGACATGGTATGGACCTAGAATCAATCTTTATCTTTATTCTTTATTGTTATTCTATGAATCTAGCCTTTTACATACCTATAAATCTATATTAAAAATGAAGTTTATTATATACTTATGATTTTTCATTTTGCACTGAAGTTTCTGTTAGTTCCTTTCAGAATATTCTTATGATTATTCCATTTATTCATTAGCATTATTTATTCCACCTAAAGAAAGGAAAGCTTTAGTAAGAACCATCCTAACGGTTCCCTAGATCCTTTTTAAAAACACTTGGGCATATAAAGGGATTTGGTTTTTCTGTAACCCACATGGACTTCCCACAGTGAAATGCCATAGCATTTTGTTCACTGAGTTAGGCAGCTGACATATTCATGTTAATCACTGCAACAAAAACAAAGCAAACATTGCAGTTCTCCAAGAATGTCTTACATCGAATACTGATAAGTTAACACTGACGTGCAGGTTTTTCCTGTAGCCTCTACTTAACTCAATATTGTCAAAATAACAGTGGCTTCTGTTTGGGCTTTTTCAGGTTACTCTATTTAATGATGTTTTCATTGTTTCTGAAATTATCTGTCAAATATGATTTTAGTGACATCTGTAGTGACACAGAGCTGAATTGCCTTCTAAATTATATCCACTTGTTCCCAGGTATTTAATTATGCATCTCAAAAATTGAATAATAAGACCAAAAGACACTTTGAAAGTTTCTAGTAAGGCAAAAACTTACTTTCTGCAGCTGCTTTCATTGTGAGAACAAGGAAGATCACTTAATTGATAATAAGACCTATTCTATTATCATGCAATCAAAGATAGAAAAAGGAAGGTAAGTGAGTAAAGGAAACATGTCTGTTACTCAGATGCTTCTTTTGTCTTTTAGATTGAATAAGTATGGCCTGCATCTGCCTAGTGGACTACAAGTATCTTTCAGATGACCAAGTATCTTTCTGCTAACAAGTAGCATTATGACCCTATTGCCATTTTTTTCATAATTGTACAATTATTTGCTTTAATTATGGTGACTTTCTTAGAAATTTATTTTTAAAACTATAGAAGTAAAGAAACTATATCTCAGACTTTTTTATATATTTACAGTGGTCCAGTGATATAAGAATATGATGTATATTGAGTTATACTGACACGAAAACATACAGTTTTGTAAGAATGAAACACTGATTTCAAATGAAGCATTTTTTGCTAAAGAAAATGGCAATACATGTTTATATTATTATAGATCATAGAAAAATAAATATAGAGTTGCAAGGAGAAATGCAAAATATTTCCCAACCTTTATGTGTCTCTCTGATTTTCTCTAACTAGATAATGTTATTTTGGATGACTATTTAAAATTAATTAATACTTATTCAAATTCACCTGTTACTGGAAGTTGCATCTTGCCTGAAAAAATTAACCTTCATAAGATGTGCATTTTATAACTGATCCAACCCAAAAATTAATTACAATTCAAAATTAGTTTTCCCAGTTAATAACAGTAAGAGAAAGTCTTGTTTTCGACCTATGTGAGCTTTATTGTTTGCTTGCCATTGGATCTTGTAATGTGCATTTAAATAACCTTGCTTTTAAGAGTCTATTCATCAAAGACATTGTGCATGCCATTACCAAGGTATTATCCACTCTGTCCATCTTTCCAATGAGGGCCTTAACTCTCAGAGAAACAGGAAAAGAAACTCTGGATGTATCAGTGAAACCCTTCACCATTGATAGGAAAAAGATATCAAAGGCCATTTCCTAGGCTGGGTCCAATGTAGCATGTTCATCTTAGAGGGCCTTGCATATGTAACAATACATAGTATAAACCATCATTATCCCTTATTAGAAAATTGAAATAGTCTTGTCTCTGGCCTATATAGCTGTAGCTTTTAACCTTTCAAAATTACCATCCTCCTGAAACTCGTGCTCTCTTTAGTAAACTAATAGAAGAATGTAACTGCCTTGAATTTAAAAACAAACTCTATATTAATACATGCTAAGAGTTTGATTCCTTAGCTTATTCACGCAATGTCCAGTTTTATTAGACTTTTTCTTTTCTGCTCATCATTTCTTTCCATATGTTTTAATAACTGTTCCACCTTTTGAAAACTCTACACTATTTATTAAGCATGGTATTTTCGTTTACTGAGACTGCTGTAGTAAATTCCCACAAACTGGGTGGTTTAAACAGCAGAAATTTATTCTCTCACAGTTTAGAGGCTAAAAGTCTGAAATCCAGCTTTCAGCAAGATTGGTTTCATCTTGGGGACTCTGAAGGATAATGTGTTTCATGCCTTTATCCTAGCTTCTGGGAGTTTCCAGCAGTCTTGGGTGTTCCTTGGCTTGCAGTTGTCCTCACTCACATCGCTGCCACCAAAGTCACGTGGCTGACTTTCTTCTCTGTGTGTGTCTGTCTTCTGCCACAGTGTTATTTTCTTTGTGTGTGTGTCTCTTCGTATCTCTTCTTCTCTTTTATTTTTTTTTTTAGCACATTAGGTATATTGAATTAAGGGCCTCCAGCATGACTCTAACTTAACTTACATCAGAATTACAGCTTCAAAGATCCTATTGCCCAGTGAGGTCCCATTCACAGGTACTAGGGTTAAAACTTTGACGTATTTTGGAGGAGAACACAATTCAACCCCCAACAAATGGGGTATGCACTTAAGCTCCCTTCTATTTTTGCTTATTTTCTTTTCTCATTCTCTCCTGTCTTTTCTCTATCTCCATTAAGACAAGATTTTCTGCCTTATCTTAAAATTCCAGATCAAATATCCATTCCCTTTAGAGCTTCCTATACCCTTCTTGAGATAGACCCATTCTTTTATCATACAAACTTTAACATGATAATTTTCATACAATCCTCAGAACAAGAATTACAGTGTCATGTCTAGTACATAGCATGTTCTCAATAAATGGTTTTTAAATAAATACATGAAACTTATATTTGATTATAATTATAATAATCTATTTGGATTTGTGTATCCATCCAAATCTCAAGTCAAATTGGATGAAGGGCCTGGTGAGAGGTGATTGGATCATGAAGGCAAATTTCCCCCTTGCTGATAGTGAAAGACCTCTCATGAGATCTGATGGTTTAAAAGTATGTGGTACTTTCCCCTTCACTGCCTCTCTCTTCTGTCACCAAGTAAAGAAGGTCCTTGCTTCCCTCTGACCTTTCACCATGATTTTAAGTTTCCTAAGGCCTTCCAGTCATGCTTCCTGTTACGTTCATGTGTAACTATGAGTCAATCAAATCTCTTTTCTTTATAAATTACCCAGTCTCAGGTAGTTCTTATGGCAGTGTACCAACAGATTAATACAGTATATAAGACTATGTCATATATATATCAATATACTTGAGAATCATCTATTCCTATCTTTTTATTTATTCTCTTTATCCTATTTTTTATTTATTTATTTGTATCATTAAATACTTGAGAATCATTATTCCTCCTTTTTTTCTAGAAAGGGACAAAATTATTTCCCACAATTAAAAATATGTGTTTTGAGTCTTTCCCTTCCTGCCATCTCTTTCACTTTGGTAGATTTTTCTATCATTTTAATTGGAGATTAACTATAAATGTAACATTTAGTTTATGGTAAAATATAATCTGGAAAAAATGCAAAATATTATTTAAGTATCTGTATTGTATGAAAATCATTATGCTCATTGTTAAACAGAGAATTATTAGAGGCATGTAAACTACAAAATATTATTAGGAAGCTATATGATTATGGGTGTGTCATTCGCAGACCAAATCAATTGCAAATGTGCCATTAGAAGCAAGCATTAGCAATTTATGAGATAAGATGAGAAGGTCCCTGTGACTTTCTTTTTTTGTCAATGGTTCTGTGTGAAATTTAAGTTCAGTAAACTGAAGTTTAGAGAAATATCTTTCCCCACAGGGCTAGCTGTTACCATAAAATCACTTATTCTACCTAAAAAGATATGCTAAGTGTGTGGGCACTGAATAGCCAATTCTAATGTTTATTCTACACCACATTATATTTCAAATAAAAACAAGTAGCAGTGTTTTTCAGCTTATCAGTCTAGTTTGCATGAATTTTTTTTAGTACCTTAGCTAACTTTCAAAAATAAAGCCACCAGTACTAGCCATCTTTTCAGCCTACTAATATACTACATAGTATAAATTTATATGTATTATACTATAAAAGCACGTAATTCTGATATTATACAATTACCATATATTTACTTGAATTTTCCAAGTATAACACTGACAACTATCTTGCCATAAAATTTTATATTTATATTATAACTGGTGATTCAAAAAATAGATTTCTCTAAATTTAACCTTCACAGTTCAAATAGTTTCCTCTCACTTAAATTAAAAGTACTCTATATGTATATAAATATATATGTATGTTTTATATAAATATGTATATGTATGTATGGGCATGCTGATGTCCATGTGAGTGTATGTGGTCCTGAAAATGTCATCTAATTCTTTCAAAAATCTTTAGCCAGCAAACTTACTGTCTTAATAGAACGCAAAACTCGACTAGATATTTAAGGTCTGGGCTCTTCAATTTAAGGGTTTTCTTCTCACCATCAATCCACATTCAGTTAAACAAAAGCACTCACTGTTCCCATCTCCTTCAATTTGCATTTGTGCCCACCAAAGTCTGACACCCCCTCAGTGGACCCTCTCCAATGCTACCTCTCCTCTGAAATTCTGATTAATCTCCCCTAGTAGACTCAGA
This sequence comes from Saimiri boliviensis, assembly GCF_048565385.1. Lineage (NCBI taxonomy): Eukaryota > Metazoa > Chordata > Mammalia > Primates > Cebidae > Saimiri > Saimiri boliviensis. The sequence goes on from NC_133456.1 coordinate 94,861,162, forward strand.
GTTTTTCTCTTTCAAATGTTCTCCATGCTACAGTCTAACTTTGTGCATTTGGAAGTCTGCTTTACATTACATTAATCATAACAATCAGAGCATCTCTGCTTTGAAATTATACACTTCTGCAGGATAGGGATTGTCCTAGTCATCTTTATGTTCCCATGTGGTAGCATAGTGGCTGGACTAGAGAGGATATTCAGTAAATATTTGTTGAAATGAACTGGATAGACATACTTAGTGCACATTCTGAAATCAGAGTCTATTATAAGTACTTGTGACACAGGGAATCAGCCTCAAGTTACTTAGGTAGAACTTTCTATGTATGTCTAATATTGAAATCAAGAAGTAACAATTAGAAATTAAAACAGACTAATAATGTGTATCAGTAAACAGTATTTACCTTTCCCTACTATACCTGGCAGTGACAGAGTCTGCATTTTAATATTCTGCATTCTGAATCATTCTTATTGTTAGAATTGATAAATATAGAATCTTAGAGACTATGCTCACAGTGTGTGGGTCTTGATAAGAATGCACAGAGGAAGAAAACACTCAGACCTTAGATTCTTATAAGGACTATAATGTCTTAGATAATACCTCTATTCACCTACTATATTCTGGCAGTTAATTATTAAATTATAAATCCAGAGGCCTCAAAAAGGTATTTCTGATTTAATTTCATTTTAGCAACAAAGAAAATAGGCCAGAGCTTTGAGAGTAGTTATACTGACTAATCTTAGGATTTAACCAAGGCATAAAATCTGTCATCATTCTACAGAAAACAGACTTAGTGCATTAATTCTACTTCATGGAAAAATTTTCCTCTTAGTTATCCAGATTATTTTTTTACCTCAGTTAGAGAGGATTATAATATTAGCAGAGAATCCATAAAGAGCAACAACTCTGAACAAAAACCACTTCTTCCTTATTTACCAGAAACAATTGATACCTCATGTTAATACATGTTAGAAACATGTATTAACAGGTAATTATGAGGTTAACAAGTAAGAGTCAGGTAATTATGAATCCAAGACCCCTGGAGCAACCAGAATTATATAGGAACATGGCCAATATTTAATATCAAATCTGAGAATATCTATAGTGACAATTCACTAGCAGTCCACTGTAATTTGAGCAAAATAGAATCACTGAAGCTATGCATGGAAGTTACTCATCTAGATATCTTTCCTTAGATGTAGATGGTTCGAATGGCTGATAACACAGTCCATTATGCTGAGGAGGAAGCTTGGCACAATCTGTAAAGTTATTAATGTTTGTTTTCTTTTGTTATGTGTAGAGTCACCTATGTTAGGTATTTTCAAGGTAAGAATTTCAGGTAAACTGAATATTGGTATCTAGTAAAATCAGTCTAATCTTAAATACAAGTTAAGGCACATTTTTCTGTGAGTGCATTGTAAAAAGACAATGATATTTAATTAAAGCAGAATTTTTTTTGTTTTCTTTAAATTTCCAACTTTTATTTTAAGTTCAGGGGTCCATGTACAAGATGTACAGGTTTGTTACATGTGGTTTGTTCCATGGGTCACCCCATCACCCAGGTATTAAGCCCAGCATCCATTAGCTATTCTTTCTGATGCTCTTCCTCCCACAGCCCCACCCTCTGAGAGGTCCCAGTGTGTGTTGCTCCCTGCCTTGTGTTCATGTGTTCACATCATTAAGTTAGTTCCCACTGATAAGTGAGAACATGCAGTATTTGGTTTTCTGTTTCTAAGGCAGAACATTTTAAAAGGATAGAGACATTCATTCACTTCCATGACATCTGATTAGAAATGGGTAAGGTATCTTACAAACGAACTTAAAGGTAGGTTATACCATCATGCTCCTTTGAGAAAATAATTCACACTGAGGACAATTAAATTGCTAGAATTTCACGATTATAATGTTAAACTTTCTTAATATTTGGCTTGCTAGATATTATTTCTTAAATTAGATGACCTATTGTTACAAATTGCTGTTATCTATTATATTATATTTGAAGTTACATAAAGTAAAATTTACTTTCTGATAGCATCCATTGTTATGAGTTTTAACAAAAGCATAGATTCTTGTAACCGGTCTTCCCAACAAGATAGAGAACAATTCCTGTACCCCATGGAGTCTTGAATTGATTACTACCATTTGCAGTTAGGCAGTTCCACCAAACCTAACCCACTGGCAACAACCAATCTGTTTTCTCTTCCTAATAGCTTTACCTTTTCAGAATGTCACATAAATAGAAACATACAGTATGTTACTGAGAATTGGACTTCTTTCACTTAGCATTTGAGACTCTTCAAATTGTTGTGTGTGAAAACAGTGTTCCTTTTTCTTGTTCAGTAATGTTTCATTGTATGGGGATACATTCTAGTTTGTTAATCCAGTCATTTTTAGAGAGACATTTAGGTGGTTTCCAGTTTGGGGTTATTGTGAACAGCAGATTTTGTGTAAACTTAAGTGGGATTGCTGGGTTATATAGTAAGTCTGTGTTTATCTGTACAAAAACACCAAACTGTCCCAGAGTAGCTAGACCATTTACAGTTTCCACCCATGACGTATGAGAATTCTAGTTGTTTCATATTTCCACTAGCCTTTGGTACTGTCATTTTGTTTTTGGATTTTAGTCATTCTAATGTTTTTATTTGCTGCTTTAATTAGCATTTTCCATAATGAATAATGATGTTGATCACCTTTTCATGTGCTTCACTGTCATTCATATAGCATCTTTGGTATCACGTCAATTCAAATCTTTTGAACATACTTTTACTGTGTTTATTTACTGGTTGTTAAAATTTGAGATTTCTTACATTTGGATACAAGATTATGGTTTTAAAATGTTTTCTTTTAGTATTTTGGCTGTTTTCTTATTCCCCTTTTGATAGCAGAGCAAATTATTTTAATTTGATCAAACCTAGTTTACTTTTTTCTTTCATAGATTATCCAAGGAGCTTCTTTTTTAAAATTTAAAAAGAAAAACATTTTGTGAGTATCTAGTAGGCATATATATTTACAGTATACATGGGATGGTTGGATACAGGCATGTAGTGTGGAATATGCACATCATGGAGAATGGTGTATCCATCCCCTCAAAATTCTATCCTTTCAGTTATAAACAATCCAGTCACACCCTTTATTTTAAAATGTACTATTAAGTTATTATTGACTGCAGTCACCCTGTTGTGCTATCAAACAGCAGGCCTTATTCATTATTTCTAACTTTTCTTTTTGTATCCATTAACAATCTCCACCTCTCTGCCAACCCCCTACTAACCTTTCCAGCCTCTGATGACAATCCTCCTGCTTTCTATGTCCATGAGTTCAATTGTTTTGATGTTTAGGTTTCACAAATAAGTGAGAACAAGCAATGTTTCTTCTTCTGTGCCTGCCTTATTTGATCTAACATAATAAACTGCAGTTCCTTCCATGTTGTTGCAAATGACAGAATCTCATTCTTTTTAATGACTGAATAGTACTCCGTTGTGTATAAGTACCACATTTTCATTATGTATTCACCTGTTGTTGCTTCCAAATCTTAGCTATTGTGAACAGTGCTGCAACAAACATAGAAGTACACGTATATATTTGATATACAGATTTCCTTTCTTTTGAGTATATATATATATACACCCAGCAGTGGGGATTGCTGGATCATATAGTAGATCAATTTTTAGTTTTCTTAGGAACCTCCAAACTGATCTTCATAGGGGATGTATTAATTTACATTCCTACTGACAGTATTAAATAGTGCCTTGTTCTCCGCATCCTGGCCAGCATTTGTTATTGCCTGTGTTTTGAATATAAGCCATTTTAACTGAGGTGATATTATATCTCATTGTAGCTCTGATTTGCATTTCTCTGATGATCAGTAATATTGAGTACCTTTTCATATGCCAGTTTACCCATTTGAAGGCCTTCTTTTGATAAATGTCTATTCAAATCTCTTGCCCATTTTTTGATCAGATTATTAGTTTTTTCTTCTGCAGAGTTGTTTGAGCTCCTTATATATTTTGATTATTAATCCCTTGTCAAATGGGTAGTTTACAAATATTTTCTTGCATTCTATGGGTTGTCCTTTTACTTTCTTGATTGTATCATTTGCTGTGCAGAAGCTTTTTAACTTGGTGTGATTTCATTTGGCCATGCTTGCTTCGGTTGTCTGTGCTTGTGGACTATTGCTCAAGAAATTTTTGCCTAGACCAATTTCCTAGAGATTTGTCACAAGGTTTTCTAGTAATAGTTTTATAGTTTGAGGTTTTAGATTTGAGTCTTTAATTCACTTTTTGTTAGATTTTTGTTCATTCCAAGAGATAGAAGTTGAAATGGTTAGGCTTTGAGTCCTCACCAAAATCTCATCTTGAATAATCTCCAGAATCCCTGTGTGTTAAGGGAGAGACTAGGTGGAGGTAATTGTATCATGTGGATGGTTTTCCCCAAGCTATTCTCATGGTATTGAATGATTTCTCACAAGACCTAATGGTTTTATAAGTGTTTGGTAGTTCCTCCTGTGTTCCTTCTTCCTGCCACCTTGTGAAGAAAGTGCCTTGCTTCTCCTTCACCTCCTGCCATGATTGTGAGTTTCCTGAGGCCTCTCCAACCATACTGAACTGTAAATCAATTACACCTCTTTCTTTATAAATCTTTATAAATTACCCAGTCCCAGGCAGTTCTTAATAGCAGTGTGAGAACAAACTAATACCATAAATTGGTACCAAGATAATGGGGCATGACTTTGACCAAAATGCTGATAGTGATATGGACAATGAAGGCGAGGCTGAAGTGGTTTCAGATAGAGATGAGAAACTTGTTGAGAACTGGAATAAAAATGACTCTTCCTGTGCTTTAGCATTTTGCCACAGCTCTAGATATCTGTGGAACTTTGAACTTGAAAGAGATAATTTAGGAAATCTGGCAGAAGAAATTTCTAAGCAGCAAAGCATTCAAGATGTGACTTGGGTACTCTTAAAAGCATTCAGTTTTAGGCATTCACAAAGAGGGGTTTGGAATTGAAATGTATGTTTAAAAGGGAAGCAGAGCATAAAAGTTTAGAAAATTTGCAGCCTGATGATGCAACAGAAAAGTTAAACCTATTTTCTGAAGAGAAATTCAAGTCAGCTGCAGAAATTTGCATAAGTAATGAGAAGCCAAATGCTAATCACCAAGACAATGAGGAAGGTATCTTCAAGGCATATCAGAGGCCTTTACTGCAGCCCCTCACATCACAGGCCTGGAGACCTAGGAAGAAAAAAATGCTTTAATGGGCCTGGCCCAGGGCCCTGCTGCTTTGTGCAATCTTGGGATTTGGTGGCCAATATAGAGCTCAGGCCATTGCTTCAGAGGGTGCAAGCTCCAAGCCTTGGTAGCTTACACATGGTGTTGGGGCTGTGGGTACACGAGAGTCAGAAACTCAGGTTTAGGAACCTCCACCTAGATTCGAGAGTATGTATGGAAATGCCCATACGTATGTCCAAACAGAAGTTTGTGGCAGGGATGGAGCCCTCATGGAGAACTTCTGCTAGTGCAATATGGAAGGGAAATGTGAGGTTGGAGCCCCTACATAGAGTCCCCACTGGGGCACTGCCTAGTGGAAGTATGAGAAGAAGGTCACTGTCCTCCAGACCCCAGAATGGTAGATCCACTGACAACTTGCTCTGTGTGACTGGAAAAGCCACAATCAATGCCAGCCAGTGAAAGCAGCTAGGAGGGATGCTGTGCCCTGCAAAGCCACAGGGTTGATGCTGGCCAAGGCTGTGGGAGCACACCTCTTGCATCAGTGTGACCTGAATATGAGACATGGAGTCAAAGGAGATAATTTTAAAGTTTTAAAAGGTTTTACGGCCCTGCTTGATTTTGTACTTGCATGGAGCCTTTAGCTCCTGCATTTTGGACAATTTCTTCCATTTGTAATGGGTATATTTCCCCAATGCCTGTACCCCCATTTTATCTAGAAAGTAACTTGTTTTTTTTTGTTTTATGGGCTCTTGGGTAGAAGGGACTTTGCTTGTCTCAGAAGAGACTTTGGATTTGGACTTTTGGGTTAATGCTGGTATGAATTAAGACATTGGTGGACTGTTGGGAAGGCATAATTGGTTTTGAAATGTAAAAGGGACATGAAATTTGGGTGGGCCAGGTGCAGAATTATAAGGTTAGGCTTTGTATGTTCCCATCCAAATCTCTTCTTGAATCACAATCTTCATAAACCTCCTATGTCCAGAGAGACCAGGTGGAGGCAATTAAATCACAGGGGTTGTTTTCCCCATGCTGTTCTCATGGTAGTGAGTGAGTTATCATGAGATCTGATTATCAGAGGCTCTTCTCCCTTCACTCTGCACTTCTCCTTCTTCCTGCATTGTGAAGAAGTTGCCTGGCTTTCAGGTTTTATCTTTGGCTTCAATGTGGTATATCACCCGGGACCCACCACATCTGCCTAGGATTTGTCTACCTCCTATTGCTATCACTTCTTTATTTCCTTCTTGTCTTCCTTTAGTGAAGATATTTTTCTCTAGTGATATAATTTAGTTTCTTGCCTTTTATTTTTGGTGTACCCATTGTATCCTTTTTTGTTTTGAGGTTACCATAAGGCTTCCAAATACTATCTTATAACACATGATTTAAACCTGATACCAACTTAACATGGTTTGCATAAACAAGCAAACAAACAAACAAAAAACAAAAGACTAAAGCTTAGCTTCATCTCCCTACTTTTTAATTTTTTTTGTTTCTATTTAGATTGTATTTTGTTAACTGTGTCTTGAAAAGTCATTGTAGTTATTTTCTTTTTATTGGTTCATCATTTAGTCTTTATACTTAGGATAACAGTAGTTTACATACCACAGTTACAGTATTATAATATTATGGGTTTTTCTGTGTATTTACAATTACCAGTGAGTTTTGTATCTTCAGGTGATAACTTATGGCTCATTAATGTCCTTTTCTTTCTGCTTGAAATACTCCTTTTAGCATTTCTTGTAGGACAGATTTAGTGTTGATAAAATTCCTCAGCTTTTGTTCCTCTGGGAAAGTCTTTATTTCTCCTTCATGTTTGAAGTATATTTTTGCTGGATCTGCTATTCTAGGGTAAAAGCATTTTTCTTTCCATATGTAAATATGTCGTACTACTCTATCCTGGCCTGTAAAGTTTCCACTGAAATGTCTGCTGCCAGGTTTATTGGAACACCAATGTATGTTATTTGTTTCTTTTATCTTGTTGCTTTTACAATTCTTTTTTTATCCTTGACTTTTGGGAGTTTGATTTTTAAATGCCTTGAATTAGTCTTCTTTGGGTTAAATCATCTTGATGTTCTAGCACCTTCTTGTAGTTGGATACTGATATCTTTCTCTAGGTTTGAGATGTTTGTGTTATTATCCCTTTAAATAAACTTTCTGCTCTTATTTCTCTACCACTGCTTTACAGCCAATAACTCTTAGATTTGTCCTTTTGAGGCCATTTTCTAAATACTGTAGGTGTGCTTCATTGGTTGTTGTTGCTAAGGAATGTCTTGACTAGGAAACCTATTTACTTTTCTATTCTGAAAGATAAGAAGACATACCAAGGGTCAATCTACCCATCAACCCATCATCTTAGTTTATGCTACTTATAATTTAGCAAACAAAAAGAAGTATTGTTTAATTTCTATTACTTATCATTACTCCATAAAATTTAAAATTTTATGCTAAAGTGTATCATTATTATTCTAACTACACCTGTAAAAGTAAAATCATTTAGTAGACATTTTGAGGACTCAGGTCTTGGTGGAAGGTATCTTGGATTATTGCAGAAACTACTGCATTGGAGAAAAAATGCCAGGTAGCTTTCTCAAGGCCTCGGGCAGTTCTGCAGCTCTGCCTCCATGGCTTTGCTTAGTGAAGCCTATGTGGCTGCTGTAATGGGTTGGAGTTGAGTGCCTGTGGCTTTTCCGGGCTCAAGGTATATCCTGGGATCTGAAAGGTGGCGGCCCCATTTTCACAAATCCACTAGGCATTTCCTGGGTGGTCACTCTATGTAGGGGCTTCAACCCCACATTTTCCCTTGGTACTATCCTAGCAGAGGCTCTCTGCAAGGGTTCCACCCCTGTAGCAGGCTTCTGCCTAGGCACCCAGGCTTTCCAATACCTCCTCTGAAATATAGGTGGCAGTTACTAAGCCTTCACTCTTGCACTCTGTGCACCTGCAGGATTAACACCATGTGGATGCTGCCAACATTTATAGTGACTTGAACTCATCAAAATGGGAGCTTAGCTATACCCAGGGCCTTTCAGCTTTGGCTGGGGCTGAAGCAGCCAGAATATAGGGAATACTCTCCTGAGGTGCTGCAGGGCAGTGGTCTCCCAGGCATTGCCCCAGAACCATTCTTTCTTCCTAGGCATCTAGGCCTGTGATGGCAGTGACTCTCCTGAAGATTTCTGAAATGCCTTCAAGGTTTTTTTTCTGTTGTCTTGGCTATCAGCACTTGATTCCATTTAGTCATACAAATCTCTCTAGCAGTTGTTATTTCTCAGCTGCTTGTGCTTTTCTCCTGAAAACGTCCTTAATTTGTTTACCTCATGGCCTGATTGTGAATTTTCCCAATTTCTACACTCTGCTTTGCTTTTTATTATAAGTTTTAACCTTATATAATTCATCTGTTCCAGTGTCTTGTAGGTTGTTAGAAACAATCATGTAACCTCTTGAATGCTTTCTGCTTTGAAATGTCTTCTGCCAGATACCCAAAGTCAACAGTCTTAAGTTTAACATTCCATAAATCACTAGGGCATGGAAAAATGCAGCGAAGCTCTCTGCTAGGGTGTGACAAGGGTGAGTTTTGCTCCAGTTTTCAAAACATTCCTCATTTTCATCTGAGACCTCATCAGCCTGGCCTTTACTGTTTATATTTCTACCAGCATTTTGATTACCACTACTTAACAAGTCTCTAAGAAGTGTCAAATTTTCCCTTGTCTTTTTCTGAGACCTTCAAACTCTTCCAGCCTCTGCCTGTTACCCAATAACAAAGCTGTTTCCACATTTTCAAGTGTCTTTATACAATACCCCACTCTTGGTATCAGTTTTCTGTATTAGTCTATTGTGCATGGCTATAAAATAACTTACCTGAGGCTGGGTAAGTTATTTTTTAAAAGTAGGGTTTATTTGGCTCATGATTCTGCAGGCTATACACGCATGGCACCAACATCTGCTCAGCTTCTGGTGAGACCTCAGAAAGCTTTGACTCATGGCAGGAGGCAAAGAGGAAGCAGTTGTGTCAGATGACAAGAGAGGGAACAAGAGAGAGAGGAAGAGGTGCCACACTCTTTTAATCCATTTCTCATTTAGGAAAAAAAAAAGTACAGCTCACTGTCAGCACTCATCTAATTTTACATAAACATGCTCTTTGAGGCAGAAACAAGTCTGACTGATTTTCATTGTGAAAATAAAATCTAAAAACTGTTCTTGGAGTTATTTATAAATAGAACTTGTCTCTAACCCTGATATAACAGAAATGTATATGATGGTCAGTATTTAATAATGTTTATTTGTGTAGTGAATTTCAAAGCATGACACAACACAGATAACAAGGAATGCTACATTGTTTAGAATTTGACATTTTCAGCAATTGAGAATTATTATATTTTGTAAATGGAAATACCACTACTAAAAACAGAATTATGTATTTTGCTTCCAAAGTTGATATACTAGAGCAATGTGAAAAAATAATAAAAGTGAGATATTCCCTAGTAAACTTTGAGGTTAAGGTTAGTACTGTAATCCACAAGTTTTCTCAAGGTAAACTCTGCAGCCACAGGCACCACCAACGAATATTCTTGGGGCAAATGGGAAATGGGTTAAACAATTAACTCCCAGGCAAACTAATAAAAGGAGAATTCACGCATTAGCAAAAAGATGGCCCAAGACCATTCATGAGGGATCTGTCTCCTGAGTCTAACATCTCCCACCAGGCCCCACTTCCAACATTGGGGTTCATATTTCAACATGAGATGATTTACAGAGGACAGTTACCTAAACCCTATCAGATATTATCTGAATTTAATAAATATTTAATTACAATTGAGGAATACTCATTGTGTGTCAAAGTTATGAATTGAACCAGAGGAACACTAAGGTGTAATGACAGACTTATTTAAGGATCATAAAGGGTGTGTCTGCTATCAGATTTTAAGTCACTGTTTACTCCTCTTCAGCTCATCCTTTAGAAATATTTTGAGAGGTAACATTTTTAGGGGTCAAATCCAGGATTGCTTATATAGGTCATTTGGCAACTACTATTATTTCTTCTAGAATGCTTAAGAAAAGGAATAAAATAACATGATGTATCTTCTAATCATGAAAGCCATTTAAGCTTTTATTTATATCTTCATAAGAGAGGAAAACAAGGATATTGTTACAGGCGTATGTGGGCACACACACGTACATTTGTTTTTTCATATCTCCAAATAAATATGCTGAATTACTTGGTTTTGCTGCCTGGATGTCTCATATTTGTTGCATAATCTTAAATATGTTTTTCTAGGCAAGTTTAAATAAGACTGTAGTAAAGTCTGATTGATTATAATGCTGAACTCATATTATGAGCTTAATAAATACATATCCAATTGAATAAATCCTGATGCACATAACCCTATTGATAGAATAGATTTAAACTATGCAGTTCATTAGGACATTGGCATAAGTAATCCCAATTATATTGGGATCATCAAACTATGTTCACATCAGGCTGAATTCAAATATTGCTTGTTTTTATAAATAAAGTTTTATTGGAACACAGCTAAACAGACACAGCATTCACTTACATGTTTTCTATGGCCGATTTTGCCCTACAGTGACAGAGATGAATAGTTGTAGCAGAGCTTGTATAGCTCCCAAAGCTGAAAATATTTACTATCAGGTCCTTTACAGAAAAAGTTTGTTGTGTTTTACACCAATGTATTCATTTTTTAATATAATTTATTATAGTAAAACTGTAACTTTGGTCTTTATCTGTATAGGCTTAATTCTTAAAATATCAAAACATAAGTAAGATTTAAATTATGAATTAAATTACACAAATCTTAATAAATATATAATAATAGCATGCATTGTTTTCAAATTTTTTTCTGCAATCACATTAAATTTTAAATAATACCTTTAATAATTAAGATGCATATTGAAAATAAGGAAGCATAAGGAAGCAGTCAACATAAAGAAAAGAGAAAATTCTATAAGTTTCTTTTTTCTAACTTAGCATTTTATTATAATTTAGAGCTCTGGCCTTATACTCATTAAAGTATTACAAACATGATTACCTAGAAGATGATGCTGATTTTTTTTTTTTACCTTAAGCATGTGCATGTTATGTTATGGCTAAGCATTAAAATAATGTTTTAGTATTTAGGACATATGTAGCAATAGAATGAGCTCCATATGTTAAGTGATTTCTCTGTGGCTGAAGATATTCAAGCCCAGCTGGATGCAAAAAGACTATTACAGACGAGAAATCTGCACAGTATGGAGGGTTCCTAAGATTTCTTTTGGCTGAGAATCTGTGACTTGATGATGATGATAGTTGGGTGAGATAATAGGACTGAAGAGCCTGCTCTTAAAGAAAAATAGGTGAGAGAGAGAGAGAGAGAGAGAGAGAGAGAGAGTGTGTGTGTGTGTGCAAATCTCATTATATCCTTAAGATTTTGTTTTTAATCTATAGGTATTTATTTACCAAATCATTTTTCTCTGCCAATGTAGTTGCTGTGAGAAGTGCAAACTATTATAAAATATAGACTCTTTCCTTAAGGAGCTTACATTTGGTTTCAAGAATTGAAAGATAGCTTGTTTTACATTATGTTCAGGAAAATAAAGTATAAAGCATAAGAATTTGAATGGTTATTTGAAAAAGCTAGGATATACATAGAGAGAAAAGATACAGAAACAAAAAGAAATATAGTACATTTTCACAATAAAATAATTCAATTACTCTGAGATTAAAAAAAATGAAAGTCAATCATATAAGGTATCCAGAAGTCTATTATGAAAAAATTACAATTAATATTTTGGCATATGACCTTCTGATCTTTTAATGTATCTGTATAGTTCTATAAAATTCAGACATATTAAATATAAAAATATGTAATTGCTTTTTGTATTTAGCAAAATAATATAACTATTTTCTTGTATCATTAGGTATTCTTTTTAGGTGCATACTGTGTCTTACATAGTTGAATTATAATTTACTCAATCTCCAATGTTTTGAAATTCCTATCACGGTAGTTAAAGAGAAGCATGATATAAATAAATTTGCATTGTGTATACTATAATTGGATATTTGAATTCAGACCGTCCTAGATAAATTTTGACATAGGACAAGTGGCAATGTTAGTTTTGAGCAATTGATCTGCTTTATAGTTTTATTTGTTGTGAAGGAGATTAAGGCAAAGGAAAAAGAGGGAGAACAATGGATAGATTGAGTTTGTTTTCTTTTACATTTGAATACCAAGTTTAGCATATTATGGCAGATGTTATCTTACAATTATAATTTATCTTAATAAGCTCCTTTGTTATAAGGCTGTGACAGGCCTCAGTATGGCTGATAGGAGAGATACAAGATCCCATTATCCTTCACACTCACTTCGATTGTTGGTGAATACTAAGGGAATTGCCCACTTTTACATGTTCTTTAGGTATTAAAGCTGTTTTTGTCTGAAGAGAAGGAAGATGCACTGTGTGATTGTCGCTTTGCCCGAACTTTTCTCCTACATCCCATCACAAGCCTATAAGCTTTGCATTCTTTTTTGTACTTTTCTGAGATTTCATATCCTGTGTACTAGGAAAAGAATACCTTTTGGAGAAGTATTTTATCTACATTTTGTAGTACAAAATAAAACAGAAAATGTATTTTTCTGAAGCTGTTTTAAGATATATATACATAATTTAATGGAGAACTGATACAAATAAATAATTTAAGATAACATATTTTAAAAGAATATGATTGTCTTCAAAAGAGGAAAATTCAGAGTAAAAGAACTACATATATTTTATTGAGTCTCTGTAGCACTTTCACGTTCTTTAATCTCTTTTTCTTTCTTTTATATCACTGGTTTTTGAAAACTTAATTCTCTATGCTGTACTTCGGGCAGTAAAAAGTATAACCAGAATGAGAAAACTTCTTAAATTGTGCTTTTTATTAGAGCAAAGATCTTTGAATAGAACAGGAGAGAAACAAACCTCATAAGATTGAGAAGGGGAGAAAAAGAGAAAGAGAAGTTGAAGAAACTTAACTGCTATTGATGAGGATTTGTTTGCTCCCAAGCAGCAAAGCATTCTACAAGGCTGCGCACAGATGCCTCCTTCTCTTGTTCTAGGTCAAAGAGTCTCCTCCTAATCCTACTATTGGATATTAGCATTTGTAATTTACTACCAGTAAATGGAGAACCAACATTAAATTAGAAGTTAAATTTCTGATCCATTTTCCTGTATTCCAAAAGATATGTTTGCACACATGGCTTTCCTTGGTAAATTAATAACATGTAATTCTAATTTGCTTTCTGGTGTAATATATGTGATGATTTGATTTAAAGTGAGATAAAATGTATTATGTTCGCAATTATTAAATAGCTAGATAAGTCTCATAGGGTACATTTGCAAACTTAATGTTAACTAAGAATTATCGTGCATGTGCTTGGTGAACTATATTGATAGAATTTTGATGCTTGTCCCCTCCAGGTCTTATGTTGAAATAATGATCCCCAGTGTTGGAGGTAGGACCTAATAAGAGGTGTTTGGGCCATGGGGGCAGATTCTCATAAATTACTTGTACCCTTCCTGTGGTAATGAGTGAGCTCTTGTTCACATGACAGCTGCTTGTTCAAGGAGCCTTGCCTCCCTTCTCTCTTCCTCTCTTTCTCCCCATTTGAAAGGTCTGCGCCCTGTTTACCTTCTGCTGTTAATAAAAGCTTCCTGAGGTTTCACTAGAAGCTGAGCAGAGGCCGGTGGTATGCTTGCGCTACCTGTAGAACAGTCAGCCAAATAAATCTCTTTTCTTTGTAAATTACCTAGTCTCAGGTATTCCCTTATAGCAATGAAAAATGGATGATTATATATCACTTAGGGTAGTCATGGTCAAATTCTGCTTTATTCTAGGTATAACATTTTGGAGTCCATGTGGGTTTCATTTGAATTATTCTACTTATAATAAATCAGTGATAGGAAGTATGAATTTTTTAGTAAATTATTCTGTCTGTTAGTTAACAGTTCGTGATTTCCTTCCTATTTCTTTTTTAAGCACGCTAGATGGATTCTGAAAAGCCATTCCATGGGTCTGCAATGCTCTGCTGTAGGCACTGTGCTCTCTATGTGGCTATTCAAAACCAGGAATGATTCCTTATTTACCTGCCTCATCTGACCTACAATTCCAAACTGTAGTCTTTAATTGTTGATTGCTATACCCCAGTTGGGTAGTTCAAACTAGACAGTTAGGATCTCTGCTTCAATATAATGATTTATTAAAGATAGTGTTTATGAAAATAGATTTGATTTCTTACTAAGCGTGTAAGTCACAATTAGTAGTCTGGTACTAGAGGGGATAGTATAGCTTTGTGAGTTTGGGATTTGGATTCAGATTTTAAATCTGCTTCTGCTGATTAACAGCTATGTTAAGTCATTAGCCTCTCCAATACTTGTTGTCTCTTCTGTACAACAAAGATAATATATCTTGCGTTTATAGTTGTTCTTAGGAGTAGATAAGACAATGCCATTAAATCACATAATCTACAGTAACTCAATGTATGGTAGGTTTTCAGCATCCTCTCTTGAAAATTCCTCAGTGACAGGGGTCTTATCACACTAATATAGTGACTTCACTGAATGATGCCATTTAGGCTGGGGATCATGAGGCTAATTTCCCAAAATGAACACCAAGAAAATTGAAAAGCCAAATTTTTATCCACTTCAGGTTCTGCTCAACTTTCAATCCTCAGTTTCTTTTAAATTTACTTGGATTTTCTTTATTTCAGGCCTCACAGATGTTACCTTAGGTAGGCCTTCAAAATCTTTTTAAAAAATCGTAGAATTAAATTTGGAAATAGCTAAAATAGCACTTTGACAGAGCTTATTTCTCTTTTTTTCCTCATTAAAAATGTATGAATACATATGCAGAGTGTTTCTTATTCCTTAATCTTTTTCTGATGTTAAATATCTTTCAGTAAACAAAAAGAATTCAGCTACCACTTCTAAGTATCTGTGAAATTGCAGGATATGACAGTCACACTTAAGTCATAGTTGAGACTTTCACGTAAAAATATAAAGTTACATATATTATTATTACCCATAAGTTGTAAGTTGAAATAAATTGGATCTTGTGAATAATAGTCCTACATATCAAAACTTATTTAAAAGTTAAGTAGATCAATAGAAGAGTTTCTCTCCATATGCTTGTTAATTTTTCTTCTCTTATAGAATATTAAAACAAATTTAAAAACATATTCTTGTCTAATAGTCATATTCCATATTGTGATCAGCTAATTAAAGTACCTATGTTTTAGTAAGCATGAAGGTGAAGCCTGTACTAACAGAAAACTTAGTGTATTAAAATCTAATCGTAGAGAAATTATGTTTATGTAAAAATAATTTTAGATTATTTTAAAATGTGCTCCTTAATGCAATAAAAAATAAAACTCAATCCTATTGACAATTTTCAGAAAATTCAGCAGATTGTAAAAGTGGTGGTAAACTAACATAAGATAAATAGACAATAATCTATCTTTAATAGGCAAAAATCTGTCTATTAATAGACAACAAAGGATCTGATTCTAGCTAAGCATAGGTTAGAAATTATTTGTCTCTTCCCTAAAGAGCAGAACCATAACAGAAGCAAATGAAGGTGATTTTACATCAAAATGATCAATTTGGGTTCCCTTCTATCTGTAGAATTTGGGATCCTTAAATATCATAATTGATGTGTTCAACCAAGAGTTGCAGCTTAGACAGGGTCCTATGTCAACCTAACCATAATTTTGTAACATTTGGCTAAATTTAGCATTATATGAAAACTCTTGAATATTAGTGCTATAACTCTGGATTCTTGATTCCAAACTCCTTTTAATGATAATTACTTTGTGATGAAGAATAGGAAGTTTATTTTGGTATACCTGGCTAACAATGGCACCAATTGCATTAGAAAATTAGTTGTATGGCCTATGCTTCCCCTACCAGCAATGACAATACAGTAAATATTGGCTACTTGTCCTCACTACCGTGGCAACTATCCATTGTGGCTACCATTTCTGATTACAGTTTTTCCTGTGAAGGAGGAAGGGGTAGTAGGTGTGAACTGTGATGCTTTGAATAATACTCAGACTCCTTGTAAGACTTCGCATGATCTGACTGTTAAGTTTCTTTCCAACTTCATCTTATTCTACTTTTCCTCTTCTTCGCTATCTGTGACAGTGTTTTCTGAGGTTCTTAGACAAATTAACTAGTTCTTTTCTTGGGATTTTGCACTTGACACCGAAGGGGAAGAAGCCAAGCAAGGGTATGATTTCAGGTCAAATCCTATTAAATGTAGATTCATTCTGATTTCACCAGATTCTGGGACTTTATACTTCCACAGCCCACAGCCACTGAATGAGGTCCTCAAGGTGGGAGACTGATGTAAACTCCCAAGCACTTCTGATTGCCCATGACTATGGACAGTATACTAACTGCCCTAGGAGAGTCTGCCAAATAATGACTTTCGGGTACACCTGATTGAGATCAAAGACACACTGAAACAGGAAAAAAGACACTCAGAAATGAGAAATGAGCATCAGGGGCTCTGCACAGTATATCAACAGTATCTGTGGCATTCATCCATCCATCCATTCATCCATCCAAATTGTCATCTTTAATAATAATCTTTTACAAAAGTTTGCCCTTTCAGTTATGTTCTGTTTAAAAGTGTTATGCATCAGTGAGTTGTGCAAATAGAATTGACAATTGGCCTCAATATTGAATGTGTGAAATAGAAGATAAAGTATTTAAACACAGGAAGAATCATAGCATTCTTAACTACAGTAACAATGACATCAAGAGTGATACAAAGAACAGTAAAAGCACCCTCCTTAAAAATTAAGGGTAAAATAAAGGAGAACTGATAGGGGTCAATGAAAGACTAGTCTGTCAAACTGACTCCCAGCTCAGAAGACCTTCTTCTCTGCTAGAAGGAACACTCCTTAATCATTCTGATAGTCCTGTGGGCAAGAGAGATATGCTAATTGGATATCTGGCCTAGTTTTCTAAGATTGAGCTACACTTTATTTCATAAACTCTTTTCACAAAGTCAATATAAGCAAGGAGAAAAACAACACTTAACTTTTACATATTTCAGGCAGGAATTTCTTGTAATATAAAAGAGAATTGGTAAGATATAACAAAAAGAGTAAGAAGGCAGGGTTACTATTTTTTCTTTTTTGTCACAATATACCACAGGCTGACACACATGGAAGCTGACTAAAGTAATTCTGGGATTTAGCTAGCGTCCTAATATTTCCTTTTAGAACTCTACCCTTTTATTCAGAACCAGGATGTTACCTAAGTTCCGTAGTCTCTCATTTTTATTTTATGTTTTTTGCTAGAGCTCTGGTTTCAGTAATTGCATAGCTGATGGTTTTGCATTCCACCTTCTTTTGGAAGCAGCACACTAATCTGCTTCTCAGGAGTAACTTCACTCCCATTGTGAGCAATATGTGGATTGTCAGTCAAGGTGGTGTACTTCTCTTAGCCAAGAAGTGAATATGTCATTCAATTAGAACAATCCATCCCCTTCCCCAATCCATTCTAGTTTCTTAGTCAAGTGGAAGAATTCAAGAACAGAGAAAACATGGTTTGGAGTTGATATAGTCTAGTGTCAATGCTCAGGTTAAGCTGAATCCTACAACCTGGATGTTTGGATTAGCCATTGTTTCTACCCTAACCGTACTTGGCATTACAGCCATTTTTTTGATTCTATGAACTACACTATAAAATTAAACTTAATGGATATAAATAGCAGATGCAGTTAGTGGTTTAATTAGACCATGGCCTATCTGCTAAGATTCAAGCTAAACCTGACTATGAACACTTCTTATTATTTGGTGTAATGAAATCTTAAATGGGTTGAGTTCAAGTCTTAGGCCCAGAGTGTGTGACACTATGAGGCAGTTTTATAAGGGCATTACTCTATAGCCAGAGTTTTGCAGAACACCTGTTACATAGCAGGTGATTAATAATTAACACATTTCATATTAGTAACTTATACAGAGAAATAAAAATCACATGAGTTATCCTGAGCAAGTTATTTAATGCTCTGAACATTTGTTTTCTCAGCAATGAGATAAAATGGCTGAAATTCAAGGTGAAAATTTCTATGCTACTTTAAAGAGAGGGAGAGAAAGAGAGAGAGAGAGCAATTAATTTGGCCAAAATGGCACAAGACCACTTCCACTGGTTTAGACCTATTACTTTTTCTCACTTCACAAAAACTTAAAGGGGAAGCAGCTGATGTCTTGCTGATATCAAAGTTAGAACTTTTGCAATTCTCTTGTCCTTTCCACTACACCTATCTCCACATGCTTACAAGATTGCAGACCCAGCTCTTTGCATTGTTTTCTTATTTGAAGCAACTAAAATAGAGACAGGTAGGGCCATCTAACCCATATTTTCCTTTTTTGTTGTTAACCAAAAAAGAATAAGCTTCTTCTTTTTTTTTTTTTTTTTTTTTGAGACGGAGTTTCGCTCCTGGAGTGCAATGGTGCGATCTCGGCTCACCGCAACCTCCGCCTCCTGGGTTCAGGCAATTCTCCTGCCTCCTGAGTAGCTGGGATTACAGGCACACGCCACCATGCCCAGCTGATTTTTTGTATTTTTAGTAGAGACGGGGTTTCACCATGTTGACCAGGATGGTCTCGAACTCTCGACCTCATGATCCACCCGCCTCAGCCTCCCAAAGAAGAATAAGCTTTTTCAACAACCACAGCCAACTTGCTCTTCCACCTTGTTAGTTAAAACTGTTACATGGCAACCCTTAGCTTCAAGGCAGCCAGAAAGATGTAGTATGCATTTAGCTGATCATATTTCCAGACCTCAAATTGAGGTTCTGTTGGCAATGAAAAGGGACAAATAGATGTTTGGAAAACAACTGACATTTTCAGCTGCATTATCTTTAAAATTTTTATTTTATAGTTGAAGAATGAAGGTGTCAAAATGGGAGTATCAGTGTTACAGAGTTAACAAATGGTGAAAGAGAGGAATTTAAAGATGAGCAGTCTAATAAAGAATACATACTTTTAACAAGGGTAGGATCAACACAACAGAACCAGAAAGGGGCAGGGAAGCCTATATAGAATGTTCAGCTGTTTTAATAATTGAGTTTGCAGAAGCCGATTGGATCAAATGGGGCAATGTTTTTAGAGATAGCTTGTAAATCTGTGTTAATTGTGGTAATAACTACTTTTTTTAAAAAAAGTAATCATCTTCTTAATGTGTGTAGTGAGTGTTAAGGCAGTTTTCATTCAGGGAAATTACAGTAAATCTTTTAGGTCCCCATATTTCAAGATTACTAGTGACATCCCCACAGGTCATAAGCCTTAGGAGATAAAGTGTGGTGAACTGTTTTGAGAAGCCAAAAGTTAGGCTTGACGCAATGGTGTATTTTTATGTGAACCTGTGTTAGTTAATAAGTTTAAATGAGCCTCAGTTTATTCATGTGTTAAAGCAAACGGATAAATAATTTTGCACAATAGATAAGATGTACAAAAATTTTTGTCAAATTACATGGCACATTGTAGACAATAAATGAAATATTTTAATTATTTGTGGATTCTTCTGAGTTTCTTCAAAAATATATATACATTATTGCAAGTGTTTTCAATGGAGAAAGCAAAATCAAAAAATAATCTGTAATATCACCACAAAGCAATAAATGTCATTATTATTTTTTCATATAATTCTATCCTATTTTTTTCTATTTGAATGTTTACTGGAATAATAGATGGCCCTTATAAGTAATCAAAACTGTACAGAAGAATTCACTATTAAAAAGCTACAGTTTATTGCCTCCCTCTTCTTCAACTTATGTTCCACTTTTTAAAATGAAAAATCCTCAAACTCAAATTCCTAATCAATATAATTATACAACTATTTCTTAATCTGTCAACTATACAAAATTTCTACTTTATTCCCAATGTGAGCAATAAGGATTTCATTTGCTCATACTACTTTTAAAATTTTTCTTCTGAAATACTACATTATATAAAAATATACATTATACATTATATATAATATATAAATGTATTATAATACATTATAATTTGGTTAAATATATATATATTTTTTTTTATTGTACTTTAGGTTCTGGAGTACATGTGCAAAACATGCAGGATTGTTGCATAGGAACATACACGGCAATGTGGTTTGCCGCCTCCAATCCCCCTGTCACCCACATCTAGCATTTCTCCCCCTGTTATCTCTCCCCTTCCTCTCTACCCCCTACTGCCCCTCCCTTATCCGCACCAACAGCTCCCAGTGTGTGATGCTCCCCTCCCTGTGTCCATGTGTTCTCATTGTTCAACATCTGCCTATGAGTGAGAACATGTGGTGTTTGTTTTTCTGTTCTTGTGTCACTTTGCTGAGAATGATGGTTTCCAGATTCATCCATGTTCCTACAAAGGTCACAAACTCATCATTTTTTATGGCTGCATAGTATCCCATGGTGTATATGTGCCACATTTTCCTTGTCCAGTCTATCATCGATGGGCATTTGGGTTGGTTCCAAGTCATTGCAATTGTTGCATTGAGCCAAGACTCTGCCATTACACTCCAGCCTGAGCAACAGAGTGAGACTCAGTCTCAAAATAATAGTAATAATCCATTCATTAACATGGAACCCTATTACCTAGAAATTACCTAGTAAGCCTCTCCTCACAACACTGTTGTAATAAATTTCACCATGAGATTTGGAGGGGATAAAAACATCCAAATCATAGCAGACCATGATCTTACTATTAGGACCAACAGCCATACTTGGAACCTTAACTTTCCTCAAACTGTTCGTTGCTTTGTAGAAGAACCCAATTTAGAGTTTCCCATGAGGATAATAAATGCCCAGAGTCTAAGAGTGGTTATAGGATTGCTACTTGGTTTAGTTCTGTATAATTACTATTTGGGATCCTCTTTGACCAGTGCCCTCTAATTTGCTTACTGTCTTTGACTCCATAGCCTTCAGAGATCCATTAGACAGACCGATTCCAAAATCCTTCCAGCCTTCCATATTCTGGGATGTATAGCTTACTTTCTTTCTTTTTTTGGAGATAGATTCTCTCTCTGTCATTCAGGCTGGAGTACAATCTCAGCTCACTGCCACCTCTGCCTCCCAGGTTCAAGCAATTCTCATGCCTCAGCCTTCTGAATAGCTGGGATTACAGGTGTGCACTCCCAAGTCCACTTAATTTTTTGTACTTTTAGTAGAGATGTAGATTCACCATGTTGGCCAGGCAGGTCTCAAACTCCTGGTCTCAAGTGTTCCACCTGCCTCAGCCTTCCAAAGTGCTGGGAATACAGCCATGAGCCACCAAGTCCAACCTTGAGATGTATAGCTTTCTTCACATTTGTTTATTCATTTATCTATTCCCAACTAGTTTTTAGTTCTCATTCAGTCATAATTATTCTACAATTTTCTTATTGCTAGCATAGAATAATTTTGTATTACTTTGAAACATAAAATACCCAATGTTGAACCTTTTTTTAACTAATGAAAATGGGTGGTTTTAAATGTCTCAACCATTTAAAGTTTACTTCCTGTAAAGTATGCTTTCTCCTCACTTTTATTTTAGTTGACCAAAGAGAAGATGGGAAGCAATGAGTATGCATAATTATACATTTGAATTGGAAGCTTATATTATTTTTAATGGAAATATGCAAAGGGATGTAAATTTTGAGGCCTGCTGGAATATGAACTAGACAGAGCCACTTCCTTCCAGTTTAGCAAGGTTGAAAGTGGTCATGTGGTAAGGAAGAGGACTTTTTCTATTCAGTATTTTTTTCACCTAAGACCCTGAATATTTTGCAGGTTTTACTTAAAATGACACTGAGAAACTTTGGCCTGGGAATCCTTCTTTACCAAAAACAAAATAAAACACCACACAAAGAAACGCCAAGTGCAACACACAATAGCTTTGTACTTCAAGTAAATGAATTTTTCACAAAAAGTTAAGCTCCAGTTAAGTCCAAGGATGAAAAATATAGACTCTCCCCCTTGAAAGGAAAACATAAACATAACTTATTGTTCTCTAAAATATACAGAAATAGAAAAACACAGCAGGATGTAACCATGTGGTTAGAGGCCAAGGACAGAAAGCAGTGTTCTACATCTATTGCCTGCATGATGAACACACCATGAATGAAATGAGGCCAACACTGACTGGCCAGGGCATCAGATTTAGGACTCCCACACGAGGCTGCCCTGCCATATCTCCAGATTGCTATGCATAATTTGTAGCTCTGCTCTACTTTCTGCTGCCAGTAAGAGAGACAAGGAGGAGGCAGCTTTGAAGAAGACAGGATATGTTTGCATGTTTATAACCTTAGATACAACAATAGTCTCCCCAGAAGCACTTAGCAAGGAGGCCTGATATACCTTAGTATTATCAGTTCCTGTGCCCTGAGAGTCTAAGAAAGTTGAATCTATAAGCATGTAACCTGCCTCACAATCCAAGAAAGGGTTTAGATACTGAGGACATGTTAACCCTTCATTCATGGATAAATTTATTTGTATTGAAATGTTATTTTTCACTTATCTTAGAAATGAATTCAAAGATCAAACAAACCTTCCTGTTCTAATTTTGAAAATCAGCTAAAATGGTCTTCAGTTTTTAATCACTGAAATCTCAGATTAACCTTTATTTTTTGCCACAATAAAGTAATGATCTTAATCTAATTAACTCCCTAAAGTATGAATTGATATTATAGTCAGATTTTTTTTTTTTTTTTGAGACGGAGTTTCCCTCTCGTTACCCAGGCTGGAGTGCAATGGCGTGATCTCAGCTCACTGCAACCTCCACCTCCTGGGTTCAGGCAATTCTTCTGCCTCAGCCTCCTGAGTAGCTGAGATTACAGGCACGCACCACCACGCCCAGCTAATTTTTTGTATTTTTAGTAGAGACGGGGTTTCACCATGTTGACCAGGATGGTCTCGATCTCTCGACCTCGTGATCCACCTGCCTCGGCCTCCCAAAGTGCTGGGATTACAGGCTTGAGCCACCGTGCCTGGCCTATAGTCAGATTTTTTAAAGGTAGGGGAGAG
Source organism: Saimiri boliviensis (assembly GCF_048565385.1). Taxonomy (NCBI): domain Eukaryota; kingdom Metazoa; phylum Chordata; class Mammalia; order Primates; family Cebidae; genus Saimiri; species Saimiri boliviensis. Next base: position 94,884,422 of record NC_133456.1, read on the forward strand.
ACACTGAAAATATTGATCTAAGATTGCAGCTGTGTTGTGGATTCAACAGCTTTATAATGAAACTATTTTAGAATTGTTAACAGTTGCAATAGAAATCTGTTGCTTTTGCCAATCTACATTTTCCTGTATTCTGGTAAAAGCTCCCAATTTTGCTTGATAGATAGGCCATTTAGTGAAATTACCCATCACGAGATTCTGTGCTTTCCTAGAAAATAAGAGGGCAAGTGATTCCTGTTTGTCCAATTTCACTTCCTATAGACTCTCAACCGTGAGTGGAGTGATTACAAACTGAAGATCATTTTAGCTGATTTATCCTATAGACAGTGCCTTAAATAATTTAATAATAATTTTCTATTCCTTGGATTCCTGAAGTGGTCTTATATTTGTCCAGCCCTAGAACTGTTCCTCAAATATTTCTTTAATCTTCCGAGCTACTTTTTACATGTCAGTACATTTATTCTCTGCTTAAGAAAAAGTCAGGTCCTGAGAAACCTTATGATGATATGATTACTGATTTAGACTAGGGATGCACAGTGTTAAGAAAACTTGGAGGCAGATCTTGTATACAAAGCTTTTCTCTTTCTCTCTCTTTTGTCTTCCTCCAGACGGTCTCACTCTGTCACCCAGTTTGGGGTGCAGTGGTGTGAACATGACTCACTGCAGCCTGAACATCCCAGGCTTAAGCCATCCTCCTGCCTCAGTCTTTTGGGTAGCTAGGACAATAGGTATGTGCTACTGCACCAGGTTATTTTATTTTCATTTTTTGTAGAGACAACGTCTCACCGTATTGCCCAGGCTAATCTTGAACTCCAGCACTCAAGCAATCATCCCACTTTCTTCAGCCTCCCCAAAATCTAGGATTATAGGCATGAGTAACCATGCCCTGCCGAATTTTCTGGTTAATGGAATATTTTTTTTTTTTTGCTATTTGCAACACTGTGCAAATAAATGCCTCATATTTACATGTTTGATAAATGTGTCACACAGGTAAATGTGTGAAAAAGTCAGAACCGAGAGAAAATAAGATTCTAGAAAAATGTTACCCCAATTTTTTAAATTCCTTGCATAAAAATATATTGATACTGACAACAAAAAATGATATTATTATGTAAAAGCTGCATCTGGAAAAGCAACAATAATTTTAAGAAAGAGCAGAGCTCAGGCTAGTGTGTATGCAGGAAAGAAACGGGGAAAGAGGGCAACTTGTGTTTCTCCAGGGACTGAGAGTACATCTGTCTTGGCCTGGTCAGGCCACCGTAATATACATACCACAGCCTGGTTAGCTCACAAATAATAGAAATTTATTTCTTACAGTTCTGAAGTTTGGAAGATCCAAGATCAAGGCACTGGCAGATTCAGTGTCTGGTGAGGGCCTAACTTCTGTTTCCTAGACAGGGCCTTCCCACTGATATCCTCTCATGGTAGAAGGGAAAATGTACTCTTTGGGGTGTCCTTTCTTAGTTCACCAGTCTCACTTACTGGGACTTCCTTCCCATAATCAAATTACTTTCCAATGGCCCAATCACCTTGGTGATTATGTGTTTAACATATGAATTTTATAGGGACATAAACATTCAGTCTATAGCAACCTTAATGCAAACAGATAAAAAAAAAAAAGGAGGGGGTGGCAAGACACTGCCTACCCGCTTTTGTTCCAGCAAAGGGATCCTCTCTGAGAATATTCTCTCTGGAGAATAGGAAAATGGCTTGAGTATCGGGTGCTATATAGACTTCTCATCCTGAGAAACATCTAATATCTTTTTAATTCACTGATTGTTTGAGGTAGGAAAGTAATATGAGTTAAACATTATCAAGGCCATGCACGTGGCTCATGCCTGTAATCTTAGCACTTTGGGAGGCCTAGCCAGATGGATCACTTGAGGCCAGGAGTTCAAAACCAGCCTGGCCAACATGGCAAATCCGGTCTCTACTAAAAATAAAAAATTAGCCAGTTGTGGTGAAGCATGCCACTCAGGAGGCTGAGGCACAAAAATCAATTGAACCCGAAAGGCAGAGGTTGCAGTGAGCCAAGATCACACCACTACGTTCTAACCTGAGTGACAAAGAAAGACTCTGTCTAAATAAAATAAGAAAAATATTATCAAACATATTATTGTATTATAAAGGCAATCTGAGCATCTGTTGACATTAACAAAGTAGGATAGAGGGTTGCAGTTGGTGAATCTTTTCTATAAAAATCTACAGATTATATTGCTTCAAACTCCTTAAATATTTTTCTGTAATGATCTATGTTAATATATATTTTCTATATAAGGCATGCCATATATTTTCACATATATATATATATATATATGTATATATATATATATATATATATATATATATATATATGTATGTACCTCTTACAAGTGTATGACCTTGGGCAAATTCCTAATTGTTCTGTTTCTTCATCTGTAAAAACAAACTAATTATAATACAGTGGACCTTTGAACTGTGATGGTCCACTTGGATATATAATCTTTTCAGTAAAAGTTATAGGAAGTGTGCTTGCCTCTCCTGTCTCTCCTCTCATCTCATTCACCTCTTCCTTGTTGGCCGCCCCTGAGATAACAAGACCAGTCCTCCTCTTCCTCCTCCTACTCAGCCTGATGACAACAAAAATAAAGGCCTCTATGATGATTCACTTCCACTTAATGAATGGCAAATACATTTTCTCTTCCTTGTGATATGCTTAATAACATTTTCTTTTCTCTAGATTATTGTAAGAAAACGGTATATAATACATATAACATACAAAATATGTTTATGTTACCCATAAGGCTCTAGTCAACACTAGGTTATTGGAAGTTAAGTTTTTGGGAAGTCAAATGTTATATGTGAATTTTTGACTCCATAAGGGGTCAGCAACCAAACCCCCTTGATGTTCCAGGGTACCTTGAACTCTACCTCCCACGTTGAGTTACTGTGAGGATTAAATAAACTAGCATATGAAAACTGCTTCATATTCAAGCTATTATATGAATGATAAATCTCATTTTACTTTGCAGAAAATGTTTCTGATCTCTTTCTTATCCCTGTAATACTGTGTGATAAAAATTAGAGACAGAAAAATAATTACTATTTCATTGAAGTTTTTATGAAATATAGCTTGAGATTTTATGTTATATAGCAATTAAGATAGTAATAAACCAGCCTGATAAATGCATCCTATCATTCAAGTAAGCAATTTTAGATCCTTATTTTGTGTTTAGTTCTGTCCTATGCAAACCAGATGCAAATAAATAAATAAATAAAACCAAGTACATCTGCTTCACATGCTCATGAGTCATGGCCCAGTAGTTGAGAAAAGAACCTCAAATGAGAGAATTTAGAAAAAAAAAAAAAAAACTTCCGTATGCTGTGTGAATATAATTCATGTATGCAACTTGGTGTTTATGAGATTTTGGCAATGAAAAATATCAAGCTGTCTATCCTAGGAAGACCTTTGGATACATTATTGTCACTTTATTTGAAACATTTTTTAAGCATCAGGAATTGGCATTAAAAATAAAGGTTGTCTCCATATGGTAAATGAAGAGTTGTGGGTTTTAAGCTCCCAAAACATTGCAGGTAAGCCACGATGCAGTTAAAATGAAGTGAGTCTTTGTTAGAACATTTCTATAAAACAAGGACATTGCTACTGTGTATTAAATATATATTCATTAAAATGGTTAATAACGGCTGGGCTTGGTGGCTCAAGCCTGTAATCCCAGCACTTTGGGAGGCCAAGGCAGGTGGATCACGAGGTTGAGAGATCGAGACCATCCTGGTCAACATGGTGAAACCCGGTCTCTACTAAAAATACAAAAAATTAGCTGGACATGGTGGCATGTGCCTGTAATCCCAGTTACTCAGGAGGCTGAGGCAGGAGAATTACTTGAACCCAGGAGGTGGAGGTTGTGGTGAGCCGAGATCGTGCCATTGCACCCCAACCTGGGTAATGAGTGAAACTCCGCCTCAAAAAAAAAATGGTTAATAACACTTCCCCTTTACCAGTTATAGAATATTTTATTTTCCCTCTGATTTCAATAACTTCCTTTTAGATTAGCTTCCAGTTCCTAGAAAGGTGCTCATTACAACAGAATGGATCTAACACTAATCTGAAGTTCTAAGGGTTCCAAAGGTGAAGGTAAACAAAAGGATTTAACTTGCTGTTTAAAAATTCCACATTGTCTGTTTATATTAACCAAACTAATGGGTACCCAACTTACATAAACCATATAATCATACTTTTTAGTATTTTTGGGGGGTATGTATTAGGTCTTATAGCTGGATACTGTTTTCATCATCATTTATTTGTTTCTTTCCTAAATAATAGATATATTCTCTTTTCCTATGTTTGAGGATCTTCAAAATTTATAAATGACTAGGCGCTGAAAATATGAGACACTTATTTACTGCCTACTTTTTAAGCCACATTATTCAGGCTTCCCTGTCATCCTGAGAAGCATCTAATATCTATTTGATAAATCCCTTTTCCACTGAAATCTGCTAGAGCATATTTTAGTTGGTCGCTAATAAAAAATGACTGAGATTGAAAGAAAAGTATATTCTATGTTCCTACTATGTGCTAGGAACTGTCAACATTATCTGAAACATATTAACAACAATAAATAACACTTTATGTATTGGCATTTCACTACTTGTAAAAATTGTTCATTTCCACTGTGCTTATACTGAAATGACATAAACGTAGTTTGAATCATTACAAAAAAAAGTATAAAAATTTCTTTACTATTGGGCATACCAAAAGCTTTCTTCCTTTCCAAAAGGCTAAGAGTATACCAAACTTTGCTAAGAGTATACCAAGTTGTATAAATGAGGGAGGGGGATTTAAAAAAAAAAAAAAAACATTGAAGGCTAAAGTATTCCCTTTGCTAATATTGTTAGAAGATTTTTTTTTTAGTTTTGTCAGCAAATTTCCATTGTGGCTCCTCTTACAAAGAAGGATGGGAAATTTTTGCAAGAGTTTATCACTTTTCTGTCTCTCTCATGAGTTTTGAATAGATAAGTGTCTTGCTATGTCATTCATTTATTCTGAAAAGTTAAAGTAGACCTTCGGGGTTACTGCACAAATATCCACCCACAGGTTTATATGTGGAACAATTCTGTACAGCTTGTATTTTATATTCACTACTCATTTCCAGAGCCTGACCTCAGCTGATAAACATTTTTCACTTTTAGTTGAAAGTAAAGGAGCTGAAAGAAAACTGGTCTCATTTAGGGGATATTGTAGTCACAGCCACTTAGTGTTCCCAGAGCTTTTTCACACCTAGAAATGTGTGAGGCTACCTTGATAGAGTGCTGGATAGTCTCAGCTATTTATTAGTATTCTTATCCATGTGTCTTTTTGTCAATAAGAAAATAAAATTTTTCTTATAAATCATTGATAAAACAGATATATTGTTCTAGTCATCTTTTGGTAAAAGCATGTTAGAGTTATGAGTACAGCTAGCTGGTCGCTTCTAGAACTCTTCCTTTTTCTTTTTTGGAGCAAATTATTCAGCTTTCTTGCAAAGGATTTCTGAATTAGGGCTTGGGTAACATTTTCAGATTCAGAATAGAATCTCAAATAAGGACAAACCAAATCAAGTGCCTGGAAGGGAGAAAACAGAGTTGCTCCTCAGGGCCAGTCTTCTAACTCCCAACACCTCACCCCATGTTTCCCTTAACAATCCAATTATTTTGTAATCGTGGATGGAGCACTCTGCCAGTATATTGAAGCAGTTGTGGAGAATGTGGATGTGTTTGCAGCTGCAACACAGGAGGAGGAAAACTAATGGCTGTGCTAGAAAACTCCAAATTACCTTTGTGACATGTTTAAAACTGGGATCATTCAATGCTCCATGTTATATAAAATCTGCACTTAGTCTCAGTTTATTTTGCAGTGAATCAGCAATTGCAGAAGGAAAAGAAAAGGCTCTCATGCAAGACAGCAGTGAAGAGAGGACATGTGTTTGGCAAGCAGCTTGAGGAGCTTTTATCTTTGAGGGCATATACAAAAATCATGTTTTAAAAGATTCTAGATCTCCTAATCATCCATGAGCACACCAAGTTAGAGCTAACAAAGGTATAAATGGGTCGGTTTTTATCCAGTATCAAAACTTGATGGGGCAAGGAACAGATTGCACATAGGATTAGCATTATACTTTTTTGACCACAAGATCAGAAAGGCAGACTGTAATGAACAAACATAGCATATTTCAGCAGAGTGAAAAGTTTTTTAATTTTATTTTTTATTTTTTTTTGCTGGTCGGTTTTAACATAAGGGCAGTTTAGCCACTTAGCGAAGGAAAGAGAAACCTTGACTCATTCTCATAATTAGCAGATGATCAGCAGATTACATTCTAGGTAACAACAAATACATATTGGAGACGAAAATAAGTTAATTAAAACCATTTCAAAACAATGATAAGGTTTAAATTGAAAACTACCAGTTTCATCAAGTTTTAGTGAGACTCTAGAGCAAATGATAGTTTTATATTGGAGACAGTGTAAATTGACCTATTTCAGAAATTGTTTGCCATTGTCTACTAATGTCAGACATAGGCACACTTTCTAATCCAGAAATTTTACTCGTTAATAGATAATAAACGGAAATATGTTCATAATATTATGATTTGTAACAGCCATGTGTTAGTGTTCTCCAGAGAAACAGAACCAATGTGTGTACACACACACATACCACACACACACACACACACACACACACAGACATATATATATATATATATATATGTATATATATATATATATATATATAGAGAGAGAGAGAGAGAGAGAGAGAGAGAGATTGAGAGAGAGAGGAGAGATGGGCAGTTGGCAAGCTGGAAACCCAGAAGTGCCAATGGTGTAGTTCTACTCTAAAGGCTGGCAGTCTCAACTACTAAAAAGAGCTGATATTTTAGTTTGACTATGAGGGCAGAAAATATTTAAATGATATCCTAGCTCAGGTAGTAGAAGTTTCTTCTTACTTGAGGGAAGATCAGTCTTCTTCTTCTTTTCAGGTCTTCAACTGATTAGATAAGGGCCACACACATTAGGGGGCTAACTTGCTTTACTCAGTCTACCTTCTCAAATGTTAGTCTCATCCAAAAGCACCCTGACAGATACATATAGAATAGTGTTTGACCAAATAGCTAGGCAGCCTATGGCCCTGTCAAGTAGACACCCAAATTTAACCATCAGTATTCTCAAATTGGCAAAGTCCAAATGCGCCTCAATGGATGAATGATTAAATGCATATGGTACATTTATATCTTGTGATACTACACAGGGATGAAAATAAAAATACAGCTATATAAACTACACAAATATCTATTCATTCTTTCTTTTATAAAATGTTCTAGTGGAAATAAATATTAACTAAGAAATTAAAAGAAAAATCTTTATCTTTGTGAAAGAGCAAGAAGGTAGTAATTGGAGGGGGCACAAGGGAGCCTTCACTGATGCTATAGAATTTTTATTTATTGGTAGATATTATTTTGTAATAATTTATCTTAGTTATCATATGTACATTTTCTGTATGTATGTTAAATGCCAAAAAAAAATTCTTTAAAATGCAACCTTAGATGTTATGCAGTAAATCCAATCTAGTGTGCTAATTTTTCAGCTGAGGAAGTAGAAGCCCAGAGATATTTAGATAAATAAATGGCAGCCAAAAAAAGAATGCATATCTCCTGAAATAAATGCAGAGCCTTTTCACTATCATTTAAAATTCATATACAACAATGCACATTAATTTCCTAGGGCTGCTTTAATTATGTACTAAAAACTAAGAGCCTTAAGACAGCAGAATTTTATTGTCTCACAGTTCTAGAGGCTGGAAGTCTGAAATCAAGGTGTCAGCACGATCATGCTCTTTCTGATGGCTCTAGGGGAAAACCCTGCCTTGTCTCTTCTAGCTTCCAGTATTTACTAGTAACCCTCGGTGTTCCTTGTCTTGTGGTTGCCACATTCCAGTCACATAGCCATCATCTTCTTGTGTGTTTTCACATTTTCTCTCCGCTGTGCACCTCTATCTTTGTTTAGATTTTTTTTTTTAATAAGAACACCAGTCATTTTGAAGTAGGAGCTCATCCTTCTCCCATATGATCTCATCTTATCTAGTTATGTCTGATACACCCCTTTTCCTAAAGTCACATTCTGAGTTGTTGAAGCACAGGACTTCCACGTCTTTTTTTGGAGGACACAGTTCAACCTCTAACATAGCATGACATTCTCAGTGTAAAACTCTTGAAGTAAATTGCAAAGTAAGCAACAAAGTTGAGATTAAAATGGCTGCATGGACCTCCATGTAGTGTGCACTTACAGCCTTTATGGTGCCGTGATTGTGACCACTCAGGTGTCAACAATCAAGCATGGTTTCTATAAACATATCCATTATGTGAATTCCCCATAGTTTACACTTGTTTGATGTGTAGGCAATATTGTCTATTCTTTAAAGTTATAGGTAATATTGTCTATTCTTTAAAGTTATAGGTATATATGACCTGGTTGAAGTATTAAGCATCACAGAGTCAACATATTTATTTTCTTTTACAGGACTTATCAGTAATTCTAAAATAGGAAGAGTAAAAGTTCAAGTGTAACTGACATAAGATAGTATATCTACATGGAATAGAGAAGAGAAGGAAAAATCATACCAAGAGCCATGAAAACTTTAATCTAGTATAGGAAAAATACAGATGAGGGCTTTGTATAGCCTTATGGCTGTCACCCAAGCTTATCACAGACATTGATAATCAACAGCAGAGCACACTCCAACAAAAACAGGCATACCAGATCTGCCACTCCTTCTTAATACTACATTCTAGGTAGTCACATATGATTGACTAGAGTTGCTATGTGAGATGAAAGCTATGATTCCTGCATATGAGAGAGAGGGACAAGTCACAGGTTATATAGTCAGCTCAGGAAAGTTTGAACTCTGCAACATCTTTCACATCTTCCATTTCAGCTCCCTTCTCTTCCTGTCATATTCTGAGCTTTCTCCTGATAGCTCAGGTTTCCTATGACTTAATGACATAGTTTGAAGAGAGACTGCTCACCTTCACTATTAGCCAGGTTAAGTTTATACCTGCCTTGCCTGTCAGCCATCCACTTTTGCCATCTGTAGTTAAATTGCTAGTTAAATAATAATATTTATATTATAATCATGATGACTCATTTAAAAAATTGTTACCCCAACTACAGAAATATCCTTTGACTCCAAAGCATTGTTTAGTTTTAATAATGTAGATATTTTATGTAATGGTTATGTACTTTGGCTCATGACTTAGATGGCCTAGTTTTAAATCCTGGCTGTACCAATTATTCACATTTAGGCACTGGAAAATTAAACTTTCTGATCTAAGCCCTGCTTATTCATCTGTCAGTTGTGGATAAATCAGGTAAATCAAGGTGCCTGCATCACAGAGTTGTTGCAAGGAATGAATGAGTTAATGCAGAAAAGCTTTGAAACAGTGGTTGGGGCCAGGCACGGTGGATCACACCTGTAATCCCAGCACTTTGGGAGGCTGAGGCGGGTAGATCACCTGAAGTCAGGAGTTTGAGAATAGCCTAACCAACATGGTGAAACCCCATCTCTACCAAAAAAATACAAAAATTAGGCAGCATTGTGTTGGTCGCCTGTAGTCCCAGCTACTTGGAAGGTTGAGGCAGGAGAGTCACTTGAACCTGAAAAGTAGAGGTTGCAATGAGCTGAGATCATGCCAATGCACTTCAGCCTGGGTGACAGCGTAAGACTCTGTCTCAAGAAAAAACAAACAAACAAACAAAAAACCAGTGGTTGGTATATTCAAAGTACTTCACAACAACTAGATATTTTCAAGGTATTATTATGCAAATAAGATGTGCAGACATAATGATTATACATAAAGGATAACAGAAAACAAAATATTCTCTTTGATTACTATGTGCTTGGCGCTCTGTTCTTTGTTAGATTTTAGATATACTGATATGTCTTGAAGACAATAATAATGTAATGAAAGAAAGATAAATAGATCAGAAATTAAATGGAATATGGTGCATGCTAATAACTTTATGTTTTACTTGTTATAAGAACATGCCAACAAGGTGCAGCAAATTTTTCTTTTAACTTGGAAACTACCTATTGTTACTAGGTGTGATATTTTCTTTCTGACTCTACGGTAGAGAAATTCTTGAATTAAACCTGTGAAGTGATTTTTAAAAAGGCCTGACTGTCCTGTCTATCTGTCTCTTCTTCTTATCCTATACCTCCTCATCTAGCACTTTCTTGCCCAGACTGTCAAATGGATGCTTTTGACTAATAGATTTTATAGTTGTATGAGACTCTTTAATATCTGACATTGGTTTCTGAGAAAACGACCCTGTAATTGAAAGTTAGTTTTGTGCAGCAAGAATGGAATTTGTGGCTGGTTTGTGTTAATTCATGTGTGCTTTGAAAGCACTATGTGTGTGTCTGTATATACATACATACGTACATACATACATATATATATGTATATATATATATTTATTTTACAATAATATACATTTTGCTTGTGGATGTCTTAAGCACACATTGTGGGTAATATATTACAAACACAATCTGTTTTATCTCCTGCTTTAGCTCAACAATTCTACTTTTCACAGTTTCTAAACAAAACACTTGTTCAGTGTCTAAAAATTTTTTAAAAATTTTAAATTGCTTTCTAATCCATAAAACAAAAAAGAAGAACAACATCACAAAGGTGTTTTCGTATAGAAACCTGCTTTTTAAAAAATAATAATGAAATACATGCATTTTAAAATCTCACTTTAGTATTATCAAATATAACAGCCCAGAAAAGAAAGCACATCTTGCGTTGTAAACTTTACTATTTCCTACAAACATCACCACTCATACATAAGGTTCAGAGGAGTCAGTTATTTGCAAATATTGGAATAGAAGTATTGCCTTTAATGTTTAACATCTACACTTATTTGCTTTAGGCAGTTGATAGAACTCTGGTAAATTTAAAGACAGTGTTAAATATCAGTGTTATTTATAGCCTAATGTTCAGAAACATTTTCAAAACATCCCACTAGGCCTAACTCCATTTTAAAGAGTCATTTCTAATTTCTTAACAAAAGATATGTATAGAAGGGCACAGTGGCTCATGCCTGTAATCCCAGCACTTTGGGTGGATCACCTGAGGTCAGGAGTTGGAGACCAGCCTGACCAACATGCAGAAACCCCCATCTCTACTAAAAATTAGCTGGGCATGGTGGCACATGCCTGTAATCCCAGCTACTAGGGAGGCTGAGGCAGGAGAATCACTTGAACCCGGGAGGTAGAGTTTGCAGTGAGCCAAGATCTCACCATTGCACTACTGCCTGGGCGACAAGGGAGAAACACCATTTCAAAAAGAAAAAACAAGATATACATATATATCTGTGGCTAATATAATGGGAAAAGAATTCTAAATTTGCCATTTATTCTCCCATGACACTCCCAGGGAGGCCTGGAATAAAACCTACCTTGTCATATTAAAAGAGGGCATGTTTTGGAGCCATGAATATTGTAAATGAGGGAAAATTTATTTTCCACATTCAACAGTAGGCTCATGACTGAGGCACCTGTAACAAAAGACAGGTTAACAAAAGGAAAGCATGAAAACGTATTGAATACAAGCTTTACATGACGTTAGAGCCTTCAGAAACAAAGACCTAAAGAAACAGGAAAACTGTGTTTTTATGCTGAGGTTTGATCCAAAGTGGACCGTTGTGGGAAAGTATGATTAATAAAGGATATAATGGTAATAAACTTGTTAAGGTCATTTGTTCAGATTCTTCTCTGTCTTTTCAGAGATAAGGATGTTTCTTTCTGCCAGAATACCTCTTTAATGAGGGTCTTGTGACCTGCTTCAGGGAAAAGAGTGGGACAAGGTTAGAGACTGACCTTCTCATTCTTCTGTCTTATCAAATGCTGAGGTGACATATTTTGTGACATCATTTCCTGAACCCCCACCATATATAAGTTACTCAAATTTCTTCCTACTAACAAAATAAGTAGTACAACTAGAGAATTAATTCATTACGATTCATCCAAATTCACCATTTAATTTACTTTTATATCTTCAGCATCCCCTTCCAATACTTTTCATAGCCTTAGCTATGTATAAACTTAGCTCTATGTAAACTTTCCATGCATAGTTCAAACAACAGATGTTGCCCTTTGAAATCTGCTTTAAAATCTGTCACAAGATATAACCAAAAGTAAGCAGGTGGAGGAAGAAGGGCAGACCTTAGTTTGCTCTCTATTTTACAAGTACATGAATCTATTATAAAAGCACCATCTCTCACTCTTATTTTGTTTGAAAGACTGACCTCTCTGTAGCAATTAAGGAAGAGTGTGTGGTTCCTGTTGCAAAGAGTTGTAGATTTACTGTTAAAGCGCATGATTGCTGAATAGTTTTGGGACTGACCTGTGCTATTTTCTATTTTAATTCAAATTGAGAGAGGATCTTGAGTCAACAATAAGAAATGCAGATGTGTTGTTAGTATAAAGAATACAGGATGGCTTTATATGACCACTAGAAAAGCAGAAGTAGCACTGGCCACAAATACAGTTTGTGGTGTCTTAGTAAAGGTGCAACACAGGATGTCATTTTTTTTTCATATGGAATGAAAGTCTGAAAGTTATCACATTGAACATAATAAAGAACTGTTTCAGCAAATACTTGACTTCATATTGGATTCCAAGATTTAGATCAAGTTTGCATTATTGACATCATTGAAGCATCATTGAACTTTTAAAATCAAACGAAATGTTATCGCTAATGATAACCTTTACATCAAAGTTGATTATTTCTTCTGGTCACAAGTCGGTATTTCTCAAGTGAAACACTTAAGAAAGTTTTGGGGAGTGACTGGGAGTAGCCATTCTCTAAGTCTGAGGAGGCCTGTTTTTCAAAGGCTCCATTTTGTCTGGATTATTACTCCTGGCTTCTCTGGCTTAGAGGGATCCTATTGACTCCTATGTTAATTCAAGACTCATCAGGCATTTATAGGCAATAGAATCATTTAGAACTTTTTTGCATCCTCAGTTTTTGTTTGTTGCTGTTAGATGCAACCTTTGGAAGCCTACTTTGCTAAATGTGGATTCCAGCTGAGAAAAGTCTGGCTTCCATGAGGTGAGCACCAATGTAAATGTGGTTCATATTATATTATTTTATTAGTGGGATTAAAATAAGACTGTCATATCAGAACAGTACTCCCACTTATTTAAAAATACATTTTAATATTGGGTTTTGGTTTATCTGCATTCTCCATGAAGAGCTAATGTGTGAAAATTACATCATAGGGTGTAGAAATCTGTAAGAAGAATCTTGGGATAATATTTTCATGTCTTTCTATACTTTTTAAAGAATCTAACTGAGAAACTAGTGAAGAGAAATGCCCAGTAAAATCACTAAAAGACATTAATGCACTGCACAGAATGCATGATGAATGGGGTCGTTTTTATCTCCTGACTCTTAAAAATGTCACTGTGTTCTGTATAGTGATTCTTTGAAATTCACCACCTGTTCAGATCTTCTCAAAGAGGTTTCGTCAGGTAGAGAAGACATAAATATGTGGAATGGGAAAGATAAAGATTGAGCTAAAAAATTTAGAACCAACTTATTCTAATATTTGCATTGGTGGATTTACTATATTTAATAACAATGAGTTTCCTTCAAATTGTTTTAAGAAACTCTTTATATTCCAAGGTAAATGATAGTCTAGCCTGGAGCTGATATGTTTGTTAACCAATAACATGCTTTATTATGTTATTAGTTTAAACATGATGTTTAATTTTTTTTAAATGACAATACTGTTTTCAAGCATCACAATTAAAAAGCCCTTCAAAACACCACAAAGAAATCATCTGTCTAGCAGAGTATATTTTTGTATAATTGATGATAAGTGTGTAATGATGTAGTAAGCTGGCAATTAGGCGTAATTTGCTTATGCAAGTGAGCTAAAAAAATGGGGATCAATATTCAATCTACACCTATGTGAAAAGCAATTAGTTTAATTGATGGGGGAGAAAACCCTCAACAATAGCTAATTATGCCAAAATGACCTGAAACACTCATGCAAATTAGTAGAATTAATTATACATGATGATTTGATTATATAAATCATTTTTAAAACCTTGAAGTTTCTTTAGGTAGGCATTCATAAAATGTAGCAGAAAAGATAGTTTAATAAATATAATGATGCCGTTTAGAGAATAATCATCATTTGCCTACAATCTGTTGGTATAATGGCATCTCTAAATACACAATAGTAAATATAAAAAATGATTTCTCACTCAAGTACAATAGTTTAACAAAAAAGTGTTTATCCAATAAAACACTATTTTGTATAATTATTGTCTCTCTCTCACATCCTACTTAGTATCTAAAAAAATTAATGAAAAACTTGTAACATTGCGTATTTTCTTCAAAGATAAAACTCAAGTGCTTTGATTTACTTATCACCAGCCCTTGATTTTGTTTATGAAACACATGAAGATTTATTCTGTTTTTATTCTGCATTCTATTCTCCACATATCCATCTCATTCTCATCATTACTTACAGGAAGGAAGCAGAGTTTCATGAGTATCTAAAAGCAGTGTATTTGCTATTCACCTAAAATTAATTTTAATTCTGGATTGATTATCATTATCAGAACGTCAATTTATTACCCAAATCCATATGAATTCACTGCCTGACTTTATTGAACTCCAGTGACAGGACTAAATTTAAATAAATTAGGGGCAATGCCACAAACAAAAGCAAATACTTGTATCTGACTTTATTCTCAGATGTAAAGTTATAAAGCTGAGATCCTGTTGATAAAAGAAATTTATTTCAGCTGCAATAGTTTCTGGCACATACAGACAATATGTTTAGGAAGAAAAACACACACTTGTACAGAAGATGGTGATGTCCTAATGCAGGTTATTTTGATAGGCACTCTATAGAATACCTGCAAATTTATCTCCATATTTTTTCTATAGAAAGTCAGTGAGCACTCCTCACATGATTAATTTTCCTATAAGCTTGCCTTCAAAATGTCAGTCGAGTCACATTCTAAGATATGCCTAAATGTGTTTAACTATTTTAAGTTGTTGTCAGTTACTCTATCTCCAATATATCAATAGCCTCTATAAAACCTTGCTTTTTAACTTGCAATTCTAATCTTTATCTTTGCCTTCTACATTATTGTTCTATCCTTATGGAATTTGACTCTATGGTGCTGCACAGTGTCATAACACAATATTATTAGCATTCTGTAAGGACTCTGCACACATTCTGCACAAATTATAGAAAGGCATTAAGCATGAATCTTCAGAGTGCCCAAGTGCATTTTATAACAGCTCTGATAACACTCGGAGCTATATTACATTTTTGTTCTGAATGGAAGCCCCTCAGAGAGGAGGTAAAAAGTTATCAACTGTCTAGAAGCCTTGATGTTTCCTGTCATGGAAGTTTCACACTTGAAAACTGAACATGGTTTTGTATGGAATACTCTGACCTTCTCTAGAGAATGAACAAGTATGAACATAAATAATAGAAAATGCTGGGCACCAAGCTGTGCCACTGTCTCTGGCTCCTGATCATTGCAAGTCTTCTCAACGCTGGTTATTGACTCCATAAAACTTATGGTTAGCAACCTTATGATTCACCAGAGACATGTGTCTTCTAGACTTTTGAGGGTAACCAGGAGCAAAAGTTCCTTTCCTTCATGTTGCAATAAAAATTTCAAATTTTTATTTCCTTTCTGAATATTTTTTTCTGCAGTACAGTTGTCCCCCTACTTTTATGAACTTCTGTGGAAATCAGTAGGTTTGAAAAAATTATTTTATGTTCTTATAGTAAGTGTATAATTAAATGTATTTGATATTTGATTTTTAATACTGTCTTTACTACAAATAAAGGACCTGTGTACAGCAATGTATATGAGCACTATTGAGTCATAGTTGAAAAAAGAAAATAAAACCGAGACTGAGGAAATGATTTTCTTAGGTTAAATAAACTGTTGGCCCCATAACTAAGACTAATTTATGACACTTTTTTTCTGGGTGTGAATGTTGTGTGTTACAAGGGGCTGCACATCTAAAGGGTCGGTCTAATTTTTTTAGCTCAGCAGGCAAAGATCCACAGTCGATGTCCTCACATCAATTCCATATCCCCAGTACACAGCTTATACACAACATATTGAACCATGCCAATCTTTAGAACAGCTGGCTTTTGAATTGTAAGTTTCGAATTTAGAAAACAGAAGATATCTTAAAGACTATCTAGAGCAGTGGTTCTTAACAATGACTGCACACTGGGAAGCTATAAATATTGATACCTGGTCTCCACCCATGGAAATTCTGATTTAATTGGTCTAGAGTGCAGACTGAACATTGGGAATTTTTAAATCTCTCTAGGTGATTCATGTGTACTGCCAAGGTTGAGACCACTGATCCAGAGGCAATATTGCAGGAGTTACAAACTTACATGTCTATAGGCCCCAGAAAGTTTACACAAAAGAGGAAAGTGAGAAAGGCATGAGAAAAAAAAACTATCTCTTTCAACCTATTGTTAATTTCTCACTTTTATTTAAAATAAGGGTCAAAAGAAGTATTGTTCCACTATAGATATAAGAAAACAATAGTGAAAGCTCAATGACAAATAATAATTGACACTTACACCTGGTATTTGGCTGTGATAGGGAGAGCTGGGGATTGCATTTAATTGGAGAATGCATGAATATCTAAGTGGGCAAATGCATGGGCAAATGTTCTTAAGATCCAGCTAAATTTGGGAAGAGGGGCAAGTTCTACTTGTTTTTTCAAGAGGTAATAAAAATTATTTTTATGTAAAATCATTTGATGTTTTAGATGTTGGCTCCTTCTTTTAAAATAGAATGTATATCAAAGAACATATATCTTTGGCCATATATGACCAATAGGCTACCAGTTTGTGAATTCTTGATTGAATAGTGCTATGAGCCTAGCTGTTGACTAAGATGAATATAGATTGGAATCTTAATACTACTGTTTGACTGGGGCAGTTTTCAAAACTCGGTTTAAGCTTCCATTATAATCTGAATAATAAGAATAATATGATTTAACTCATAGGGATATTTTAATTATTAAATGAGATAATTCATGTAAATAGTTCAGTATATGTGTCAGTGCATGACATGTAGCGAGCATACAATAAACATTTTTATCACTATGAAGCTGATGAATTTCTCTACATTATAGGTGGTAAAAGTGATCCTATATGGGTAGTAAGGTGTATCCTAAGGTCATGGGCCATAGTAGAGATAGTGACAGAATTAGAAATGAGGACTCCTGGTTCCTAGTTTGATGTGATATTTCATTATCAATGTTTGATTACAAATTCACTATCAATAAATCTACTAGAAACACTCTTTTATACTTATGTATTTATATTTGAAATGAGAAAGAGTTTATAAAATACTGAGTTGGTTTTGAATCAGTTTCACGGCTCTTTATCAAATGCAAACATTGTGTAGTTTCCAACACTCTGCAAAATTCGAACCCACCTAAAGTACTACTTTTCACTTCTTCACGCTGAGAAATGAGATTGCTGTTTGAAAAATATGCTGAAATTCTAAACCTCAGTACCTGTAGCTGTGACTAATTTGGAAACTGCATCTCTGTAAATAAAATAAAGTTCAGAAGAAGTCACACTGGATTAGAGTGGGCCCTAATGCATAGACTCATGTTCTCCTTATAAGAAGAGGACATTTGGACACAGAGACCCACAGAGGAAATAAGATATGTGGAGATAGAGGCAGAGATTGCAGTTTATGCTGCCATAAACCGAGGAATGCCAAGGAGGTTGGAAGAGACAAGGAAGGACCATCTCCTAGGACTTCAGAAGGAACATGGTTCTGTCAGTCAACACCCCAATTTCAGACATCTTGTCCCTAGAACTATGAGAAAATAAATTTCTGTCCTTTCAAGCCATACAATTTGTGGTAATTCCTAGGGCAGGCCTAGAAAACTAAAATAACACTCAAACATTAGGGCTTTCAGCCTTGTTGTTTCCATGTTCATACTTATTTCTGTTTCTTTTCTCCGACTGTGTATCACCTTTAACTTTATCTAAGTCTTCAAGGTCTAGCCCAAATCCTTTGTGCTTGTGTCTTAATATATTTTTCTACCACACTTGAGTATGAACTACATTATTTGGTATTTAATTCACACTTCTCAATTGATTTATGGTTGGATCCTACATTAATTTACTTCCTTCAGAGAATAAAATATGCCATTTCTGTTTTTTTATCCTCTCTCATGCCAAGGCATTAGTACCTTTAAATAGAAAAATTTACACTTTAAGTATAGAACATGAAATTTTTTTTGAAGAATGCTTGATTTTCTTGTCCAAATCCATGGAAAGGCACCACAGAGAGTAAAATGTTAAATATCTGGTTGTAACAGAACATCACTTTTACTGACACCAAGATGCAGTGTTGTACTTAGGTTGTTTTGATTTGGATTGGTAATGGCTTTTTGTTTCTTTTTTATTTTGCAGAACTATAGCGCACAGAGTTAATTTTTTTTTCAAACATCAAACATGATTTAGAAAAATCAAGAGAAGTGGGGAACTTTTGTGTATTGAACCAGATTGTTTTTATTTTTTGTTGTTCTTCTATCCTAATTTCCCAATATTTTTTTAATCATTTTTTTTCCTTTTGAGAACTTTCTTAAGCCTTTTTGGATAGATCTACTGGTGAGAAATTCTATTAGCTTTCCTTCAACAGAATATCTTGATTCATCATTCTTGAGGGATGTTTTTGCTGCTTATAAGATTCTGGGTTGACGGTTCTTTTCTTTCAGTACTTACAAAATATTATGTCATTTCCTTTTAGTCTCCACAGATACTGATAAGAAAACTTCTATCATTAAAATTATCTTCCCTGTGTAGGGAAAGTGTTAGTTATCTCCTTTCAAATTGTTTTTGATGATACAGTTTTTGGAAATTTAACTACAAGCTATCTTGGTGCAGATTTCAATGGATTTATCCTATTTGGAATTTGCTTAGTTTATTAAATCTGAAGGAATTAGCCTTTTTTTCCCAAATTTTCAACTTTTCAGCCAGCATTACTTTGAATATTCTTATAGCTTCATTCTCCTCTTTTTCTGAGACTCTAATGCAGGCGTCCCCAAACTACGGCCCACGGGCTGCATGCAGCCCACTGAGGCCATTTATCTGGCCCCCTGCCGCACTTCAGGAAGGGGCACCTCTTTCATTGGTGGTCAGTGAGAGGAGCACAGTGTGTGGCGGCCCTCCAATGGTCTGAGGGACAGTGAACTGGCCCCCTGTGTAAAAAGTTTGGGGATGCCTGCTCTAATGATATAAATTTTTGATCCCTTGTTATAGTCCCAGATGTTCTTGAGGATTTGAGTTTTGTTACTCTTTATTTCTTTGTTTGTGCAGTCTTTCTGTTGTTTAGAAGTGTAATTTCTGTTGTCTCTGAAAATCCTATCAGAGACCTTGAAGGTCTCCAATTTTTTCCCTAGTCCTCTTCATTCTGCTATTGAGCCTGCCAACAGAGGGTTGATTTTTAGGTTTTGCTTGTTTTAGCTGTAGTATTTTCAAGTTCTAAAATATGTCTTAAATTCTTATATTCTGAAATGTGTGTTTAGTGGTAAAAGTCCTGACTTACCGCTAAGTCTGCTCTGATATCACCCATTGAAAACAGGGAGGAGAAACTCATTACTCCATAATTGGGATGGAAGTCCAGGCTTCATATGTTGTCTCTATTGATGTTGCAGTGGAAGAAGGGAGCTTATCGCCTGAAAGGAGTGAGAGACCCACATTCCTACCCTGCCTTCTCTGATACCATCATAATAGGGTATTAGAGTATCTCATTATACTCTTGTAAGCAGGAACGTCTAGCTCTCCACTTGTCTTTTGCTGATGGTGATGGACTATGATCTTTTTAGTGGTATTTAGCTGGAGTAAAGCAGGTATTATCTAACAAATACCTGTCTTGCTGTCTTTGTCTTTTTCTCATCTTTTGGCTAGAGAGTTTAGAGTTTTGTTTAGAGTTTGTTTTGTTTTGTTTTGTCTAAACTTATTGGTATTTCTGGGTTTCTGGCTTCTTCAAGTTTGTGATCTGAGTAAAAAAAGAAAACCCAGAGAGCACCCTATTACAGCATTCTTTGGGTCCCAAGGTATTTTTCCTTTCACCTTTCAATCTTCTTATGTTTGTTTGTATATAATATCCAGGGCTTTTAACTACAGTTAGCAGAGGAAATAGAGAAAATATGTCTCTCCCATTTTTCTGAAAGTGAAACTTTGATACTATATGATTTTACAAAGAGAATTGCAGAATACTATTTAGCAATCAGTAGCAACATCTAAAGGCTCAGTTGATTAAAAAATGTTTTTCTATGCACATGTTATTTTTTTCTTTTAAAATATATAATCATTTTCTACTGATGTTTAGTACTTAGTGCTTACAAAATGATTTCATTTTCGTGACTTGCCTTCAGTTACACAGTATGAACCTAGTGGCTTCATCTCACTGCTATACTCCCTGAGAAATTTTCCCACAGCAATTTGTGTTTACAAAACTCACTGATAGCATTAACCTGACTGTACTGAGTTGAATTATGTAAAAGGTTCTGAATTTCTATGACACTCTCACTCATTTTTTTTTATACTGATATCTAAAAGTTCAGAGAGAGCAAAGAAACTGAAAGAGAACCAACCAGAGCAAGTAAACTGTAACTTAGGGTTTTTAATTGTTTTCAAATCATAGACAATCTGACAAATACAACTTCTTATTGGTATTGTCGTGAAAGTGTACAGAATAAAAATAATGCCATAATACCTATATAACTTCTATTGGAAAATATATCATAAAATCAATAATCCAGATGCAAACTCTTTTATAACTTCAAAATCAGCATGTCGTGTCTTATTTATGTTCAGTGTATTGCCACACAACTTTAATAGCATATCATTTAAGTTTGTGAATGTCTCACTGCTTGTATCTGTCGATTCTGTACCCAAAACATGCCTACATCGATACAGAACATCAATAAAGCCCTGTTAATTGAATCTTGAATAACTTCAAAATGTATTGGTATCCTATTTCCCAGGTTTTCATTGTAGTATTAAAAATGCCCCCCCTCAATATTCCAGAGAACTACTCAAACACTAGTGGCCTTAGCATTTAGTAATTGCTTCAAATCACATAACCTCCAGGCACATACCATGCTATATTCCTGATTTAAAGGCTTCCACTCTTTGATTTCTGTCTCTTGATTTCACATCATCAGGGATGTGTCAGTTACTTAAGAAACTATATTTTTCACATTTAATTTGACCTTTCTCTTGATTCTTAATTGTATGAATTTTTAAAGCAATGTCTGCTCTCACTAGTTTTATATTAGCATACAGACTCTCAAGGTTATTTCATTCACCTATCCTGCTGTGTCAGTGTGAGTCAAGAAGTATACTACTGGGGAAGACTATTGAACTCTTTTGACTGAGGCTAACCTTCTATGCCAGTGAGCAGAAAGACCAAGTCTTTCATGAACCGGAAATACACAGCAATCATATACCTTCTTGATGTTATAAGGGCACACAGAAAGAAAAACGTGATGACAAGCCCATCTCAGGAGTCAGTAATGCTATCATTCAGCTTTATGAGATGATTCCACTTAGCAACAAAAATACAAAAGGGTCTATCATAAATATTTTTAAGAGTCTTTTTTGCTGAAGAAAAATGAGACTTGGGCTAGTTATTACCAAGGGTAGAGTTTATGTCTACATGTGAAAATTTCAAGTGGATAAACAAGCTTGATATGACAAAGAACTTTCCAGTTGCACAAATGGACTTTTTGTAGAAGGTACTCCTTCAGAAGGCAATGAGTTCTATCACTAAAGTTCCACAAGTTTAGGCTCAAAATCAAATTCCAGAGGTAAAAATTGGTTGCTTCGAAGGGAAACAAGTCTAAACAGGAATTGGCAGCATTAGGTCAAACTTCCTCCTAATCTCAGTATTCTGGGATTTTGTTAAACATGAGCCCAGACTCTCAAAGTTTGTCTGGAAATTCTTACAGACAGGAAGAAACAGAAAATAAAGCAAAGCATAAATAACTGAAAATAGATGCTAACATAGAAGTAACACCTTCTCTACAGCTAACTGCTGGTGTTATCCTCCTCTAATTACACAGCTGTGAATGTGTCTTTTCTTTTTAAATCTTCTGCCAAGATAGCCATATCAAAGCATGGTTTACAAAACTCTAATAGGAGAATGTATTTTGCAGTAGAATTTATTGTATTCCTGTCTGTACTAGTCATTATTTTATTTGATTTTTTTGACTTCAATAGGATTCTCAGGTGCTATTTCCCACATTAAAGAAGGGATTGCTTGCAGAGATGAAAGTAAACACTTTACTGTTAATGAAATACATTAAAGAATTAACTTTATGTCAGTTCATTTTATAGAAGTGGTGTATTTCTAAGTCCTGTTAAATTTGTTTTATAGAATTTTTGAGTGTCTTAACAGGTTAGGAGGTAATCACATTAGATGTTACCTGCTGAACCTGGCAAAACTTGGTCAGTACATAGTTTAAAGGAACTGCTCCATTAATATAGACAGATTACTAGTACCTGGGTGACTCTAATTGGAATAACCTCACTACATTATTGGGCTGAATGAGCACTTCAATCCATTTATGCTTCATTTGATACCAAGACTAGGATGATGCCAATTATAAAAATGAGTTTTATTATAATATTATTCTCAAGGACAAGGATAGTGTGAATATATTATAGGTGAACCTTATACTGATCCAATTTTTTAAAATCGTTTGTCTGTTAGTTTTTTATTATAGGTAAGTATGACCTATGTAGCAAATCATTTTAAAATCCCTATTTTATAATAAATTCCAATATGTCCATTTCAAGTGACCACTATTAGATGAAGATCAAGCAGATTTCCTCATGTTGTATGATGGAGATTATGCTCAATAACTGTGGAAGCTAACCTCCAAGATGTTCCCCATTACCCCCACCTCCTTGTGTTAAGACCCTTGTAAAGTCATCTCTCACACTGTACCAGAATGGGTCTGCATGACCATAGAATACAGAGGAGGTGATGGCATGCCTCTTTCAAGATTAGACTGGGCTCTCACTCTCTTGGATTGCCCTTCCTGAGGGAAGCTGGCTGCCACGTTGTGAGGATACTGAGGCAACCTATGGAGAAGGTCATATGGCAAGGAAGTAAGGTATCTGGCCTTAGCAACTTTATGACATAATAAGTGTTGGCTGTTTTAGCCTAAGTTTGGGATTAATTATTTATGCAGAAATAAATGACCAAATTCAGGTTGTGGCACTCAAATGTGGGATGCTGCAATACAATTTTTAGATATGAGAATGACTTTGAAACCAATGAGTGGACAGAAGCTGAAAAACCTGTAAGGATTTTGAGAAAAGTGCTAGTAAAAGCTTAAAGTGTCTTGAACATAAAGACTTAAAGGAGAATAAAAATATATATTATTGAAAACTGCAGTTTACCAATACTATTGCTTGCAGTTGTGTATAAATTATTAATAGAAAAACATGCTTAAAGGCCTAGGTAATCCAGCTAAAAATTTTCTAGCTAAAGTATTAAAAGTATCCCCTTGGTTTTTCCTTGCTGCCTCTAGGGAAATGTGAGAGAAGTAAGAGAGATAAACTAAAGGAAGGACTGCTGAATTTTAAAAGGCCATTATCATGCTAATACTATGCTAATAAATATATGATGAAAATAGATGACATGACAAATTCATTACAAATATGCAAGAAATAGAAAATTTTAACAGACACATTAGAATGAAGTAAATTTAAATTGTAGCTAAAAACATGTTTTCTGTCCCAGAAGCCCTCTCCCACCAATAGAAATTAATAATAATAATTGTTATATGACTAAATATATTTTAAAATGAGCATTACCAAATATGTCAAATCTTTTTTTTTACTAGGGATACTATAATAAACGACCACCTACTGAGTAGCTCAAAACAACAGAAATTTATCCTTTCAAAATCTAGAGATAGAAGTCAAAAAGAAAGATGTTGGCAAGACTATGCTATCTCTCCTTCTGGTGGTTGCTGGCAATCCTTGATATTTCTTGCATTGCAGCTTCTTAACTCCAATCTCTTCCTCTATTGTGACATGCTCATCTTCCTTTTGTGCATTTATATCTTCACACAGCATTGTCCTTGATATTCGTTTGTTGGTTCACCTCTTAAAATAACATCAAGCAGGGTAGATTAGGGTCCACCCTGATGCCCTCATCTTAACTTGACTGTATCTGTAATGTCTTTATTTCCAAATAAGGTCATATTCACAAGTGCTTGGGGTTAGGATATCAATTTATCCTTTATGGGGACATACAGTTTAACCCATACCATGCCTGCGAGTCCCCCAACCGACATCCTTTCTACATAAAAATACATTCACCTCATCCCAACATCCCCCCAAATCTTAACCCATTCTAATATCAGCTCTAACTCCAAATTGTCTTCTAAATAAAAGTAACTCAACAAGTCCCAAATCTCATCTTCTAAAATATCAGAATCAGATATGGATGAGATGCTAGGTATGATTCATTTTGGGGCAAAATTCCTCTTTATCCGTGGACCTCTGAAATAGAGAAAACAAATTACCTTTTTTACAAAATGGAATGGTGGAATAGGCATAGGGTAGATATTTCCATTCTGTAAAATAAAAATTTGGAAAAAAACAAAAAAGAGAGAAAGGATCCGATATCCCAAGCAAGTCTGCAACCTATCAGGGAAAATTCCATTAAATTTTAAGGTCTGAGAATAATTCTCTGTGACTCTATCAGTTGAACCCACTGAGATGGTTCCCTATCCCCTTCCAGCATTCAATAGCAGTGGCCCTGCCCTCCTGATCCATAGTGGTAACCATCCCACCCTCCCAGATATTGAAAATCTCACTGGCAGCTTAGCCACCCTTAAACAATGTTATTTTTTCTTGAAGGCTAACATAGGTTGCCAGCCAAGTAGCCTTAGCTGCCCTTTTTCTGTCTGTTGAACCCATAAGTCCAACAGCCTTCCTGCCCTTTGTTCATATCTATCATCTTTTGTCCAAGTTGACAGTGAGATACTGAGATACTTGATTGGATTCATGAGTCACACACGTAATCTCTGTGGCAAAAATGTATTCAGACGCACCTATGGTGTTTTATCTTCAGAATATGCTTTCCCATTCTTTGAAATATGAAAGCTGATAATTTTCCAAATCATCAAATTTTCAATTATTTTATGAATAGGGTTGCCTTTTCTCCAGTGTCCAAAACATGATCTTCATTTCCATCTGAGATCCCACCAGAAACACCTTTAATGTCCAGATTTGTATCAATAGCCTATTCAGTGCAATCTAAGCTTTTCTAGCATATGCCTCAAAAACACTTCCAGACTCTATTTACTACACAATTCCAAAGCCACTTGCACATTTTTAGATATTTGGTGCAGCAGTATCCTACCTCCTAGTGCCAAAATCTATATTAGTTTCCCAGGGCTCACATAATTAACTACCACATATTGAATGGCTTAAAAAAAACAGAAGTGTATTCTCTCATAGTTATGGAGGCTAGAAGTCCAAAATCAAGGTGTCAACAAGGCTACTATCTTTCTTGGCTTCTGATGGTTGTTGCAGCCTTTGGTATTTGGCTTGTAGCTGCATGACTTTAATCTCTTCTTCTTGGTCATCACATGGCTGTCTTCCTTTGTGTGTCTGTCTTCATGCAGCATTTTCCTGTGTGTGTGTGTTTTTGAGTCTATTCTCATCTTCTGAAAAGGATACCAGTCACATTGGATTAGCACCTACCCTAATGACCTTATATTAACTTGATTACATCTGCAAAAACCTTATCTTCAAAATAGGTCACATTTATAGACACTGGGGGTTAAGACTTAAACTTTTTTTGGCAGATAATATTCAACTTAGAACACATGCATTTTACACATTTCTTTTTAGGAAATTAAATAAAGAGAAAAAGCTGCCAAGATTAATTTAAAGGTCTAATATAATTTTTATTTAAAAATTATGTTCTATATAAGATTATGTAACATATTGAATATACAAATTATTTAAGAAAGTAAAATTTTAGCCACATTTTGCTTATTAACAGAAACTCAAAAATCTACAATGAAGCATTATTTAAACTAATTTAATAGTACATTTAGAAAAGTTATAAAGCATTCTGATGAATTAGAGTTTATTGCCAAACTTTAACAATGTCATTAGATAGGATAAAGGTTTAACTGAGGTAACAATAACAACAACAACAAAATATCAGGGACTTGCATAGATAGAAGTTTATTTTTATTTCATGGGATATTCTGATTGGTTCAGTGTGGTATGACATGTCTTCAATACTTAATTTATAGCTTTTAAAGTCACTTCAGTCATTGTCATGTACAGTCAAGAAGGGAGAAATTGTCAAATGTCCAGGCCAACTGTTGTATTTTGAGTTGGAGATAACCGGCAAGTCACTCACAGTAACTTTACTATCATTCTATTTCCCATACTTAGTCACGTAACTCCAATAGCAGTAAGGGAGACTTGCCTGAAATTTAAACTGCACCTGGATGGCTTGTATCCACAGATGATAAACATCAGGGAATCCATTAGTATAATCTGTTATAGTAATAGACTCCTGTAAAAAATAATTTCAGTATTCAATGAAATAAATCTTTCTTTAAACATTTGGAACAAAAACATAATAATGTTATCCACCTATAAAAGCTAAAAACTTTTCTGAATGTAGTGAATCTTATATAACATAAATGTATAGTAAATAGAAAACAATTTTGATTTTTTCCTTTAATAATGAGAAAAAAGAATGCCTACTATAACAATATTCTTTATTGACATACATACTAAATAACCTATATCCTGATCAATTATGTATAAAAAGAAAGAAAAATGAATTGTAAGTATTAGAAGGAAAGTGATAATACTGTTATTATCAGCAGATGATATAATACCTATTTCAGAAAAGATAGCAATACAACCAACAAAGTATTAGACATGGCTGCACAAAACATCATTAATTTATACAAATATAGTTGTTTTCAGTACCAAAAATAAATAGAAAAATGGAGTATATAATTGATTATAACAAAAAAACTGCAAAATACTAAATTGAACAACCTGAATTTACCAATAACCAACCCTTTTATAAATAATAAAAATGACAAATGTATATGGTTCAACCTTCCTATTTAGGAATCAACCAATCTCATAGATAAGAACATTATGGATAATATTTTTAACTAATGGAGGACAGAGACTTTGTTACTTAAGGAAATATAGAGATATTTAATGAAATGATATGTTGTAAATATGCTAATTACTTACAAAATCCTCTCTAAAGTTAATGCTATATCAGCCAAAATCTGATTAGTGTTATGAGGATATCAATAAAAATAACTGACAAATTCTATGCAAAATATAGATGAATGATCGCTCTTAAATTTAAAAAGAAATACAAAAGATGGAGATATACGCTAGACTATTCTGTGAAACCAAAGGAGTTTAAAAAAATGACATTTATATAATACAAAAAATAAAGGATCAAAATAAAACCCAAAACACATGCACGCTCTCAGGAACCTGAGATTCAGTAAAGGTGTACTACAATTTAATTGAGAAAGGATAACTGTTCGGTAAATGATGTTGAAAAACCAGCTTACTTCAAAGGAGAAAACAAGGGTAATGATATCTCTACCTATCAACATACACATAATGGTTGACTTCAGATAAATTAAGAACATTAATTTTTAAAAATATTATTAAATTCATAAATTTATTAGAATAATTTATTAGAATTATATATAAATATGTAATTCATCCTTAGGGCATAGGAATAAAAAGGCCTTTTTAAACAAGACTCATATACAGGATATTTGTGGGAAAATAATACATTTAATCACACTAAAGTGTTTCTGTAAATTGAAAAAAAATATGTCAACAGGCAGAAAATGTTATGAGGAATATTTCTACTGTACAAAATAGCAAGGTGTCTATTATCTAGAATTTATAATAAAATCAACAAAAATAATCAAGATTACAACTAGAAAGTTTTAAAAAAATGAATATGTATTTTACAGAAATGGAAACCCTCATTCTAAAAAGAATAGAGAGAATGCACAAAGTCATTTTCACACATTAGACTGCCAACCATTAGAAAACTGGCATGGTGAATGCTGTGAATTGGCTCTTTCAAAATCCTTTCCATACATGGTTTTAAAATGCTTTTCTGCATTGTAGAGGCTGCTTTATAGCTAAGATTCTAGAAACAAATTCTATGTTAGGTGAATGTGCATAAAATTAGTAGACAGAAAATGACAAAAGCCTTCTTCTTGCCTTTTTTGCTATTTTCTGCTAGCAGGAATCACTCTGGAGATCTGAGCTCCTCCTGCAGTGATGCTTCATTCTCCAGCATTCTTAGTGTCACTTTGGAGATGTCAAGAGGTATTTGCATCTGTAGTGATAGTGAGAGCTCCTTTCTAGTTGTAGTTTCCTGACACAGCAGCTGCACCATGTGTTCTTAAGCTCAAAAGTTCTATGGTGGTCTCAGAGGTTGAAAATTTCTTTGGAGTATATTTGAATATGTTTTTTTCTAACATAGTTCTTAGAGACCCAGTCTAGACTTGCTTTTGCATCCCATCCATTGATTTTTTTAAAGCAAGTACTTACTTGTGTTAAACTCCTTTATTCCTATAATGTATAAACTGATAAGTTGAAAATACTTATGAATTTCTATATTTTTATCAATTTATATACATGTTAGCCTTGAGATTTGCTGGAAGCCACTGAATAATGCTGAGTTTGGTAGATGATGAAGATAAACAAGCCTCACGCATTTCTAGTGGGGAGTGTAGAGTCATTTTCGAGAGTCACTCATCAGTACCTAAACAAACATGTAAGTGACACGTTCAAATTCATTCTCTTTCTGGTTTCAGGTATATAAACCAAATATATGCTTATACAATTTTTGAAGAAGATGCTGGCAGAAATGTATTGCAATGATATTTGTGGTGGTGGGAAACTGTAAGCAAAATTATTATCCATTAATAAGGAAGTGATTAAGTAAATTGCAGTATATTCTCACCCTGAAGAACCACACAGAAATAGGAAGAAATCAGCTAGATGTTCCCATGCCAATATAGGAATAAGAAGAAAATATATTGTTTCTTTAGATAATAAAATACTACTTTTGCAACCTCTATTTTGCACATGAAAAAATAAAACAAATCTATGAAACACATCAAGAAAAGATATCTATCCAATGCATTAAAATTTAACTTTGTTAGGGGAAAGATAACGGAAACTGAAATGTAGTGATAAAACTGAATTTTTAAAAACTGCCTTAAAGAAGGACTTCAAGATGGCTGACTAGAAGCATTTTATGCTCCCTTCTACTTAGAAGAACTGAAACAGTGTATAGATAAGCACATTTGAAACACATTATTCAAGAGAGTATTGTAATTCATTAGAAAAGTGACAGAAAATATGAAAAGAAATGACAGAGAAAGAAGAGAGGCAGCCTGCTTGGCTGGGATTGTCTGGGGGCAGGAATTGGCCAGGATCCAGGAGTGAGTTCTTCATACTAGAATCAGTAAATGAGAGGCTTCTAGAAGCTTCTATCCCCAATCTTGGCCATGGGAAAGTCCTCTAGCCCCCTAAGCCCTGAAACTAACACAAGAAGCTGTCAGGAGATCATAGAATGGAACTACTCCAGGGAGGGACATGCTGGGTCCTACACCCTTTCTGATATCTGAGTGACTACAGCAAGACATTATTTTCTTACCTAGCCCTTGGCTGACTGCCCAGTATCCTGGATCTCAGCAATGCTGGGAGTGAGGCATTAGGGAAACTCAGGATGCCTATGCTTAGAATGGGTTGTGAGCTGTGAATGAGCCACTGCCCATAGCACACTGGCTGCTCAGTGACCTGAGAACCTACCCACATGCCTGATCCACTACTGCCTGCCACTACTGGCATGCAAGAAAGTCACACAGAGGCTCAAAAATTGTCTCTCTAGTAATTGCCAACATGAGGGCTTCAGTGAGGCCTGAAGACTTGCCTAACATCCCAGTCCCCAGAACAACTTCACCACAGCCTCCGCTAATAATCACACTTTAACCCACTGAGAAAATCACAGATAGAACTAATGTTGTTTACTGCCAAAGAAATCATACAGAGACTACACTACTGCACATATCCAGAATCAAAGCCAAGGTATCCTACTCAAACAACTCCAAAAATTGAGAAAAAAAGTCCTCTACAAAAGTAAATTCAAAAATAGAAAAAAGTGACTGATAAATAAGCTGTGCAAATATCAACATAAGCAAACACAAAACATGAAAAAGCAAGAAAATATGACAATTCCAAAGGAACATAATAATTTAGCAATATATCTTAATTAAAAATAAATTGTTGAAATTCCAAATTTAAAAATCACAATGCTGATTTTAAATAAACTAAGTGAGAAACAAAAAAATTCTGAAAATTGATAAAAGAAATTTTAAAAATTCATAATGTTAATGAGAAATTCACTAAGGAGATATTTTTGAAAAGAACAAAATAAAAATTATGGAATTGAAGAATTCATTAAAAGAGATACAAAATAAAATTAAAACCTTCAACAACAGTTTAAAAAGAAAAAGGATCATTACATAATAATAAGAGAATCAATCAAGAGAATGTAATAATTTTGAATAGGCATGCACCCAACACTGAAGAATCCAGATTTATAATGCAAATATTACTAAAGATAGAGAGAGACTCCAAAACAAAAATAGTGAAGGATTTCAACACCTGACACTCTGCATTAGACATATTATATATGCGGAACATCAACTAGGAAATATTAATTTTAAACTAGACTTTAGACCAAATGGACCTAGCAGCCATTTACAGAACATACTGTCTAACAACTGCAGAATATATATATATATATATTATTGTTTTCAGCACATGGAACATTCTCCAGGGTAGATCATATGTTAGGCCACAAAAGAAATCTCAACAAATTTTTAAATATTGAAATCATATTATCTTCTCAGACCTCAATAAAATAAAATTATAAATTAATACCAAGAAGAACTTTGGAAACTATAAAAATACATGGAAATTAAACCACATGCTCCTGAATGATCACTGGGTGAATAAGGATGTTAAGATGACAATTACATAAAGATCTTGAAACAAATGAAAATAAAAACAGAACATACTAAAATCTGTGGGATATAGCAAAAGCAGTGCTAAGGAAATTTATAGCAGTAAATGTCTGCATCAAAAAGTGGAAAAGCTGTAAGTTAACAATTCAACAATGCATCTAAAGGAATTAAAAAAAAAACAGAAATTAAGCAAACTCAAAATTAGGACAAGAAAAGAAATAGTAAAGATAAAAGCAGAACTAAATGAAAGTGAGACTAATAAAACAATACAAAGGATCAACAATTTCATTCAGTACTGCTCTGGTTTTTAGTTATTCCTTTTAGTTGTTCTGCTAGCTATAGGGTTAGTTTGTTCTCAATTTTCTATTTCCTCTAGGTGTGATGATAGATTGTTATTCTGAGATCTAACTTTTTGAAGTAGGCACATAGCACTGTAAACAAACTTTCCACTTAACCCTGCTTTTGCTGCATCCCAGAGACTTTGGTATGCTGTGTTTCCATTTTTATTTATTTCAGTTTTTTTTAAATTTTTCCTATTTATTCAAATGTCATTTAAGGCCAAATGGTTTAATTTCCATGTAATTGTGTAGTCTTAAGAGATCTTCTTGGTATTGATTCAGTATCTATAAGGAACTTTAATAATCGAACAAGCAAAAAAACAAATAACTGCATCAAAATGTGGGCCAAATATATCAACAGACATTCCTCAAACAAGACATATAAGCAGCAAAGAAACATACGAAAAAATGTTCAGTTACACTAATCATCAGAAAAACACAAATCAAAACCACAATGAGATAGCATGTCATACCAGTCACAATGACTGTCATTTAAAAATCAGAAAACAACAGATGCTGGCAAGGCCACAGAGAAAAGAGAATGCTTAGACATTGTTGACAGGAATATTGATTAATATTTTTCATGGCTGTGTATCGTTTGATGATGTATATGCACCCCATTTCCTTTATTCAATCCACCCTTGATGGGCACCTAGGTTGAGCCCATGGAAATTAATTATGGAAAGCAGTTTGGAGATTTATCAAAGAACTTAAAAGAGAATTACCACTTGACTAGCAATTTTATTACTAGGTATATATCCAAAAGAAAATGGATCATTCTACCATTAAGACACATGCATTCATATGTTTATTGCAGCACTAATCAGAATAACAAAGACATGGACTCAAACTAGGTGTCCATCAGTGGTGGATTGAATAAAGGAAATGTGGTGCATATACACCACCATCAAACACTACACATGAAAAAGAATAAAATCACGTCATTTACATTATCATAGATGCAGCTGGACGCCATTATCCTAAGTGAATTAACATAGGAACAGAAAACCAAATGCTGCATGTTCTCGCTGTAAGTGGAAGATAAACATTGGGTACTCAGGGGCACAAAGACCACAACAATAGATACTGGAGACTGCTAGAGGGAGGGATGAAGTGGGAGAGAGTGGGTTGAAAAACCAGTTGGATACTATAATCGCTACCTGAGTTATGGGATCAATCATATCCCAAACCTCAGCATCATCCAATATACCTATGTAACAAACCTGCTCATGTACCCACTGAATATAAAATAAAAATTATTTATAAAAAATAAATAATGTGTTAAAGAATCGAAAAAATGGTAAGTGGATTCTTTAAAAAGATAGACAAAATAGATAAACTGCTAGCTAAACTAATAAAGAAAAACTGAGCGGGGACTCAAACAAAATCAGAAATGAAAAAGGAGACATTACAGCTGATGCTACAGAAATAAAAAGATCATCAGAGACTATCATGAACAACTATACTTTGACAAAATGGAGAACCTAGAGAAAATAGATACATTCGTGGAAACACATAACCTACCAAGATAGAATCAAGAAAAACACAAAACCTGAACAGACGAACAAGTAGTAGGGTTGAATTAGTAACTATCTTCTAACAAAGAATACCCCAGCACCAGATTGATTCACAGCCAAATTCTACCAAATGTACAAATAACTAATACCAACCCTCCTGAAACTATTCCAAAAAATTTCCACTTGAAGAAGAGGGAATTCCCTCTTACTCATTCTGTAAGACCAGCATCACCCTAATACTGAAACCAGACAAAGCCACAACAACAACAACAAATAAAACTATAGACTAATATCACTGGTGAACATACACAAAAATTCCTCAACAAAATATTAGCACACAAAATCCAACATCAAATTAAAAAAATAATATAACACAATCAAGTGTATTTATCCTAGGGATGCAAAAATGGTTCAACATGTGCAAATCAATAAATGTAATACATCACATCAACAGAATGAAGAATAAATATGATAATCTCAATTGACACAGAGCAAGCATTTGATAAAATTCAACATTTCTTCATAATAAAAACTCTCAAAAATTAGACAGAAAAACATACCTCACAATAATAAAGGCCACATATGACAAATCCACAGCTAATATTATACTGATTGGGGAAACTTGAAAGCCTTTCCTTTGACAACTGGAACAAGACAAAGGTGCCCACTTTCATCATGCCTATTCAGCAGAGTATTAGAAGTCCTGACCAATCAGGCAAGAAAAATAAGTAAAAGGCATCCAATTTGAAAACAAGAATTCAATTTATTCCTCTTTGCTGAAAATATGATCTTTTATTGAGATCAACCTAAACACTCTGCCAAAAAGCTCTTAGATTTGATAAGTGGATTCAGTAAGATTGCAGAATGCAAAATCAGTATACAAAAATCAGTATATCTATATATCAATAATCATCTATATGTGAAAGAAATAAGGCAATGAATTTTACAATAGCTATAAAAAGTTAAAACCCTAGGAATAAATTTAAGATCTCTACAAGGAAAATTACAAGACAATGATCAAATAAATTGAAGAGGACAAAAATGAAAAAAACAACTCATCCTCAAGAATCAGAAAAATATCATGAAAATGACCATTTGCCCAAAGCAATCCACAGATTCAATGTAATCCTTATCAAAATACTATCATTCTTCACAGAAATTTTTAAAGTTCTAAAATTCATATAAAGTGAAATAAAAGCCTGGATAACAAAACAATCCTGAACAAAAGGAACAAAACTGAAGGCGTCACATTACCTGATTTTAAAATATATTACAAGGCTATGCCAACCAAAATGCATAATATTGGTATAAAAACAGACATATATCCCAGTGGAACAAAACAGAGAACCCAGAAACACAGCCACACATTTACAGCCAACTGATCTTGAACAAAAATGACAAGAATTTATACTGGAGAAAGGACACCTTCTTGATAAATGGTGCTGGATAACTGGATAGTCACATGCAGAAGAAAGAACTAGGTCCCTAGCTCTAATCACATGCAAAAATGAATGAAAATGGATTGAAAACTTAAATGTAAGACCAAAAACTATAAAAATACTGGAAGAAAACCTAGGGAAATCTCTCTTGGGTGTTGGTCTAGGCAAATAATTTATGACTAAGATTTTCAAAGAAGAGACAACAAAAACAAAAATAGACAAATGGGAAATAAACTAAAAAGCTTCTGCACAACAAAAGAAATAATGAACAGTGTGAAGAAACAACCTATTGAATGGGAGAAAATATTTTCAAACTAAACACATGACAGCAGACTAATATCCAGAATATACAGAGGATCCAAGCAACTCAACAGAAAAAAAAATATGATAAAACCCCGTCTTTACTAAAAATACAGAAATTAGCTGGGCATGGTGGCAGGTGTCTGTAATCCTAGCTACACCAGAGGCAGAAACGAGAGAATCCCTTGAACTCAGAAGGCAGAGTTGCAGTGAGCTGTGATTGCACCATTGCACTCCAGCTTGAGCAAGAAGAACGAAACTTCATCTCAAAAAAAAAAAAAAAAAAGTGTTCAAAGGACATGGATAGATACTTCTCAAAAGAAGACATACACATGGCCAAGAGCTATATGAAAAATGCTCAGTGTCACTAATCAGATAAATTTAAATCAAAACCCTGAGGGGATATCATCTTATTCCAATCCAAATGGTCATTACTAAAAAGACTAAAAATAATGGATGTTGGCAAGAATGCAGAGAAAAGGGAACGCTCATACACACTTGCTAGTATGTAAACTAGTACAACCATTATAAGAAAACAATATAGAAATATCTCAAAAAGCTAAATATAGAACTATCATTTGATGCAGAAATCCTATTACTGATATCTACCCAAAGGAAAAGAAATCAGTATACCACATGAATACCCGTGTTTGTATGTTTATTATGGCACTATTTATAATAACAGAGATACAGAATAAAGATAAGTGTCCATCAGTGAATGAATGTTTAAAGAAAATGTGGTATATACACAATGAAATACTGTTTGGCCATAAAAAGAAAGAAAACATGTCATTTGACATAACATTTATGGAACTGGAGGTCATTATCTTTAGTGGACTAAGCCAGGGACAAAAAGGCAAATATTGCATGTTCTCACTTATATGTGGGAGTGAAAACATTTGATCACATGGAGGTAGAGAGTGGAAAGATAGATAATAGAGACTGGGAGGAGTGAGTTGGGGGAAGTGAGAGGATAAAGAGAAATGAGTTAAAGGGTATAAACATACAGTTAGATGGGATACATTTAAGGTTCGATGGCAGGGTATAGTTGACAAAATGTATTCAGATGATGGACACCCTAAATATTCTGACTTGTTCACTACACATTATATACATGTAAGAAAATTCACCTGTACCCCATCAATGAAAATTTGTACAAATAAAAAAAATAAACTGATGAGAGAAATAAAAGTTAATTAATGGATTTATTTATCACAAAATAATTATGATCTTTCACACATTTAGGAGTACGTTTTATTTATCCCTTTGAACCTAAAGTCAAATAATGAGATCTCTACATACCTAGCACAGAGTAGTTACAAACTAAAACAAAGAGTTATAGTACACACTGAGGTTGTGTCCATAGAAT
Organism: Saimiri boliviensis; assembly: GCF_048565385.1. Lineage (NCBI taxonomy): Eukaryota > Metazoa > Chordata > Mammalia > Primates > Cebidae > Saimiri > Saimiri boliviensis. Next base: position 94,920,605 of record NC_133456.1, read on the forward strand.
TAACATACTCTTCCCCATTGCAGAACATTCTTGTAGTTGTATGAGATTGATAATGTCTCTATAATGGGTAAGGATAACCGTTCATGGTAAGGATATCCATTCCCCCTTACCATGATGATCACTGCAGCTAATCCAAGTCTATGTGCTTTACGCTTGGCTACAGGATGGTTTCATGGCTGTTTTAACCTACTAGAAACTCGGGATTTATGCTGTGAACTCTGGGTCACAGATTTCCTGAAACTGCCATTGACCTTTTGCAAGCACAAGGCATGCCTGTAGTAAATCTGGCACACTTGAGGACAAATCTAGGAAATTCACAAGAACAATGACTCCGGATTTTTATGTTTCCTCAGCCAATAAATCTTTTTTAATGTTTAAAGCAGTTTTAATTGAACTGCATGAAAGAGAGAATATCTTAATTTATCTGGCAAATACATATCACTTGGTCTCTGATCCTTTTGTTCTTCCTCTTGGTATTCACTGGTATGTGTGTTTGTGCTTGAGTGTGTTGATACGTACACGCATATATACTTATAGGCAACGGTGAGACTGCAGTACAGACAGTACCTTGATGTCTGAAGAACGGGCTGTGACATGCAGCTACATTTCTTACTGGCCTTACAATTGTAAAAAATAAAAATAAAAAGTAATTATTTGTAGATTCTCTATGATCTCATTGGGGAAAACAGACTAAAATCACCAATTTCTTATGTGAATAGAACTGTTTTAAGGTTCCAGTAAAATCGTATCAGTGAAAGGGTGTTTTAAGTTCCCAGCTGTTCCGTAAGTATAGCTATTATTGCTACCTTGTGTATGATGCATCTATAAGGACATTTTAAAGAGTAAAATCCTTAGTGTCCTTGAGTTTACCTTGTAGTCAACTCAACTTCCTTCATTTTCACTACCACACAAGCGAAGGACAAAATGTCATTCTTAACTTTGGATTCCCTGTCTTTTGTCAGTGTGTTTCACAACCTTAACTTCATTTCAGTTTAGTTCAGTGGTAAATTTCTATATATAAAACTGCACTTTCAAGTTGCTTAAAGATATCACATAATTGGATGTACCTTTAACCTAATGGTTTAAAAATCCTAAAGGAATGGTGTGCACACAACATCTTATGGTATTAAATAGCCTGAGATCAAATAAAACGCAATGAGCAATGTCTGCTCCTACTGAACTGGAAATGTTGTTAGTGAGACACTGGACAAAGATGACAGGGCTATCTCAAGAAACATAATGAGGGAGTTTTATCAAGCCAAACCTTTTAAAATGTTTGAACTTCATAAAAACCTGCAGGCATGACAGATTAAATGTAATGCTTACCTCTGATTCTGAGCTGCAGCTTATATCGTCTAATTCCTGTAAATAAGAACAGATGTGCTGTTAGAAGGTTTTGATTTGTGTTTTTATTTTTTAAAAACCATCTAGCATAGTGCAGCTTTTCCATTTGGGGCATGGTGGAAAGCTTTGTTTTCTCACTGAAGCATGTCAGAAATGAGAAAAGTCTCACTCATCTCGATCCTATTAAAAGAAAAGCACAAAACAATTTACAGAGTTGGATGTGTGCTTTAAAAATGGGTGAGAAAACACTGATCTATTCAAATATATCTTCAAATATTTAGAGCAAGAGAAAAACATTACTTTAGCAAGTTTCAGAACATAACAATTTTAAGTTTTAGCTTGTATTCACATTATATTGGCAACTATGTGAGAAGTCAATAGGCACCTGAAACAAATAAACAGGGTAAAGATACTGCAGGCATCCCACTTCTGAGCAATACTACTGCTGCTATAAATTACAGACACTCTGCTTTAAGGATACATGTTATTATTTTTTAATAGGGTGATTTATTTAGCAAAACATAGAAGTCTAGACTTTAGCACATATAAAAAATATAATTTACAAGCTTGATCTTGTAATTTCTGTCAATGACAGTTTCATGAGAGCCTCACAAGTCAAACAGTTCACAGACACACATTTAAATAAAGTAAGCATGAATAATGCAACAAAACTTACGTAGCATCGTGGAATAACAGGGGTTCTGTTAGGATTAGAGTTACGTAGCTGCAAGTAATAAAACAATACAGATAAGTTTTATAAGTAGAATTTTTCTGAATAATCAAATTTAATCCATATATTAAAATTATAAAACAGAGAGTCTCCAGCTCTCTTCACATGATGCCACAAAAATAAATGGCAAGTAAAATATCCAGCTATCATGGACATTTTTTCCTTCCTATAACAAAATGACGGAACATTACTTTTTAAAAAAATTAAATCATGAGTTTTTTTGGTAATGTATGAATACAGCTTTTGACCATATGTATACATTCTCTTAAGAATGATAGTTTTTAGCCGGGCGCGGTGGCTCAAGCCTGTAATCCCAGCACTTTGGGAGGCCGAGGCTGGTGGATCATGAGGTCAAGAGATCGAGATCATCCTGGTCAACATGGTGAAGCCCCGTCTCTACTAAAAACACAAAAAATTAGCTGGGCATGGTGGTGCATGCCTGTAATCCCAGCTACTCAGGAGGCTGAGGCAGGAGAATTGCCTGAACCCAGGAGGTGGAGGTTGCAGTGAGCCGAGATTGCGCCATTGCACTCCAGCTTGGGTAACAAGAGAGAAACTCCGTCTCAAAAGAAAAAAAAAAGTTCAAATTCACCAATTCATGTCATTCTTACAGAAATCTAATGAGGCACCCTCAATGTTCATGTGATTGTGGAGGTGAAATCTACTTGCATATAAACCATACATGAATATCTAACCCTATATGAGATTGTTGGGTCTAATCGCCAACTAAAGTACAACATAAATTGAATAAAATACAAATAACCTCCACCCTCAAATCTTGTTAAATGGATAAATGTATTCAGACTAGGACCTTTAGAGCACAGCAGGAATATTAACAGAATTACCTTAAAAAGATGAAAACATTTGCATGCAAGATATATCCTGGAACCCTCTTACAATATAGGACAACTTCATTAATTAAAGCTTTTTCTTCATACATGGGCTGATTTTTTAAAATAAACTAGAGAAAAAGGCAGGATCGATATTAAAAGAGGATTTTCCTTTTCTTTTCTAAATATACCTCAACAAAAATTTTTCTTTTTGTTCTAATGTGCAATACTTAGTGATTGGGAAAGGGAAACCTATTAACCTGAAGGGAAAATGGAGTTTGAATAGGGAAGGTTGTTCTCTGTCTCTAGTCACACATTATAAGCAATGATCGGTAAAATTAAATCTTACATGATAATAGGCAAACAGTGGTGCCTTATGAGTTGGGTGGTAAAAATGAAAATGTTAGCTATTAGAATAGCTTGAAAATAGATCCACAGATTTAAAAAAACAGAAAGAGAACGTCATTAAAAACTACACTCTAGTAATTTGGTGAAAAATGATATTTTTAGTCACATTTCAAACACTTCACCAAAATCATAGTTAAAATTTCATCTTGAGATTACACACATATGCATTTTTTCCTGTGCAAGACATTCAGACTTCTCCATCAAGATTAGTTTCCCTAAGGGTGAATTTGTGACGAGAGTGAAGATTATGTAAAATGTTCCCATGTTGTCTCTTTGAGTTGATGGAGAATTGAAATTATCAGACTTGTGTACACTCTCATGCTTTCAAAATCAGCCATTTTTATTTATGATGTTATATTGCTTGAAGCAGTTTACATTTTCAATAAATAATTAAAATACATCTCTACAACTTATTCTGCTTCTGGGAAAAAATATTACTAAAAACCAAATGGCACTTACATATTACCTTGGAGCTATAGGAGGAGAAGTAAATATATAGTAAGGAAAAAGTAGGTCTTCACCATCTTAAAAAAAGAAAGGAAAACTATCATTTTTTCTAGAGTCATCCACTGCAGTTTCCTTATGTTATAGACAGTGTTCTGGAATGTGTGCTATGTGATCTAGGTTCCTAACTGTATTTCCATTTGTCATTTTTATTAACTCCTTGAAATTCAACATGAGCATTTTTACTCTATGCAAACACATTACTTTGCAGTTTCATTGAGGTATAACTGACATACAATACACTGCGCATAAAGTGCACAATTCAATGTTTTGATACACACCTACATACAACCGTATCTATGAAACCACCAGAAATAACATTATCCACCACACCTAAGCTTTTTCTTACCCTTGCTATAATCTATTATACCTTATCCGACAATCATTGATCTGCTTTCCATCAATAGAAGTTTGTTAGCTTTATGGAATTTTTTAAAAAATTTAATAATGCAGTATATATTTTTATCTGGCATTATTATTTTATGCTCAAAATTGTATGCAAGAGTAGTTTATCTATGTTATTTCATAGACCAGTAGTCCATTAGCTTATTCTTAATTAGTGCTGAGTAATATTCCACTGTCTGTATACACCAGTTTTTTTTCCCCTCACCTGTTGACTGATAGTTGGGTTGTGTTCTTTTAAATGTAATGAGAGGCCTGTATTTAAAAAAAAAAAAAAAAAAATCTATGATTCCTTATCCAGACCTTATCTTATTAGACTACAGCATTTGATTCTAACTGCATATGGGTGTTTTGAACAATCCCTTTCCTAGACTTCACTTCTCCTGCACTGTTGCTATTCTATTTAATACATTCCTGAAATACTAGTCCTCCCATACTTCTTCTGGCATGCATTTCTTCTCTGACTTCCAAAGGAAGGCCACCATGCTGACTACCCAAAATTCTTGCTATGTACTTTTTCTCTTGAAGAATTGAGTACTCCTAGGATTTCACTGGTTATTATATTATGTATATTTCATAATTTCTTGAACTTAAATTTTCAGGTTCAGATTTTTCTATTGGTTTTAAATCATCACCTTATTTCCCTGCTCTCTCCCATGAATTTCACTTCACACCAGACTGTTGAATTTGCCCTTCTAGTCATAAGTAACTGATGGTATTCTCACATCTGAACTGAATGACTTTTCTCATTCTTTATCCTCAATAAACTACACTCCATCTCTAGATTTGTAATTGCCAAAATGGCATATCTCTTTAAATTTGTGACTGAATTCAACCAAACTTACTTTTAATTCAAACTGGCTTCTTTAACTAAACTTACTCAGTTTATCTGTGATAACATCACTTGTCAAGTATCCCAGGCTAAGCATGTGAACTAATCTTGACTTTTTTGCTTCATATTCTATGACTTGTCAGTCTCGAGTCATATTTTCCTTTGAAATATGTCTCCAAGGAGTTCCCTGTACTCAGTTTCTTACTACTCTCACTCTTCTGCAGGATAACACAAAACTTATGATCTCTTTCCAATCCCTCATTTTTCACCCTCTTACAGTCTCCAGGGTTTACTGCTATCAAGCAAACCTTCCTGGTTGTCAACTTTACAGTGGTTCTCAGTTGCTTCCTATATTAAAAAATTATTCTCCTTCATTGGTTCCATAATCTGGAAAACACCCTGCCTAGCAAATCAGTATCTTGCTATTCCCATTAATACTTTTTCTGATTGGTGGCCTGGAGTTTGCACATCCTATGTTATCTTTTTTAGATTATTTTGCTTTCCCTAAAGATTAAGTGTATACTCTCCACAGGCAGAATCACCAGGATAGAGTCCCAGCTCTACCAATTGCATTTTTATATCTCTTTGGGTGATACAGTATCTTTTTTTTTATCCCCATAGTAGGGTTGTGAAGATTAAAGGAGCTGATTGGTATAAAGCCCTGGCATGTATTAAGTTATTCACAGATGTTGGCTACTGTGATTCGATAAATCCTACTTGATTTCACAGTCTAGCTCAAACTTCGAAGAGCAAAATGACTTAAATCAGTTCGGCAATGTCTAAGAGTATTGGCTCCTGAAATGAACTGGCTGGATAAAAACCTGAGCTCTAATATTTTCTAAGCTGTGGCCAAGGGACGATTCTTCAGCAGTGGTCTGTGGCTCAGTTTTCTTATTTGTAAAATAGGGATGATATCAGCGTTAATCTCATAGGGTATTTGTTTTTGTTTTTGTTTTTGTTTTGAGACAGGGCCTCACTCTGTTGCCTAGGCTGGAATGCAGTGGCATGATCATAGCTCACTGCAACCTTGACATCCCAAGCTCAAGCAGTCTTCCCACTTTAGCCTTCCAAGTAGCTGGGACTACAGGCGTGAAACACCACACCCAGCTAATTTTTGTAGAAACAAGGTCTCACCATGTTGCCCAGGCTGATAACCAGTGGGCTCAAGCAGTCCTCCCACATTGGGATTTTAGGTGTGAGCCAACTACCCAGCCTTATAGGGTTTTTCTAAAAGAAAAATAAGATTGCCTGTGGACTGAAATGAGAAAAGTATCTGGCACTGTCCTAAATTTTTACTCCCATTTTAATGTCTCATGAGACCCAGCTATATGGCAGTTTCTGGGCTTGTGTTTCCATGAGACCTACTTATTACTAAACTATGCCTTCCTTTAACCTAAGTTGAATTGATTGTTTGCTCCGTAACAGTGAAAGACATATAAAAAATAATAATTTTTGCTGACTCTGGATTCTGCCCTTAGTTGGAAGTATCAGTATCAAACTCAGGCCAGGTTTCCATTGATACCCAAGGAAAACATTTGGTGAACATTCATCATTATGTGATAGTATCTTAATATTGCATTTATTTACTTCAACTTTTTACACACCTGTTCCCAAAAATTTTCTAAAATAAGGTCAGCAAATTATGACTGTGGCTTAAATATGAACCATTACCCACTATGCAAATAAAGTTTAAAAGGAAGGCAACCATGCTCATTCATTTACATAGTGTCTACAGGTGCTTTCACCCTATAAAAGGAGAATCAAGTCCTTGTGCCTACAAAGCCCAAAATATTTATCCTGCAAAGCCCAAAATATTTTCTATCTGATTCTTTATAGAAAACATTTGCTAACCCCTGTTCTAAAACATTAATTTCTTTCCAAGTGAAGGAGGGATGTTTATCCAGCAAAGACTCTCAGATGTGGGTGGTCAGTGACTCACAAATGGCTCTCATTTTCTTGTTGCCTTGATATTTGCTCCTACTATGAATTTACACACTCATTCACATATGCTAAGTGTTTTGCTTGCATTTAAACTTGCCCTGAACTACCCAATTAAGTTAAAAAAATAGTCATTAAGTCAATTTTAAAGATTAAAAAAAAATCAGGAAAGCCATTTGCCTGAAACCCTCTAGTAAAATAAGTGATTGATTGAAAATGTTTTCCTGATTGCTCTCATGTGCAGAAACAACCTTAGAGGGAGATATACCAGCTATTAGCATTTTACTAAATTTTTTTAATGATCCATAAAGTCAAATGGATAGTAAAGCAAATCAGAATTATCAGGCTGGTATTCATGTCCAAACAAGATATTTTTAACCACATCTCTCAATTTACCCCTACTCAGCATTTACTCCCGCCATTCTAGACCCTTCCCTGAACATGAGGGCAGTTCATCATTTTTATATCGTCACTAAAATCATTCTTTGCTTGAACTTCTTTTCTTCCTAACATCATTTTTATTCCTAAAACTTTCTGTTTATTCTATCTCCACTCAAAAGCCATTCCCTTTATGATATTTTCTACCATTTCAGCTAATATTATTTTTATGATACTTACTTCTGTCTACATTGTTTTGTAGAAATTGATGTACATGTCTCTCTTCGATGATTATATTGCAAATTTGTGAGGGCAAATGCCATATCTTTTAGACATCAATGGGATTCAAACACTAGAAGTCTAATTCCAGAGCTCATGCTTTTAATTCTCCCAATAACCCTGAAGAATGGGAAAGAAATAATGAGAGCCTAATGATCTCCAGATTAGAGGATAAGAAATACAAGACATAACTAAGAAATAAAAGGCAATAGTATTGTAAATAATCACTATGTGACTTCAAAATAAGTAAAAATCTTCCTAAAACTATCTAGACATCATTATGGAGACTCTAATGGAGACATCTGTTCAGTGTTTAACAACTGTCACATCAATAAATATGATTGTTAGACTCTATTCAGTCTTAGACATCACAACTTTATGCAAAATAATAATGATTTTCTCTAGGAACATGGGTTTACTTTAGCCAAGTAATTTCAAAAATACAGCTGAAATAAAATAGAGATGTAAAGATTTCTTCCTGAAAAGAACATTAGATATCTGGAGCTCTATTTTTGTCTTCTCACTTCTAGGCAATTTTTTCAACTTAAGTTGAAAAATGACAACACACACATACATATATACACATATACTGTGGATATATATATGTGTGTGTCTCTATGTGTGCATATATATACATATGTGTATATCCATATAGATTCCATAATACACATTCACTTAAAATAAATACAGGTATCTGTGAGGGTTTTATTCCAGGACCCCTACAGATATCAAAATCTATGGACGCTCAAATACCTTACATAAAATAGTGTAGTATTTGTATATAAATTACAAATAATCTTCCATATCCTTTAAATATTCTCTAGATTACTTATAATGCCTAATACAATGTAAATGTTATGTAAATAGTTGTCACACTGTATTGGTTAGAAAATTCCAGGAATTTTTAAAATGTGGTACATGTTCAGTACAGTGGTATTTTTTTTTCTGAATATTTTCTATTCATAGTTGTGGAATCCACAGATGAAGAACCCACTGACACAGCAGGACAACTGCACTTTAAACTACTAAATAAAAATGAAAAAGCCAGTGTCATGCATAATGCCACCATGTCGGGATATACACTGTTAATATTCTGGTATGGATATGCACACAGTTCTGATTCTGATCCTTTCCAGAGTTTCCTCACAAATCTAGAAAAGAGTGAAAGAAGGGAGTCCAGATCATAGAGTGCTCCTAGTAACACCATCCTCCCTCCCCTCCAACACACATTTGCCATTCTACCACAGTCTGTCTCACAGACTATCAGAGTTCATGTAGTCATGTCCCACATCTCTGTTTATGTTAGTTTTTGCAAGAAGCCTTTATCAGCAGGGTCCTTTCCCCATATGGCACTGACGGTCACAGTCTGACCCACCTCCCACTCTCCTTGACTCCTAAAGCTGTTCTGCTGTTGCTCTGGCCTGTGGAATTCATAGTTCCAATAAATTAACTCATATTTTCTGTTTTTTTTGTTTGCTTGTTTGTTTGTTTCTGAACATCCCCATAACAATTTAGCTGTGATCGAATACTAGCTCTTCCCTGAAGATGTGTCTTTTTCCTGTGACCCTCTCTAAGCTGTGACTTTTTTCTCTCAAACTCTGGGACTGAAGGTGGAATAGAGTCTCTGTGCTTTTCAATGCTCCTTTCAGGCCATGATTTCTCGAAGCTCCCTAAAAATGCCCTTTTGTAGCTCATGCCATCACACTCTACAACTGCCTCCCGTCCTTGTTCTACTCAGTGGCACCCCCTTGGGTTTCCTCTTCCATATTGTTGAGCGTTATAGCACATGGGCTACTGTTACTCTCTCAACCACAACTTCTGTTAAAATTTCTGGTGATTTAATAACATGTACAGCCATTTCAGAATCCTGTTGTCTCAGTTCCTTGTCCCTCTGTCCTTTAATAATTTTATCTCCCATACTGTCTTAGCCAATCACTCTCATGACCATAACCTAGATGTTTTATTGTCAATAACTGCACCTGCTCCATAATCTTAATTTCAAAAATTCCATTTTCAGCTTTCATTTCTTATCTATCCAGCTTCAGTGATCTTTTGGCCTAACAGGACCTATTATCTGTTGCTCCTACTAACTTTTACTGTTCCAAGGTTTAACAATATAATTTCTAATTTGCATAAACCCTCAACTATTTTATCAATCGCTGCTTTTTCCTTTCTGTTTCAAACGCTCTTCTCATCCTCAGCTAAAAATCTGATTCTTATTTTACTGAGTAAATAGAACCAGGTAGAAGAGTGCTTCATTAGCATCAATAATCACAGCTCACAGTTTGTCAGTAACTGTAACCCATAAACTCTGTAATCAGTACTACTACTATTATGGATTTTTTGTCTGTAGTCCCAACAAAGACCAGCTTCTTTGCTTCTGCAAAGGAGTTCATTTCAGAGAATTCTGAAAAAGTGCAGTAGGAAGCACTAGGAATATGTCTCCCCGTCTAGAAAACAATAGCACTGGTAGAATCTGTCTGATGTAACTATGTGGAACTCTGGAGTCTATTGAAGGTTTGCAACATCCAGGAGAATGCTTGGATGGAAAATTGCAGTTAATTTCCACCAATTCTAGCCCTCAGCACAGTATCCATTATCCATTCTCCACCCCCCTCCCTGGGGCAGACAGCAATGCATACGTTCCTGGAGCAGCCCGCACAGAACTATAAGGCGCCAGGGTGGACAAAAAGGACATTGCCCTCCAGATATTTGAGAGTGGTCTTCTGATAGCTACTTCTGATCAGAGAGTAGCAGACAATCCATGAACCGCCATTGTTTTTACATATCTCCCATTGCTGGGAGCCCCTCCACCTCTGGCTGAAGTGACGTTCCAGTGCTTCCCCACCACTCTTATTTTTTTTCTTTTTCCTCTTTTGAGAGCCAGGAATTAAACATTAATATATTCAAAAGCAATTGTATATATGGGAAACATTAAAAAGTGACTGTGTATGTTAAGGGAAAGTCATAGGTTCAGAAAAGACTTCACAAGAATCTGTGATTACACCTCAGGCTGATCCTAGAATGACGATAGCTTACAACAATACAAAAAGCGAAACAATAAACAAAAAGAACATCAAAAACTTACAAACTCTGGGGAAGGAAGAAGGGTCAGATTACCAGGGATACCACATTATTAGATTCAAATATCCATTTTTTACAACACCACCACAAAGTACACAAAGGAACAAGAAGCATGACCTTTCAAAGGAAGGAATTTCAACAGACACTATACCTAAAAAGACTTGATGGCAAATCCATAGACAAAACTTCAAAATGTCTGTCTAAAGGCTGTTTCACGAATTAAAGGAAGATATAAAGTCAAGGAAACTATGGCTGACCAAAACGTAATTATCGATAAAGAGATAGAAAACCTAAAAAGAAGTTTCTGGAGCTGAAAAATACAGTATTTGAAATGGAAAATTTACAAAGGGATTCAAAGGCAGATTTGTGTAGACAAAACAAAGAATAAGCAAACTTGAAGATACAATATAAATTGATTCTGAGAAACAGGAAGAAAAATATTGAATAAATATGAACATAACCTAAATGATCTCTGGGAAACCAACAAATTAACGTATACATTGTGAAAGTCCCAGAAGACAGAGAGAGAGAAAGAGAGAGAGAGAGACAGACACAGAGAGAGAGAGAGAGACAGACAGAGAGAGACAGAGAGAGACAGACAGAGAGAGACAGAGAGAAAGAGAAAGAGAGAGAGACAGAGAGAGACAGAGACAGAGAGAGAGAGAGAGACAGAGAGAGAGAGAGACAGAGAGAAAGAGAGAGACAGAGAGGGAGGGAGAGAGAGAGAGAGAGAGAGAGAGAGAAAGAGAGAAAGAGATGCTTTGAAGAAATAATTGCTGAAAACCTCTCACATAAATGTAAGTATCCAAAAAGCTCAACAAACTTCAAAGAGGATAAAATTAAAGATACTGACACATAGACACATTAAAATCAAACTTTTTTTTATGGTATGACAGGAAACATCATGAGTGCTAGTCAATTTGAAATGAATTTAGTACCTTGTATTTGACACTGCTTAGCACTGAGCTATATCTAAATTTGTGGCCCCATAAAACAGTCATAATGGGCTGCACCTCTATTATTTTACTGCTACCTACTGCTACTTCTACCACCACCAGCAATACCACCACTGTAAAGACTATTGCTCCTTCTACAACAGTAGGATGATATATGACACTCAGTATATAATCAAACCTTTAAAAGACAAAAACGAAGAGAAAATCAAGTAGCAAGAGAAAAGTGACCTATCATATACCAGGAATCCCCAGTAATATTAACAGCTTATTTCTCATCAAAAATTGTGTAGGACAGAAGGTAGTGGACCAAGATATTTAATGTGATGAAAAAATTTTTTAAAATTGTTAAGCAGGAATTTTTAATCTGGTAAAATCGTCCTTCAAAAGTGAGGGAGAAACTTAGAACTTCCCATATAAATAAAATCTGAGAAAATTTGTTTCCACTAGACCTACCTTGCAAGAAATGCTTAAGTGTGTTCTGTAGGGTGAAATGAAAGGACAGTAGACAGTAATTCAAAATCATGTGAAGAAATAAATACCTCAATAAAGGTAAATACATGAACAATTAGAAAAGCTAGTAATATTGTAATAACAGTAATTTTTACTTACTTTACTTACAATAGTAAGTTGTAACTTTACCTTTTGCTTTCTACATGATTTGAGAGACTACTACATTTAAAAATAAAGTTATCAATTTAAAAGCTAGCATAATTGTAACTTTGGTTTGTAACACATTTTGTTTTCCACATGTTTTAAGAGACTAATGAATTTAAAAGAATTATTAGTTTATGTTTTGGGGCACCGGATGTATAAAGATGTAATTTTGTCACATTAACAACCAAAAGGAGTGGCAACGGAGCCATTAAGAGCAAAGCATTTTGTATGTTCCTTAAGTTGGCATAAACACAAATGAGAATGTTATAACTTTAGGTTGTTAAATATACTTCCCATGGCAACCACAAGGAAAGTAGTGATGTAATATACACAGAAGGAAATCAGAAAGAATTTCATGTCTAAGTCACAGTCTCCTGAAGAGCCCAAACAGCTGAGGAAGCTCTTCATTGGAGGGTTGAGCTGTGGAACAACCGATGAGAGCCTGAGGAGCCATTTTGCGCAATGGGGAATGCTCACAGATTGTGTAGTAATGAGACCCAAACACCAAGTGCTCCAGGGGCTTTGGGTTTGTCACATATGCCACTGTGGAGGAGGTGGATGCAGCCACGAATACAAGGCCACACAAGGTGGATGGAAGAGTTATGGAACCAAAGAGAGCTGTCTCGAGAGAAGATTCTCAAAGACCAGGTGCCCACTTAACTGTGAAACAGATATTTGTTGGTGACATTAAAGAAGACACTGAAGAACATCGCCTAAGAAATTATTTTGAACAGTATGGAAAAACTGAAGTGATTAAAATCATGACTGACGGAGGCAGTGGCAAGCACAGGGGCTTTGCCTTCGTAACCTTTGATTATCATGACCCTATGGGTAAGATTGCCATTCAGAAATACCATACTGCGAATGGCCACAACTGTGAAGTTAGGAAAGCCCTGTCAAAGCAAGAGATGGCTAGAGCTTCATCCAGCCAGAGGTCGAAGTGGTTCTGGAAACTTTGGTGGTAGTCATGGAGGTGTTTCAGTGGGAATGACAACTTACGTCATGGAAGAAATTTCAGTGGTCATGGTGGCTTTGGTGGCAGCCATGGTGGTGGTGGATATGGTGGCAATGGGGATGGCTATAATGGATTTGGTAATGATGGAAGCAGTTTTGGAGGTGGTGGAAGCTACAATGATTTTGGCAATTACAACAATCAGTTTTCAAATTTTGGACCCATGAAGAGGGGAAACTTTGGAAGCAGAAGGTCAGGCACCTATGGTGGTGGATGCCAATACTTTGCCAAACAAGGAAACCAAAGTGGTTATGGTGGTTCCAGTAGCAGCAGTAGCCATGGCAGTGGCAGAAGATTTTAATTAGGAAACAGCTTAGTAGCAAAGAAGAGCCAGAGAAGTGACAGGGAAGCTACAGGTTACAACAGATTTGTGAACTCAGCCAAGCTCAGTGGAGTGGGGCCTAGCTGCTACAAATGTTTTAGACAAATACTCATGCATATGGGCAAAATAACAGGTTATTTTAGTTTCTGTTCTGTGTAAAGTGTAAAGCATTCCAACAAAGGGTTTCAATGTAATTTTTTTTGCACCCATGCTGTTGATTGCTAAATGTAATAGTCTGATCGTGATGCTGAATAAATGTCTTTTGTTTTTCTTTTTGATGTGCTGTGTAAAGTTTGTCTACTCTGAAGCTGTCTTGGTAAATTGCCCCAACAGTGTGAAGTTAGAATTCCTTCAGGGTGATGTTAGGTTCTATTCGGAATTTATCCTGCTTGGGTGGAGAAGCCATTGTCTTGAGAAACCTTGGTGTAGTTGAACTAATAGTTACTGTTGTAACCTGAAGTTCACCATTAAAAGGGATTACCCAAGCAAAATCATGGAATTATTGGTGATAAAAATGATTGTTGGCACATCCTATGCAATATATCTAAATTGAATAATACCAGATAAAATTATAGATGGGAATGAAGCTTGTGTATCATCTATTATCTTGTGTAATCAATAAATGATTTAATTCTCTTGGAAAAAGAAAGAGAAATCAGCTAAACACAATGTAAGACAATAATGTTGAAAATGAGGAACAAAACAGCTATAATGTATATAGAAAACAAAGAGCAAAAAGACAGAAGCCCCTTCTGGTTTGAGTAATTACTTTAAATATAAATGGAATGTAAAAACAGAGATTAACAGAACAGTTAAAAACACATGATCTGTCTATGAGAGATATATCTAAATGCAAAGAAAGTGTGATATCTGGGTATAATGTAATTTAGTGTATACAAAAGGAGAAAATTCTGATATTTGCTACAACTTGGATACATCTTAAGGACATGCTAAGTGAAATAATCTGGTCTAATATCTGGTTTTGCTTATAAGAGGTAATTATAGCAGTCAAAATGATAGAGACAGAAATTAGAATAGTGTTTGCCAGGGGCTTCAGGATGAGAGAATAGAAAATTATTGTTTAGTGTGTGTAATAGAATTTAAGTTTTAAAAGAGGAAAAGAATTATGGAGATGAAGGGTGTGAACGGTTGCACAACATTATAAATGTATTTAATATCACTGAACTGTAAACTTAAAATTGTTAAGAAGGTAGATTTTATGTTATATTTATTATACCAGAATAAAAAATATGGGCAAAATTGCAGGACAAGAAGAAGATCAATCATTTCCAGGCACTGGGTGGGGACAGAGGTATGAGTACAGGACAGAGGATTTTTAGGGCAATAAAATTATTATTTATGATACCTTGTTGGTAGATATATGTCATTATACATTTGTCAAAACCCATAGAATGTATGACACCAAAAGTGTATCCTAATGTAAGCTAGGGACCTTGGGTAGCATTGATATGTTAATGTAGGTTTTTAATTGTAAAACAGGTGCCACTCTGGCACAAAATATTGTTAATGGAGAATGCTATGTGTATGTGAGAGCAGGGAGCATATGAAAATTTTCTGTACTTTGTGCCCAACTTTTCTGTGACTCTAAAATTGTTCTTTAAATATTCCATTCAAAGAGTAAAAATAAAGACTAAGTTAGATAATATAAAAGTTATTGGCAAGAAATTGTGTAAATTATCTTTCACTTTTGTTTTTACTTTATGAAATATCTTTTTTTTTATTATACTTTAAGTTCTGGGGTACATGTGCAGATCGTGCAGGATTGTTACGTATACACATGCCATGGTGGTTCCCTGCATCTAACCCCCCATCATCTACATTAGGTATTTCTCCCAATGTTATCCCTCCCCTAGCTCCCTCATCCCCCAACAGGCCCCAGTGTGTGATATCCCCTCCCTGTGTCCATGTGCTCTCATTGTTCAACACACACTTATGAGTGAGAACAGGTGGTGTTTGGTTTTCTCTTCTTGTGTCAGTTTGCTGAGATTGATGGTTTCCAGCTTCGTCAATGTCCCTGCAAAGGACATGAATTCATCCTTTTCGTGGTTGCATATTATTCCATGGTGTATATGTGCCACATTTTCCTTGTCCAGTCTATCATTGATGGGCACTTGGGTTGGTTCCAGGTCTTTGCTATTGTAAACAGTGCTGCAATGAACATACATGTGCATGTGTCTTTATAATAGAATGACTTATAATCCTTTGGGTGTATGCCCAGTAATGGGATTGCTGGGTCAGATGGTATTTCTATTTCTAGATCCTTGAGGAATTGCCACACTGTCTTCCACAATGGTTGAACTAATTTACACTCCCACGAACAGTGTAAAAGCATTCCTATTTCTCCACATCCTCTCTAGCATCTGTTGTGCCCAGATTTTTTGGTGATTGCCATTCTAGCTGGCATTAGATGGTATCTCAATGTTGTTTTGATTTGCATTTCTCTAATGACCAGTGACGATGAGCAATTTTTCATATATTTTTGGTTGCATAAATGTCTTCTTTCGAAAAGTGTCTGTTCGTTTGATGCATAATAGGCAATTCAACTTTAATATGCTCTGAAGTAAATTTCCAATTGGTTCATAAACCTACCTCTTTTTCAGTCTTTTCAATGCAGACTTTCACTTGGTCAAGGTAGACTTGGAGTCATCTTTAATACCTTTCTTTCTCTGGCACACTATAACTGTTCCATCAGCAAGTCTTAATTTTTTAACCTTAAAAGTATTCCAGATTTTTCATTACTAATATCTAATCCCAAGTTACCAACATCTCTTATTTTGCTTCAGGAAGCAGTCATCTACCTTGTATCCCTGCTTACATTCTTTTCATTTTAGTCAATTCAACACAAAATAGTTAGAGGGATCCTTTTAAGTGGTCATTCAAGTACTTTCACTTTTTTGGTCAAATTCATCGAAGAGGCTTAAATCTCAGAGTGAAGCTCTTCCATTTTTTTCTCTCTAGCGAAGTATGTCATGACCTCACTGACATTTTTTTTTTCTCACACATACTCAACATTCTCCTATTAAAAGTCCTTGTGCTTATTTTGTTTTCTATCTGTAATGGAATTCCATTCCCTTTGGGTACCGTGATTTACTAAACTATCTCCTGTTTATAAACTTATTTCTAACTTTTTGGTTTTGTAAATGCTGCTACAGTGATATCCTCAAATATATATCTTTGCATACTTGTTGAATGTTTCCCTAGGATATATTTTCTATTTTTAATTTTCATAAACATTTTAAAATTGATCTCTTAACTACTTGTAGGTGTTTTAGCAAAGTTTATTCCATTCAAGTCTGCCTACTGTTATTATTATCTTTTAAAATGTTTTTGCCAATTGTTAGGTAGAATATATACTTGATTTTTAAAGTTTTGTTTTTTGAGTAGAATGACAGTGAACTTTTTTTTTACATAGATTTACAGGATTTGTGTATTCATATTGTGAATTGAGTGACTAATCACCTCTTTTTCTGGTTTTATATATTTTCCAGTTTTTAAAAATTGATTAGTAAACATTTTTAATAGACTAAGGGTATTAACCTCTGTCATAATCTGCAAACATATTTACCAGGTTTTTAAAAAATCTACATATTATTTGTTCTTTTTAGTACTTTATTTTATTACAGGCATATTTATATGTATATTCCATTATGACTTCTTGATATTATGCCAAGTCAACAAATTTGTTCTCTACTTCCAAATTTTATATCAGGGAAAATTTTCTAACAACAAAAATATCAAGTTTATTCAACACAGTCTACCACATTACTAGGTTTAACAAGTTCTTCTTTTCCTCCCCAAAATTAAAAACTGCATTTATTACCCTTCTTGTAGTATGTTGGAGTTGTGTGATTAGTGCTGGATAATGTGCTCTGAGGAAAATCATCCTGTTATGGTTGACTAAATATGTCAAAAAACTGTGTAAACTTTTTCAGACGTTTTCTATGCAATGGGGACAAAAAGGCCACATGTTTAAAATATTGCAGATACCAAAATACAACCTCTTCCATGGTGGATCTCTCTGTATATATATTTCTGCGAATATCTGAGTCAAGATAGTTAATGTTATGCTAAGGTAACAAACAATTCCAACAATCTCAGAAGACAATACAACTGTATTTTTCTCTTGTACAATATATCTCTTGTGAATCTGAGGCAAAGCTCATGCTTGTTATGGAACTTCAAAAATACACACTGAAGAAATAGTTACTATTTTCAGTATTACCGATTGTAATGCCAGAGAGAAGATGTCTGGTGGTTCTCACACCAGCAATTAAATGTTGTAGTACAATGCCTGCTACTTCTGCTTACAGGATATCTGGAAGAACTAATTCATTGCCCAATGTAATTGAAAAAAGGTGTGCATGTATAATTCTACAATTTGTCAGAGGGAGTAGGGCCAGAAATATTTGCTTACTAGCATTAACAGCATCAGAATGGAGTAGAGATCCCTGCTGAGCCAAGCTGGACACGTAGTATGGCTGAAAATAAACTTTCACTGCACTATGCCTCTATGACTTTGGCATGCTCATTTGTTACTGCAGTATAATCTAGTATGTCTTGATTAATACAAATGGGAAAGACATAAATAAGAGTGAAACAACTAATATTGAGATTGGAACGAACACCTGATCAGATGTCATGAACTTAGAAGTTTGCCTCAAACAAAAGAATGATATATTAGACTGATTAAGCTAGAAAAAGTTTAGATAAGTAGGCAAGACATCAACCTAAAGATGAAAAATTGTTAAAATGCTACCTTTATCCTAATAAAATAAAAGATTCTTTCTTTTTTATAAAATTAATTTCTTTTTTTTGAGACAGTCTCACTTTGTAGCCCAGGTTAGAGTACAGTGGCACGATCTCAGCTCACTGCAACCTCTGCCTCCAGGGTTCAAGCGATTCTCCTGCCTCAGCCTCTCTAGTAGCTGGTCTGCAGAACTGTGCCACCATGCCTGGCTAAATTTTGTATTTTTAGTAGAGACAGGGTTTCACTCTGTTCATCAGGGTGGTTCCCAAACTCCTGACCTTGTGATCCACCCACCTTGGCCTCCCAAAGTGCTGAGACTACAGGCTTGAGCCACAAGCTTATTAAATGCAGAGCCTGAGATTCTGCTCACAAAAGTTTCTTATTCAGTAATTTTGGGTAGTGCCAACAAATCCATCATTGTTGCTATTATTATTACTACTGCTACTATTTAAGACAGGGCCTTGCTCTTTTGCCCAGATTGGGGTACAGTGATGCAATCACATCTCTCTTCAACTTCTATCTCCTGGGCTCAAGTAATACTCCTGTCTCAGCCTCCCAAGTAGCTAGGACTGCAGGCATATGCTACCGCACACACTTGGCTAATTTTTGTATTTTTTGTACAGACAGGTCTCGAATTCCTGAGTGCAAGTGATTCTTCTGCCTTGTTTTCTCAAAGTGCTGTAATTACAGGTGTGAGCCATTGCATCTGGAAAAGAAATCTATTTTTTAAAGACATTCTCCAATTTATTATCATGCAGATAGTCTAAGGATAACAATTTGAGAATCACTGGAAGAGACAATGTGTAAGAAGAATTTGATCATTAAAAATAAACAGTAATTTAGAAAGTGTTGAGTTTTCAGATCATGACAGTCTATTTCTATAGGAAAGTCTCTGAATTTTTTTTTCTTCAGCCATAGGTCACAGCTATTTTCTTATTACTTATAAAAATTATAAGCTATTTACTGTTATTTTCCCATGGGCTGTTATAATACATTTCAAAAATAAACATGCTATAGTGCTCTAAATCACAAATACTTCTGATTAAAGTCATATGGCCAAAGGCTACAATTGAACAGCCTTAGTAAGCAATAAATATTTTTGTTCAAAATGGAACATCTCATTATATCACAGACCATAATACTGATTGAAAAAGGAAGGAGAAAATGCTTGAGCAGGTAATAATGCATCCATTGACATATGATTGTTGAAGTCTTTTGTGTTACATATTAGTATAGGGCTAGGCCAACATTTACCACTGAGGAGCTTAGTATTAATTTACAAAGCATCATATACAGCAGAGTCAGCAGAAATTAATCACATCCCTCCAGGGCTTATAAGGGTAACATTGCAGAGCAAGCACAATCTGTTTTTGATGTAATATTTATACTAAACATGAAAAACTGTTCATTACAAGAGTGTGTCTTTAAATTAGCACAGACTATCATTTCAGTTGTGGCCATGACCTGTGATTTCCCCCTGCTTGTGTTCTGAGTTCCCATTTTGAATACGTAGCATTGTGAATAGGTGGGATTTCATTGTAACAGGGATATTTGAAAACACAGAAAGTTTAAATTTTAAAAAGAATTCCCAAATATTGTACAACTTCCTATTGTGATGTTTTTCTCCCAAATATGTGTAATATACAGTTTGTATTTGGTCTTCAGAGCCACTGAGGTCCACCCTGTTGTAGAACATAATTATAGTGATAATATTATTTATAGTAATCAAAATTTAGAAATGTACGATTCAAGTTAAAAGCCAGCTCTGGGACTCAAGTATTACATTTCACAGTTGTCCACTTTGTCAACTATATTGATCCTTTACTGATTATTGTGGCTATGTTTTATGATCCATAAAGCAAGAAATATCTAAAAATATGTATATTTTTAGAGAAAAAAGTCATTTGGTTCTGAAAACAATAAAAGTGTTTAATGCAAATAATGCACAAAATAGGGCCGGGCGTGGTGGCTCACACCTGTAATCCCAGCACTTTGGGAGGCCGAGGCGGGTGGATCACGAGGTCAAGCGATCAAGATCATCCTGGTCACAATGGTGAAACCCCGTCTCTACTAAAAATACAAAAAATTAGCTGGGCATGGTGGTGCGTGCCTGTAATCCCAGCCACTCAGGAGGCTGAGGCAGGAGAATTGCCTGAACCCAGGAGGCTGAGGTTGCGGTGAGCCAAGACCGCACCATTGCACTCCAGCCTGGGTAACAAGAGCAAAACTCTGTCCAAAATAATAATAATAATAATAATGCACAAAATATTCTTCATATCAATAAGAAACTACCCCAAACTATAGCATGGTAAGTGATCACTTTTGTCCTACAACTGACTTTAGAATTCAATTCACTTGGTCTTCTCATCTTACAGAAGTGAAAACTAGCACTTAGAAAGCTAAAGTGATATGCTCCTTAGTGACAAAACTGTCAATAGAATCCATCTTTATTGAATCTTTTTCAAGTAATATTTTCAGTTTATCATTTACAGAACTTACTCTTAGTTTTGAGAATTAAGAAGTCTCAGTACACTTACCTTCTCAGAAGCAAAGAAACGACAGTCAGATGGCCCACTGCCATGATTTTGCCTTAAGTTTGGCATGCCACAATAACCAGCATCCATTTTGTGCACTCTCTTTTCGATGTAGTGTAGTGGAAATAAAAAAAAAAATCCCTGCACTGTGTGGGTTTCAGCATATTTATATAGTGATATGCTTGACTGGGTCCCCAGCCAAATCTCATGTTGAATTGTAGATCCCATAATTCCCATGTGTAGTGGAAGGTACCTGGTGCTGTTCTTGTGATAGTGAATAAGTCTCATGAGACCTCATGGGTTTATAAAGGGCAGATCTCCTGTACACCTTCTCTTGCCTGCTGTCACGTCAGACGTCCCTTTGCTCTGCCTTTGTTTTCTGCCATGACGGTGAGGCCTCCCCAGCCATATGAAGCTGTGAGTCCACTAAACCTCTTTCCTTTATAAATTATCTAATCTCGGGTATGTCTTTATTAGCAGCTTGTGAACAGGCTAATATATATGGCCATGTAAAAAAAACTTCTCGCAACAATTAAGAAACATTAAAACATCAGTAAGATTTTTATACCAGTTTTTAGTGTGAAAGACTGCATAGATCTTAGAAAGTGAATCCTACTTCTTTAGGAAGAAATATCCTCAGAGTAAAGGAGCTCACTTCGCTAGCGAACATAGAAATAACCCTTAAAACCCTCAAATCGCTTTACTCACAAAATAAACTTCTGGTGTATAATTTGACAAATGGAATGGATTTTCCCACCAGAAAGGTTATGCCCCATGAAGACAAATAGTTCTGCATCTTAGGCCACATATATCTTCAATTTTAAATCAGCTGCCATTCTGGTTTTTTGAGATAGTCTCTGGTGAATCAGATCTGTTTTGATCCCTCAGATGATTGCTGAAAAAGCTGATACTACAGAACTTTCCGATATGCAGTCACTTCATCCAATCTTGGAGTGATTTACTATCATGTTGAGCAGAAAAGCAGTAAACTGATTTTCTTACGCTTGACAAGTTCACAGAACCAATGAAAGACCATCACCCAGCAGTAATGCAAAAAAGTCTCTTGTAATGGGAAGAATATTTAGATTATTTTTACAGGTTTTCAAATTCTGAGTTCTCATAAAAGACAAGAAAATTTATAGTTAAGAATAAGTGATGCCTATTAGTGACACCTTAAATAATCTATAAAAGGAAATGAACTTCAATAACTGACATCTATACTGTTTAAATTATAATCTAAATAATCCTCATTTAAGATAAGCACAGAGACATAGCAATAAAACTCTCTGAAAGAGATGTCCACTGTTTTAATTTTATATACACTTTTACAAGACCACAGTAAATCTCAAGGTTATATTTATTTTTATGCAATAAAAAAATTGCTTTTTGGTAGTCTTTTTATAATTTAGTGAGTAATAAGTGGGTTTATGCACATAATTATTATACTTTATATGCAATGTGACATACATCAAACAACTTAACAGTATGACTTTAATGATAATTTTTCCTCTTTTATACTGAAGAAATTGAAGATAAAATTTAAATACATGTCTAATGTCACACAACTAATGTATATTGGGGAAGGAGGGAAGGAAGGGAGGTAGGGAGGGAGGGAGGGATGGAGGGAGAGAGGGAGTAAGGAAGGGAAGGAAGGAGAGAGGGAGGGAGGGAAGAAAAAGACTAAGATCAAATGAATCAAACTTTAAAAGTCTGTAACTCTTTGCTTCGCTTACATATTGGTAAATTATAGATATCATGGATGACTATACTTCATATACTTATTTAATAAAAAGGCATGCTCTAGGGCTACCAGTGTGTATTAAAGTGTTAGTTTAGTGTATTTTTGTTGTAGAATAAAAGTTGGTAATAATTTAAAGATTTTTGAGTAGGAGACAGTTAAGCAAATTATAGCATGTATTTCTCATGGAATATAAACCAATTATGCTTTTCATAAGTTTGGTTCATGAGAGCTGACCTGGAAAATTGTCTGTGATAAAATGATACATTAAAAAATCAAAGCAAGTTGCAGAGTAATAATTATATTTATATTTATGTATAAAATTTTTAAAAATAGGAAAAGCACATTTGTGTTACTGGAATGATAGAGGAAAAAGTGGCAGGGTATGTATCAGTCTCTTAATAACAGTTATTTTAAAAGTCTAAGGTTTGAAGCAAAGAATGAAAGTAAATCCCATTTTATTCCTTTATATACCCCTGTATGTTGAATTGCTTGAGGCCTACGTTATTTGAAAGTTAAAAATAAAGCTTTCATACTACATTTTTAAAATTTTACTGAAATCAAACCTAGACTGCCATGCTATTAGGATGTTCATTTACTTCATAGTAATGTAAGTGAAATGGGCTCAAATTATCTTTAAAAATATATGCTAGGAACACTTCAATAATTAGATGATCATACACATATACAAAACTATAATTATCTCCCTTAATAATTTGCTTATAATAGTAAAACAATCTGAATGCTTTGGGAATACTAACAAATGTGTCGTTAGGTTTCTCACAATTGTCACTCAGTTGACAGCCATAATTTAAAGCTGTGTTTCATTTAATGTAGCTATATTACACGTCAGTAGAGAAATTTTGAGGCAAATGAGTCGACACAAAAGAAAATTTTATATATGTGCACTGACCAGCACAGAAACATATGTAATCAAGCATTACCCTATCATGGGCTTAAAAATGAATATAGATGTGATTTACTTGAGTTTCATATTGATTTTTTGTTTGTTTGTTTTTGAGACAGAGTCTCACTGTGTCATCCAGTCTGGATGGAGTGCAGTGGTATGATCTTGGGTCATCACAACCTCCACCTGCTGGAAACAAGTGATTCACCTGCCTCAGTCTCCCAAGTAGCTGGGATCACAGACGTCCACAACCACAACCGACTAATTTTTGTATTTTTAGTAGAGGTGAGGTTTCACCATGTTGGACAGGCTGGTCTCCAACTCCAGACCTCAAGTGATCTGACCACCTCAACCTCCCAAAGTGCTGGGATTGCAGGCATGAGCCACCACGCCCAGCCTGAAAATTTTGTTAACTAGATTTTAAATTTTAAAGTTATCTAGAGACCAAAAATCTCAGAACACCATCAATGAAGTCAGAATTAGGTCTAACATTGTTCTTGGGAGGTGTTCTATCATTTTAATTAAAAATAGTATAATTTTTAAGCCAGTAAGAAAATAGTGAAAATACTAATATGTAGACATATTCAACTACCAATTCCTGTGTATCCGTCTTATTCCTTATATATTAAAGTCCCACACCGCAATGTTACTTATAAGACAGAGACAGACAAATACAGAGATAGAGAGACAGAGCAGGGGATAGAGATAGAGAGCAAGGGAAAGGGTGAAGGAAGAGAGGCAATAAAGAAATATAACTCTTCAAAGCTTCATAGGAGAATGTACACATAGTACATGAACAACAAATATTTGTTGGATAAATTACTTTAAGTTAGATGCTTTACAATGTCTCCATCGTCTAGAATTCAGGCGTCCCCAAACTACAGCCCGGCCAGCGGGCCGGATGCGGCCTTCTGAGGCCATTTATCCGGCCCCCCACTGTACTTCAGGAAGGGGCACCTCTTTCATTGGTGGTCAGTGAGAGGAGCACAGTATGTGGCGGCCCTCCAATGGTCTGAGGGACAGTGAACTGGCCCCTTGTGTAAAAAGTTTGGGGACGCCTGGGCTAGATTGTCAATCACAGTATTGTTCTTTGGAATAATGAGCAATTGGAAAGGAAATTAATTTCCAAAAGACAAGTGATGCTTTTAAAAAAATCTCTGATGCATCCATTCCTTGAAAATGATGTTACAGATGTGCATTGACAGACATAAAAGGTATTTAATACATTAAAGATAAAAAGTACATTAAAAGCAATATGAAAAGTTATCATCTCATTTTGATGCTCTTTGAGAGCTTTGATTGTATATTAAAATTTCCCCAGACAATTTTAAGTTAGAAATGTAAAATTACATTCATGCTTACATATTAGCTATATAAAATGTACATATAGCATAATATTTGTAGAAGAAAATGATATTATAATTAAAACATGCACGTATATCTTGCCAATTTGACAATTTAGAAACACCAATTTTAATTTTATTATATATTTTATCACTTTATTTTAACTATGAGTTTATAAGTTTTATAAACCAAGGAATGTATCTAATTTACCTTTAGAAACTTGCCAGGACATCACACACATGTTTTGGGGTGTTTTATGATGCTTTTTTGAACAAATGAAAGAATCAATGAGTGAACGATTAAGTAAAGTATTTGAAAAATCATCAATGTATTTTGAATACTGGGAAGTTGCGAGTTTTGAACGATTCAGAAAAGAAGAGCATAAGTGAAAGCCGAAAGAAATTGATAATTGATATCCAGGCATGAAGAGCAGACTCAGTAAGATTAAAGGAAGACATACGCCATTGATAATGCAATTAGGTTGATGTTCAAAGTTTAACAGGAGTTTAGAATTTAGATTTTAATAACTATCTCTTGTAAAAAAAAAAGTCAACACTTAAAATTTTGTCTGATATAACAATGCATAGAAAAAAGTCTCTAGAACATTTACTGTATAATACAAAATTAAAATATGTCATGAAATACGGAACAGAGTGCGAGAGACGACGCAAGAGACTGAATTACTTACAAATATTTTCTGTTTTTTTATTTTAAATTATATATACACATATATATGTCTGGATATTTTAATATATTTATTAGTCATTCATTTATTAATTTGTTTATTTATTCAAACATTCTCTGTATGCATAATCATGTCTGTCATTTAGTTTCTATCCTCATGAAACTCAATAGTCTCCCTGAAGGAGGCAGTTCTTAACCAAATAGCCATATAAATGAATGGAAAATTAAGATTTTGGTATGTGTCAACAGGAAAAAGTAAGTGTTGCTCCAAGAGTATAGAATTGAGAAATTTGACATATTGTTAATCTAATATGACCCTGATACATCATTCTTCCTACCCACCTCATAGCTAGATAGGATGGTAAACAACATGTGATTTGGTGACATTTCACAAATAGGGCAAAATCAGCGTGCTGCTGCTATCTTCTGTCTTTTGTTCCTTCACAGAAATAAATCAATTTCCCAATACACAGATTTAAATTTAAGAGATTAAAAAAGGATAGGTTTGATAGATATGTGAAAAGAAGCAGAAGATATGCTGACCTTTAACAACAAATTTTATATTAACAAAAAAATCTATTTTTATTAGTTTTAGACTGAACCAAATTCAAAAGGCACAATAATTTAAAATTGAACATCATCTATTATACATATTGATTTTTTGGGTGGAGGGGAAAAAATTGGTTTAAACTTACAAGTCACAGGAGATGGATTTTCTCTTGTGTATCTATATACAAATACAAGAAAAAAATAAGAAGTTATTTGTATTATTTTTAAATGTTCTGAAGGTAGTATTCAAAAGCTGATTATTATTGTATAATTCATGGAACATTGTTTTGAGAAGAAACTTTAGTTATCATAAATATGTTATATATCAGTATAATGACCTTGTTTATTAGATAAGTGATGTCATGACCAGAGAGGCTAAACATGATTACTAGAAATTAAAGTCTTCTACAAAGGATGAAAGAGAACAAAGCATGATGGAAAAAAAATATGTGTCTGGGAGCCAAGCAGATCTAGGTTTAAGTCCTCCCTATGGCACCAATAATGTTGTTTTGTCTCTATCTAGAACGCCCTTCCAAATTGCTATTTGCCTAGTGAAAACCTTTCCATCCGTCAAGATTCATCTCAAGTTTAATTTGTATTGTAATACCTTTGTCTCCACTGCTTCAACTTTCCTCTTTACTCTACTTGCAGTAAGCAGTTGCATAAGTATCAGTTTCCTTTTTCAAGAACACAGGGGAAAGGCGTTTGTGCTATTTCTCTTATTGTGCCTTATTTGTCTTTGTACTCATTTTTACTTCTCTTGCAAATGTATAATGTCTCAAAAATTTTAATCAATTCATGACTAATAAGAAAAGAATTTGTTAAAATTGGTTCCGAGAATACTTGAAGAAATGGGTATTTCTAGCCTATTTAATAAAGGTATGTTAGGATAAGAATCCTGTGCTAAATATGGACCTGATTAACATCCAGTAGGAAATAAACCATCATCTTCTATACGTAACCACTAGTCAGTTATGCATATGTTTACCAAACAGATGTTTACCTTTTTTTTTTTTTTTTTTTTTTTTTTGAGACATTCTCAGTTGGTCACCCAGGCTGGAGTTCCGTGGCACAATCTCGGCTCACTGCAAACTTCACCTCCTGGGTTCAAACCATTCTCCTGCCTCAGCCTCCAGAGTAGCTGAGATTACAGGCATGTGCCACCACACCCAGCTAATTTTTGTATTTTTAGTAGAGATGGGGTTTCATCATGTTGGCCAGGCTGGTTTTGAACTCCTGACCTCAGGTGATCCACCTGCCTTGGCCTCCCAAAATGCCGGGATTACAGGCGTGAGCCACCCGCCCAGCAACACTTACAATTTAATATGTCAATTCACTATGTATGGGCCTATATTTAATGATAAACATGATTTAAAATGTATTACCTAATATTTGGATGAGCCTATATCCACACTGGATATTGAGAAAAGTCATTGACGCTTTTGTCTTATCTCAAAATTTGAATTTTTTTCCCATGAAGTTTTATCTAAATATAAGTGTTTGTTAGATGAATGAATGAACAAATGAGTCAACAAAGTTTAGGGAAAATACACACACACACACACACACACACACACACACAGAGACACACACACATCTGAACTTGTTTCCTTACCTGTAATGAAAAATCATGCATTTTACCTTATAGGAAAAACAATAGATTATAAATGAGTATCATATGCCTAATGCCCAGCTCTCAGTAAATACCTCTTGTCTCTTGCTATCCTTTCTCATTCTTAGTCCCCAGCATGCCTTTCACTGCTGTATGAACTGCCCCCTAATGAGTGATATATTTTTATTAATAAAGTTTAGTTTTACCAGGCATTTCCTTGGTCACAGAAACTCTTGATGTATGAAATACATGAAGTTGAGATATCTGTAGCAACACATATTACATCTGTAAGTTATTAGGTTATTAGTGCTGCATCTTGACACTGTTTTCTTGCTTCTTGTATTATCTACCCAAGGCTCTCCTTGTTTGTTTTTTTCCTCCTTAAACTTTGCTACCTGTTAGTTTACTCACTTATCCCACAGGATTTCATTTCAGCCATATACTACTTTTTCTTAATTTATTATGCTCCTAACTGTGAAACAAGGATGGCCTGAAGCAAATTTAAATCAGGAGCATGTGATGAAAATTATTTTTTCCCTCATGTTTTGTCAGTAGCACAACCGAGCCTCCTGTTATTTTCCCATTAAGCATATGGAGATTCTAGTCATCAATTCACAGTATCTGCATTTTCATAGAAGGGGGTTGTGGTGTTCATAACAATTAGTTGGTCATTAGCTCTTGCAATATGCCTAGTCAGCCTACTTCTATTTGCATATTAAACTAATAACTGCAAGAGCAGAGAGAAGAGGGCATGAAGGAGATCATTACCTTGGAATAAAAAATAATGGCCTTGCTTCTTGGAGAGAATACTTTTCTTAGTATTTTTTTTAGTGAGTCAAAAGAAGAAAACAGGAATAGGAATCATGAAAGTATGGTAAGAATGAGAATCTCAAAAATAACCTAGGTATCATACAATTTTCTTTAAAAAAATCTAAACCATTTGCCTGTTTGAGGAAAAGCTGATAATTTTAAACCAAAACAAAACAAAAAATAAAATTATTCATCTCTTTCCCATCAGAAGTAGCTCTACACAAAATATTTGAAATGTCTGTTTCTTAAATATTACAGAAATATATATACATATAAGTTGTTACTTTCAAGTAGCTTTGCGATTTGTTCAAACTTTCGTGAGCACGGTACATATATATTTATTTCATATTTTATTTTTAATTATGTATATACAATAGTTGTACATATTTATGGGGTACTTGTTATATTTTGATACAAACAATGAGTGTGTATACATGAGTTTGATACATACTAGTTGTATGTATCAAAATATAATGTGTATAAGAAAGCATACAATGATTAATGATCAAATCAAGGTAGTTGGGGTATTGATCACCTCAAGCATTTATCATTTTTTTTGTGTTAGAGACATTCTAATTCCACTCTTAGTTATTTTGAAATATCAAATACATTTTTGATCATTATACTGAATTATGATATGAAATACTAAATGTTATCCCAAATGTCCAATTGTATTTTTGTACAAATTAACTATCTCTTTATCAGCCTCTCTGCACTACCCATCCAAGCTTTTGGTAACCATCATTCTACTCTACCTTCATGAGATCAATTTTTTTAGCTCTCACATGAAAACATGATATTTATCTTTCTGTGCCTGGTTTAACATGTTGTTGCAAATGACAGAATTTCACGTTTTATAATGACTGAGTATGCTTATTGTCTATATGTACGTTTTCTTTATCCATTCATCTGTTGATGGACACTTAGTTTGATGTCATATCTTAGCTGTTGTGAATAGTGTTGCAATAAACATGGGAGTGCAGAAATCCCTTCCATGAATTGATTTCCTTTCTTTTGGATATATACCTAGCAGTGGGATTGCAGGATTATGTGGTAGCTCTATTTTTAGTTTTTTGCGGAACCTCCACACTACTTTCCCTATAGCTATACTCATTTACATTCTCATCAATGGTGTATGAGGGTTTCCTTTTCTCCACATACTCACCAGCATTCATAATTACTTGTCTTTTAAAAGAAAGCCATCTTAACAGCAGTGAGATGATATCTCATTGCAGTTTTAATTTGAATTTCTCTAATGATCAGAGATGTTGAATATTTTTTATACTTCTGTTGGCCATGTGTATGTCTTCTTTTGATCTACATATCTATTTAGAGATTTTGTCCCTTTTAAATGAATTATTATTATTTTTTCCTACTGAGTTATTTAAACTCTTTATATATTCTGGTTATTAACCCACTGTCAGATGGGTAGTTTGCAAATATTTTTCTCCTATTCTGAAGGTTGTCTCTCATTTTCTTGATTATTTCTTTTTCTGTACAGAAGCTTTTTAGCTTGATGTGATCCCATCTGTCAGTTTTTGCTGTGGTTTCCTGTGCTTTTGAGATCTTACTCACAAAATCTTTGCCCAGACCAACGTCCTGGAATGTTTTCCCAGTGTTTTTTTTTTCTAGTATTTTTATAGTTTCATGTCTTAGATTAAGTCTAATCCATTTTGATTTAAATTTTGTATATGGTAAGACATAGGGGTCGAATTTTATTATTCTGCATGGAGATAGCCAGTATTCCCAGCACCGCTTATTAAAGAGACTATCCTTTATTCAGTGCATGTTCTTGGTATCTTTGTCGAAAATGAATTGACTGCAAATGCTTGAATTTTTTTTTTGAGTTCTCTATTTTGTTTCATTGGTCTCTATTTATGCCTGTACTGTCTGCACATGGTACATATTTAACCCCAGAATAGGTATCTGTTATAGAAGTATAGATAACAAATAAAATGAATTGTCTATTTTCTTTTAGAATTAAAAAAGACTAACGAGAGGAAAAATTTATGGCAGGGGAATGGTTAATGTTTCTAAATTTATTTGGTAAAATTCAAGAGTATGGATATGAAGAACAGAGAATTTAGGGGCATAAGAATTAGAAAACAAAATAAAAAGGATATTTTTTTTATCCTAAAAGTTCACAAGAAATCAGGATGCTAACATAAGATTTATATTTTACACAAAATTTTACAGGTGAAATTTAAATTGATTTCCTTCTTCTCTAC
Source organism: Saimiri boliviensis (assembly GCF_048565385.1). Taxonomy (NCBI): domain Eukaryota; kingdom Metazoa; phylum Chordata; class Mammalia; order Primates; family Cebidae; genus Saimiri; species Saimiri boliviensis. Next base: position 94,951,452 of record NC_133456.1, read on the forward strand.
AATAAAATGGTGAACAGTTGATTATCATAAAATAAATCTTTCAAATACTTGGAAACAGTTAAGTATCCTCTTAGCTCTCTTTCTCCAGTATAAAATTACTTATAAACTAACTTATGAATCATGCACATACCTTTAGAACAAGCACAGTACATAAATTAGCAATTCCCCTTGAGGAATAAACTCATGCGTTCTTTTAAAATATATGCAATGCTTTCCATTTATATAACATTTTTCTGCCAAGGTGCATGGGGAGTCTCACATATATCATTCTAATAGCAGTGCTTTGTTTACATTTAGCATCTTTATAGAAAGAATGCAAACCAGTTTGGAGACAAATTCACTCTTTACAACTGCTCTCAGAGATAGGAAAAATTCTATCTGAATTTAAGAATATTGTTAGTGTTTTCTTGTATAGATTTTCGTAGATAAAAATTCAGGACAAAATTCTACAGTGGAAAGTAGAATGAGAAGGAAGGCAGAAAGAGCAGAAGGGAAACAAAAGTCTCAAAAGAAAAGTAAATACTGTATCATTTTTTTTCTTCACTATCAGTTTTCTTCTCTTCTTTCTGAATCTTTTTTCTTTCCTGTTCTGGTGATTGCTCTGATTTTTTCATGCCCCAAAACAACTTCTTTCCAGAACTCAGACTCCCTCCGACTTACATGTCATCATCTCATTTCGCTGTATACTTTAGAGTGTGACCTCTACTTCCTCATTACTGACTAAATTATATGATCATAGTTCACTACAGGCTCCAAATCCTGGGCTCAAGTTATTCTTCGGGCTCAGCCCACTGAGTAGCCAGGACTACAGGTACTTGCTTTAACACACTCTGCTCATTAATTCCCTGTACTTCTTGAAACAATCTATTTCACTTTTCTGTCTAGTTTCCAGGTCACTCATATCTTTTCTAACCCCCAGTTTCCTTGATTCTCCAGGAGGGCCATAGGGCCACAGGCTTTAATAAGAGGTAGGCATTAAACCCATTGGGAAATGAAAGGAGTATTCAAAAAATAGTGTTGTATGTCGTATTAGATTTCCATTGCTGCTGTGAAAAATTACCGAAAACTTAGCCCCGTAAAACAAAACAAATTTATTGTTTCACAGTTCTGTAGGTTAGACCTCTAAAATAGGTGTTACAGGGCTAATCTCAAAGTGTTTACAGGGCTCTGCTCCTTTTTGGAAAGTCTAGGGGAAAATCAGTATCCTAGCTTATGTGAATTATTAGCAGAATTCAGTTTCTTACGGTTACAGGAGAGAGGTCCCAATTATTTTGCTTGCTGTCACCTGAGGGCTGTTCCCAACATCTAGTACATTCCTTGGAACATGGTTTCTTCTTCCATCTTTAAAACCAACAACAGTAGATAAAGTTCTTCTTGTTTCTCTTCTCTTGATCCGGCTAGGACATTTTTTTTCTTTTTTCTTTTTTTGCTTCTAAAAGCCCATATGATTAGATTGGTCCCATTCAGATAATCTCTCTCAAGATCTGTATCTTTACTCAACAGTTTGAAGGTTCTTTTTGATATGAAAGGCACATATTCATAGGTTCCCATGATTAAGAAGAAAATTTGGGGAAGATAGTCAATTTATTATCCTACCTACCACAAATCTATTGGTGGTAGATAGACTTTTCAACTACTTGAAAACTCACTGATGACCAACTCCATGTATCCTACTCTAAAAAAATGTGTCACATATATGAGTTATTAAAAAAAGCAAAAAAAAATTATATGTAAATATTAACTTCAGCCAGGAGATTTCCCAAATAGAGAATACTAGAAACCGTAAAGGAAAATATAGTTTGGTTTGCCTTAACTTGTATAAGACTTTTTTTCTGAATGATTTTAAATCTCTCTATTCCCATGACATTTTCCCCAGTCCTGATTGACCCCAGCTGGAAAATACCATTTATCCTGGAGTTAAAACTCATTTACTGAGAAATGAATGATCATAACCTGCCTAAAGGAAGCTATGAGATTCTTTTGGTCTTCCTTACACCAAAAACATCCTATTTGCTGAAAATGTGCATACCAGAATGCGTAAAATTTGCTGCTTTTCATTCTCAGTCTTTCTTCTGCTTTTCCTCAGAGTGGCTCATTCCCCCAAATTTTATAAAATCTCCTCCCTGTGCAATTGCTTTGAAGAAGTTTCTTTGAAGGATGTCTTCCTTCCTGTATGTCAGCTGGTAAAAAAAAGGAAAAAAAATCCTTTTTCTTCAGATTCCCTTGGACACTTCACAACTACGTATGTATGTACATATCAAAATTATGAACACAATTAAAAAGCAAATAAAAATTAATAATAAAAACTTGCAGCAAATATAATTTAAAAGTCAACAAACAGATATATTATTTCCAAATAGTTAAAAATAAAAACTCAATAAGGCCCATAGAAACAAACGCAAGCTGATTATATATGGTACAACACCTGGATAAGCAGTTTCCAGAAAGAAAAACATAAAAGCTAAACAATCTATTTTAACATTTAATTCCACTAGTAGCCAAAGAAATTCAAATAAAATTATCAAAATTTCATTTTTACCAAAACTGGAAAAACTCAAAGACATGTTAATTCTCAAGTTTTACAGGAATATAGTTAGTAATGTTCCCTCATACATTGCTAAAGACAATACAACCTTTTTTGGAAAAGAGTATGACAACGTGTAACCAAAGGAAAAAAATCTTCGAAAGCATGATTTTATATCTAGGAAACTATCCCAGAGATCATCATAAATGAGAACCGTAATTTATGTCCAATATGTGCACTATAGGATTAATTCAAATAATAAAATATTAGGGGGTGGGGTGGGATGAGGACCTCTAGTGTTCAAAAATAGAACATGCCCTCCTGCACTCATTCCCTGGTCATACTTCTAGAAGCCAATGTATCTCCTTTTTTTAATGTTAAGGGTGTGTTCATTCTCCCATGCATTAGGAATCAGAATTTCTGTATCAGGCTTGATTTTGTATTTCAATATTTATGTTTCCAAATTATATTGGTCACAGTCACAAAATATTTAGCTCATCATTCCTTCCATTATCATTTTAACAATAATCAAACTAGTTTAATTCCTGTTTTTTTCTATTATAACCAAATTTCGAATTGATATGCCTTCTCACTTTATCAATCTATGCACAATATTTCTATATTAATTTTCTAGATTATAAAAAACCCGACGGTTTTGTTTCTTCCATGTTATATATACATTATTCACCCTGGCATGTATGGCTCTGAGTAGAATGTTCCTAATATTTGTTTTTAGCTTCATCACTTATAATTTTTCTAATATATCTTACCATTATAGATTTAATGCAGCTCTATTAAAATATCTGGCACTTCCTTTTTACACATTCTGTTTCTTCTCTTTTGACATGCTTAAAGGGTAATATACAGTTTGAGTCTTACATGTTTCCCCAGGAAACTTCTCCCTTTGACATGTTTAAACCTTCTATTACTAGTTGCTATTCATTTAAATCCTATCCTGCACTTAACGGTATTTTTAAAGTAATACCATGGGCATTCAACAAAGGCCCAAAGTGCTCCTAATCACCTTAAGGAAATGTCTTTTCTCCCTCCCTTGAATATCCATATATTTTTTATTGTTCTTTTTAGAGGTACTTCATTTTCCTTACCTATCATATATGTTTGTATATTCCTCTAATTCCCTTTATTAAATCTTAAAATCATTGCAAATAAGGATGTTGGGGAAAGGTACAATACTCAGTAAATGATTATGGCGTTTGATGTACCTCTACTTCACCTGCAAGCATACGTAGAAAAAAATGAAGAAGACTGAGACTGGGCCACTTGCTCTGTTGTTGTTTTTGTTTTTGTTTTTGTACTCTGGCCAGCCTGAGTTTAGACTTGTGTGATAAAAAGACTAGCCTGGCATATTCAATTTCCTAGATGCAAATTGTTAAGTTCCTCAGCAAAATGCTTATTGCTCTGAAAGAGAAGGGTACCCACTGCTGCTATTGTAGTTGGGCTAAAAATCAAATGCATAGACACCTCTGTGGTTGAACCATGCCAAAAATCATACTTTTAGAGAAATTACACTATTATGCACATATTAATGCTTGTGTCCTGAAAAGTACACCTGCAGCTTTCCTGCATGCCAGTGTGCTTCAGCCATTTTCTTTTGAAGTCTATTAGGACAGAGAAGGCCTACCTGATACAGTTTTTGAGGCAATTGTTTCTCCTTGGAGCCCAACTTCATACTACAAACTACTTTAAAATGTTGCTGAAAGTAATAAATCATTAATTTAAATTGAATCTTCATTACAAAAGCTTGAATGTACTTGAAATATCTGAGAAACTCTTGACGTTATGAATACATAAAACCTCAAAGCTAGTCATTTTATAAATATAAATCATTAAATTTTAATCAAAAAGACTTCTTCAATGCAAGCTCCTAAATGTTTTATATCGTTATTCAGTGAAAGGTTTACTCTTTTTGACTGCTCTATCCTTGATGCCCTGCTCACTCTATTTGCCTTAATCTGAGATACTATTTCAGCATGTGTCTATAATTGATTTTGTGGAATTTAAAATCCTAACCTTTCATCCAGCGTGACTTATATGGAAAACATGGCAGCTCATTTATTATACACATTTTGTTCTCAATTTAGATTTTTAATTATTTTTAAAATACATCCTTGAACTTCCCAAAGAGAACTTTAGAAAAAATAGTTTGAGATGAGCTCTCTTACGTGAGTTATAGGATCTCATAATATTCCTCTTATAAGAGAAAGCATTGAAATTGGTAAGGTTTTCTATTTCAGGTGATTAAAAATCACATTCACTTTATATTTTCAGAATAATACTATTTTATTACCAAGAGAGTAGACAATTATTTATTCTTAAAGATGTATTTTAAAGTCACATTTTTGTAGTCAACTTCTTAATTGACATATGGAGTATAGTTAAAAATATTTAAACATTTTTTATACATTTTTAAGTCCATTAAAATATATAATAATGCAGACAGCTTATTGGAAATATTTTCCCTACTTCATCTTTATATAAAATGTTTTGTTCTACAGAATTCTCCTTTTAATGATGCATAAAATAAGAAGAAACCAGAAAACCAAAACCACAAAAGTTTTAAAAATTAATTGAAAAAGAACTGCTATAATATTAGAATATCCAATGAACACCATAGATTTAAAACTGTTGCTACATGAATACACATCCATGATCATAACTCTGTAGAATTTTTTAACTGTTCATGATGTAGCTATACACCAAATAAAACTTTATTTTTATGCTGAATTTGAATATTTTCTCATAGAAGGTCAGCATATGTGGCCTAATTAACCTTGCAAATACACGGAGGCTATAAAACAAAAGGCAAAATGAACTGCACATAAGCACTCTAGCTGGGAAAGTTGTTTCCCATTGGGATACAAGTAAACAATTCAGGAACAGCTATACATGCATACAAGAACTGAGCAAGTAAGTAAATGGATGGCAGCTAGCAAGGGATAGGTTTCTTTCATTGTTGGGGTGAGGATTAGGAACGTGAAAGGGAGAAAAACTCAGAATAAACCATGCTATAATGAATTACAACTGAAGGTATCAGTACAATTTATGTTTAGCATAATATATAGTTAGATACATAGAGAATTATTTATGATATGTGTATACATGTTAGTATACACATATACATCCCCTTCTTCATCATCTGAGATGACATAGAAGGAACAGTAGTCCTTAGCTAAATATTACATCAGAAGCCAGGGTAAGAAATAGATTATATTGTGAGAACTATTAGAAGTGTTTGGACTACCTTTTAATTGGTATTTCCTCTGCTTCCCCACTTATCGTGATACATACACTATTATAAACGTAGGTTTATAACGTAATAAACATAAGGGTACACTATCATTAATAGAGCACTTCTTCCAATTTATGTATGATGCTTCGCTCTAAACTTGATTTATCTGATTTAATTCTTAAAACAGGCTGGAGTGCAACAATACAATCTTGGCTCACTACAACCTCCACCTCTTTGGGTTCAAGCTCACCCTGGTAGCAGTGAGCACCTCTAGAACCCAGATCTTGGCTTCTCCAATAAAAGGAACCAGAACCCGTTGGAGAAATGGTTGATCTGGGAGCTTGGACAGGGAATATATAAGATTATCCTGGGATAGCTTGTATTCCCAGAGAACAAGAAAGTGCTAAAATTAAAGCAAAAATAAACTAACCAACAGAAGACAACAATGGGGATAAGTCAAAAGGACACAGTATTCAACTGAAACAGCTCCTAATGACTATAGCTAGTACAATATGAGCAAGAAAATTTAAAATGTGCTACTAGAAAGTATAAAATATCTATGAGTTTATAGTGATATCAATTAATGATTGAATTAATGCATAAATAAACAAACAAAGAGAATAGACAAATCTCCTGTCTACTTCAAATAATTTGTGTAGGTGCTCCCCACTAAACAAGGCAGAGCATAACTCCCCACTCTTTAAGCTTCACATAATGACTCCCTCCTAAAAAGTATATTACAGACAATATACACAGCAGAGAAACTTGACAAACACTAAGTCAGTTAAGTAATAAAAGTCAACAGCAACAGTGATGTGTCATGTTGATAGCATATGTTCTTGATATGATGTGATGAGAATGGCACTTTATCTCTGTAGTCTTCCTCCTAAAAACACATCATCCCAGTCTAATCATAAGAAAAACATGAGACAAATTCCACATGAGAGACAGTCTACAAAATACAAAATATTTGACCAATAGTCCTCAAAGTCATCAAGGGTTATCAATACTAAGGAAAGTCTACAAAACTGTACTAGTGTAGAGGAGCCTGAGGAGACATGATGACTAAATGTAAACATGGTATCTTGAATGGGATGCTGGCACAGAATAAGATCACAATGTCTTACTAATGTAAGATGTTAACAATAGGGAAAACTGGGTATGTGGAGGGTACCTGAGAATTCACTGTACTACTGACTTTTCTCTAATTAAAATATATTCTAAATAAAAAGTTTATTTAAAGTTAATGATGAACCATTTTGAGTTAATGGAAATTGTCTTGATTCTCATGTTGTTTACCTGAGTGTATCAGAATTCATACCTGAACACCTAAAAAGGTAAAACTTATTCTATGTAAATTATAACCCAAAAAAGTTAACTTCTTTAAAATGGAAAAAAAAGAAGGTTCCCACTGCATGCAGTTTTCAGGAATGCTGTGAAAGTAATAAACCTCAGAACACATACTCTTTAGAAAACAATGATGAACAGCAACAAAAAAGGGATGACACTTTATTGCATTACCTGCAGTGCACTATGGCAGTGATTAGATCCTAGAACTTTTCAGTGGTTTTTAAATACATCACCTGTAGACTTAATTATCAGGGACTAATTTCAGGTACTATCCATTTACTTTACATACACTGCAATACAGAGAAATGCTTAAGAATACAATGTTAGAGCCCATTTCCCCTTAGATTTGAGTTTCAGTTCTGGCACTTACTAGCTGTGCAAACCTGGGCAACTCATCTCTATCATCAAAGCCTCAAGCTCCATATCAGTACAATGGGCATAATAATACATAGGTTGTACCAGCCTAGTAAACATGGTGAAACCCTATCTCTACTAAAAATACAAAAAAATTAGCTGGGCCTGGTGATGGATGCCCATAATCCCAGCTACTCAGAAAGCTGTGGCACAAGAATTGCTTGAACCCAAAGAGGTGGAGGTTGTAGTGAGCCAAGATTGTGTTGTTGCACTCCAGTCTGCTTTAAGATTTAAATCAGATAAATCAAGTTTAGAGCTAAGCATCACACATAAATTGGAAGAAGTGCTCTATTAATGATAGTGTACCCTTACGTTTATTACGTTATAACCTTACGTTTATAATAGTGTATGTATCACGATAAGTGGGAAAGCAGAGGAAATACCAATTAAAAGGTAGTCCAAACACTTCTAATAGCTCTCACAATATAATCTATTTCTTACCCTGGCTTCTGATGTAATATTTAGCTAAGGACTGCTGCTAAATGTATGCTGGTCAGGTTGTAACAATCCCATTTCTATTTGGGAGGATAAACAGCCTAATTAGTGAACTTTTACAATGACCAATTTGCTTCTCCTGGAAATCCAGAGTAAAGGGCTCACTTACTGGTTTTTACTGACACAAAAGAAACTATTTTTTCCTTTCTGATAAATTGTATAACTCAAAGGTCAATAATGGTGTCATGCATCACAAGTCCCTTCTCATGCCTCACAGTGCCTCAGGGCACACATTCTAATGTGAACTGTCAGCCCCTACCTAACAGATTTAGTACTTACTTGTAATATATTAATAGCTTCATTTTTAGATTTTGCTTTCTTCTCAAATAGCACTAAGAAATTGATTGCCAGCTCACTGAGTTGAGAATGGAAGCAGATTGTTGAGCATGAATTACGATCACGAAAATAGCATCAACATTGCAGATTTGAATATGATAAATATGAAATAAGTTACAAAGGAGTTGGGGAGCCAGGCAGGGTGATTTTACTATTAGAAATGGAAGAAATAGGGCTTTCTAATATGTTTTTAGCTTCAGAAAGAGTTGCCAGAGCATATAGTAAGATATTTCTATCTACCTCAAAACATATGAACATTTGTTTTTCTTTCTTTCCAAAAGTATAGTTGTTTTCACAGATCTTTAAAATTTAAATGCAAAAAAAATAGATCCTCATTTAATCTACATTAAGTATAAAAGAAGAACATATATTGGATAGGGAATTAAGAGATCTATATTCACATTCTGCCTTCATTACACTACCAATGTGACATCATGAATGATAAAGTCATTTCACCTGTCTAAATTAGCAGGCCTTCTACAGTCTGTATCAGAAGGATTTTGTGAGATTTGAATCAGTGAACAGTGCTTGAAAAATGACATTACACAACCGTAATAAAGTATTATGGCTCATTAACGTACATTTGAATCAAAATTCTACCACTTTTTAACTATACACATTTAGAAAAAAAAATTGAAATATTCAGTTTCCTCATTCATACAACAGTATTCATAACACAACCATAATAAAGTATTATGGCTCGTTAACCTACATTTGAATCAAAAATCTACCACTTTTTAACTGTACATATTTAGGAAAAAATAATTGAAATACTCAGTTTCCTCATTCATACGACAGTATTCATAACACCCTACTATATTGTTTAAGGATCAAATAGGACAAATAGGAGAAAATAGAACATTGTCAGAGTTTATTATTATTTATTATTATTAACACTATCATTATTCACCTTTGAATATCTTTCTCTAGAATACAGAAAACTTGACAATATCTAGCACACACTATTATAGGTTCTGACCCTTTTTAAAGTTCAGACCCTAAACATGTTTTAAAAGGGCAATGTGGCAATATATTTTATGGATATCAGTGAATTGATTCTAAAGTTTACATGGAGCAGCAAAAGACTCAGAATAACCCACAATACTGAAGGAGAAGAACAAAGTTGGAGGCCTAACACTACCTGACTTTAAAAAGGACAGACAAATAGATCAAAGGAACAGAATAGAAAGCTGAGAAACAATCTGCACAAATATGGTCAATTGATCCTTGAAAGGAGGAAAAGCATTAAAATAAAGAAACATAATCTTTTAAACAAATGATCCTGGAACAACCAGACCTCCAACACAAAAGAGTGAATTTAGACACAGATCTTACACTCTTTACAGAAACTAACTTAAAATGAACCATGGAGCCAAACTTAAAATGCAAAGCCATAAAACTCCTAGAAGGTAATGCAAGAAAAAAATCTAAATTACCGTGGGTGTGGCAATGACTTTTTAGACGTAACACTAAAGGCACAGTCCATGAAACAGAGTTGATGTGCTGGACTTCATAAAATTAAAAATTTCTACTCTGAAAAGACACTGTCAAGAGAGTGAGATGACAAGACACAGATTGGGAGAAAATATTTGCAAAAGACATATCTGATACAGGACTGTCATTCAAATAATACAAAGATATCCTAAAACTCAACAATAAGAAAATGAACAACCCAATTTAAAAATAGACAAAAGACCTTACTTTAAAACTACCACAGAAAAAGATATACAGATAACAA